>NC_134530.1:17158688-17783688 GCF_050624435.1 Tenrec ecaudatus | reverse complement strand
GGTTTACTAGCCGTTCATTGTTATAAGGGCAGACTCACAACCTCTGGTCCCGGAAAAGTCACAACAAACGACACACAGAGCCACCAGCACCCCTGCACATGATACCTCAAGACACAGTCACAAATTCCAGCGACAACTGCAACATCTTCAATTGGGGGAGATGCCCTAGGGCACCATATAGAGACACAGACACACAGAGGCGTGTGCATGCATGTGTGCGTGCGCACACACACACACTGTGGACACCCACACTTCTACCCAAGGCGGGGCAGGGTTGTGGAGAGGGACGAGAGAACAAGAGCAGACAACCATTGAGTCCCAGGCGCAGTAACTTCTGCAGAGAGGCAGATGGGTGAGCTCGCAGATGAGTGAGCTCGGCAGGTCCTGTGCTTTCTGTCGCAGCCACTCGGCTCTGAGTTAGAGGCCTCAGCAGCTAAGAAGGATGGTTAACAGTGGGCGTGGCTGCATGCCAATGCAACTGTATTTACAAAAGTCAGTGGCAGGATATGGTCCACAGGTTGGCCTTCACTAATACCTGATTGAGCCTAAACTGGGGCAAATGGGACAGACATGGTCCGGACCAGATCCCAGCTGCACAGTGACCTGGACACTCACCTCCCTGCCACAGAAAGGGGTCTCGCTTGGGCGGGGGGCTTAGAGATGTAGACACAGGCATCCATCTGGGGCCTGGGGCTGGGGGCTCACCTTGGGCATCGTCTGGGGCTGCCTGGCTCTCCAGCTGGCCGGCCTGCAGTGCCCGACGGAGCTGCATGCGGATGATGTCGATCTTGGTCTTACTGTCCTGCAGCATCTGCTGGGCCGTCAGCAGCAGCTTCCGGTCCTGGGGACAGATGTGGGCCATGAGGGGCAGGAGAGGGTGGGCAGTGGGGGCTGGCCCCTTAGCCTTTGGCCCCCCTGTGCAGGCCCTGAGGCACTCATGGCAGCAGGCACGTGTGGGTGCAATCGCGGGCACAGTCAGGCCTTCCACATATTCCTGACTGATGCAATGTCTACACACAAGCTCCAATACCAACTCAGGCATTCTCAGCTGGGGGACCTTGGGCAAATCACTCAACCTGCCTGCGCCTCAGTTTCCTCATCTGCACAACAGGGACACTCTCGGTGCTGGCCTGCCCTGGGCACCGAGGGGCAGGGAAGAGTGGGCCCGGCCCACAAAAGGTGTTGTGTCTATGTTATTTTTTAGGGTGGAGTGGGCCCATGAACAGGGTGGCCCCTGGTGCGCACACGCGCGCGCGCGCACACACACACACACGCACACACCGCCGAGTCCGTTCTGACTCACGGCGAGCCTCGAGGGCAAAATCGAGCTACCCCATCAGGTTCCCTGGACTTCAGTCTTTCAGAGATCTGCTGGCGGGTTTCAAACTGCCAGCTTTTAGGTTGGCACTGAGCTCTTAGCCGCTGGCCCTCAGGACTCCTTATGCCATCCCCCAAGTGGGTAGGAGTTGGAATTGGGGGAATAAAAGAAAGGTCTTGTTGTCACATAGAAAGTACAGACTACACCCTAGAGCAGGGGGCCTCAAACTTTTTAAACAGGGGGCCAGTTCAGTGTCCCTCAGACCCATTGGAGGGTCGGACTATAGTTAAAAAAAAACAAACTATGAACAAATTCCTATGTACACTGCACATATCTTGTTTTAAAGTAAAAAAACACATGGGGCAAAAACACTCAGCCGGCCGGAAAAATGTCCTTGGCGGGGCGCATGTGGCCCACGGGCCGTAGCTTGAGGATGCCTGACCTAGAGTGGTCCTGTGGGATAAAAGTGCCTTGGGGTTGATGGTGTACAGGTGGAAACTGTTGAACGGATGGAGGCTTTGTGGGGTGTATGTTCACTGTAATTAAAAACAAGGCAAAACATGGGTGGCTTGATAAACAAACCCAAACTTCACGGCCAGCAGGTCGAGCTCTGACTCAGAGCCGCCCCCAGAAACCCAAGCCAAACGCATTTCCCTGGAATCAATGCCCACTCATGGTGACCCTCTAGGACAGGGCAGAACTGCCCCTGTGAGTTTCCAAGACTGTAAGTCTTTGCAGGAGTAGAAAGCCCTGTCTGTCTCCTATGGAGCGGCTGGTGGTTTCACACTACCAACCTTGCAGTAATCAGTCCTATGTGTAAGCACTACGCCACCGGGGCTCCTATGGCAACCCTACAGGACAGAGTAGAGCTGTCCCATAGGGTGTCTGGGGCTGTACATCTTTCCGTGAGCAGACTGCCCCATCTTTCTCCCACAGAGGGGCCGCTGGCTTTGAACCAGCGACCTTTGGATGAGCCAGCTGAGAGCTTGAATACAGACAGCAGTGCCAGGGCACCTGCTCATGGGTGGTGGCAAAACTGCTCACAGTAGCCCAAAGGGGGGAACAATCCAAGTGTCTACCTGCAGATGGACAGGGAAGATGGACAGATAAGCTGTCCACATACCCAGGAGGACACGAGAAGGGCTGGAGCTCAGGTGACAGGGTGGCCGAACCTTGAGGACAGAATGCTGGGAGAAAACCAGCCAACCACAAAGGGCCCCTCTGTCGCATGAGTCTGTTTATATGGATTTTATATGAAATCCAGAGAGACGCTCTGGGTTGGGGGTGGAAAGGTGTGTGTGGGGTGACCGCATCATACCGAGTCAGATGGAAAGGTGGGCTTTCCTTTCTTCAGCGAACACCCTGCATTTCTTTTGGGGATGGGAGGCAGACCTTTACAGAGTAGTGCCGGCCACATGACTGGGCCAGTGTGCCTCCTGACAACGAGCTCTCTCCTGGTGAGTGCTGACCATGCGGTTGGGGAAACTGGGAAAAAATGTCTGAAGAGGTTCCTTGGGGGTGGGGGATCAGGGGAGGAACAGGAAGGACAGGTCAGATGGTTGGGTGGGCTTCTGTTTGCTCAGCAAACATTTGAGAGTAGTGTTTATTGTGTGCCTGGCACAGGCCAAGCGGCTGCAGAGAGGTTCAAGGATTGTGGAGTGGAGTACTGGTCTGCTCTGTAAACCTTTGCCCAATTCTCAACACAAAATAAAAAAAAATAAAGCCAGATATGACAAAATAATAATTTATAAATTATCAAGGGTTCATGAGGGAGGGGGGAGTGGGAAGGGAGGGGGAAAAATGAGGACCTGATGCCATGGGCTTCATTGGAGAGCAAATGTTTTGAGAATGATGAGAGCAACAAAAGTACAAATGTGCTTTATACAATTGATGTATGTATGGGCTGTGATAGGAGTTGTACGAGCCCCTAATAAAATGATCTTTTTTAAAAAAAAAAAGGCCATGCAAAATGGAATTAAAAGCTCATGGGATTTCCACCCCTTAGCCCCTAGCTGCCTCCTCCTCACTCACGAGAACTTCTGGAACCCCCACCCCCATGTGTGTTGTGTTTGAAGGGCGGGGTCTGAGATGCAGTGGTGTCCGGCTGCTGTCTCTGCCTTGTCATTGCAGAACAATCCCTGACCCCAAGAGGGCGCTGCGGACTACCTCCCGCCGGCCCAGCTTGCCAAGTCGCACAAGCTGAGACACACCTTGCATGTGAGACACACCTTGCGGGTGCTGGCAGCATGGGCACTTGGGTGTGAGTGTGGGCGGGGCCACTGGGTGCTGACAGCATTTGCACCTGGGTGTCATGTGTGAGACTCAGTGCTGACAGCATGCGTACCTGGAAGTTAGTCTGGGCGGGGCCTTCCAAGGAAGCTTACTTCTAAGGTGGATGCTCCCTATCTGTTTTAATAAACCCAGGGCAACACCATGGCCGGGGAAAAGAGGGTGTTCTGGGTGGGTTTGGCTAATAAAACCTTTAAACCAAACCCCTTGCAAATAAGACCAAACCCAGTCCGTTGCAAGTCATGCCGACCCCGTGAGACCTGTGCTCTGTTACCTTTATGGAAGCAGACTGCTAGGCCTTTCTTCTGCGGTGCTGCTGGGAGCATCTGACCCCAAGCCTTTAGGTTAGTGGTCAAGTGCGAATAGTGTGTGCCCTTCAGGGGGCTACTGAGAGAGAGCTCAAAGCCAGGCAAAATGAATCCGTCAATGTTGAAGTCCTGGTATTGACTGACGGGAGGGGGCAGATGGGACTTCCTGGGCGATGGGCAGCATTCTAAAATTTCAGATGTGGGTAATGGCTACACAGGCAAAAGCCCCTGTGCTGCACACGTGACCTTAGTGCCCCTTACTGCACAGTCATGACGTCCGGATAAAGGCCTCCCCAGTGCTGTGTCCTGCCCTGCAGTCCCTGCAGCTGTATGTGCACACGCATGTGACCATGGCCCTCCTGATGGCTAGAACACACCGTGGCCCCAGTGGCAGGTTTGGCTGCGTGGGACACGGCATGCTGATGGAGGTCTGTGTGTGTGTGTGTGTGTGTGTGTGTGTGTGTGTATGTGTGTCCCGGGTGATGGCCTGACTGGGGACGCATGTGTCTGCGGGACAATGTTGGACTCAGGGTGTGAAGTCCCTTGTGTATATCTAGGTCAGTCTCTGAGTGGTGTGAGTGTACGGAAGTCCACATGTCTGTGTGGTTGTACCTGTGGTTATCCACGCTGCATCGCTGTGTGTCTATGTGAGTCCCATGTTGATGTGTGTGTGTGTGCATGCACACACAGCACGGGCAAGGCACACCCTTCAAGCAGCGTGAGAGTCTGAGTATTGACCGGTGGGTTGCCTGAGTCTCTGGGGGTGACTGCATGAGTGTGGGGACAGTCTCTGCTGATTGTCTGTCTGACATCATCCACACTCACTGTGTCCTGCCTACCCCCATGAGCTGCCCACTCCTCAGGCCTGTTTCTAAGCCACTTGGCCATCCCTCTGTCCCTGACCCAGAGGGTCCCAGCCTCAGTCGGGGCAGCTGCAAGCAAGCCCCTGGCCCCCACCCTGAGTCCTTGGTCTCCGCGCACGTGGGTGGATGTGGCTGTGTATAGGTGTGCGGGTGCCCGCGCATGACCCTCACCTTGGTGCTGCCGTGGCTGTACGTCTGGATCATGTTCTCTGCTCCCTGCTTCACCTTCAGCTCAATGGCCAGCTGCTTCTCCAGGCCGGCCACGAGGCTCAGGTTGGTGGCCAAGCAGGCTGGGCTGCCCGCACCTGGAGACTGGGGGTCATCTGGAGGGGGCAGGAGGGAGAGAGTCACCACGGCCCTCACCTTGGTGGTCTGCTTGGGGGAGTTTGTGCCAGCTCACAGCCGGGAGCCCTTGGTCCAGTGTGGGCTATCCTCCATGCCTGGGGTGCAGGTGGGCGAGGCACAGGGACAGGCAGGAGGGGTGGACTCACACCTGGAAGCTTCCAGCCACACCAGCCCTCCCAGAAAAGCCCCTTCGGGGCTGTGGGCAGGAGCCAGCATGGCAGAGCTCAGGCCGGCCTTCAGGTGTGTGCCGGTCCGTGGGCGGGAGGGTTTTAGGGAGCACGGGAATCCCCAACAGTTTACAAGGCTCCACGAGGTTCTGTCTGTGCATCGCAGGTGGCAGCCCGAGCGAGGCACCGGATGGCTGTGTGGGTTCCAGGTGTCAGGGTGACAATGTTCTGTGGGTCCAGCTATGCTTCCAGACCAACCGGCTGAGTGTGCCTGCGTGGGAGGCTGGGTGCTGGACAGCCATATGTGGCAGTCTCTGAGTCTCTGGGGTAGCTCAGGGGAGGTCTCTGGGTCATACATATGTGACTCTGGGTGTGTCATTCCAGGTACCATGCCCAGGCGGGCGGAAGGGCCCAGGGTAGGCATGAAGTGACAAGGAGTCGTCCAGCACATCTCGCGATGGCTAGACTGGACAAATCCGTGCATGCTGGGCTGCTGGGTGTGGCCAAGTGTTTGGGAGACAGTGTGTACAGCTCTGGACAGCACTGGGCGTCTCTGAACACAGAGAGAGGTTTTGGGTGTTGTCCGCGCATGCGTGTGGCTCAGGATTTCTGGGCAGGCCCTGTGACAATGGGCAGGCCTTCGGGCGTGGTCTGGTGCGACCAGGTGTGTAACTTTCTGGAGGTGGGTGTGACTGTGTACGGAAGTCTCTGTGCTTCAGTACGGCAGTGTAAGTCTTTGGGTGTCATCCAAGTGTTGATGTGATTATGTGCCTGAGTGTCAGGGTGCCGGTGTGATATCAGGTGAGTTTATGGGCGCTTCTGATAGTGGAGTCATTTGTGTGGGAGGGGAGCCTGCGGATGCCAACAGCATGCACACCTGCATTTTGGTGTCTGGGAGCCTTTGGGTGCAGACAGCATGCACACCTGGGTGTTGGTGTTTGGGGGCCTGTGTGTGCCAACAGCATGCACCCCTGGGTATTGGTATCTGGGGCCCTGTGGGTGCTGACAGCATGTACACCTAGGTGTTGGTGTCTGGAGGCCTGTGGGTGCCGACAGCACGCACACCTGCGTGTCTAGGTGTCTGTAGGTGCTGACAGCACGTCTGTCTGGGTGTTGGTGTAGGCATCTGTGTGTGTCAGCTGGCTATGTGGATTTTGCTCGTTTCTATGACTGGTGGCGGGGGCGGGGGGGAGTCACCTGTCTCTCGGCCCCTGAGGCGATGGAGCCTCCAGGGTTGGCCCGCTTGCAGACCATGGGGACAGCCCTGGGTTGTGAGTAGGCCTGGGGTCCCTCATGCACCCGGCAGCCCAACTCACCTCGGGCAGCAGCTGCAGGGTCGGGCAGGACCACATGGGCATGCAGCTCCTGCAGCTGCTGGTGCAGCAGGTCCAGGCGGCGTGAGGAGCCCCGCAGCAGCAGCTCCACTGGGCCCAGGCTGCGGCCCAGGTCGGTGGTGGCTCGTCGCAGGTTCTCGGCCCCCTCCTTCAGCTTCAGCTCCTTGCGGATCTCCCGCTTCAGCCGCTCCCGCTCCAGCTCCAGCTGCTGCTGCACCCCGGGGGCTGCCAGGTCTGCCCCTGCCAGGCCCAGCTGCTCCAGCAGGGACCAGCTGCGAGGCTCACTCTGCAGAGAAAAACAGGGTTGGGGGAGTGGCTCGTGGGGGCATGGGGGGGATGACCACCTGGGCCAGCCTGGGGCCCAGCTTCTTCAGGTTCCCCCAGGTTGGGATCTCAGAAGACAGGGCTGGCTACACTTCCTCAGAGCCCCCAAACTGAGAGGGTAGGGCAGGGCCCACTCCTTGTTCTCTGCTGGCCTTTAAGAGTGAGGGCCCAAGGCAGGACTTTCTCTCTTCCTCCGCCTCTGCAGACTGGGGAACCTCAAAGGGACAGGCCTGTCGGTCTTCATTTTTCTCTCTCGTGTAGTGGAATTCTGGAAGGCAGACCCCAATGGGCCCACCATAGCCTCCCAAACCAGAAGTTACGGAAGGTATGCCCCATTTTCCCTCTGCTGCCCCCCAACTGGTTTCTCCCCCAAAGGAGAAGATCCTTCAGAAAGATACTGTTCCCTGACTCCTGTCCCTCTCCAACCAAGGGGTGTCAATCCCTCAAACTACAAGGTCTCAAAGGTCAGCCCCATGTTCCCTCTGCCGTCCTGCCAAACCCAAAGGCTCTGCTGTCCCCCATGGACCGGGAGGTCCGGGACTGAGCCTCCGGCTTACCCTTCCACTCCCTCTGTCCCCTTACTCGCGCTCACTCACAGCCTCACCTCCCTCACTGCACCCCAAAGGAGGAGTTCCCCAACACAGGCCTGGCCTCCTTCCTTATCTACTCACCCCAACCTGGGCGTCCCTGAAAGGCCCCAAATATTCTCCTCCTTCCAACCCAGAGTTTGGAGGCCAGAGCCTCATGGCCTCTCAGCCCCAAACAAAGAGGCACAGAGCGCTATCTCCCACCCCACCCCACCCCACCCCACCGGTGTCCTCTCCCACTAGCCCCACAGGAACCCAGCCTCCACCTCCAGCTCCGGGTCCGAAGGGGGATTGGGCTCCGCCATCCTGGGTCCGGGGTGGGGGCCCCGCCCTCTTCCTGAGCCTCAGCCCTGCCAGGGCCTCTCACCGCCACTTCCTCTTTCCTGCCAGCTCCCAGCACCCCCTGCGGCCGGCCAGCCCCTGGGCTCTGGGGCATCCTGGGTAGCATCCCCTCAGCTCCTGCTGCAGGGCCAGCCCTGTCCCCGAAGACACCCAGGGCCTGGGCTCACTCCCTGGCCCAAGGTGCCCAGGCATGCACACCCACATACATCCACTGCAGTGCTCAGGGCAAAGGAAGGTCCACAGTGTGTGCAGGCTCCAGGGGGCTGCCGTGGGTGTGCACACGCTCTCACAGAGCTACAGGTGTGCATGTGGAACCAAGGCTCACACGTGTGCATGCTACCAATCCTCAGGTGTACACAGATGAATGCACACGCCTACATCCACATGATTGTGCACAGAAACCAGGCTCACACATGTGCTTGCTCTCAGCCCTCGGGTGTGCCCCTGCCTCTGCCCACATGGCTGTGCACAGAACCCAGGCTCACACGTATGCACATGGAACATGGATTCAGACACGCACATACCCCCAGCCCGGGGGCATACACAGTTGAGTACACATACCTGCACTCACAGGGCTGTACACAGAACACAGGCTCACATATATGTGTGCACCCCACACCCTCGGGTCACTGCAGAGAGCATAGCCCCGCATGTTTTCACACCTCCACACCTATGGGGGTGCACACGGGATCCAGGTTCACAGCGTGGGCACAACCCCACACCTCCCACATGTACACTGGCACATACCCACTTACGAGTGTGTACACAACTCACTGCAGAACTTGGACACACACTTCTACTTGCCCGTGTGGGCACAGCCCCTGAGCTCGCACACTGACCACCACTCCCCGCAGCCCCACATCCTGCCCCGGCTCCCACAGACCTCCTGACCTGCTGACGCCTCCACGTGTCCCTGTGGCCGGGCCCTCTCACCCCGCCCCTTGTCCCCTACTTCCCCTTTGGGGTCAGCACAGCGACATCAGCCGAGGCGGAGCCCCTTCCTGCACGCCGAGGTCGTCTGACTTCCTGCTTCCTATCCGTCCAGCACCCACTGCAGCTGACTACAGCTCCACAGCCCCGGGGGGGGCCTGAAAGGGTTACCTGGGCCAGCACCCTGGGGCACAAAGTACTAAGGGACTGGAGTGAGGATGACCCAAACCAACACCTGCTTATCCAAGCACCCACTCACACTCCCATACAACTGTGGATACGAGTTACCAGCCAGAGTAACCCCTTGAGCTAAGCACCATTTTCACACACACACCCCAGTCTAGATGAGGCAGCAGGACCCTGAGGGGGGCCTCCCCATAGGCCCTCAGCCAGCAGGAGGCAGGCCAGGAATCCACAAGGGACACCCAGCATCTGAGCTCGGACTTAAGGCAGCACCGGTGTTACCTGAGACCACACTAGACAGGCAGGGCTCTGGCTGCCATCCCACCTTGGGGCAGCTAGGCCAAGAGCCGAGGTCCCACCTGTGACTCTGAGCAATGGCCACCCTCCACCCACTTCTCGGGGGAGGACATGGGGCTCCTGCCATTCTCAACCAGGGACCACTTGGTCCCACCACCGGGGACACCTGGCAATGTCCACCGGGCAGGGGCACTACTGGTATCCATTGGGTTGAGACCAGGACAGCACCACCCCTCTCCCCACAGAGACCAAGCCAGCCTCACACGCCCGAGCTGAAAACAGACTCAACACCTGGCCCAGGCCCTTCCTCTCCTCACTCACCACCTGATGGCAGCCCCAACAGTTTCCCTCCCCTGTAAAACCCTCTTTTTATTTATTTATTTTTAAAACCCTCTTTTTATGATGGCAACAAAGGTACAAATGTGCTTGACACATGGATGGATGGATGGATGGATGGTGAAAAGAGTTGTACAAGCCCCCACCCAATAAAATGATTACAAAAAAAAGACCCTCTTTTTAGCCCCTTTCTTCCACAGCCGAGTCAAGGCTCAGAGAGGTAGAGGCACTGCGCCCAGGACACACAGTGAGGCAGGCTCAGCACTCACAACCCCCTCCCCAGCAGGCAGAGCAGGGGCAGGCCAGCTCACATGGGAAAAGTTCAGGCAGAGAGGGGGAATGCCATCCTCGTCCACCCTCCAGCTGCTCAGCTGCTCCGCCTGAGGAGAGGGAGGGAGGCAGGGAGGCCGGTCCTCCTGGGTCTTCCTCCCTGGGATGACTCACTTCTACCCAGGGACAAGGGGTCACCTGTGGGCCAGTAAGGCAAGCCCAAGAATCAGGGGCCTGCCCTGACATCATGGTATCCCTGCTCCCCAACCCTCTGGAGCAGGAGGGCCCAGACCTAGGGCACCCACTTCCCAGCAGCCCTCCTTTCCCCAGAGCAGCCAGGGACCTAGCCCCCCATGTCCGGAGATTTCAATGCTTTGGGCGTTTCCGGAATCTGGACAGGACATCCGTTTGCCGGACACAGAGTAGACAGGCGCACAGTGCGGGAGAGACAGAGGGACAGGGCAGCAGCCCAGGCAGCCACGAGAGAGGGATGGCTTGGGAGGGGAGATGGGGTGGTGGTGGGGGAAGCCGGGCCAGGCACGGCTGGCGCCTCGAAGCAGGACTCACGGCCTCGGCTGAGTGGGTCCTGAGTGGCATACACCAAGCGCATGCATGCGCAGGGGTGGGGGGTGGGGCTCCTACACAGCCCTCCCTGGGCCAGCGGTGGGAGCAGGGACCCCGGCCCACACCCACCCCAAGGTCTGACCTTGTGTGATCGGCAACACCAGATACGCCCAGCTCCTCGGCAAGGCTGGCAGGCCATCAGCAGGACTGGGGTGGGGGTGGGGTATCATAGGGGGGTCACAGGGAAAGACACAGAGGGGGTGGGGCAGGTGCAGAAGGAGACGAGAACCAGTTACATAGAGGCCACAGACAGCCGACTGGACGGTGAGCGCTAATGGGGGCACAGAGGCACCGGACATGTCTCAGGTTGGACCCCAGTCAGAGAAGGCAACCTGGGGAAGGTGAGGCCAGACAGAGATGTCCTCAAGGTGGCACCGGGAGGCCGGGGCAGATTCTGGCTGGGTGGCAGCTTGGTGCCAGTCACGAGTATGTGTGTGTGTGTGTGTGTGTGCATGTGTACCCATGAGTGATGAGGGGAAAGGACTGCAGGTAGGAGCCCAGGTATGAGCACAGCCCCTTCATGGTGGCTCAACAGGAACACCTTGGATAGCCCAGAGGTTGGGCGTGAGGGGTCTTCCTGTCCCCCAACCTAATGAAGTGACTCGGACACTTCCGCCAACAGGTGCCAATCTGGGTAGCGTCGTGGGGACCATCGTAAATCTCGATCCAGAGGCCGGGAGGCTGGAGCAGCTCAGCTGTGCGGGGGAGGGGCAGGGGCCGTGGCATCCTCCCTCCCCGGCACTGCGCCTGGCACCTGCCCCAGGTGGAGCGGCACCTGCCGAGCACCCAGCACTGGGGGGTTTGGAGAGAGGGACAGATGTGGGGGAGGGGGCGCGACAGGCACCCAGGGAGCACAGCCAACCACACACCCCCGAAGTCGTGCCTCCACCGCGCCCCCTCGGCTTCTCGCGGAGGGGCCGAGCTCGGGGTGCCGCGGGGGGCTCCTGGCCCTCCCGCACCCCTCCCCGTCCATACCTCCACCTGCAGAGAAGGGGGCCGCGCGGGCTCCCCAGTCCCGGCCAGGGGAGGGGGAGCGGGCCGCTCGCAGGCCCCGCCCCACCGTCCCACTCTGGGGGCCCCGGCGGCCGCGGGCAGGGGGCTCGGCGCCGGCCGGCCGGTCCCCCCCTCCCCCGCTGCCGACGCAGGTGCGCCTACCTGCACGGCGTCGCTGGCCATGTCCTCGCGCCGCCCGCCAGGGGTCCCCGCGGAGGGAGGGGCCGGCGGAGGAGCGCGCGTGCGCCCGGGCAGCGCGCGGAGGGGCGGTGCGGCGCGACCCTCGGCGCGCGGCCCGCGGCCCGCTCGGCCTGCTCGGCTCCGGCCCGCACGGCCAGGCCGCCGCGTCCGCGCGCCGCGCCCTCGGGCCCAGCGGCCGGCCTGATCACGTGACCACCGAGGTCGGCGCCCGGGGAGGGGGCGGGGCGGGGCGAGGGGGCGCGGCTCCCGGCGGCCCCCGGGGCTGCGGCTTCGGCCTCGGCGCGCGGGCCGGGCCCCGGGACGTCCCCGGCCATCCCAGCCGCTAGGCACCCCGCCGGGAGCGACTCCGGAGCCCCCCGGGACCCCTGCGGACCGCCAGAAAGCCACCGGGCCCACCCAGCGGCACTAGCAACTGGCCGAGTCCCCCGTTTGCCCGCTCTGGGTTTCCGCACCCCTCGGGCGGGAGGGTCCCCTGGTCAAGGGCGTGGGAGCTTCCCTGTGGCCTGGAGACAACCGGGGTGGGGGACCGATCTGGGTTCAAGTCCCGCTAGCTGGCGGGCTTGCCCCGCGCCGGAGGTGGGGGGACACGCCGGCAGTCAGCGGGCGCGCACAGCAGTCCTCGGTCAGGGTGTTGGTCACGCTCGCGTCGTTGCTCCAGGGGCCTCGGAGCCCAGCTCCGCCGCGGACGGCAGGCCGTCTCCACCCGGTGGCCTCTCGGTCTGTTTTCCCTGCAAAACGGGAACCAGCCTCCTTTGGGGGTGGGGGCGCCGTGAGGATCCCGCGGGGTCCACGCGGGACCCCACGTGCAGGTGGTGCTCTGCAACTGCGGGTTCTGCCCTTGGGGAAGGCGAGACCTCCGGAGACCCCTCCGAAGTCCCCGGGCTCTGAGCTCCGGGCCAGGAGCCCTCCCTGGCGGCCCTGCCTGCAGCTGGCTGCCTCCGGAGAGCCGCTGAAGCGCCCAGGCCGCGGGTTCCTTGGTTACGGAGAGGTTATGTTGTCCCAGAGACTGTGTTCGTTCTCGCTCGCTCGCTCTCTTCTTGTCTATCTGTGTCTTTCTTTCTTTCTCCCTTCCAACCCCCTCCTGCCTATCTATCATCTATCTTTCTTTCTTTGTATCTTTCTATCATATCTATCTCTATAATGTTTCCCTTCCTCCCTCCCCAATTTTCTTGAAAACTTTCTGGGAATTTTAGCCCATTAAAAGAAAAAAATTGTTTTTAAAGAATCAGATTCCATCTACTTTTCTATGACACCCCCACCCCCCCACACACACACACCTACACCCACACCCACCCCTGCCCACCACCACCACCTAATTCGGTCCCTGCTTGCCACCTGGACCAATGCAACCCCATTGCCCTTTTCCTCACCCCCATTTTCTCCCAATCAGTCCCCCCTAGAGCTCCAGAGGGCAACTGGGAACACCCTAGGGAGGGCCCCTCCTTTTCTCTGCTCAGAACTTTCCTTGACTCCCAGCTCCCTCAAGGTAAAAGCTGGTGTCCTTCTAGTGGTCCACAATGCAGGACCTGCTGCTGTCACAAACTGCCCTCCCTCCTCTTGCTCTCCTGCCCCTCCCCCCCCTGCAGCCACACCTGCTTCCTGGATATTCTTCCAAAATTTGTTGATTGAACAACAGAGATGCTGCCCCCCTTTGACTCCCAACATGCAGCTAAAGAAACTGAGGCCCAGAGAGTGGCTCCTCTCTGCAGTCCTGCACCCAAGATGCAGGTCCCGAGGGCCATGGCGTCTCCCTCCAGATCCCCAACTGACCCATTCTGCAGATGGAGCCGATTAGGCAGCTTGTGGCTTGGACCTAAAGCTGGCACTGGCTGGCAGGGACTCCCCTTTTCCAGGGATGGGCCCTCTCTTGCCTGCCAAGTTCCAGGAGTCTCCCGGGATAACTAGGAAACCCTGCCAAATTCCAGCTCTTGCCTCATTTACTCAGTGAACACATGGATGTGTGTGGGGAGTTTGGTAGCACTCCGGGCTGGAAACTGAGAGACGAAGGGCTAATTGTGTAATCTCAACAAAACACAACAACAACCTTAAATTACACCCCACTGCTCCCTGCTGGAAAACTCTTGTCTGACTCCCCAGCCCTCCAAAAAGCAACTTCTACCTCACCCTTGAACTGCCTGGCCAGCCTCATCTTTCTGCACTAGCTCTCACCTCCTCCTCCCCCACTCCCCTGCGAGCCACACTACAAATATCCCAACTGTGCTTTCAGCCACAGGGCCTTTGCACCGTCTCTTCCCTGATCTGGAATGCCCTGCCATCAAAATTCCCCGAGCCTGGTCCCTCTGGTCATTCAGGTCTCTGTTTAAATGTTGCCTCCTGGGAATGACCTTCCAGACCACACCCGATGCCTGGTCATGCCTGGCTCTATTTTATGTCTTTTGGGTGACTCTGAAATTTCCCAGGGCCTGGCTTGTGCTCATTAAGTCTTTGCAGGATGAATGAATGGACACAGTAAAGTGCCAGGTAGCCCAGAGCTGTTGAGGCCTGGAGGAGGCAGCCACCTCACTGCTAAGGGGGCAACCACATTGGGCTGTACACCAGGGCAGCATGGGAGTAGAGTTAGCACGGGAGTAGTGATAGATATGTTACCAAATGGTCGGGTGAGTGGGAGGACATCTGGTGGAAGGACAGGAGGAGACAAGCCCAGAGGTGAGGGAGGGAGAATCGGGCATTCCCCTTAACTCTCACACCATTTTCCAGCCCACTGGGCCTGGATGCTGTTACTCAAACATACCAAGCTGGTACCCAACTCAGTGCTGGCACTGGCTGTGCCCTCTGTCTGCAACGTTTTCCCGTCTCATCTTGGCCTGCTCTCTTCCTTGCTCCATGGCCATCTTGCTCCCTAGGGGAGCCCTCCCTGACCACACCTCACCAAAAACAGTTCCACCCCCACACCTACCATACTCCACGCCTCACATGTCTTGATTTTTACTGCTTTGGAATTAATCTGGAGCCCTGGTGGTGTAGTGGTTACATATTGGGTTGCTAACTGCAAGGTCGGCAGTTTGAAACCACCAGCCAGCTCTGAGGGAGAAAGATGAAGCTTTCTACTCCCATAAAGAGTGGCATTCTACAGGGGGCAGTTCTACCCTGTCCTGAGGGGTCACTATGAATCAGAATTGACTCAATCACAGTGATATTTAAAAAATAATTTTAATAAATTCACTATTTTCTTTCTCCTCTCTCTCCACCAAGGGACCGTCAACTTCCTCAGGGTAGAGGTCATTATCTGTCTTGTCCACCGCTGGCTCCTAGAACAGGGTCTGGCTCAGTAAATTGCTGTTAAGTGAATGGAGAAAAGAACGAACCTGGCACCAGAGACATAGCTGGGTGGGTGTGATAGCTAAGGTTATAGGTCAACTTGATTTTCAGTGATTCAGCACTTAAGATGTAGTAGTCCCACGTGATTAGATCTAGTATAAGGTAATCCTATCCATGATGAGGCCTATTCTAAGCAGCCAATCAATTGAAAGACGTTTCCTGGGGTGGAGGGTAGGGGTGGGGGGCTACTTCCAATAGATTACCAGTTGCCTGTCATCTTCCCTACTGACCTTGGATTCACTTACCTGTGAAACCTGGGAAAAAAGTCTGTTGTCTGACCCGCCGATCAATAGCATCCAGCCTAATATCAAATTTACAGATTTGGAACTTGGCTGCCTCTACAGCTCTTATTTCCTTGAGGTAAATCAGGCTGTGTGTGTGTGTGTGTGTGTGTGTGTGACTGGAAGAGATTCATATTTGTGCCTATTCCAAAGAAAAGTGACCCAACTGAACTTGCCAATGATAGAACAAGATAATCGATATCACATGCAAATAAAATTTTACTGAAGATCACCCAACTACAATTGCAGCAGTACATTGACAGGGAGCTGCCAGAGGTTCAGGCCAGATGCAGAAGGGGATGTGGAACAAGAGATCTCCTTGATGAGTTTAGAGAGACCTTGGCTGGAAGCAGAGTACCAGAAAGATGCTAACTTGTGTTGCAATGGCCACACCAAGGCCTTTGACAATGAGGATCCTAACCAACTATGGACAACCTTGAGAAGAATGGGAATTCCAGAACTCTTCATCGTGCTCATGTGGAACTTGTACATGGATCAAGAGGCAGTTGTGCAAACAGAACAAGGGAAGGGAATACTACATGGTTTAAAATTGGGAAAGGCACGTGACAGAGTTGTATCCTCTCACCGCACTTATTCGATCTGTATGCTGAGCCAATCATCAGAGAAGCTGGATTATATGAAGACAGTGTGGCATCCGGATTGGAGGAAGGCCTATTAACAGCCTGCAGTATGCAAATGACACATCCTTGCTTGCTGAAAGTGAGGAAGACTGGAAGCACTTGCTGAGGAAGAACAATGGTGGCAGCCTTCAGTGTGGGATGACAACTCAATGGTCAGAAGACCAAACTCCTCACAATTAGGTCAGCAGGTAACATCATGATAAGAGGAGAAGAGATTGAACTTGTCCAGGGTTTTCTCGGGCTTGGATCCACCATCAGTGCTCAGAGAAGCAGCAGTCAAGAGATCAAAACACACATTTCACTGAGCCAATCTGCTGCACAAGACCTCTTTGAGTGTAAAAAAGCAAGGATGTTATTTGAGAACCAAGGTGAGAAGAATACTGAAAGCAGCATGGACAGCTAAAAGGACACCCACCCACCCACTCAGCCCACCCACCCGGAGATGGATGGACAGAGTGGCTACAACACTGGGCTCAAACATAAGAACAATTGTGAGGCTGGTGTGAGAGCAGGTAGTGTTTTACACTGTAGTGAAAGGTCTCTGTGACTAGGGACTGACGGGAGGCACCTAACAACACTCAGGACGACTCAGCCGTTTTCCTAAATAAACGCTCAAGCGTGAATACAATTCTTGAGCAATAAAAATGCTGTTTCCAATGGTCCCAAACTGAAAACAATCCACTAACTCACTGTCATTGAGTGGACTCCAGCTCATATCGACCCTAAATGTAGGGCACAGTAGAACTCACTGTCCCTGTGAGTTTGCAAGGCTGTAAATCTCTATGGAAGCCGAAAGTCTCCGGCTTTTCTCCGGGAGCGACTGGTATTTTAGCAATGGTTTAGCTAGGGGTTTAACTTCGTGGTTAGCGATGCAGCATGCAACCCAGCAGCACACCCGAGTGCCTCTGTCCGTGAATGGATCAGGAAATTATGATTCATTCTACATCGTGGGAAACTGCTCAGAAATGAAAAGGCAACATTATGCACAAACCTAGAAATCGTTTACTCTTTGAGAAGATACTAATTTATACTAAAAAGGACCCCAGTGACATTGTGGGTTACACATTGGGCTGCTAACCAGGAGGTCAGCCTTTCACGCCCACCACTGCTCTGCCAGAGAAAGATGAGGTTTCCGACTGTCATAAAGACGTACAGCCTTGGAAACCCACAGGGGCAGTTCTACTCTGTCCACAGAGTGACTGTGAGGGAGACTTGACGCAATGGCGATGAGTTTTGTTCTGTTTGGAGTGTGCCCTTTAACCAGAAGAATGTTGTAGTGAGTGGATTGTAGCTCAGTAGACAATAAAGCACGATGTTGGATTAAAGCAGCAAACACAGAGCACACAGCATAGTTCCATGAAGTACAAAGTTCAAAGGAGGGTCACCAACCACTGGTGATTGAATCTATAGAAGCAGGTTACCCGGCAATGGGTCTGAGAACATGACTAAATCTCATGGGGATGTTGGATTGGATGGTAGTCAGACGCAGGGTACTAGACATATAGCAACATCAACCAAGGCCAAATCTGTGCACTTTGTCGTGTGTAAGCTGTCTTTCAATAAAAGTAATTCAAAATGAAAGAATGTTACAGTCAAAATGGAAGTCACCTGAATTCATGCGCCAAGCTCATTTACCACTTATACCGCTCCAAACACCAAACTCACTGCCATCGAGTCAATTCTGACTCATAGCAACCCTCTAGCACAGGGAAGAAGCTGACCCTGTGGGTTCCCCTGAGATGGTAGCAGTTTACTGGAGTAGAAAGCCTAATCCTTCTTCCACCGAGTGGCTGATGGCATCAAACTGTTGACAATATGTAACCACTATGCCACCACTGTCCCCTTCCTATATCTCTAGAAAGTGCAAAAACCCTGTTGACTCCTTTCTGACTCATAGTGACCTTTTAATTTTTAATTTTTAGGATTTCTGAGGCTATCAATTTTTATAGGAAGAGAAAACCTCATCTTTTCCCCTATGAGTGTCTGGTGGGTTCAAACTGCTGACCTTGGGATTAGCAGCCCAACTCACTACAACATTTAGAAACAACAACGCAAAGGAAAATAACAAGAATGCTACTCGTAGTCTTTGTGCTTTGCAAGAAGTAACTCCTGTGACCCCTGGGGTGACATATGTGGTTTATGACCGGTCCCCATACTTACTCTTTCTCCAGATGCTTCCTGAACTGAAAACATACTTCCACTTTCTGTTTTTAAGTCCCTGGTATAAACTGTATCAAGCTAGCTTTCTACTTTGTTTCGCTGCCCCACCCTCAACTTGATACTTTTGAGATTAGTTTTACTGTTGCCTTTAGCCCTTCAGGCTTCAGAGGCTATTCCCTGAAATCTACCCCATTTATTTCTCTGACCTCTACTAGTGGATACTTAGTTTCCAAAGGGCCTTCATGTTTAGAAGAACACAATTCTTTCTACTCAGTTTCTGCCCTGCTAAGAATCCATCAATGGCTGCTACTGTTCTTAAGGTCAAGTATGAACATGGAGGAGCTGGAAACCCCCCCTTCCCCCCCTCCCCTGACATCTGCAACATCTAGAGCCTGCCCGGCCCCACTGTGTCAACCCATCTGGTGGCCGGCCTTCCTCTTCTTTACGGCCACTCTACTTTACCAAACATGAAGTCCTGCTCCAGGGACTGGTCTCTCCTGACAACCTGTCCAAAGCACATGAGATGAAGTCCCACCATCCTTGCCTCCAAAGAGCATTCTGGCTGTATTTCTTCCAAGACAGATATGTTCCTTCTTTCGGCAGTCAACGGTACCTTGAATATTCCTCACCAGCACCTTAATTCAAATTGCATTGATGTTTCTTTGATCTTCCTGATTTAATGTCTAATTTTACATGCCTATGCGGTGATTAAAAATACCATGATTTAAAAAAAATACCATGATTCCATGAGCATTGATCATGGATCCACGTAAGAAAAAAATGGACAACTCTAACCTTTTCTCCATTTATTATGATGTTACTTATTGGTCCAGTTGTGGGGATTTTGGTCTTCCTGACACTGAGTTGCAATTCATACCGAAGGCTTCAATCCTCCATCTTCCTCAGCAAGTGCTTCAATTCCTCCTCCCTTTCAGCAAGCATACCATGTGTGTCGTTGGCATACCACAGGTTGTTAATAAGTCTTTCTCCAATCCTGATGGCTCACTCTCCTTATATAATCCGGATTATTTTATGATTAGCTCAGCACACAGATTGAACAAGCACAGCAACAGGATACAACCCTGATGCACATCATTTTAGATTTCAAACCAGGCAATATTCTATTCCCTAGATCTGTTCGAACAACTCTCTCTCTCTCTCAAAACTACCTCGTGACCCGTGTATAAGTTCCTCATGAGCACAAGTAAGTGCTCTGAAAAGCCCATTCTCCTCAAGGTTATCCATTGTTTATGATGGTTCACGCAGTCCAATGCCTTTGTGTAGTCAATAAAACACGAGTAAACAACTTCTGGTATTCTCTGCTTTGAGCCAAGATCCATCTGACAACATCAGTGTTATACCCTGTCCACACCCTCTTCTGAATCCACCCTGTCAGTTTCCTGTACATGCACTACTATATCCGTGGTTGGATGATTAATCTTAAGCAACGTTTTACTTGTGTGCGATATCAATGACGTCATTCTGTAGTTTGAGCATTCGGTCGGGTCGCCTTTCTCTGGAAGGGGAACAAATATGGATCTCTCCCAGTCAGCGGATGTCTTCCAAATCTCTTGGCCCAGAGACTGGGTGCTTCAAGTGCTTCTTCGCCTTTCTGAAACATTTCAGTGAGTGTTTCGTCAATTCCTGGAGCCTTGATTTTGACTCATGCTTTCCGTGCAGCTTGAACGTCTGCAACCGTTGGTTCTTGCTCCCATGCCGCCTCCTGAAGTGACGGACTGTCGACTAGTGCTTTCCATGCTCTCTTGATGCTTCCTGCATCCTTCAATATTTTGACTCTAGAATCTTTCAGAATTGCAACGCAAGGCTTATGTTTTTTCTTGAGTTCTTTCCGTTTCAGACCTGCTGAGCGCGTTCTTTACACTTGGTTTCCTACTTCCGGGTCGCTGCACATTTCTTGATAATCGTTGGCTTTGTGTTCTCCAGCTGCCCTTGAAATGTTCTGTCCAGCTCTTTAACTTCATGCTTTCTTCCATTTGCTTCAGCTCCTCTGAGATTTAGAGTATGCTTCAGAGTCTCTTCTGACATCCACTTGGACCTTTTCTTTCTTGCCTGCCTTTTTTAAGGACCTTTTGCTTTCTTCGTGGATGATGTTCTTTTTTTTTTTTTAAACATTTTTTTAGGGGCTCATACAACTCTTATCACAATCCATACATATACATACATCAAATGTATAAAGCACGTCCGCACATTCCCTGCCCCAATCATTCTCAAAGCATTTGCTCTCCACTTAAGCCCTTTGCATCAGGTCCTCTTTTTTTTTTCCCCTCCCTCCCCACTCCCCCCATGGATGATGTTCGTAATGGTCTCCTACTGTTCTTCAGGTCTTCTGTCATGAGTGCTCAAGGCATCAACTCTGTTCTTGAAATAGTCTCCAAATTCAGATTGGATAGACTCGAGCTGGTATTTTGGCTCCTGGGAACTTGTTTTAATTTTCTTCAGCTTTATCCTGAAGTTACATAGGAGCAATTGATGGTCTGTTCCACAGTTGGCCCCTGATCTGGTTCTCACTGTTGATATTGAGCTTCTCCATAGGGTCTGCCCACTGATGTAGTTGATATTTTTTTCTTTATGTATATTCCATCTGGGGAAGTGCATGTGTAGAGACATTCACCTTTTGTGTTGTTGAAAAAGGGTATTTGCTATGAACAAGTCATTGGTTTTGCAAAATTCTATCATGTCTTCTCCAGCATCATTTCTATCACCAAGTCCATATTTTCCAACTACCGTTCCTTCCTCTTTGTTTCCAACTTTTTCATTCCAATCACCAATAACTACCAATGCATCTTTTTTTTTTTTTAAAGTTGATAACCGATACAGTTTATTCAGGAAGAATGTTTTTTAAAATACATGAAGCAGGGAATAGCTCTTTGTTTTACATTTCACTTCTCTTTCGTGTGTAATACATTCTAAGTTTTTACTCCAATTTTTTCCAAAACCATTTTATTGCGAGCTAATACAGATGATATCGTTTCATAGATCAATCACAGTAAGCAGTACAATGGGTACCACAACCAGTTTCTGAACATTGTCTTCCTTCTTGAACTCCTTGGTTAACAGTTTCCCTTTACCTCCCCACCCCCACTGTACCCTTCAGGGCCCGTATTCTGCTTGCTGTCTCACTAGGCTCACCAATCCTGGGTTTTATAGACTGAAAAACATATAACAGAAATTCAAGAAGGTCACTCCCAATGACAGACTATATCGGAGATAAACTCCAATATGAAAACAGAGAGAGAGAGAGAAAATTTTGAAAATCAAATCAGGCCCAACCTACATCAGAGGGTTGGATCACCCGACAAGATTTTAACCATTAAGTCAGATTTATCATTTTGATCTCCTATAGTCATCTCTCAAATGTCGTGTTTGGTAATCAGTTTCTTCCCATCCCTCCATTACGGATAGAGGGAAATCACCAGAGGCTTATTTCCTGGGTAGATCTCACAAATGGATCTTGGGCTTCCACTGTCATCCTTCGATTTGTACAAATCAGAATCTCACAATTTAGGCTCTGATACTATTCCCTCCTTTGGCTTCCAATTATATGATTTACAATCCATGGGTCCCTGATGTTGGCGTGCTTCTTCCATGTGGACTTATCTGATATCTCACTTAGATGGCTCCCTGTTCGGAAACAAGTCTTTAAGACCCCCAGCTGTTACTTTATCAGATAGGTGCCGGCAACTGCTAATTTCTTCACCACACTTTGCTATACCTCCCATATCTTCTGTGTTCCCTTCCTGAGGGTGAGGATCAAGCAGAGCTATGATGTAAGAATTAATTGTTCTTAAATTGGAGCTAGGACTTAGTGCGAGCCTAAAACCTATTCCTGGATCTATGCTTGTTTTTTTTAATCTGCCTTTGGCTCCATTTGGAGATCTCCGTGTTAGTTTATTATTATCAGTGCATCGTGATTGCATGTTCGACCAATTCCCAACTGAGGTCATTGGTAGAATTCTTCTATTTCTTTATCACTAGCTTTTGTGCTTGGTGCATAAATTTGAATAATAGCTGTATTGATTGGATTTCCTCGAAGGCGGATGCATATAATCCCATCACAGATAACATTGTACTCCATGATGGATGTAGCAAGAGCCTTTCTGACAATGAATGCCAAGACGTTGCTCTTGATTGTCATTCCTGGTATAGTAAATGATGGGATTTTCTGACTCAAAGTGACCAATGCCAGTCGATTTCACCTCACCAATGCCTAGGGTACTGATATTTGCATTCCACTTCATTTGTGACCACTTCCAATTTTCCTAAATTCATACTTTGCAAATTTCAAGCTCTAATCACTAGAGGATTCTTTCAGCTGTTTCTCCTTAATTTGAGTTATGTCCCATCAAGGAATTAAGATCCCAAAGGCTTTGCAGACTCGGGTCACCGTGGTCGACTTGTGAGGAATGTGCTTCTTAGAACAGTCAGAAAGCAGCTGATGATCTCTCCCCCACCCTACACCCCATCCACCAAAGCTCAGGAAGGAACAGGAATGAGGGACAAATGGGTACAGAGGACCCCAAGAATAAATAGGAAGTGCCATTACACCCAGTGTTAAAGTGCAAAATCTATCTACAGTGTTGAATGGAAAACTGATGCGTTCTGTAAATTATCACTCAACCCACAAGGAATAAGAACAAAAACCAAGTAGTCCCCCATCTTCCAGTCCCGCCAGCAAGGGATCCGTGTTCTGGTTGCCCCACAGCCTCTCCAGCTGTTGGTAATGTTAGTCTTCTTCCTTGTTTAGACATTTAGAGTAGAGAGTTTCAAAGTTTTTGTAACCTAGGGCAATCCTGAAATCAATCAAGAAGATTAAGACAAAATGTTAACATCCATTCATCATTTAGGAGACTCTGGTCTTTTCCCTCTGTATATATTTATATCTATATAAATGTTGGTTTTTATTTTTGAGAAATAGAAGGTCTCATGATGGTGGATGGTGCGGATGTTTTCCTGTTTTTCCAGAACGGACTCACCGAGCTTCCTCTGCCTCCTCCATAACCTCAACTTAGAGGAGCTAATGACTCCCAGCTTGCCTCCCACCTGCTTTCCTGGGGCCCCTCTTCTGCCTTGGATGGCCTGGTTTCCAGTTACCTGGCGCTTGAGTGGGTGTCCTTCAACTATGGAGGATGCCACTGCCGGATCAAATGGAGTGAGGTGGCCTGGGTTTGAATCCCTGCTGCCTGTGCCACCATAAGGCTTCCAATTTTCCTAAGTTCATACTTGGCACATTCCAAGTTCCATTCACTAGAGGATTTTTGCAGCTGTTTCTCCTTGAGGCTGGTATTTCTCCTTTCTGGGTCACGCACATGGCAATAGGGATGCTCATGTATTCATCCGGTGGCTTTGGTGTGGGGAGTAACTTTGTTGATTGCTTAGATTGTTCAGAACAAGGCTGAGCATCAGGGCCTGGCCTAGGGTGAGGCAAGGGAGACACTTACCTTGGACACACACACACACACACACACACACACACACACACCTCAAGATATACATCTACCATTTCAATGTAATTAAAAAAAATCAAAATGAATGCAAAAGTCCAAATAAGGACAGGACCAGTCTCCCTGTTTTCCCTACTGTGGCTCCGGTCCATGCAGTGCTGTTACTAATTTTGTCTGAAAGATGTCTTGCTTATTTATAGACTCTTTTTGTGTTAAACTTGACTTTAAAACATAGCATCAAAATGATTCGAGGACTGCATTTCTGGCACAGCTCCCCTTTCAACTTTGCACTTCAGCTAAGGGTCTTACTCTCCTCCCCCCATCCGGCCCTGCCCTGCTGGACACCCAGCCAGTGCTGTCTGCATGCAACGGTGCACTTATGACACGTCATGGTTACTTTATGTTAGTTAAGTCTTCCTTTTTGGTTGGTTCGGGTTGACTGGTTTCTCCTCCTTGAAGAAGTGATGCTTCTTAGGTTCAACTCCGAACATGTGTCAGTTGGAGCCTGGACCCAAGGTAGCTTACAACGAATGAGGCTTGGAATGCTAGAATTTTCTAGAAGATGGAGGAAGTAGCTTAGGGAGACTGCCAGGTGGCTCAAGCTTGTCATGTATAACCTGCTGGTCTACATGCAATCAATACAAATCCGAGGAAAGACTGATATTATCTGGCTTGGGCAAGGATTGGGAGTAACTGGGACTTCCACCGGGTCATTTGTTGCTGGGCGCTGCTTCATCCTTATATTGACTCAGAGGGACAGAGTACGGTTTCTCTAGGGTTTCCTAGGCTGAGGTCTTTATAGAAGCTAATTATACAGTCTTTTCTCCCAAAGAGCTGCTGGGCAGGTTGGAACCACAGATTTGTTGGTTAGCGGGCGAGTGCTTAACCATTGCACCACCAGGGCTCCTTTCAGCGTGGGAGTGGGCGTGTCCAGTGGAACCACCCCTCTGGAAAACTGTCAGGGTCTACCATGAAAGCTGATCACGAAGACACCCGTGGCCCACCAGTCTACTCTTAAGTACTAAGTACTACTACTCTAGTAAAAGAAGAATATGTGTTCACAGAAAGACTTTTTTGCACAAGAACAGATACTTTATTAATAACCAAATGCCCATGCACAGGTGAATGGAGGAACTATGTGGTGTCACAGCCACACAATGAACACAGCAAAGACAGAAACGCTGGTGCCACTCAGCCACCTGGGTGGATCTCCGAGGTATTGTGCTGAACAAAAGACCAAACAAGCAAGTAAACTTGCTGCCACTGAGTCGACGCCAACTTAAAAGGCAATCGACATGATGATCCCATTTATATGAAATTCAAGAACAGACAAAACTCCTTTATGTCGATGGAAACCTATGTGGTAGTTGTCTGGGACATGTGTGTGGTTGACTTGAAAGGGACACCAGGGCATTTTCTGGGATTAGGGGAATGTGCATCCTCAACGGGGTGGGTGGCATTTTGGTGACAATTGCCAAAATTCATTGCCCTGTTCCTTTACTATAAACTGTATCTTGTGGCACCGTGGGTTATGCATTGGGCAGCTAACCACGGGTCTTGATCCAAACCCACCTCAGGACAAAGAAACATAGAAACCTCACGGGGCAGTTCTACTCTGTCCTACAGTGCCACAATGAGTAAAAATCTACTCCTGACAGCGTTTTAACATCTCACGCATTCACTGCCATCCCGTCGACCCTGACTCACAGCGACCCCATAGGAGAGGGTCCAAAAGCCCTGTTGTTCTCTCCCAGAGCAGCTAGTGGTTTCAAACCCCTGATCTTGCGGTTAGCAGCCCAACGTATAACAACGACGCCACTAGGGCTCCGCTATTTCCTACTATAAATGCTTAAAAAGCAAAAAACTGTGGGGGTGGGGGGGCAGCTTTGCGATGTAACGGCTGGATTTTGCGTCGAGACTAGGACATCATCACTCTCAACACAAAAAATAACTGTTGCTAAAAACGAACAATTCTCGGATCCCCCACACCTTCAAGGGACCCTTTGTCCCTTTGGGGGCGCAAAATGTCTTCTGCTCGCCCTTCCAACGGAGCCCTTTCAGAGCCGCTACCGTGGAGGATGAGGAGGCTGCGGATCGACGCTCACTCAGTGTCCTGGCTTCGGTGCCCAACAGAAAGGCCACATTTGATAAGCGTGGGCAACAGCCACAGGCTAATTATTCGTCCAGTGCCAGTGCGAAGCGTGACGTCACCCGCCGCCGGCGAATCCTAGCCCACACTACCTCGTGGGCGGTGCCGACTCCAGCCACGCCTACTCGGGCGTTTCTTCCTTTAGATTGGCCAATTAACCCGAGTCCTGGGCACCGCCCTCTTGCCTTTATCTACCAATAGCTTACGGGAGCCTCTCACGTTATCCAATCACCACAGCCGCCTCACTTGAGTGACAAGTCAGTGGGCCAGTGAACGAAACGGCAGGGCCCGCGGGAGGCAGGAAGCGCGGTAGCTCGTGGTGGCGCGCTCAGTTGATAAACCCAGTCGGTCGGTTCTCCTCGCAGCACGCGGAGGGGAACTGAGAACCAGCGGAGCAGGACCAGGTCGCGGGGCTGCGGCGCGGAGCTACCAAGCCTCCGGGCGAGACGGTGAGTAGAGACACTGAGGCGGGAAGGGGTGAGGGGAGGCGCAAGTCCGGAGCGGGGCGAGAGGGCGCCGGGGCGTCCGGTTCGCGCTGCGGCCGTTGGGCGCAGGGGCGCATGCGCGAGGCTGGGCTGGCCGTTGGCGTGCTGGTCTTGGGGGCCGCTTCCGGGAGCGGTTGTCACGGCCTCCCACCGGCCAAGTCCCGCCTGAGACCGAGCCCGCCTGTGTGTGGTCGGAACCGAGCTCTAGAGAGGCCTGGACGTTTGGCAAGGGCCTCGGGGCCGATGCTGGGAGCTAGGGCGGCAATGAGAGAAGCCGTACTTTCGAGATGAGGGTCCTCTGGGTGCTCCAGGGACTCCTAGTTCCCCGGTTCTGTTCGTGATCCTCGTTTGAGAGATTCGGGGTTCCAGAGATTTATGGGGGGGGGGAGATGATCTCTGGGAAATAAAAGGCTAAAAGGAACAAACGCTGCGGTAGGAAGCCTGATTTAGAGCGAATGGGGGCCAGTGCGTTCTCGCATCAGTGTTTGGGTTGTCAGTGCGCCAGTGTCACCTTCCACGTTTACCCCTTCCAGAGGGCCTGCGAAGTCCATCACCTAATTTAACTTGCCTTGACCTTTAGAGCTTTTCTAGCCACTTGGGGACAATTTTGTGCGCCTCCAACCCAGCAGCTTAATTTGTTCCCACCGAAAACCGTGAGAACCTCATTTGGCCTGTAATTCATTCCCAAGTGTACCATCTCTCTTTCCCCGGAGCTTGAAGCCCAGAGTGGATCATGATTCTTTGCCCTTGGGCCATCCAGAGTGGATTTAAAGCCCCCCCCCCATGCCTGCTTTACCCAATTGTTGATCTCTTGGGGGCAGGGTGGGGTGAGAGATCATCCTTCTCTCCCTCCCATTTTGTTCTGATCCCGGTTGAGCCTTTTAACTCAGGATCCCATCAGTGAATCCCTGTGTGCATTAAGAAATAAGTTGCTACTGCCTTGGTCTTCTGTCTGAACTTCAACAGTTTCCCCCAGATGTTTGGTGCTTTTCCAACTGGCTCTTCTTGGCTTCTGGCCTTTTTCTTGCTGCCATGGGTGGGGGTGGGGTGATGATGAATCCTTTCTGGTTTGGCTAGTTAAGATCCTCAGGGAACTCTATCAGATGTTGCCTTTCAGGTATCTGTAGTAATGGGTGTGCGGGCTTTTATAAAGCCCCAGAAGAACGCTGCCGTGCTTCTAGCTCCATTCATGAAGTCTTTGCTTAGTGAGGGCCTCCCTGCTGTGTGACAGGCCACCAAATAGGTAGTCCAGTAAGGATGGGTGAGAATGACCGAGATGACATGTCAGGTGAACTTTGTGTGCTTTTGGGAGTTGGTGCCTTGAGGAAAGACCCTTCCTGAGGACATTTAAGTGGAGGAACAAGGAGTGACAAGGCACAGAGACTGGTGAGAGGGTCAAACAGAAGATGAGACCTGAGGGTAGTGGGATGTCAGGTCATCTTGGGGTGTGATAGGCTATGCCTGGTGGGGCCTGCTCTGAGCCCTGTGGGAGCCACAGGTGGGTAGGGGATTGCGAACAGGACTGGGTTCCCTCTGGTAGCTGATGTGGAGAGAGGGATGGAGAAGCTGGAGGCCAGGGAAGGGGAGCTTCATTCACAATCTAGGGGTCGTGGGCGGCCTGTGTGCCAGGAAGCAGACCTTGGTGCTGTCAGTCAGTGGAGTTGCTCAGTCACCGAGAGGAACGATGGTGTGTGTGGACGAAGTTTGATGAAGGTGTGCTCAGTGAGAGAGGCCTGACTCAGGACCATGTAGCATGTACCATGTCCTACGGATGGGAAATGTCTCAAATGGGCAGATCCATCGACAGACAGAAAGTTGGCTTAGCAGTTGCCAGGGGTTGTGGAGATGAATGTGTGGGGTGGTGTGGGGGTGGGTAGCCCAGGGTCTGATGAAATGTTCTAAATACACAGCTAATGGTTGCACACATCCTAGAAGTCTTAGAAATGACATGGGCGTGGTGCCTGGCCTCTGACTAATTCCACCAGAGGCCAAGGGAGAAGAGTAGGATCAAGAGCCCTAAGGCTGATTCTGATAAAGCAGAGATCAGGTATGACTACTCCAACCCTAAAAAAAAAAATCAGAAAACAAAACAGTTTTGACACCAAGAGCAGCAGTTTGAAACCACCCCATCTTCCATCAAGACATCCAGCCTGGGAGACCCAGCTGGGCAGGTCTACTTTGCCCTGTAGGGCCGCTCTGATTCAGAATTGACTTAATGGCAGTGAGTTCCCTTTTTTAGCGTGGGCCCTCTACCCCCACTCTTTGCTGGGTTCCAAGATTCATTGCCCTGGTCACAGACAGTATTCTCAGTGATGGGGTCCTTGGGAAGTAACCTTACAGGTATGTAATTTAGGATCAGTGACTCTGTATGTAGTTTTTGGATCAAGACAGCCAGCAGTGCTTTCTGCATGTGCCTCTGGGCCTTGCAGCCTCCTGTGGGTCTCCTCGTTCTGCTTCCTGCTGCTACTTGTCGCCACCTCTCACCCTCTGCGGTGTCGCAGCCCTGCCTCCTGTTTGAAGGAAGCTCCCAGCACAGGAATCCCGGGGCTAACAGACCCACTCTCTTCCTGGCTCTTCTGTCACAGTGGTTGTGAGGTCCCTCTTCATGCCACTGAGATGGCAAAACAGACTCGGCCCCATGTTTAGGGCTCCAGATCGCTTGTTTACATGGCCTCACTCCTGGTGGTGCTCTGGGCTTGGCTTTCGGCTGCTAATTGAGAGGTCCGTGGTTCAAACTCACCAGCAGGCCACTGGGTTGATTCAGTGCTTGCAGAAAAACAAGAGGCTCAGACAGCACCTGTGATGGGCAGTGTCTGCCCTGGTACGTGGGGCTGCTTCTGCGTTGGAGCCGACTCAGTGGCACCAATCAAAATGTAGCACCCCTGGCGGCGCTGCTCGCCCCACGGTTGGCGCCCCAGACACCAGCTGCTCCACAGAAGAGTGCTGAGGCCTGGAACCCGAGTCACTCCACATTGGTGTCTGCTCTGTAGCCGAGGGTTTGGGTTGGGTGTGGTGCCCTCCTAGGACCTTTTCTGGTCTCACAGTTTGAACACGTTGTCTGGAGAGACCAGTCCTTAAGGAGGGACACCACGCTGGGTAAAGTGGCGAGGCCGTGAAAAGGAGGAAGGCCGTCGGGCATGTGGACTGGCACGGGCAGCATAGCGACAGAGAAGCAGTTGTGAGGGTGGTGCAGGACTGGACAGTGCTGCCTTCTGTTGTGCGTGGTGGGGGGGGGGGGGGGAGACTGTGCATCGGGACCAACTGTAGCCTCCCAACCCCATGCACCCGATTGACATTAGCAAGCTTTCCAGCCCCCCAAGGAACCCTGCAGGCCGTGTGATTAGGAGTTGAGCTGCTAGCCACAAGGTGGGCAGCGAGTTTGGTTTTGTGTTAGTCTGACCCCGCAGGTGGGCTCCAAGCACCACCTCATATTTGCTTAGTCCCTCCCACCCAGTCCTCAGAAGGCCACATTCACAATGGAGGAGAGCCCTGGTGGTGCAGTGGTTGCATGTTGGGCTGTGATCTGCAAGGTCAGCAGTTCAGAACAACCAGCCTGCTCCGGGGATGAGAGATGAGGCTTTCTCCTTGGTAAAGCGTTAGAGCCTCAGCAACTCACAGGAGCAGTTCTGCCCTGTGCTGTAGGGGTGCTGTGCATTGGCATTGACCCAGTGGCAATGAATTTGCTTGGTGTTTTTTTTTTTGAAAAAACCCCGAGTATTCACAATGAAGGTGTGTGAATTACAACCCAGTGACGCAAAGGAGGCTGAAGCCAGTGAGGTGGGGAGTATGAGGTGGGGGTAAGAAGTGGGTTGGGTGTGGTAGAGAGAACCAGTTATTATTCAGGACCTGGGAGCAGCTGTTTTTTCTGAGTAGATGTGGCGGAGACAGCTGCTTGGTGTGGAATCAGGAGGAGAGAGTGCCCACAGGTAGGCTGTGGGAGTGGTCAGTGCAGAAATAAGTCCAGGGGGTGGGGTGGGTGAGGGGACCGGAGGAAGTCCTACAGAGAGGTCAGGACCCAACACTGAGCCCAGGGCACCTCTGCTGCGGCTGCTCTTGTGTCTCTTTAAGCGGGGCCAGGCCTGGCCGGGGAGCATGTGGAGGAAGACCGGCTTCAGGTTCAGGTCCCTGTGGGCGCTCCCTCCAATTGATGCGAGGTGGTGAGTCCTTTGTATTAATTCCATTTACTCTCTCAGCTTGCTTTTTATTGGCCTGGGCCCAATGGGAGGCCTATTCATGAGAGCACATAATTATTCCCGGGTGCCAACCACAAATTGCTGGGCAGGCACCACTCTCCAGTGCCTGCCTTCCCCGGGCCCCAACTGCAGCCTGTTCACAGGCAGCCCCCCAGCCTGAGGTCTCCAGGGAATGCTGGGGAGGGGCTGCTCTCACCTGGGGGCCTGCGAGGCCCTGTGGGGCTGAGGAAGGGGAGCAGAGGTGGGCTGATGTTGAGTGAGGGGTACAAGGGGGCTCACTCAGAACACTTTTCTCCTGGGGGTGTCTCTGTGTGAGTGGGACCACGTATCCACCTGGTGGTGTGCGTTGTAGAAGGTGGAAACCGTGCCGACTGCAAGGATTGCAGGGAGAATTGCCTCACGTGGATCACTGGGCCTTTCCGGCTGGCACTGCTGGGCGGGTTTGGATTACCAACTATGTAGTTGGTGACCTAGGCCTCCCTCGGCTCCTTGATGCGTGTTTCATGAGGTGCCAGGGGTGGGACAGGCTGCTCTGAAGTAGAGAGACTGGCGGTTGAGGGACAGGTCAAGATGGCATGGAGACCCCTGGGCCAGGACCGCCAGCAGCAGCACCACCGTGCCTCCCTCCCCACTGCAGGATGTGTCCCCTTGCCGACTCCTCTCACAGCCCTCCACCCCTTCTGCTCAGTCTTTAGCACCATGGCGGAACACGATGTGGAAAACGAGCTTCTGGATTATGAGGAAGATGAAGAGCCCCAAGCCCCACCAGAGAGCACCCCGGCTCCCCCCAAGAAAGACGTCAAGGGCTCCTACGTGTCCATCCACAGCTCTGGCTTCCGGGACTTTCTGCTGAAGCCCGAGCTGCTCAGGGCCATCGTGGACTGCGGCTTTGAGCACCCCTCCGAGGGTACGGATGCCTCACCGCCCTGCCAGGGCCTGCTCCCCAAGATCAGTTCTGCCCCTGGAGCCAGCTGGGCTCTGCCCTCTGGGTGGGGCTGGGGGTGTGGTCGGGCCCCGTAAATGACCTCCTCGACAGACAGCCTTGACCCACAGTTGTTTGTGACTCCACAGGGCTGCCCTCGCCCGGGTTCCTCGGCCAGCTAGTGAGGAGCCTGCGCAGAGTCTCACCCATGTCTGGCCACTCATGTCCTTTTCTTCCTCCAGTCCAGCACGAGTGCATTCCTCAGGCCATCCTAGGCATGGATATCCTGTGCCAAGCCAAGTCGGGCATGGGCAAGACGGCAGTGTTTGTGCTGGCCACCCTGCAGCAGATTGAACCTGTCAACGGACAGGTAGGTGCAGCCTGCTCTCCCCCTACCCCCTGGGGCCACTGTGGGCGATAGGGACCCACCAAGTGGAAAGGCCCTGGATTTGCTGAGCAGAGAGCACTTCTGGGTTGTTAGCAGGCTTTCCGCGGGGGGGTGGGGGGTGGAAGGTCCCTGAGAGCAGCTGCCCAGGTCACCTGGGCTAGGCTGGGCCTCTTTGGGTGGGCGTCCCTCTGGGTGGAAGGTGGGCCTCAGGAGCTAGGAGAGGGTGCAGGTGAGAATTGGGGGGCAGGGAGACTGGGGTGCTGGTGGGAGTGGCAGGAGGTCTCTGTGTGGGGCAAGACCCAAACAGTGTGGGCCAGAAGGACAGGACGTGCTGTGTGGTTCAGGGCCTTCCCTTCAAGCTCTTTCTCCTCCTACCCCTCAGGTGACGGTCCTGGTCATGTGCCACACGCGGGAGCTGGCCTTCCAGATCAGCAAGGAGTATGAGCGGTTCTCCAAATACATGCCCAACGTCAAGGTGAGCCCCCAGGACTGGGCCAATGCCCCTTGGTCTTCTGCTGCGGGCAGCCTCGGCTGTGGCCCGGGCGGCCTTTACTAACTAAGCTTGGCTACAGGGCTGCCTTTGAGGTTTGTGGTGGCTTAATGCTCCTTAAAAGCCTGCTGAATTATGCATGGTCCCCGAGGCCCGTGCTGCCCCGCCCCGAGGCTGCGCTTCTGGGGCTCCCGCAGGCCTGGCTTGCTCAGCCAGGTCGGGTGGGTGGGCATCCTCAGGGCCAAGTGTTGGCCTGGAGGGCTGCAAGTGACTTTCTCCCTGTGGCCCTGCAGGTGTCCGTGTTCTTCGGTGGGCTCTCCATCAAGAAGGACGAGGAGGTGCTGAAGAAGAACTGCCCGCACGTCGTGGTGGGGACCCCCGGCCGCATCCTGGCGCTGGTGCGCAACAGGAGCCTCAACCTGAGGAACGTGAAGCACTTTGTGCTGGACGAGTGCGACAAGATGCTGGACCAGCTGGGTGAGGGCTTGGTGTCGCCGCCGCTTGGGGCCCCGCAGGAGGTTTCCCAGGGGAGATGGGGTGGGGAGCAGGAGCACATTGGGCTGCCTTGAAGGAAGACCTGGGGGTGCCAATTTGGCATGCTGCTTTCTGCGCCAAAGCCAGACAGGGCTGCACATATATGTTGTCCCCACCAGTAGTGTCACCTACAGCCGTGGTGTTAGTTTTTGGTCCCTCCGTGAGCCCCACGGGCCAGTGGGAGACGGGCTTGTGTCGGGGTTGGGCTGCAGCTCTGGCCCCAGCAGCTGTCTCTGCCTCAGGCTCCCCCCCCCTGAAGCGGGGCACCAGGCGCACTGGCACGGCTGCTCTGCGCGGGCTGCGTGTAAGTGACCGCAGCTCCTTCCTCGCCTGCGCTTTGCCCGAGTCCAGCCCCTCAGGCACCTTGGGACTCGCCCTTCCCTCCACTTGGTCTCACACCACCCGGCCTCCGTCACGGTGCCAGCGGCTCCCTGGCTATGGTGGGGTGGGGTCTGGGCCTGGACTCGGGTGGGGACCGTGGCCTGGCGGGCACTGATGCCCAACCCCCCTCTTCTTCTCCCTCCCCCAGACATGCGGCGGGATGTGCAAGAGATCTTCCGCCTGACGCCACACGAGAAGCAGTGCATGATGTTCAGCGCCACCCTGAGCAAGGAGATCCGGCCTGTCTGCCGCAAGTTCATGCAGGATGTGAGTGGGGCGGGCACAGGTGACTCATGGGGGTGCCGGCTCCGGACACACATGGGGAGGCTGAGCTTAGAATTTTAACTGAGGCTGGGATCTAGCAGGCCCCCTGGGAGGTTTTCCTCATCGGATAAGCCCTGTTCACCCTTCGGCCTCCTCCCGCTGTAGCCCATGGAGGTGTTCGTGGACGATGAGACCAAGCTGACGCTGCACGGACTGCAGCAGTACTACGTCAAGCTCAAGGACAGCGAGAAGAACCGCAAGCTCTTTGATCTCCTGGATGTACTGGAGTTTAATCAGGTGAGCTCACATGGCAAGTCCCGGGGCTCCAGGGAGGGCTCCTGCCGAGGCAGCCAGGCCTGACTGCTGTCCCCTTGCAGGTGGTGATCTTTGTGAAGTCGGTGCAGCGCTGCATGGCCCTGGCCCAGCTACTGGTGGAACAGAACTTCCCGGCCATCGCCATCCATCGTGGCATGGCCCAAGAGGAGCGGTAAGTGCTCTGGGGCTGGGGCCGCCCTCCCAAGGCTCCTGAGGCCAGGCAGCTGATGTTGCTCATGTCACCTGGCACCCTAGCCTGTCTCGCTACCAGCAGTTCAAGGATTTCCAGCGACGCATCCTGGTGGCCACTAACCTCTTTGGCCGAGGAATGGACATCGAGAGGGTCAATATTGTCTTCAACTATGACATGCCTGAGGACTCAGACACCTACCTCCACCGGGTGAGTGACCTGCCAGACCCCTCCCCTCTTTCTCTGTCTCTCAACACCATTCCTGAGGTTGGGTCCAGCCATGACCTTGGCTCTTGTTCCCCTCCCAGGTGGCCCGTGCAGGTCGCTTTGGCACCAAAGGCCTGGCTGTCACTTTTGTGTCTGATGAGAATGACGCCAAGATCCTCAACGACGTCCAGGACCGGTTTGAAGTCAACGTGGCGGAGCTTCCAGAAGAAATTGACATCTCCACATACAGTGAGTCGGCGGCTGGGCTGCTGGAGGTGGTGGTGGTTGGGGGGGGAGCAAGTGGCAGCAGGCCCTCATCAGCCCATCTTCACTTTTTCCCCCAGTTGAGCAGAGTCGGTAACCCAGTGCCTGCCTGACAGAGCCACCCCTGCCTCCCGCCAGCCACTTGTTTCCTGGGCTCTTCCTCCCTGAGAGACGGATGACGACGATGGGTCAACTTTGTACTGTTTAAAAGCTGTAGATTTATGTGAGAATAAATTTTATTATTACCAAAATCTGACTCCCACCCACCTGCTGTCATGCGTCACTCATATCAGTGGGATCTCGAATGTTAAGTGTCCACAAGGAAAGGACAGACGGATAAACAAACATAACAAACACACACAATCTCCAAAACAACTAGAGCCCTCTGCAGTCGGGCCTCTGTACCGTGAGCTTCAGGTGGCGGGGTCAGAGGCCTAAGCCCTGCCCATTCTTGCCCCTGACATCAGTCTTAGCTTTCAAGGGAAGTTGGACACCCCCCCCCCCTCACCAGCCCTTTGCCCCCTCTGCTCTGTAGCAAAGATAAGTGAGGGGAGAGTCAGGTTGGGGACAGGAGCCTTGACTGTCCCCAAAGGAGACTCAGGCCAGCTTACTTCCCCACCCTGAGCTGCAACTGTGGCCACCAAGATAGAAGCAGAGGGGCAGCTGGAAGCAGGTCGACTTGTCCAGTGTCGTGGGGTTGGTAGAGCACTGCTGTTGCCTCCCCTCCCCTTGGCACTCGGTGGGAGGGCAGAGGGAGCAGGTGGTGAAGAGCAGGGGTCTCTGTGTGCAGAAGCTGCCGAGGTCGCTGGGCTTCAGGCTGTCCTGAGCCCACCTTCACATGCTGGACTCTGACTGCCTGAGGGTCTGGAGAGGGGGAGGCAGGGAGTGAGGCCAGAGCTGGCAACTGGGGTGCTTCTCTTCCCACACCCTGGCAGGCACTGCCCCTACCTGGGTCTGCTGGTGACTGGTGGCAGATGTGGATATGAATTCTGAATACTTGTTCCTGGTGACCACAGAGAACCACTTCCAATACTCTTCTCTCACCTGTGGGTCCAGGTGCCAGGTTAGGGGCCAGAGCGTCCTGCTCCTGCCCACCCGTGCCTCCCCAGGATCCCCCTGCCCGCCTAGGGCACCTTCTTGTTGAGCAGACAGTGCAGCAGGAAGAGGAAGAGGCCCTGCAGGCAGTTGAGGATGGTGAAGATGTAGGACAGGACGTAATTGTTCGGGTCAAAAAGGAACAAGCCAAAGACCCAGGTGCAGCCCAGCACCAAGAGCTGGGCCACTGCCGTGATGGTCAGGACCCTAGGGAGAGCAGAGGCAGGCCAGCTCAGCAGGGCCTGCCTGGGTCCCCCTAGCCCCCAGCTTCTGCTCTCTAGCCCTCCTCTCACCTCGCCTGCTTTAATTTCTTCATGTCCGGGTTGATTTCAGAGAACTTCTGAGTGAGCTTCCAGACCGTAATCACAAAGATGACCGAGTTGCACTAAGAGGGCCGAGTAGGTGGTTTGGATTAGCAGGTGCCCCAGAATTCAGAGGCTAGGGTGGTCTAAGGGGAGGGGGGAAGTAGGGGCTGGAGGGCAGTTACCAGAATGATGACACACACAGGTCCCAGGAAGCTCCAGAGGAAGCCCTTTTCTGGGTTCAGCCAGCAGCTGCAGGAGAGCACAGGCGTCTGGGTCAGCACCTCAGGAGCCCCAGGCCATGTGTGCAGGGCAAGGTCCCCTGGCCCCAGCCTGCCACACTCACTAGCTGGTGCGGCCATAGCCCTCGCTGTTGACAGCCGCTGAGATGCCAACGATGACGCTGGGGACCCCGTAGCCCAAGAGGCAGAGCCAGCGCGTTCTCAGGCCCTGAGCCTGGAACACACGCACCACGAGGAAGTAGAGCTCCAGCCCCTCCAGGCCCATCCAGCAGAAAGCCGCCAGGAAGAAGTAGTGCAGCAGGCCGGCCACCAGGCGGCAGCGCAGCCCCACCTGCGGGGCGGAGGACGACGTCAGCGCGGGCGGGGAGATGGGCGGGGCCTGGCCGCGCGTGGGTGGAGCTACGGCCCGGAGGCCCGGAGACAGCCCCGGACAGCTCCCGTTGGGTGGGCGGAGCCCCGCGCGGCTGCGCCCTTGCCCGGAAGTGGTTGGGGAGGGGCCTGATCCCCGGCGGGGGCGGGGGCGGAGGGAGGGGCGGGGCCTGGACGCACACCGGGTGTGGCCTCACCTCGCCGCCCTCTTTCTCCACGCCGGCCAGGAAGATCGCGGAGCCCACGAAGAGGCAGATGCACAGGTGCAGGTGCACGGTGGTGCGCGAGCTCTGGATGGGCCGCACCAGCAGGAAGGTGAGGATGCACAGCAGCAGGCAGATGAGCGACAGCGACAGCCCCACCTTGGTGATCATCGCCAGCCTCGGGTCCTGCGGAAGGGACCGTGTGGGCGGGGTTGGATCCGGCGAGATCTTTCTGCGCTCTCGGGGCTGCCTGGGAACCAGCCTTCGGGACTCATCTCCTGGCGGTCGCCCTCAGCAAGCCTGCCTGTGTCACTCAAATCCAAAATAAAACCCTCGCGTGGGCACCTGGGCAGCCTGTCTGGTTCACTTGCGTTGTCTGCCCCTATTCCCGTGGCGCTGGGCAAGGTCTCAGGGCAGCGTCATGGCAGAATCCGTCTTTCACCACTCTCAGACCTCATCTCCCACCCTTCCTACCCGGGCCACCCCTACCAACTCTTGGGCTCCTCCCTTGGGTTCATCTGGGCCTTTGGCATAGAACACCAGCCTTCTCTACTCTGCCTGACCAGCACCAGTTATCCACCCGGTTGCTGCCACCTCACTGAGGCCACAAATGTAACAACTGGTGTGTGGGGACGGCAAGGGGCTGCTGGAGAGGGCTGGGCAGTGCACTGCCAGGCTGCTAGCTGTGGAGTCCTAGGGAGCCCTGGCAGTAGCCCTGTTGTAGTGGTTACAGGGTCGGTTGCTAGCTGAAAAGTCAGCTGTTCAAAACCACCAGCTGCTCCGAGGGAGAAAGACAAGGTCTTCTTACTCTGGTCAAGAGCCACAGGCTTGGAAGCCCAGTAAGGGCAGGTCTACCCTATGAGTCAGCCTTGCCTCAATGGCAGTGATTTTGGCTTTGTTTTAGCGAGCCCTCGTGCTCTGCTCCAGTAAAGATTAAGCCCCCAAACCAAATCCACTGCTCACAGCTACCCTCACGAGGGCAGAGCAGAATGGATCCCCAACGGTAAGTCTTTACAAGTGATGGCATTTTCCAATCGCCTCACATATGCACGTGAAAGTCGGACGCTGAATCAGGAAGCTCGAAGACGAGCCAGTGCGTTTGAACTGTGGTGCTGGAGAAGAATATTGTAAGTACCACAGACTGCGCTCTGTCTTGGAAAAAGTGCAGCCAGGGTGCTCTTTCGAGGCAGGGATGGCGAGACTTCGTCTTCCAGACTTAAGACATGTTGTCGGGAAAGAGCAGTCCCTGGAGAAGGACACCGTGTTTGGTGGAGTGATACAATGGTTCCAACAGCGGGCTCAGACACAGGGACAATGTGAGCATGGCACAGGACCCGAAAGTGTTTCGTTCTCTTGTGCTTAGGGCACACATAGGGTCACTATGGGCCGGAACCAACTCAATGGCACCAGACAACAACAGTACATCTGTGCAGCGGCAGACAGCCTTAGTGTTCTCTGTCCGAGTGACTGGCGGGTTGGGTTAGTCGCATAATGCTTGGCCCATTACGTCAGCAGGGCCCTCCCAGTAGAGGACACCCTTGGGAACCCTACGTGGCCATGCTGCACTCTTCCAGAGTGTCGCTAGGAGTCAGAACACAATACTAAGGGAGCATAGCGAGCCCTGATGGCACAGTAGTTACATGTTGCGAAAGGTCAGCAGTTTGAAACCACCCGCCACTTCGATGGAGAAAGATGAGGCTAGGGAGGAAGATGGGGCTTTCTACTCCTGTAAAAAATTACAGTCTCGACAACTCCCAGGAGCAGTTCTACCCTGTCCTGGAGGGTCACCATGAGCTGGAATTGACGTGATGGCAGTGAGTTTTGTTTTTTTTTTTGGTTTGTTTGTTTGTTTGAGAGGGAGAGCTAGGAGATGGGATGTGGGGCTCCCTCGGTTGACCGTTCATGGAAATATTGGAACAAGCAGTTGGGCAAGAACACTGAGAACCACCTGGCCATCTCCCCCACCAATGGCCTGTGGGGCGGCCCGGGCTGCTCACCTGCACTTTGTAGTGGGCCATGAGGATGGCGAAGCTGCTCAGGTGTTCGCACTCACAGGTCGTGCTGCCATTCCTGCTGCCTAGTGTCTTGCAGCCTTGGGTGGCCCAGTACCCGCTCCCTTTGTTGTCAGCCTTCCAGAAGGCACAGAGCAGCTCCTGCAAAGGCTCCGGCGTCTTTGGCTGTGGGAAGGTGGGACAGTCAGAGAGGTCAGCCACAGCCCACTCTGGGTTTCTGAGCTTGGAGACAGCATCTTCGCCTTGACCAGAACTTACTGAGGCCCTGTGGTCTGGCAGCAGCCCTGGGGGCATAGTGCATCATGCATTGGGGAAACTAACCATGAATCAAGTAGTTCGAAACCACCAGCTGCTTCTCCAGAGAAAGATGAGGCTTTCTACTCTCTTAAAGAGTTGTAATCTTGGAAGCCCACGGGGGCAGTTCTACCCTATCCTACAAGGTCCCTAGGAGTTGGAATGGACTTGCTGGGAATAGAAGGTCTCATCTTTCTCCCAAGGAGCGGCTGGTGGTTTCCAACCGCTGACCTTGCAGTTAGCTGCCCGACAGGTAACCACTGCACCAGCAGGGCAGTGAGCGCAGCAGACCTCAATTTCTGTGTTCTCGGGGCTGGCAGGGCAGGGGCAGATGGATGGTACATGCTAATCAGTGTTGAGTTACGCAGTCCGTATGCTTCCTTATGGTTATTTCTGACTAGGTGGTGAACAGCTTCACATTTCTTCCACGCTCTGCTGCTTGGTAGGGCTGGCGTATCTCTCTCTCTCACAAACCCCTCTCCCCTGACAGCTTCCTACAGAATCAAACAATTCAACTCAAAGCACACCCAAATCAAAACAAAAGCTCACATCGAGTCCCGGCTGAGTCCCGGAGACGCTATAGGACAGGATTGAAATGCCCCTGTGAGATTCCCAGACGTTCACACTGAGAGGAGTAGAAAGCCCTGTCTTTTTCCCGCGGAGCAGCTGGGGGATTTGAATTGCAGATTTTGCGGATGGCAGCCCGATACAGAAGCACTCTGCCACCAGGACGCCTACAGAAGCAAAGCCTCTTCATATTTACTATCCCTGACAGAGGGCCCTGGCCAGCACAGCCAGCATGGGCTCACGTGGGCTTACTTACGAGTCGGTCCACTGTTCACTAGTGATTCGTGAATACACACACTTATGCCTGCGTTGAGCTTGCTGACTGGAGTTCCCCACCCCTGCATCCATTGAGGAAGCCCATAAACTAGAACGTGCATTCAGAGAGAGGGAAGGGCTAGGAGAGGGGCACTGGAGAAAGGTGGGGAGGGGGCAGCCCCAGACCCACTGCTATAGAGTCCGTTCCGATTCCCAGCAACCCTGTAGGACAGGGTAGAACCCTTTGAAATCCCCAGGGAAACAGCCTGTCTTATCTTTCAATCCTGGAGCAGCTGGTGGATTTGAACCACCGACCTCACCGGGCTCCTTAGCGAGTGATGACAGGTTTTCATTTCAAGTTGGGAGATCAGGAAACATGAAGGACAGGGGCCAATAGGGGAAGAGCACCCCACAGGGGTAGAATAACAGGTGCAAAGGCCCTGAGGCCTGTCTGAGGAAGGAGCCAAACTGGAGGGAGTGGGGAACTGAAGTTGGCCGAAGGCCACCTTGACCTGGGCTGTGGCGAGAGCAGGAGGGCTGACCCTGCCTGGCCCGAGGACTCACCGGGTAGGAGAAGGTGAAGGTCACGTTGGAGTCGAGTGTCTCTGTGTTGTTGTTGCTCACGAATATGGAGTTGACTGCTGAGAGGACTTCTACCCGGGCCACGTGGACCTGGTTCTCATGGATGGTTTCCAGCTCCGTTTTCTTCTCCAGCTCCAGGACCAAGGAAGCGTTGTCCACCAAGTTCCGCATTTTCTCGCTCGAGAGGATGCCTACCACCGTGGGGCCTGGGCAACCGACAGACTCACTGCCTCCTCCTCCCTCCTAGCATCCAACCCAGGCCCAGGGGCCCCACTTTGTCTCCTGGAGAGCCACCCGAGGGGTCAGTGTCCAGTTGGTACAGATTCTGAACCTCACTGTGGCCTCCATCCCTCTCCCTTAGCCCTCTTACCTGAGTCGTTGACAGGCGCTGCCACACTCCACTGCAGCATCACCCGCCCGCGGGACTGGCCCACAATGACCCTCTTGTCTCCATCGTCTTTCTCGTCTTCCTTCCGTACCCGCACAGACAACTCTGAGGGGAGAGGGGCCATGCTGGGGGTGCTGGGTGCAGGAAGAGGCCTGGGGCTGGGCCAGGGCAGGACAAAGCCTCACCTGTGTCCTGGGAACGGTAGGTAAAGGACGGACCGGGCAAGGCCTGGGCCAGGGCTCGCAGCATCTGCTCGAGGCCCGAGAGCAGCTGGGTGGCAATTTGGTACGGCTGGTCTAGGTCCTTCATGAACTTGGTGTCCGTCAGCAGCTTATCCATGAATGTAATCAGTTTCTGGGGATAATGCGTAACAAAGCGGCTGAGCTCCTAGGTCACAGGGCTGCCCAATGAGCCCTGATCTCGCCGCCCACGGGGCCACAGATGGGAAGACGCCCGGGTTTCCAAGTACAGCAAATTATTCCATTACAGTAACCAGAGGACAAACAGGGGACACGAAGCTGTATGCTGGCAGCTAGTGTGTATCAGCTGGGCGCCAGGCACCGGCCAGTGTGGTCCCCAAGAGCCGGGGGGGGGGGAGCTTTGGGCTCCTGGAAACATGACTGGCCCCACTTGAGTGGGCTCTGATCATAGAATACACAGCAGACTTTAAAACAAAGACAGTAAGATTGCATTTATAATTTAAATTAATAAATATATATATATATATACATGTTCAGATGGCTATGTTTAGGCTATCTTGGGTCAAGGGGAGTCTTTAAAATAAATAATAGGGGTTTTGGGGGAAAATAAATAATGAATTTTGTTTGTTTAGTTTTTACGTCTTAAGATGTGGCTACGCAGACTGGTGTATTTTTTGAGGTTGAAAGCCTCATAGTACCGCGGGATGTGGTTCTCGAAAATTCGATTTGAATAAAGTGGGTCCCCCGAGATTTCCGTTGGCCATTGCTGGGCTTAATACAGGAAAGCCATGGTGGAGTCAGGGGTGAAGAGTTGAACTCTTAACCACAAGCCAGCACTTGGAAACCACTAGCTACTCCAAAGAAGGAAGATGAAGGCCCCCCGCACCCCCTCCCCCTTCCCCCACGATGTACAGGAAACCCACACGGGCAGTTGGTCTGCTGTGACGGGCATCAGCTCGATGGCAGAGTTCGGGCCCCACACCTAGACTAATACAGATGTAGAAGCAGGAGCCTGGTGGTCTGCAGGGGCTATGCGTTGGGCTGCCGACTGCGAGGTCAACAGTTCCAAACAACCAGATGCTCCGCTGGAGAAAGGCAGGCTGTCTACTCTCGTTCAGAGGGACAGTCTTGGAAACCCACAGGGGCAGTTCTGCCCTGTCCTAGAGGGTTGCTGTGAGCCGGCGTCGAGGCAATGGACTTGAGTTTGCGGGTGGTTTGGGTGGTACAGAGGGGGCCTCTGGGGCCCAGAGAGGGGGAGCCCCTTGCCTGAGGTCACAGAGCAGGACGTGGAAACACCCCAAGTCCAAACCCTTGCGGCTCAACTCTAGAGCCGGGGTTCTTAAGTCCTCTGTCCTATTTCCATCGTGCCCCGTGTGTCATGGGGACGTATATGGTGTGTGCACAGTGTAGATGTAGGCCTCTGTGTGCCTCTGACCAGAGACCCCTGCATGGGCAGAAGACCAGCTCATGTGAAGCATCCCCAGTCCCCCCCAGGCTGTCCTTCCCCCCCACCCCAAGGTCCCCTCCTTACTTGGATAGTCTTGTTGGCAGAGTTTCCCTTGAAGTCTCTTCTCAGAGTATGAACATTATTGAAGAACTGGGTGAGGCTCTGAGGAGAGGGAGTAGAGAAGATCAGAGAGCTCATGCTGGGGGTGCAGGGAGCCAGTGCAAAGGGGTGGACGCTGTGCCGAGGGAACCCACTCGGGCCACTTACCTGGTGGTTGAACTCAGAGCTCCAGGTCCAGGAGGGGAGCTCTATTGCTGTGGGGACAGGACACGGTTCACTGAGTGGGGTGTTTTTTATACATGGTTATTTAGTTATTCTAGAACCCAGATCTGGGCCCTGTGATGGATTGTACCTTCCCCCAAAATAGATGTTAGGAGCCCTGGTGGTTATGAGGTGGGCGGCAAACCACCATGTCAGCAGTTTGAAACCAGCTGCCGCTCCTGAGGAGAACGATGAGGCTTTCTACTCTCATTAACAGTCATAGACGCGGACGCTCCCCGGCAGAGACGGCAGTTCTCCGTCTCTGTGAGTTGGCACGGACTCGATGGTGGTGAGTTTGGTTTTTAGCATGCACGTTCAACCCTACCCTCTCCACCTGTGGTTGGTTATTAGGGGTGGCCTGGCCTCGGCTAGGTGAATTAGGCAGGATTAGGGTGGGTGTGTCCTGAGTGCATCTCTTTTTTGAAATGTAAAAAAGATTAAAGCCGGGGGTGGGGGTGGGGGGGTGGCAAGGAAGAGATGAAGGAAGAGAGATGCCATGACACACAAAGATGTCCAAGAAAGCAGGAAGCAGAAGCTGAGGAGACAGAACTCCTCCTTGCCTGAGAGAGGAAAGACTCCGGGGCCCCTCTGCTCTCTGCTGCAGCAGCCAGGCACCAGGGCGTGCACCAAGCCTCGTGGGTGCCGTTCCAGGAGGGAGGGCACCCCACTTGCTCCTGTCTGGTGACATGGACAGGACAGGCCTTGTCCTAGCCTGGATCAGGCCCCGGTTCTTCTGCCTGCCTCATCCCTCCCTCCTGCTAGCACGAACCTGAGTGGGTGAGGTGGGGGTCATGGGAGTGTCCAGAGTACTTCTGGACATGCAGGGCCTAAGCCCCTACAACGTCCTTGTGTAGCTATATTAAAATTCCTTCGACCTGGGTCCTTCCCCCCACTCCCACCAACCCCTCATCCCGCGGGCCCCCCCTCCCCACACCACACACATCTTCAGTTCCTCCCCTGACTTCCCCCCTGGGAGGCTCAGAAGGGTGAACGTGTGGCTCAGCAGGGGGCACCAGCACCCATTCTGCTTGGCTGGTGTGGGTGCCCTAGAATCCGGGATCAGATGTCCCAATCGAATCTCCCGGAATAGGGCCTGAACGGAGCTATGTACCTTCACAGTCGGTGGTGTTTGGGCCATGGGGGGACCCGGGTTTCGGCTTCCAGCCAGGCCTGCAGAAGCACTGGTAGCTGCCCAGCTTGTTGCAGCAGTGGGTGGTGTTGCGGCAAGGGCTTGGCTTCAAGTTACACTCATTCACATCTGAGGACAGAGCCAGAAGTTCAGGTCCTGCCCAGCCTGGCTCACCACCCCCGGTTCCCTACCTTCTTGCTGCCCAGAACCTGAGCCCAGGACCCCGGCCGTTATTGACAGGGCTACCACTTGGTGGCCTTCAACTTCAATCTCGAAGACCTATATGGTGGCCTCCACCCAAGAGGAGTGCCGCTGGGACTGTGGCCTCGTTTGTGGAGGAGGGAAACTGAGTCATGGCAGCTGCACTTCCTGACTAAGGGCGCTCCCCTGTTACCGCCCCAGCTCCGGCCTCAGTTCCCCTTCTCAGAACCAGAAGTGGCACCTCCCTGTCTGTTTGCATGAGATGGACAAGAATAATCCATGGACTGCGCTCAGAGGCAGAGAGCCCTGCAGGAGGCTCCAGTTCCAGAAAGCTCCGGGTCTGTGTCAGGACCTTCCACCGGGGCGAGTCCTTGGGCAGGCCCTCGGTGCTGTAGGAATCTGAGACTCTTCTCCCACCTCCTGGGCTGTGTGACTTCCTCCATCCACACCCGGCCTCCAGGCCAGCCTCTCACGTCCTCCTCCGGGGGCTCTACCTGTGCACTGCTTCGGGTCCTGTGGACTGAACTCAAAGCCGGGATGGCACAGGCATCTGTAGTGGCCCACCGTGTTCCTGCAGGTGCTGCTCTTTGGACAGGGCTTTGGAATCTGCTGACACTCGTCCACGTCTGCAAGGGGAAGGAGAGCGTGGTGGACGCCTGCCGTCGGGGGCCACCCCCCAGCCTGGGGATGGTGTGCTTCCTGGTGCAGAAGCCTCCATTCGGCCGTCCCTCCCCTGCGAAGGTGCCTTTTTCTAATTCACACGGAGGTGTCCATGGGTGAGTGGGGCGGCCCAGGTGCTCGGCTATCCAGATGTGGCTGGAAACATCTGCCCGCTCAGACCCCCTTTCTCCATCCACACCAACCCTAGCTGGTTCTGAGGCATCCGGAGGAGATGAACGGGACCAGGGTCCTGGGAATCGCTGCACCCCTAGCACGACTCGGCTGGGCTCCTGGCAGTGACCTCTGGCTCCAGGCACCTTTGGAAGGCTTTCTCAGGACAGCCATTCTCTGGCCCGGGTTGCCTGGCAATCCCGGCTGCCCTCTCGGGTCAGCGCTCTCTCATCCGCACCCACTCGGACTCCAGCTCCCAGGAGGTGACCACAGGCTGAACACATCTTCTCTGCTGACTGCTCCAGACAGTTTCTTCACCCCGCTCTGCATGTGTGTGCGTGTGTGTGAGAGACAGAGACAAAGCATCTCCACCCTGTCTCTTCCAGAGTTCTCCTCAGGCCTTGGAGTTTACATTAGGTGGGAGGGGCTAGGCAGAGCCTTGGCCGGAAAATGGGGGTCAGGCTGAGACGGGAGCCCCTGGTGCGGCACAGGTAGGACTCCTCACCCAGCTGGGTCTTTAGGCCACAGTCCTGCTCCAAACCAGCAGGATCCGCCCCCAGCCCCCCAATCTTGATGTCTGACGAGGCCTCTCTAACTTCACCTCTGCTTATCCATGTGTCTGCCTGAGCTCCCTCTCAGCCCCAGCCTGCATCTAACAGGGCAGCAAGGACCCTCCCCAGCCCTTCATGTGGGGCAGGAAGCAGTGAGTGGAAGGTCCCTCCGGCCCGGGCACACGGAGAGGGACCCATGACCATCGTGTGTGGGTGTTCAGGGTGTCCCTCCCTGCTCAGGGTGCTCGGCAGAGGGGACAAGTGGGTGTTGAAAGCCGGCCCACCCTTCTATTCCCCAAACACGACTGTGTCCTGGACAAGAGGGTTTTTCCCAGTTCACGATGACTCTGTCCTCGGGCCCAGCATGTCCTGTTCAGGGTGGGCTGGACTCTCCAGCCTGAGTCCTGGCTCCTGCTTGCCCACTGCTGACTCCCACCTGCCCTGTGAGCCCTTCCCCTCTCCCGGCCCACACCTCTGGGAAATGGGCACAGCCTGGGTAGGGGGGAGGCCCCCGAAACCCCCCAGCCTGGGTCCTGGCGATGGTTTCAACAGCCATAGTGGATAAAGACAAATCTTGTGCATCGGCTGCCAGCAGGCCCTCTCATGACCTCATTTTCCTTCCCAGCCAGGCTCCCCTGGTCATTTTCCTTGACTAGATGGGTAAACTGAGGTGCAGGGAAGCCAAGTCAGCTGCTCAAGGCCACACAGTTGCCATAAGGCACAATGGCTCTTGCTTTGACCTTCAAAAGCTGGGGACGTGCTCGCCCGCTCCTTTTTTTTTAAATTTAAATGACAGAAAAACAACAATGGTATGACCAGGTGGCCCACGTGACTACACTCACTCCATGCGTAAGGACGCTGGCCACTGTCGCACACAGCTGTCGCATGGCAAAGGCCGGTTGTGGATCCAGGCGCCTGGGGTCCAGGCCTTGGCTCTCACCTGCCTGCCTGTCCTAGCACACAGGTGGCCAGACACCGCCCTTCACAGTCACAGGAACAGCTCTGGTGACCCACCTCCTCGAGGCCTGTTTGGGGGGGGGATGTCTTACCTTGACACGTGTTCTCACTTGCATTCTTGAATTTTCTCCCCCCAGAAACGAGCTCAAATCCTGGTTGGCACATGCAGAAGAAACTCCCCTCCACATTCTCACACTGGGCAAAACTTCCACAGTCCTCTTCGTGGGGCAGCGCACATTCGTTGACGTCTGGGACACAACAGGGCACAGGGTCACCTCACAGGACCTGGCACTAAATCAATGCCTCTTGAAAAGAGGAAGGCCGACGTAAATGTTGTGGCTGGGCTGCGGCTTGAGCGAGCCATTCCTGAAGGCCTCTTAGTTGGCTCTGTTCACCTTCCTGCCGGCACCGTAGGTTTGCACACAGTGGCCAAGGTGGGGGACGGGTGGGAAGCTGTGCACCCCTCTCCCTCTGAGCAGCTCTGCTTACTCCCTTTTTTTCCCTTTCCATTTTATTAGGGACTCTTACAGATATTATAACAACCCATGGTTAGATTAGATCAAGCATCATTACACCACTGCTGTCACCAACACTTACAAAACATTTTCTTTCTTGAACTCTTAGATATCAGATCCCCTTTATCCCCTCCCTCTCCCACCCACCACTCCAGAAACCCTTAGTATTATGCTAAATGTATATATAGTTATCCGCCATCCACCTACAATTCTGTTATCCATCCCCCTCACTCACTTTTTATCTCTCTTCCTTCATATCTTTTCCTTTTTCTCCCTCTTAAATTTTTATTGTTATTTGGCTGAAAGTTTACAGAGAAATCTGTTTTCCAGTCAGCAACTCAGACACGTTTCATCTCACTGATTAATATGACTCACAATATGACTTCATGTCACCCCACTTCGGCCCTGTGTCTCCCATTCCCCTACCTCCCCCTTACTCAGCACTTCCCAACCCTGCCCTCACCCAAAGGCTGTCCTTCAGATGGAAAAGGGTTGTTTGCTCTAGGGCAGCGGTTCTCAACCTGGGGGTCGAACGACCCTTTCCCAGGGGTCACCCGATTCCTCACGGTAGCAAAATGACAGTGATGAAGTAGCAATGAAAATAGCGTTCTGGTTGGGGGTCACCACCACATGAGGAACTGTGTGAAAGGGTTGTGGCACGAGGAAGGTTGAGGAGCACTGCTTTACAGGCACTGATTGTGCCTCCCTAGCGTTATTGTCGCCCTTGGGTGGCTGAAAATTGAGCCACAGGGGTGAGGTCAGGTTTTGGTCTTTTTCTCTTCCTTGTCCTTGATGTGAATCTCAAGGTCAAGGGTTGAGATGCTCCCACCATGGCCCCTCCCTACCCCCCGCCGTCATGGGATGCCCCAGCATCCCTGGTTTCCCCTCCCGCACACCCCGAGCCTCCATACCGTCGCAGAAATCCAGACGGCTGGTGATGATTTCCCCAAATTCAGAAATGAATCCCGGGTTACAGCGACAGGTGGTGGCATTGATACATATGGAGTTTGGGGGGCACCACGAGGCACAATCAGCTGTGGGTGCAGAGACTATGGTCAGAAGGTAAGGCTGAGTCCAGAGGAGGGGGTGCTGGGCATGGGAGGCGGGTCTTAGCCTCATCCTCCCTGGGCTGCAGGTGTGGGATGGGGGGGGGTCCAGGTCCCTCCCCAGCTCTGGCTATGACTGCAGTGCTCCCACAGACTTACCCCTGCCTGCTTCCTGGGATCTGATGTCCAACAGAGCCAACAGGAGGCAGAGCCCTGGAACAGAGGGAAGGGGTCAGAGGAGGCTCAGCTGATGGAAGGGGCTGGTGACCCTGAAGGCTGGGACATTGTCCAAGGACTCCCAGGTGGGTTTCAGGCCACCATAGGTTTCAGGAACTGGGGGCTTGGGAGAGGCCCGAGTCCCTGCTCACGTGTTCCCCTGTCCTGTGGGCCGTGGTCTGGAACACAGGTCAATTCTAGACCGTGAACCGGTCTCTTCACTTCTGTTGCAGAATGGAGGTGATGACGAGGCCCACATCCTAGAGTACTGGGAGACGGAGCCACTGCTGGGTGGCCATTGCTGGGTGTGACAGACTGCTGTGATAAAGGGGGACTTGACCAGGTGTGCCTTCAGATTTCCCCCCCTACCGTGCTCCCCCCACACTCGACTGTTAGCCCTGCTGTCCCTTCTCGGGACCCACTGGTGACGTTGCAGCTGAGCTACCAGCTCCCCCATCTCAGGAGCGTTGTGGGCTATCACCCCGGGGGCGTATGGGCTAGGTACTGAGGTGCTCACTGAAAGGTCAGTGATTCGAACCCACCAATCGTGCTGGGGGAGAAAGAGGAGGCTGTTTGCTCCTATAAAGATTTACTCACAGGACAGGGTGACCCTACAGGACAGGTAGAACTGCTCCTGGGTTTCTGAGACTGTGACTCTACAAGAGAGTAGAAAACCTCATCTTGTTCCCGTAGGAGCCCTCGTGGTATAGCTGTTATGTGCTGGGCTGCAATACCATGATCGGCAGTTTGAAACCGCCAGCAGCTCCACAGCTACAACTCCATAGTCATGAGTCAGCAATGACTTGATAGTAGTGAGAGCGGTAGGTGGTTTCAAACTGCTGACCTTGAGGTTCGCCGCCCAGGGTGTTACCACTACGCCACCAGAGGCTCAGAGAGCCAGGGTAGGTCGACTCTGGCTGTTATGAGCCAGCAACACCACTTGGTGGCGTCAGCTCGGTTTGTTTGCCCCTCCAAAACACTCCTGGGTTCTCACAGATGGGACCCCATCTCCTGCAGCTCAGTCAGTGTGTCCTCAGGGCATCTTCCCAAGTGACACCCCTCCACACCACCGGCCAGTTCCCCAGAGAGATAGAGGTAGAGCTGGAAGAACAAAGGGGGGAGGAGAGAAAGCCCACAGAGATGAGAGACACAGAGAAATAGGAACCCCCCCCCCCCCCCCGCCAACCAGAGAGGCAGAGATAGGGAAGGTGGGGCATGGAGACTCTGAAGGGGGTGGATGAGACCAGAAGGGCAAGGGGAGAGAGGGGGAGGGTGTCTCAACAGCAGGGAATCTGAGGAGACCTGGTGGGAAGAAGCTCATCCTGAAGGCATAGGACCCCAAGAATCCGGGGAGACTTGAAGGGGGCCCAGGCAGGCTGAGGTGAGTCACTTCCCGGGCTGAGCGGAAAGGCTGACTCATCAGCTAGCCACCCATTCACCTCCCAGATGGGGATCCCAGGGGAATTCTGGGGTCAGCAGCGCTGAGCTTAGCTCATTGTGGGTCCTCCAACCACGGAGCCTCTGTGTCCAAACTCAGGTCCTTTCTGGCCAGTGGATGGGTTCAACCCCTGCCTTCCAATCCCATCCAAACCTCAGCCTACACCCACCCCAGAGCCACCGCGTCAGTGCCGACTCATGGCTACCCTATGCCAGGCTTCCAGGACTGTGAATCGTGGCTGGAGTTGACAGCCTCATCTTTGTCCTGTCAGCTTGAAGAGCTGACCTTGCTTAATCAGGGCCCATTCAGACCCCTTCCACCAGAGGCCTGGAGCCCCAAACAGTCTCTGGCACCTCTCCGGCATTAGGCCTCCTCTTCTTCCTCTCTCTGGCCACAGGGTTTATTTAGCTGGTTCCTCCCTGCAGCCTGGCCCAGTTCCGCTATACAATGACCTGTCCTTACAGTGGGGCACCTGGCCTGAGGCGGCCCCAGCTTCTAAACCCCTGACACCCCCCTGGAATGCAGAGAGGCACCCTCTGAGGTGGGCGCTGTGTTTGTGTCCATTCTACAGCTAGAAAGGGCAAGGGTCCCAGCCCGGAGAAGACTCTGAAACTATGGGGGGAGTTGAGGGGGGAGGCCAGTGAGGGATGAGACCCCTACTCCCTGGGAAGGGCTCCTTGGCACCTCACCCCCCTTGGCCTGGCCTGGGCTGGACTGTCCATGGCCAAGGCCAGCCCTTCTCCACTGAGGGCCTTGGAAGTCACCCAAACGGGAGCCAGCTGGGTGAGAGGCTTCCATTTGGTTTGCATACCAGCCCAGCCCTGAGTTGGGCAGACAAGGGACCTTATCTCTGCCTAGTAAGTAAGAGTCTCCTGAGGGACCCTGGGCCAGGTGAGGATGCCTTCTGCTTCTCCTGCTTGGGAATCCCCCACCCCAGGCTGGCTCAGACCTGCCAGTGTCTAACCCAGAAGGAAGCGATACTAACAATAAAAGATAGTCTGCTGGATTCCCATGATTAAGCCAGGAAGAGCCCGCACATTATCTCACTTAACCCTTCAAACAGACTTCCGAAAGTCCACGGAAAACTTCCTTGCTCTTTTAAAATAATTTATTTATTTTCTTCCTTGCTATCTTAATTCCGTTCCTTCACTAGCTTTCGGAACCCCCTTAGAGTCTAGGGTAAAGGAGTCTCCACCACTTTCCAGCCCAAGACACTGAGTCTGGGGGTGGGGGTTGGTGTATTGGCCCCATGGACACAGCCAGGCAGAAGCACCTGTCCAGGTCCAGGCTCCCTCTCCCAGGTGACCCCCCTTTTTTCCCTACCCTGAGCCCAGAGGGTGCGGGAGCTCACAGCGACACCCCCCACCCCCAGCTCAGGGCTGCTGTGCTTCAAAAGCCATTTCTTGGTTTCTTTTGTTGCCAGGTTGCTCAGGCAACGGGGCTGCCCCAACCCTGAGCACCTCCCTGGGTGGGGCGGGAAGGGAGGCTGGGGAAGTCGCAGTGGTCAGGTTCAGAGTTGCGGTGCCCACTGGACTCTCTGCCCTCGGGGGAGGAAACGTGGCCAGGTGTGGGGGGTGGGCAGGAGTGGGGCTGCCCTGCCCCTGGAACAGTGTGTGTGGGGTTGGTGACTGGGGCCCCCCCATAGTTCAGGGGCCCCAGCTCCGGCTTCCCAGCACACTTCCACGTGCAAAGTAGCGGGCTGTGGATTCTCAGCACTCCCTGGCCTGTCCCCTTGCCCTGCGCCTCAGTGGCCCTTCTTCACCTCCAAACTGGCTCGCAGCCCTTTCTGAAGCGGGGAATGCTGAGCGAGCGGGGCTTCCCGCCAGGCGGCAGAGGTGGTGGCGGCCCTGGCACCGCTCCCCATGTGCCCGCCCCTGCACACGGCTTCCGCGGAGCTGCCCGCGCGCCTGCCTCCCGCCCCGGCTCAGCCCCGGGGTCCCGCCGGCCCCCCTGCCCTCCCGTCCAGGCCCGGAGTCCTCACCCAGAAAGACGCCGGGGCGCGGGCCGCCCATGTCCGGCTGGCCGGGCCACCTGGTCCCCGTCCCGGAGGAGCTGAGCAGCTGTGCAGCCAGCGGCAGCGGCTGAGGCTTTATGGGGTGGTGGTGGTGGTGAAGGGGCAGGGCCCTCCCCGGAACTGGTGGGGCAGCTGGAAGCTGACAGGAAAAGGGCAGTCAAAACACAGCCCAGGGGCGCTGCGCACACACATGTAAACACACACAGTACACTCGCGCACACCCGGGACAACCCCCACCCCCACCCTGCACATTCACGTATGCACACACCCACACAAGTACTCGCCTACTCAAACACACGCTCTCCCACGATACACTCAGACAAGTGTGTGCACACGAGCGCACACGTACCCACACATGCACCTATACAACACATGCATACTTGTACACACACACACACAGGTAAACACCTGCTTATCCAACACACACACTTATGCATGATGCACTCACACACCCACACAAGGGTGTGCACATACACACAAACACACCGCACATGTACACATATACTCCTACAACACACACAGTGACACACAGACACACTGACATACACACAATGGCACACACACTCTGACACAGTGGGCGGGAACTTGGAAGTGGCACCGAAGTGCAGGCCGATTTCAGTCCTTCTGACTATGGTTCTGCCCTTGGAGTGTCCGTCAGACTTCCTGATGGGGACCTGGGGGCCGAAGTGCAGGGTGGGGGGCAGTTTGCTGCTTGGCTTGAGGGGGAGGAGGGCCCATGAGAATGTGCTCCCAGCCCCCTTGTCCTGTGCTTAAAGCCCTGACAGGTTGGAGTTGCCACCTGAGCAAACTAACCCCCACCCCCCACCCCACCCCCACCCCTGGTTTGCCAGATGGGAAAATGGAGGCCTGGAGCTACACAGGAGCTGGGCGAAGGGGTAGGGGTCTCCCGGGAGAGACAGCAGGGAGGGGGCCTTTCTGGGTGACATCCGCCCGTGGGAACTCATGGGCACTGCAGTAACCAGGAGAGGGTCACATGATGGGGCAGCGGCTTCCTTTTTGAGTAAATCACATGATTGGCTGTCTCTCAAGCTGTCTAATTAAAAATTTTAAAAGTAAAATACAAATACCAGGACAACCCCAAAGCACGGTTCTCCATAAACTCCTCAGCTGCATCAGGCCTGGTTCTACCTCCCCATACAGTCCTATAACTGCAGAAGCAGTGAGAGGTCTCATTGCACAGATGGAGAAACTGAGGCACAGGCGACTCACACAGCTAAGAAATGGGCAGACGGCCAGCCATCCCAGTCCCCATCACTGGGTCAAGGAGAGAGTCTACTGGGGCCTCTTGCGTGTCTTTGACGCCTCGGGGACCCTGAAGCTTACCAGAGGACAATGCCCAGCAAGAATGCAGCTGCCTGGGTTCCTTGCCTCACGAGGTCTTCCCTAAGTTTGCCTGGGCTTTGGGGCAAGAAGGTGCTTCCGGTCTTTCTATGACCTTTCCTACTGAAGCATGTTTAAACAAACTTCCTTAGATGCACATTCCTCACGATACAATGTAAATCCACTCCACGTGCCCTTGGCCAAACGTCTTACCCAACTCCCCTCCTTACTTGTTTATTCTCTGCCTCTGCACCCCCCACCCCCATTCCACTAGACCATCAGCTCCAAGTGGTCCTCCAGTCCATACGGTAATCCCCCCAGGGTCCAGATGCCAGAGCCTGTAACCAGCAGGGTTCTCTGAATGGAAGTGTTGGTTGAATGAGCAAAGCCACCTCCATCCCTACCTGCACTCACTCTCCCTCCGCTCCCCTCCTCACTTCACCCCTGCCTCCTCTCTCTTTGCACCCCCCTCCCATCAGCACTCAGAGAAAGTTCTGGCCCCAGGTCCCACTACCCGCTGCCCCACAAACCTTCACTTCCTTTCCTCCTGCCCCCCCCACCCCCATCCAAACCTTTGTTCTTCCTCCTGCTCTCCTCTCCTCTCTGTAGCTCCAACCTATCCTGCCTTCCACTCAACAAGCAGCAATGGTGTGAGCCCAGGACTCCCGGACTCCATGGCCACGTGGGAAAGCACCGCCCACTGAGGCTGGCCCACTCACCTGAGATGGCTCCGCCAAGAGGTGGCGGAGCTAGGATGACTTACACCAACCGTTAAGAGCCCACCGCCACCAGGGCGCCAGTCAAGAACACAGTATGAGACAGCACATTGGGATTGTGTGCTGTGTCCACTGGGCGCTGACTCACCGTGACGTGGGCTGTCCCTAGAGTTTCCAAGGCTGTAAATCTTCATGGGAGCAAATCATCAGGAGCTGCAGGCGGGGTAGGGTGGGGTGAGGGGGAGAGGTGGCAAACTGGTGGTGATGGAGTGCTTTAACCCGTGTGCCACCACACATTGTATTATACCATTTTGAAAACCAAACTCAATGACATCAACCCGATGCCCACTCATAGCGACCCTATAGAACACAGAGCTCCTGCGGGCTGCTGAGACTGTCACTCTTTATGGGCAGAGAGAGCCTCCTCTTTCTCCCCTGGAGCGGCTGGTGGCTTCAAACTACTGACCTTGTGGTTAGCAGCCCAGCTTGTAGTCACTACACCACCGGGGCTCCTGATGACAGATGAGAATTGCATCCGAATCTGGGATAATATATTAATGGTATCATCTAGGATCATACCATAGACATTCCGATCTATCAAAGGAGCCCTTCCTGGTGTCAGTGTCGAGGTTGCCTGTTGGTCTGCTAACCACAAGGGTGGCGGTGCAAAGCCAACAGCCGCTCCCTGGGAGAGGGAAGTGGCTCTCTGCTCTTGTAAAGGGGGCAGTCTCAGAAGCCCTAGACCCTGTCCTAAACGGTCGCTATGAGTCAGAATTGACTCAAGGGCAGTGAGTATACGTTTTAGTACAATATAGAGTCTATACTATGCAATGTATTCTGGTGCCTATTATAGAATACAATATCAGGATGGATTTGTATATACAACAGTAAGATATCAGGGCCACTACTGTCTTGATAACAGGAAGACACGCTGGCTGTGAGCAGCAGTGCTCACATGCTTGGCCGCCTTCCTTCCCTAACTGATTGTCCCATCAACCTCAGGGGCAGGGGCAAGGGCAGCGGTTTCCATTTGGCAGAGGGGGTCATTGAGGTTGGGAGCCACAGGGCACCCTTGTCTGATGTGAGAGGGCATGGGCGAGGGAGCCCCTTTCCTCGTGGGCGACAGGGCCCTGGGTGGCACCCCTGATCCTAATATTGATAGTGGTGATCATTGCACAATTCTTCTTAATATGATTGAATGATTAAATTGGATGATACGTGAAGTATATACCAATAAAACGATTTTTAAGATAAAAAAAAAAGTAACGGTTGGCCGGATGTGGCGGGGGGTGTGGCTCAATAAACCGCAGCAGTGAGTTAGAATGGCCTCAGGGCTGGAATCTTCTCCCCCCCCCCCTCCACTGTCTCTCTGGGTGTTTAAGGAAAGGGCTGGCGAAAGGACCCCAAGGTCCTGCTCCCCTCTTCTTGTGTCATCAGCTCATGCCCCACCCCGGGTTGAAGTGGGGGTCAACTGGGGTCTCTGGGTAGCTGGGTATAACAGGAAGCCCCCCAGGCTAGGAGACAATGGCAGAGGAAGGGGCTGGTCCAGGCCCCATACGGATGAGCCCGCTAGCGGCTCCAGGAGGGCTGCCCGGCTATTGTGCGGCCAGACAGCTGTCCCCATGCCAGGAAGCACCAGGGAGTGAGGGAGGAGGGTGGGAGGCTGCTGGCTGGCCCTGACCCCCACCAGGGCTAGGCTAGTCCCACCATGGACCATTGGTCTCTTCCTACAGGCTGGACACCTGGGTTCTCCTCAGCCCAGGACTCCCAGAGTCCACCCCAAGGGCCCCGAGTGCCAGCCCCTCCAAGCTGGCACCATGTGGTCCCTGAGCCCCTACCTACCCAGCCCCAGGCTGTAAAGCTTAGGGAGTCAGCACTGATCCGGGCCATATTTATAGTTTCCCAGCTCTGCTGAGCAAGTAGCCTAAATATAGAAGCAGAGCTATTTGGGGCCTCAGCCCTGGGGCAAGGGTGACCCGTGGGCTTCCCTGGCCTGCCTCCAGAGGCCACAGCAGGTCCCTGCCTCTGAGTGTCCCTGGGCAGGATATGGCTCATGGGCAGTGAGGATGCTTGGATGGGATTGTGTGGAGGGGGTGGGTGTCAGAGGACCGGGCACAACATGAGGCCGGGGGTGGGGTGGTGAAGAAAGAGGTTGTGAGCAGGCCCTCAGTTTGGCTGAAGAAGAGGAGGAGGTTTTTGTGCCAGGGCTCACAGTGCCCCAACTTCCTTGGCACCAAACCCCACTGTGGTGAAGGAAGGGGTTGAGCTGTTACCTCAATGTTCTTGACTTCTAGGAAACAAAGTGTTACAGTGAATCAAGCCCCAAACAAGCCTCAGTGCCTAGCAACTTTATTTCCCTTTTCTCACCCCAGCTGAGCTCACTGGGGGCCCCGGGGGCCCCAGGGCCAGGGTAGGGGGCAGGGCTATTTATAAGTGGTTTATAAGCAGGCAGCCAAGCAGAGGAACGTCTCTCAAGCAGCCAGCCCTTCAAGCGTCTCCCCCCCACCCCACCCACCCAGCAATCACCAGGGTCTTGGGCTACCAGGAAGGGGAACCCACGGCGGCGGTACCTGTGTTTGAAACAGAAATTCGTCAACTCCAGGGCCATGAGGAAGCTGGGGGATGGGCACAGAGACTGGATGGGCATGGGCATGGGCACAGAGCAACAACTCTGTGGTTGTTGCTAGTGGCTGTCGAGTGGGTTCCGATTCGTAGACGCCCGCCCTCCAGCCGAAGGAAGCACCGCCCGGTCGTCCGCTAGCCTCCCAACTGTTCCTAGGTTTGAACTCATTGCTGCAGCCACGGCGTCAGTCCATCTCTGTTGAAGGTCTTCTTCCTTCTTACTGTCCTTCCCCCTGGCCGAGCATGATGTCCTTCTCTAGGGACAATGGAGGCTCATAGTGACCCTGAACGACAAGGTGGAACTGCCCCCATCCCTCCTGACATGTCCAAAGCACCGGATGAGACTCAGTCTGGCCGTCCTCGCCTCTAAGGAGCATCCTGGCTGTACTTCTTCCAAGAAAGATTTGTTTGTTCTTCTGGCGGTGTGTGCAACATGCAATAGCCTTTGCCAGCATTTATCATTCAAATGTATGGATTCTTCTTCAGTCTTCCTTATTCAGTGCCCACCTCGAGGCGTTTAACAATACCACGGGTTGGGTCGGGAGGCACCCTTGAGTCGTCAAAGTAACATTCTTGCTCTTCAACACTTAACAAGACACCTTGTGTGGTCGGTTCGCCCCAGGTGATCCGCCATCCTTTGAGTTCTTTACTCCTGTTTCCAAGAGCACTGATTGCGGAGCTAAGGAACATGGAACGCTAGACAACTTCATTCTTTCCTCCGGTGATGGTGATGTTGCTACTGGTCCAGCTGGGAGAATCTGATTTCCTCTGCAGAGTTGCAATCCACCCTGTAGTCTTCGATTTCCATCGGCAAGGGCCTCCAGTCCTACTTGACTCTAGTAAGCAAGGTTGTGTCTTCTGCAGACTTGCCTGGCAAGGGAGCTACCATGATCAGGAAAGCAGCTTCCCAGGATGCTTGTCCATCGCCCTCCGGATGCGCCCACCTCCTCGATTTCTCCCAATGTGGGGCAGCTGGCCTGCGTCATTTGTGCCAGCTGTGAAATACTATACGGCCCCAAAGAAGACTTGCTCCGCTGTACCCTGCTATCAGGAAGGACAGGTCCCTGGAGAGCTACAGTATTCCTGGTAAAGTAGAGTCGGTATAAATGACAAAGACACTTATGAGATGGGTGAACACGGCGGTTGCCATCCTAGGCTCAAATACAATAGTCGTGGGGATGGTGCAGGACCAGACAGTGCTTCGTTCTGTCATACACTGCGTGGCTGTGAGTCAAAAGGCGTTCAGTGGCACCTAACAACAACAAACGACAACAACCAAAGAGAGACTGACGGGCGCATTCTTGAGTGGTTGACCTTTCACAGCAACAACCCCCTGGCCACTGAGTCGATTCTGACTCATAATGACCCGATGTGGGTTCCAGAGGCTTTGTAAATCTTTACGGGAGCAGAGAGCCCTACCTTTCTCTTGCACAGTGGGAGTGGGTTTCAAGCCCCAACCTGTTGATAGCAATGAGAGGCCGCCCCACAGCACCAGCCACGGCTCCTGCTTCACAAGATCAATCCACACACCCAACTCGTGACCATCGAGTGAATTCCAACTCACAGCGACCCTACAGGACAGGGTGGTTTCCCAGACTGTAGCGCTTTACAGGAGCAGAAAACCTCTTTTTTGCTTTCCTTTGGAGGGGCTGGTGGTTTCGAACTGCTGACCTTGTGGTTAGCAGCCCACTATGCCACCAGGGCTCCTTCATAACACAGGCTTCTTTAATTTAGAAAAGGAGTCAAGTGCAAGCACCTGCATGGATTTCCGAGTCGAACCTGTGCAAAGTTTTTGGTCCCCAAGGAGTTCAGACAAGATGACGTAACAAGGTATGGTTTTGGCATATAAATATCTTTAATAAAAGTTTTAAAAAGTAAATTAGCAAGAGAGTGAGAAACACAAACCTTCTGGATGGTGGGGCCAGGGTCATGTCCCAGTTGTTGGGGGACACACACACACACACACACACACATATATGTACGTACACTCAGTGCTGACTCACAGTGACCCTGCAGGACAGGGTAGAACTGCCCCTGTGAGGTTCTGAGATTGGAACTCTAACTCTTTATGAGAGTAGAAAGCCTCGTCTTTCTCCCAGGAAGTGGCTGGTGGCTTTGAACGGCCGACCTTGAGGAGAGAAACCCGTGCCTAACTACTGCCCCATTTGCTGCCCAATGATTCCCACCGATGCGGAGTAGAACTGCCCCCACGAAGTTTATAGGAGCAGATCTTTCTCCCCGAGAGCACCGGCCTCTTCCCAAGAGGACATTTGAGAGAGAGAGAGAGGAAAATTGCACGTGGAGGACAGAACAGTCCAGAGAATCTCCTTTCTTTCCTTTGACTGAAAAAAAAAGTCTTTAATACTCACCTGTCGTAGACTGGACCCTCAGCGCTCTCCTTCTTGGGAACCAGGGTGCTCCTGCAGAAGGCTGATGAAGACCCACAGGCGGGTGAGGGCAACCCGCTCCACGTCCTTCCGCGCCACTTTCTGCAACGCGCCCCGGAGCGCTGGGATGTGCCTCCCATATCTCCGCCTCCGTGTGGGCTTTCTGCGGGGATGGTGGAGTTTCCTCCCCCGGCCAGAATCCACTCCATGTTCGCGGGCTTGTCAGTCTTGGCTGTCTTTCCACCTCACCCCGCAGCTCCTGCCCGTCTCCCCTGACTTCCTCCAGGGGCTTCAAGCCGCCTGGCCCGCGGACAGCCAGACTCACCTGGTCAGTTCCACGGGGCTCCCGAGGCTCCCTTGAGTGTGTTCGAACCACAGACCTTTGGGCGAGTATTTAAGCACTTAACCGTTTGAGCCACCCAAGGTGACCATGTGTGTACATTGGTGGGGAAATGGATCAGAAAGATCATTCTATAGCTCGCATATAAATATGATGGATTAATGAAGTAATGGACAAGGGGGCCAGCACTTGAGTCATGCGTAACCGGTCTATGACCCTGAGGACCTTTACATGACTTTTACATGTAAACATGTTTAAAGAGTTTGATGGGAAGCAGCTAGAGGAAGTGAAGGGAATGAGAGACAGAGGACTGCTGGGGGATGGCCAGAGGTGGGGGTGAGCCATCAGGGAAGGGAAGAGGCTGGGGGATGCCCGAAGGGAGGGGGCGGGGCTTGGCAGCGGCCAACAGGAAGCTCTGCAGGCCGGAGCTGGGAACACCCATCCAGGCTTGCTGACTTTTCCGGTAGGCTTCTGCTTGTCAACGGCCTCTTCCCCATTCTGCAAGGGCTTCTGGGAACTGGGAGCTTCGGGGTATGGCCAGACTCCACCCACTTATGTGAAACTTAGGCTCGGGGATGTAGTGGATTGGGTCAGGGACACACACACCCCCACCCAACCATGTGCCTCAGCTTCCCCTGACCCCTCGGAGCCATGGTCAGTGTTCTCAGACCCACGTGGTCTAACCCTAGTCCTCCAGTGGGTGTCCCTGGCTCAGCCAGATCCAGCTGGAAGGGGTCCCCACCAGCCCCTGCTGCCTGCTGTGAGGAAAGTCAGGGAGGGGAGACTTAGCACGAGAGGCTTTGAGGACAAGACAAGGGGTCTGGTGGGGCTCCAGGGTCCGGCATCAATGATGCCTGGATAGCCTCCAGCCCCACCCTGGACATCTTGCCCTTTCCCTCCGTCTGTCTTTCCTTGGAGGGTGGCCTCATCTTCGTTTGACCAGTTGGACCGTCATGCATTCACTCAACAAGCACGGAGCACCTGCCGTGTGCCAGACTCGGTTGTAGGTCTCTAGGGGTGGCTCTGGACTGGAGCCTGGGGGCTGGGGGAGGATCACAAGCATGCTAAACACAGAGGATGGGGCAGGAGCCACGTGGAGATTGGGGCCCAGGCGCCGAGGGGGAAGCATCCCCGTCATGGAAAAGCAGGGAGGCTCTATGTGGCTACAGTCCAGTGGGCCTGAGTGATGGGAGATAAGGGAGTTGTGTGCGTAAGCAGTAGTCAGGGGTGATACTCAAAATATTTAACACCCAGTGGGGCATGGGGGGGCCAGGATAGCTGCTGTCCACAGGCAGCTGTCCCCAGGCCGCCCAGAGTGCACAGAGATGTAGAGAAACGCGGGGCAGCTGAAGGCCACACAGCACAGAGCTGCTGGGTGCCTCGGACCAGCGCTCCAGCCCCAAAGCCAGAGGTGACTGCTGCCCAGGGACCCCACTGCGGCTCATGCTCCGTGGGACTTCGTCTTCTTCTGTGTTTTCACTTTTTCGTGTGTGGCGGTGCCGTGGGCTACAGGCTGAGCTGCTAACCACAGGGTCAGCGGTTTGAATCCACCAGCCGCTCCTCAGGAGAAAAACAAAGCTGTTAATTTCCATAAACCAGTGGTTCTCAACCTTCCTTATGCCGCGACCCTTTCATACAATTCCTCATGGTGTGGTGACCCAACCATCACATTATTTTCGTTGCTACTTCAACACTGTGATTTTGCCACTGTGATGAATCGGGTGACCTCTGTGAAAGGGTCGTTTGACCCCTCAAAGGGGTCGTGACCCACAGGTTGAGAATGGCAGCCATAAAGGTTTACAGCCTGGGAAACCCACAGGGGCCTCTCTACTCTGTCTTCCAGGCTCACTGTGAGTCAGCATACACTCCGAGGGAGTGCGTTTTCTTAGGAATTAGGTGATGGATTTCAGAGGGGATCATTAGTTTGACATAAGCAGCTCATCCCATGTCCCATGGTTTTGTTCTGTTTCCATCCTCCCATCTCCCTCTCGTCCGATTATCTTCTCCTTCACCCAATAGCACCCGTCTGCCCTGTAGCTTTTGTCTTCCCCAGCCTCCAGCCCCTCCTCCCCCATCACTGCCATCACCATCAAAACCTGTGTCTTTTAGTAGGAAAAGCTTGTCCTGACTTTTTGTCAGTATTTTATTGGGAGCTCTTACATATAGCATTACATTCCATCAATCACATAAAACAGTATTGTACAATTGCTACCACAGTCGGTCCTGATTTTTTTTTTTTTTACTGACACCGGACAGGTACAATCTTTGCCCTCTTGTGTTTGGCTAGGTTCATTAGGCATCACGCCCTCTGCTATAGTTTATTGTGCCAGCCTGGCCGATAAACACAAGTAGGATTAACTGAAGGGCAGAGGGATAAATGACTCGGTGAGCCTCACCTTGATTGTTCTGTGCCTCAGTTTAAAGGGGTACACTACCTGTGGGATGCCTAACCTGTGGACTGTGTCTCTGTAAGTTGAGGTCCCTTTAAGCCCACACGATTGGAATGGTCATCTCTGGAGCTGGGGACTGGCAGTTGATGACAGTTGGGGACCTGCCTTGCTGTTTGCTGCCTGGTTATATATAGCCTAGCTCTCTCTACAGAAGGGGACTGGCACCTGGCAGCTCTCAAAACTTGAAGGACTGCTAGTGTCTCACTGCTTTATAATTTAACTGTTAATTTCTTGTATTATCTATCTGTATATTATTTAATGGTTTATTTCTCAAATTATATATCTATCTTTATAAATATATTTATATATAATTACTAGCAATCTGGTTTGTCTCTCTAGAGAACCCTGTTCAATACACCCTCCAAGCTTCTCCAGGTCGTGTGTGGTGTTCCATAGATTCTTCATTATCCCTTCCTGTGGAGTAGGAGTCCGTTGTGTGTATGCATTGCTCCTGCTATGCTGCCACCGATGAACATTGGTTGTTATTGTTGAGTGCCGTTGAGGCAGCCCGGGTCCCTAGCAAACCCGGGCACAACAGAACGAAACATTGCCTCGTCCTGGGCCATCCCGAAGACTTCCCACACCCGAGCCCATTGCTGCAGCCACTGTGTCCATCCATCTTCTTTTCGCTGCCCCTTCCTCTACTCTACCAAGCACGATGCCCTTCTCCAGGGACTGGTCTCTCCTGACAACATGTCCGAAGCATGGGAGACAAAGTCCTCCATCCCTGTGTCTCAGGCGCACGCCGGTGGTTTCTCTCGACTTGCCATGGTGACGAGTGCTGGGATGAACTTGGGAGTGCCTATGTCTGTCCTGTTGGAGTTCTATTGCTTTACGATGGGTATCGAGTGGAAGGATTTCTGTGCCATACAGGAATTCCAGCCTCAGTTTTTTTGAGGGACACCATGGCGATTTCCACAGTGATGGCACCGCTTTACAGTCTCTCCAATAGTGTGGGAGGGCTCCAGGCGCTGGGCACCCCTTTCCAGCATTTGTTAGTTCCTGTTTTGCGTTTACACGTTGCTCAATCACAAGGTGCTCTGGGAGGGAAAGACGAGGTTTCCTGTCCCCTGTAAAGAGTTATAGCTTTGAAGAAGCACAGGGGCAGTTCCACCCCGTCCTGTAACGTCACTAGGAATTGGCGTCGGCCCAATGGCAGTGAGGTGTTGAAGTTTTCTATATGTTTTAGCGATTAGGTCCTTGTGTGATACGCCATTGCCAAAACAAGTGTTTCCCGGTCTTGGGTTCGCTTTTCACTCTATTGGTGAAGTCTTCTGATGCACATAACCGTCTAATTTTGAGGAGGTCCCAGAAGTCATCTATTTTGTCTTCTTCTGTGCGTGCTTTTGACAAGTTTGTCCTATGTTTCATCGATGATCTTTATCGTTCTAGGTTTTACATTTAGGCCCTTAATCCTTTCTTGAGCTCGATTTTGTAGATGGAGTGAGGTATGGGTCCTGTTTCGTTCTTCTGCAAAGGGAAATCCAGTTTTACCAGCATGAGTTGTTGAAGAATCTATCTCTTCCCCATTTCATGTTTTTTCCTTTGTCAAAAATCAAGTTGCCTGTGGGTGGATTTGCTATTCCATTCATCTACGTGTCTATCATTGCACCAGCACCAGGCTGCTTCGACTACTGGGGTAGTGGAGTAGGTTCTGAGATGGGGAAGTGAGGCCCCCACCTTCTCCTCCTTGAGTAGTGCTTTGTTTCTCCTGGGGGTTTCCTTCTCTGTAAGTGATGGAACTGGGATCTGGATTGGATTATATTTATAGATTGTATTGGCATTTTATAGATTTATAAATTTATAGATTTATTGTATTGGCATTTTATAGATTTATAGATTGTATTGACATTTTTCCTAATATTAAGTCTTCCTATCCATGAACGTGGTGTATTCTTTCATTTATATCATGTGACTTCTGTTTCCTTATATCTCCAGTGGTCTCTGCTGAGTGCCCAGGGGGACAGGGACTCACATGGCAGCCCCCTTACCCCATGCTGCACCAGACCCTGCTGAAGAGGCTATCTCCAGGGCTGAGAAGAACTCGGGTGGTCTGAGGCTTAGAATCATGCAGCGGGTCTGTTCACAGGTGGGAAAACGGAGGCTGGAGACAGAGAGACCACCCTGGCTTTATCTACTACAGTGGGGATGGGGGCATGGGCTCTGGGGGATTTCCCTGGCCCCAAGTCAGCATCACCCTCGGGGACCCACACAGTGTTCACTCTTGTGCCACAGTCTGTTCACTCTCAGGCATCCAGAGGGCACCTCTCACTGCCCGAGTTAGGGCAAGTCTCTTCTCCATTCGGAACCCTATGGACTCCTCTCTCTTTCTCCCTCCCTCCCTCCCTCCTTCCCTCACATCACTCTCTCCACTCCAGCCACAGGCTTTTTGATGTTCCTCCAAGACTCCAGGCACAGGGCAGCCTCAGAGTCTTTGCACCTGACATTCCCTCTGCCTGGAGCACACTTCCTGAAGACATTCACGTTTCCCTCCCCACCTTCCTTCAAGTCCTGGCCCAACCATTGTTTCCTCCAGGCAGCGTCTCTGTTTTCCTGCACAGCTGCCCCCACCTCCACTTTTTCTACCCCCTGTATCTTGTTCTACTTTTTCTTGTCATGAAATGTTTTTTCAAAAAATTGCTGTCAGGTTGACTCCAACTTATGGTTAATCCCACCTTAAAAAATAATTTTATTGGGGCCTCATACAACTCTTATCACAATCCATCCATCCATCCATCCATCCATCCATCCATCCATCCATCCATTCATCCATCAATCCATCCATCCATCTATCCATCCATGGTGTCAAGCACATTTGTACATTTTTTGCCATCATCATTCTCAAAACATTTACCTTCTGCTTCAGCCCTTGGTATCAGCTCCTCATTTCCCCCTCCCTCCCCGTTCCCTCATGAACCCTTGATAATTTATAAATTATTATTATTTTGTCATATCTTGCACTGTCCGATGTCTCCCTTCGCCCACTTTTCTGTTGTCCGTCCCCCAGGGAGGAGGTTATATGTAGATCCTTGTAATCGGTTCCCCCTTTCTACCCCACCCTCCGGTATCCCCACTCTCACTGGGAACCCTTTTGTGCAGAGTAGAATTGTGTGCTGTGCTCTGTTTCTTCCTTTCTCTTTAAAAAAATCTTTCATTGGGTTTCTGGTGAATGCGGGCAGGAGGGTGCAGTTTCCACACGAGTTGTTCAGTGTTGTTGGTTAATCTTCTTTCGAAGCCTAGAGCATCCTCATGACTTCCATCCTGGCAGCTCCCTTGCTCGGTGGCAGCCAATCGGTCCTAACTCATAGCAGCCTACATACAACAGAAAGGAGACACTGCCTGGCCCCATGCCATCCCCTCAGCTGTTAGGGTTGAGCTCATTTGTGACGTTGTAAAGGGAGAATTAGATGTATGGGCCCTCTTCGTTATGTTTTGAGACAATGCTTATTTTGTTACAAAGTGACCGATAGGTAAGTTTGGGATCAAGGTTTAAAGACTGTCTCGGGGCGATCGGTTCAGGAATCCTTCAGTCTCACTGGCCCTAGAAACTTGTCCCTTTGTCCCCTGGCCCTAGAAACTTGAGGGGCTGTTCCACATTGTTCCCCTATTTTATCAGCGCTCATCGACTGTGGGCCTCGTTAGAATAGTCAGTAGTCGCAGGTAGGTAGTCGGATGGGTTGCATTAGGTCAGTCTGCTGCACAAGACCTCTGTAGAGCATTGAACAGCAAGGATGTCACCTCGAGGACTAAGGTGCGCCCGACCCAAGCCGTGGTCCTTTCAGTGGCCTCATAGGCGTGTGAAATTGAACACTGGGGCACAGTGCACACACCACGGGCTGCCAAAAGGACAAGTGTGGTCAGAGTGCTCCTTGGAGGCCAGGAGGGTGAGACTTTTGTCTAGTGTGTTTTGGACATACCGTGTGGAGAGACCGGTCTCGTGGAGAGTCCTTTCCTGGAGAAGGACATCAAGTTTGGCCGAGTGGAGGGGCAGGCAAAAGAGGAAGGTCCTCAAGAAGATGGATGGACACAGTGGCTGCAGCACTGGGCTCAGAGACAGGGAGATTGTGAGGTGGGCGTGGGCCCAGGCAGTATGGTGTTCGGTCATCCATAAGGTCGCTGTGGATCAGAACTGACTCCTTGGCACCTGACAGCAAGAGGCACCGCTCAGTTCTTCTGGTCTTGGGGTAGAAGAGGCTGTCGCTTGTGTAGACCATTAACTCTGTAGACTTGTGTGTCAGTCTGCCTACTTTAGAGACACAAATCCACAGAAACTCATGTAGAAGAGAGAGTTTTAGATAAAGGGTAAGTGCACACCAAGAAAACATCCCAACCCAGTGCTGCCCAAGCCCACAAGTCCAACATTAACCCATATGTCCCACACCAATCCACAAAGTCCTCCTCCATCTCACAAAACACATGCAATAATGCCGACTGCAGGAGGAAAGCTGAGTCAGTGAATGTGTAAACTTCTCAGCGCTGGCAGGGGTCTCCACACAGCTGCTCCAGCACCCAGGGCCGCATTGGGGTAGATCCATGCGGCTTCTCCTTGGGGATGTCTTGCAGGAAGTCAGCCTTGCAAGCTGAAGCAGGGAACTGCTAAGACACCCTGGTCTGACCATCAGAAAACAAGAGACCCGAGAACTAGAAAGGAGAGGCTCACCGAGCCATTTATCCCTCCGCTCTTCAATTAACCCCACATGTGTTTATCGTCCAGGTTGGCGCAATAAACTAACTCAACTCATTTCTTCTCTTAGTCTTTGCTTTCTTTCTCTCTCTCTCTGTTGCTCTGGATGGAGCAGAGACCAGCAGATATGGATTAGATGGCAGCCCTCAAACTGCTCACACCCCAGGCAGTCATCACCAAACTAGGATGAAGCACTATCTTTACAAACCATAGTCGGCCAATTGGCCAACCTGTCCCATGAAACCATAGTCCTGATCCTTCAAACTTCAACGACCCATCCTTGGAGGTGTCTGGTTAGAGCGAAGAATGAACCCTAACTGTGCCCCCTATGGACAGCGTGTTTGTTTGAAACACTCCGATGTACCTTATCACATATGATCAGGCTTTTAAAATTCTATGGAAAAAAATGGATGGACTGAAAAGGTCATGGGATTTCCCAAGGAACTTTTGGAAGCCTCCTCCTATGGGAACATGTGTGCCTCGGTTTCCACAGGGTTTCCCACGAGGGCTTTTCAGACATTCATCACCAGGTCTTTCTTGAGGGTCAGCTCTGCAAACACCGTCTTTCCTCATTAACTACCGCTCACAACCTCCCCCGGAAGCACTTACCTCCTCCTAAGTCAAGTGTGGCCTCCTCATCTACTGCCTCCGTCGCTCACTGTTGGCCAACCTCTAGCATATCAGTCTGGTCCTGGCTGTGTCCTCCACGTCCCCCCCGCCGAGGATAGGGCTCTGCTCGCAGGTGGCGCTCAGTGGATGTGCGATGAGGGAATGAATGTCAAGGTCACCTTCGTTCGAGGTCTTGAAACACTTCTTTCATCTCTTTCCATTTTCCTTTCATTTTGTTTCCTTTTATAGCCTCTGCTTCCCCCCGTAAGTTCTTGTCTTTTTTCCTTTCCTCGTGGTCTTATTTTTGACCAAGGGAGAGTCCCCTTGATCCGATGCTGGACTGGGGCTCTCGGGTGGTCGGAGCACAGATTAGGTGCACGCTGCTCTGGGTGCCTCCCTCACCAGCCTCACCTCGGCTCCCAGTGAACTTACACTTGCGCTTGCTTTCTGCTTATGGAAATGGTTTCCTTTTGTACCTAAAAGTCCACCCCGGGACAAATTAATGGAAGAAGAATGTGGTAGTTAGGTTTTACGTGAGCGTGGGTGGGCCAGGAGTCTCCGTGATCTGCTCTAACCCAGTGTGGCCCCCTCCATGATGGGATCATCTGTGGGGAGAGCAGACATCCTTCATGTGGGTCACAATTTTGATGCGTTTGATGGAGGTTTCCATCTGGGTGTGGCCTACCCTTTGTACAAATTGACCGTGTGTGGAAGCTGGCTGGCTTTGACTGCTGGATTGGGATCCTACATCTGGTTTGTCGAACTATTAATACAGCCTGCCGATCCCCAGAGGTATCAGCGGACTGCTGGTCTTGGATCCACTCAGCCTTGCATCCACCAGCCTGTGGCCCTCCTGTTTCAGCTCTCTGCTTCCTGTTCATCAGCTCCTGCAGCTTCAGGAGTCAGGAGAAGCCTCCAGCTGACATCTGACCTGCACACCTGAGCTGAACTGGACTTATTGCACTGGAGTGAAATTTCTTAATCTGACTCTTCTACCATTTCGCTGTAACTCCCACCAAGGGATTGGGTGGGACTCTGTAAATGGAGCATGGCAGTACTAGAAAAGATTGGTCAGCCTTCATGACTAGCCCTCTGGTTATAAGGAGGCGGGAGGATGCGGAGAGGAGCTGACTGGTGGCCTGTGAGTCTCTGATCAGCTCCCCAAGCGCAGCACTATCTGGAGACCGGTGGGCTGGGTGCGGGGCTCAGGAGTGACTCAGCTCAGGAAACAAAGTCCTCCACAGGATGCCACCATGAGCCCTGGAGAGGGCCTCCCACTTTCACTAAGTGGTCCAGGAGGGACTGCCCTGTTTCCTGTTGGCAACTCCGCCCCCCGCCCCCAGGAGGTGCAAAGGTGCCAGCTGGGGTTTCCATGACTGCCATGAGCCTTGGTTCCAAGTAACTAAGTTTAGTGGAATCCCCCGCCCCCCATGGATAAACTGCCACCACATTTGTCCCTTGCCCTCAGCGTCTACCTGGTAGAGGCACCAGTTCTTCTGAACCCAACCGGGCTGGCAGCGCGCGCCAAATCATTTGGATTCTAGGCTGGAAGTGAAGATAGGACTTTATGCCCAGGTGGTGGCTCAGTGATGAGGTAAACCCAGCCTAACTTTTTTTGGGGTTCTGTTTTGTTTCCTCAATCTGACAAAGACCGTGACTCTCGACTCCTCTAACTTCCTCTTGCTCGCCTCTGGTCAAAGCTGTGGTCTTTGTTATCTATTGCCATACCACAAGTGACCATTGCAAAGTGGCTGAAAAAGAACCATGAGCATTCCTGACCTTACAGTTCCTACGGGGCAGGAATCAAACGGGTCTGCGAGGACTCCTATGGTGGAGGAGGTCGCGCAGGTGACAATCCAGACCAGTCTCATCTGAAGACTCATCTGAGGAAGGACCCATTTCCCAGCCCTCCCCTGTGTGGCTGGCAGGGCTCGGTCCCCAACTGATGGTGGACCGGGAGCTGCCTACAATTCCTTGCCATGTGGGCCCCTCCACGGGGCAGCACACAGCATGGTGGCTAGCTTCATCTGCATACACAAGAGAGACATCATGAGCAAGACAGGAGTCACCATCTTTTGTCACCTAGTCTTGGAAGTGACACCCATCACCTGGTGGGGTAGTTACATAACCTTGTGTCAATTGGTACGTCAGAGGATTAAGAGTGAAGGGGTGGAGTCTAGCCTGTCAATCGGGTCATAGCCAATGATGCCTCTGTGTGGGCGTGACCTTCCCCTGAGGATTCTGGGAAATCTGGGACACACCATCGCTCTCTCTGCTCACTCTCTGTGAGGCACTACTGACAAGGCTGACTCCTGGGAGACATTGCTGAGGAGAAGCCACATGGACCCACCCTGATGCAGTCCTGGGTGCTGGAGAAGCCACGTGGAGACCCCTGCCAGCGCTGAGATGCTTACAACGCCACATTGGATCCAAAGACTTTCTATCCACTGGCCTGTGATTGTCCTGCATTCGGCGTCATTGCAGGTGTTCTGTGAGTCTGAAGAGGAATTTATAGACTGGTATCAGACATATGGGCTAATATCGGACTTATGGATTTGATCTGGACTGGGATGGGATGTTTTCACAACATTGCTCTTGTGTATAAAGCTCTTCCTTAGACCCATATGAGTGTCTATGAATTTGTTTCTTTAGTTGACCCAGACTAACATGTAAACATTATTGGTTTTGCTTCTCTAGAGAACCCAACCTAACCCAGGGCCATCAGCGGATCAATGGGGGACTTTATTAAAACAGAGTATTGGTTTCTATGGGTGGGTCACTGGCTCCAGAGGCTGGAGCAGGATCTGTGGAATTAAAAACAAAGGAACAAAGGAGACTCCTCTGGCGTCTAGGTGGTAGAGAGGCAAAAGGGGGCATAAGGTGCCCAGACGGTGGGGAGGGGAGTACACAGGAGCTAGAGGGTGGGAGGTACCACTGGGGACTGGAGGCTTGCTGGTGGCCAGGCCACACACGGGTCCTGCCCTGGCCACTGGGGCTCCCACTCGCACAAAGGAGACAGGGCCTGGTGGACACCAGGGAGGAACCAGTGGGAGCAGGCAGGGCAGGCTGAATGCCAGAGTCTGGGCCAGCAGGAGGAAATGCGTGGGAGGTCCCGTCCCCGGATGGGAAGTGGGAGTCGTGGCTGCAGGAGGCTGTGGGCAGCCAGTCCCTAAAAAAAGGCTGTGTGGACGGCCTGGGTGGATGCCTTTCTGCCTCTGGCTGCCCTGGACATACAGCTCAGCTACACTGGACACAGCACCCCACCCCCAGGAATGTTGCTCCCTCCCCTTAGCCTCTAGACGCTTCCACATAAGGGCTCAGGATGCTTGTGCCACATGAGTTCAGGACAAAGGAATCAGAAGCACATGGACTGGATCTCCAGGGAGAGAACTGCTGGAAAGAGCTGAGAGGAGAGGGGGGCCAGAGGGGACACCGGGATGTGGGATTTGGGGGCCATGGAAGTGCCTTCTCTGAGAAGCTTCAATTCCTCTGGAGCAGGCCTGGGCGCAAGCCTGGGCTGGGTACACATTGCCACACTGGCCCTGGTGGGAGCTGGGTCACTCTCCCGCCCTCTGAGCTTCCCTATTGGCCCAGATGCTCCGATCCAAACCAGGGATTGTGGCTCTGTCTCAGCCTGTCGCTCTCTGTCTTTCTGTGTGTGTCTCAACTGTTTTTGTCTGTCTGTCTGTTTCTGTTATCTGTCTCTCTGTCTTTGTCTCTCTCTTATCTCTTCTACATCAGCACCTACCAAGGACTCTGCTTACAAAATCTGCCCAGAACCCACACACCCTCTTGCTCCTCAGGGGGCCCCTACCAGACCCAGCGCCCACCTGGCTCTCCTACACCGGCAGCCCACTCCTCCTGAGTCTCTCCACCCTTTTTCTGTTCCTTCACAGTGAGCCCCAAACCTGCCTCAGCCACACCCCCTTCTGCTTCTGGGGCTCCTACTGTACTGGAGCAAATGACAAAGTCCCCCCCTGGGTCCACAGGGTCCCGCACTTGTGTCGCTGTGACCTCTCTGCCCTTATCTTCCCCCTCCCTCTACCACCCTTCTCCCCTTGGCTCACTGGCCTGGATGCTCCTGAAATGTTCCGACCCCAGGGCCTTTGCACCTGCTGAACGCTCTGCCTCACCGCCTTCAGACATTTCCTCAGACAGACATCCTCTCCTTGGTGAGGATTCTCTAAACCCCAATCTAAAAATCTCTTTCCCTTCCCTGTTTCATTTCGTGCATCCCTGTTCATCATCCAACACTCCATAGACCTTATGTCTTGGTCTTGCTTCCTGTGAGATGCTCACTCACCAAGGGCAGGGACCTTGATCTTTTTTTGTTGTTCCCTGGGATGTCCCCAGGCGTCCAGAACAGGGTCCGGCACCCTAAGTCTTGGTTGAGGGAGTCCGTTGAATTGAAGACCATCTCATCTGCTTTCTTCCTCTTCTTTTTCTTCTTCTTACAGTTCTACTCGGCTGCCATTTACCTCGCATATCAGCCGCTCATTCCAAGTGTCCGTTCGACGCTGTTTAGTACATGCTCCCAGCTGTGCCGTCATGGCGGCAGCTCAGGGTCTGAGAACTTTTCCATCTCTTCCAAAAGCCCCTTTGTTCCCCCTCTGCCGTCCACCCCTCCCATCTCAGCCCGGGGGCAAGTATTACTCTTTTCTCAGCCTCTATTGCTTGGCCTTTTCAAGGAATTTCACATAAAGGGTATTTCAGGCGACAGGAAGTGGCCTTGTGCGTCTTGCTTCACCCACTAGCTATCGTGTTGCAGAGGGTTAGCCACGCTGTCGTCTGTTCCATTTTCATGTTTATCCTTCACCTTTTGACGGACAGTTGGACTGTTTTCACGAGTAAAGCTGAGACGACCATTCCCGTGCAAGTCCTCGGTGCCAGTGCCGGTCCTGCTGTTCGGGATCATAGCGTGGATGTGTGCCCGGCTGGGTAAGGAACAGCTGAGTCCTGTGATGTGGCTGCACCCAGTGCAGGAGCGTTCCCGTGCCTCCCCACACGCATCAACACTTGAGAGTGTCCATCTTTCCCAGTGATTCCTGTAGGCGTGTGCAGGAGCCCTGCTGGTGTCGTGGTTATACCTTAGGGTGCTAACGGCAAGATCAGCACTTTGAAACCAACTGCTTTGTGGGAAGAAGAGGAGGCTTTCTTTCCCCTTCCATAAAAAGTTATGGTCTCGCCCAGCTAGCAAAAGAGATAATGTCTGGGGTCTTAAAGGCTTGAAGGTAAACAAGCAGCAATCTGGCTCAGAAGCAACAAAGCCCACATGGAAGAAGCACACCAGCCTGTGTGATCACGAGGTGCTGAAGGGATCAGTTATCAGGCATCAAAGAACAAAAAAATCATATCATTGGGTGCACACCTCAATGATACAACCGCTGAAGACAAATGGGTGCATAAGCAAATGTGGTGAAGAAAGCTGATGGTGCCCGGCTATCAAAAACTATAGCGTCTGAGGTCTTAAAGGCTTGAAGGTAAACAAGCAGCCATCTAGCTCAGAAGCAACAAAGCCCACATGGAAGAAACACATCAGCCTGTGCGATCACGAGGTGTCAAGGGATCAGGTATCAGGCATCATCAGAACAAAAAAATCTTACCATAGTGAATGAGCGGTGGAGTGTGGATTAGAGACCCAATGTCCATTTGTAGCCACTGACATCCCCATACAGAAGGGTCTTGGGGAGGAGACGAGACAGTCAGGGTGCGATGTAGCAACGTTGAAAAATACAACTTTCCCCTAGTTCCTAAATGCTTCCTCCACCCCACCCCACCCTCCCACTGTCATGATCCAAATCCTACCTTGCAAGCCTGACTAGACCAGAGGATGTACACTGGTACAGATGGGAACTGGAAACACAGGGAATCCAGGGTGGATGATCCCCACAGGACCAGTGGTGTGAGTGGCAATACTGGGAGAGTGTAGGGAGGGTGGGTTGGAAAGGGGGAACTGATTTCAAGGATCTACATGTGACCTCCTCTCTGGGGGACATACAACAGAAAAGTGGGCGAAGGGAGACATGGGACAGAGCAAGATATGATAAAATAATAATATATAAATTATCAAGGGTTCATGAGGGAGTGGGGAGTGGGGAGGGAGGGGAAAAAAGAGGACCTGATGCTGGGGGCTTGGGTGGAGAGCAAATGTTTTGAGAATGATGAGGGCAACGAATGTACAAATGTGCTGTACACAATCGATGTATGTATGGATTGTGATAGGAGTTGTATGAGCCCCTTGTAAAATGATTTCAAAAAATAAAAATAAATAAAACAAAATGAAAAAAAAAAACCAGTTATGGTCTCAGAAATCCACAGGGGCAGTTCGGCCCCGTCCTCTAGGGTCCTAGGGTCACTACAAGTCAGAATGGACTCAATGGCGCTGAGTTTGGTTTTGTTTTTATAAATGCGTGTCACGGTAGCTGACTATGGTTTTCCTTTGCATCTCTGTAATGGTGGCCGTCAGGATGGACCAGTCCCTGGAGAAGGACGTCACACTTAGTCAAGGAGAGGGTCAGCAAACAAAGGTGTAGCCCTTCCAGGAGCTGGGCGGACGCAGTGGCCACCACAATGGGTCAAGCAGAACACTCGTGAGGACGGCAGCTCGGGGCCATGGTTTGCTCTGCGGTGCATCACTATAAGTCAGAGCCTATTAATTGTACCTAACAACCACAACAATGACAAGTGGCCTCCAGCCTCTCGTCCTGGACTTATTGGTCATCCGTCTGTCCCCTTTGGTGAGGCTTCTGTTCAAACTATTTGCCCATCTTTAAGTCGGGCTTTGGTTTCCTTGGTGCCGAGTTATTTCTGTGCTCCGGCTGCAATTCCTTCGTCAGCTCCATGACTGGTTAGTGCTTCCTCCCAGCCTGTGCCGTGTCCTTTCATGCTCCCAATGATGTTTTTCCAGGAACAAAACTTTTCAACTTGGTGGCATCTAACTGGTGAATTCCTTCCCCGCCCCGCATTCCTTTCACGGATTATGTCTTTGGTGACACATTTAAGCAATTACTGTCCCAGCTGTAGGTCGCAAGGATTTTTTCCCTCATATTTTCTCCTAGAAATGTGATGTTTTTCAGGTTTTACATTTAGCTCTAGGCTCCGTTTTGAGTGACTTTTTGGTGGCTGGTGGTGAGCTCTGGGGTCAGAGTGGGGAATGCACTGAGCAGCAAGGTCAGCGGTTCAAAACTCCCAGCCGCTCTGCAGGAGACAGGCGAGGCTCTCGATGCCTGTGAAGAGTTCCCATCTCGGAAGCCCACAGGAGCTCTAGGGTCCCCGTGAGCAGGAATGGTCTCGATGCCGGTGACGTTTGTTGGTGTCTGGCCCGAGGTAAGTTTCAGGCTCGGTCTGGGTCCGTTGGCCTGCAGGTGTGAGGGGCCCGGGAAGGGGAGGGTTCGGGCTGCAGAGGTTCCGATTCTGTGATCTCCCTCCTGGGCCAGCGCAGAAAGGGTGGAGAGATAAGCTTCCTAATCAGGATGTTACCCAACCCTCTCAGGGCCCAGTGCCAACTCTCCAGGGCCCTTATCGGCACTTCATCCACAGCTCTGACCAAGCGGCACATGCCCACCCAGCCCCCTCCTTTGGCCGCGGGGGTGTGTGTGTGCCGGTGGGGGTGGGAGAGCCCTTGGCTCAGGCAGCATGGTGGCCTTGTTGACCCCTGTACCCATTACTCCTCGCTCTATAGCTGGGCCTGCTCCGCCCTGTCCTCTCAGTGACCTCGTTGTCCGGGTCCCCTCTTTCCACACTGGGGGTGCCTCCCTGGGCCCCCGTCATGCCGGCTCCCAACAGTCTGAAGAGGGCAAGAGCAAGCACTCCCGCAGACCTGCTGGGGTGTGTCCCCGCCTGGGGCCAGTCCTCCCTGCCCCTTGCCCCTCTGGCTGTGGGAAAGGACAGCAAACCGAACTACAGGGAGACCAGGAAGCGGGGGTGGTGGCAGGCCGGCCTGTGGAGCACATGGGGGTGGTGTGTGGGTGTGGAGAAACAGAGGGGACTTTGTCTGGGGGGAGGAAAGGCTAGGTCCTCACAAAATCACATCTCATCAATGACACAGAAAACCTCTCTGAAAGGACAAAGCTGCTCTGCCGGTCTGACTGTCTATTCGGAGTCAGGGCAGGCGGCTGACTCTGCTTTGGCTCCTCTGGGGCTCCCACATCCCTGTACAAGACCCCATGCAAGCTGATTGTCACCTCCCTCCCCTCCTCTTCTCCACTCTCCCCCTCGGACTCACTGTGCTGCAGCCACAAGGACCTCCTTCCTGTTCCCCCAAACTCTGGGCAGGTTCAGCCTCAGGGCCTTTGCACAGCTGCTCCCTCTGCCTGCAAGGCCTTCCCCCAACTCTTCTCTCCTCTGCATTGGTGCTCAGCTGTCACTGGCGGACACTCCCCTGCTTCACACCTCGCCTCTCCCTCTAGCAGCCCCCTCCCCTGCTCCTTGCTTTGTTTTCTTGGCAGCAGATGTTGTTGTTGTTCGGTCCCTGTGGAGTTGATTCCAACACATAGCGACCTTAGGTCCAACAGAAGGAAACACTGCCCTGCCCTGTACCACCCTCACCGCGGAGGCAGCCTCCGTGGCAATCCGTCCTGTGGAAGGTCTTCTCACGTGCACTGCTCCGCTGCTTTACGGAGCCTGCTGCCCTTCTCCAGGAACTGGTCTCTCCTGGCAACAAGTCTGTCATGGAAGAAGTACAGCCAGAATGCTCCTCAGAGCCAAGGATGGCGAGACTTCGTCTTAGACACATTGGACTACGGTAGATGAAAACCTCCGAATGTCACGACCGTTCGTTCACACGGCTCTTTGTCTTATTCACGGAAGTGCCGCCCCGTGCCTGACACAGGGCTGGACACACAAGAGGTGCCCAGCAATTGTTCTGTGGAATGAATCGTCACCTTCCTGTCCATCCTTCTAACTCATGGCGACCCTATAGGACAGGGCAGAACAGCCCCTTTGGATGTCCTAGACTTTAAATCTCTATGAGAGCCGGCAGCCTCATCTGTTTTCCAGAGAGCAACTGGTGGGTTCGAACCGCTGACCTTGAGGTTAGCAGCTCAGTGTTTGGCCCACTGGACGTCCGAATCAACTCAATGGCAGGGAGTTTGGGTTTTGGTTTCTTTCTTTTTTCTTAATATACACATTATTTTAAAGAGTTTATATAATTTATTTGATTTTTTGATGTTTTTTAAAAAACATTTTATTAGGGACTCATACAACTCTTATCACAATCCATACATACATTAATTGTGTAAAGCACATCTGTACATTCTTTGCCCTCATCATTTTCAAAGCATTTGCTCTCCACTTAAGCCCTTTGCATCAGGTCCTCTATTTTCCCCCACCCTCCCTGCTCCCCCCTCCCTCATGACCACTTGATAATTTATAATTTATAAATTATCATTTTGTCATATCTTGCCCTGTCCGACATCTCCCTTCACCCCCTTTTCTGTTTTCCGTCCCCCAGGGAGGATGTCACATGTAGATGCTTGTAATCGGTTCCCTCTTTCCAACCCACTCTCCCTCTGCCCTCCCAGTATCACCTCTCACATCCCTGGTCCTGAAGGTATCATCCACCCTGGATTCCCTGTACCTCCAGCTCCTATCTGCACCAGTGTACAATCTGCTCTATCCAGACTTGCAAGGTAGAATGCGGATCATGATAGTTGGGGGGAGAGGAAGCGTTTAGGAACTGGAGGAAAGCTGTATTCTTCATCGGTGCTACATCACACTCTGGCTGACTCATCTCCTTCCCTAGACCCCTCTGCAAGGGGATCTCCAGTGGCCGACAAATGGGCTTTGGGTCTCCACTCTGCACTCCCCCCTTCATTCACTATGGTAAGTGTTTTTTGTTTTTTATTCTGATGATGCCTCATACCTGATCCCTTCAACACCTCGTGATCTCCCAGGCTGGTGTGCTTCTTCCATGTGGGCTTTGTTGCTTCTGAGCTAGACGGCCACTTGTTTACCTTCAAGCCTTTAAGACCCCAGATGCTATCTCTTTTGATAACCGGGGGGGGGGGTTTTGGTTTCTTCCACCTTTTGTCCACATACGTTTGGTGGGGCCTGCCCCACCCCCAGCTTCAGAAGTGGTCCTATGACCCAGGCCTGGCAGGTGAACCCTGCATGTCCTTAAATGTCCACCGGGATTGGCTCCAAGAGGACACGTGACCCCCGAAAGGTCCAATGAGCAGCAGCATTGGGATTTGTCAACAGAGGTTTGAGGCAAGAGGCGCTCCCATTTTCTCGGTGGGGGGGTCTGGCTGAAGGCAGACAGGCCAGGGATGGCAGAGGCCATCGGCAAGCCAGGAGGAGAGCTTGGGGAGGAGGGACCCAGTTCTCAGAGCCCCTGTGTCCAGCTGTGCGGCAGTAACCACCTAGGGCTGCACTGTTACACGAAGCAATCTTTTCTCTTTTCCAGTTTGAAAAGCAACATTGTGGTACACACCTAGGTGGCAAAACGCTTGCCGATACAGCAATGTTGACACGGACGTCGCTCAGATCCAGCGTGCTGCAGCACCATCGCCACTCCCGTTCCAAAGTCCTCTACACCCTTGAACAGCAGCTCAGTCCTCCCGGAGCAGTGATTCCCTCCTCCCCGACTCCTTCCCACCCAGGTGACCTCTCCATCGGCACGTTTTTCTGCGTCCTGGGAGTGGGAGTCGACGGCGTTTGCCCTCGGGTGAGTGACTGAGCTGACGCCGCATGATGTTTCCAAGGTCACTGAAAGGACTGTGGACTGCCCAAAGAGCAAACAGTCTGTCACGGAGGAAGGACCACCGGGGCGCTCCTCAGAAGCCCAGATGGAGAGGCCTCGCCTCACGTCCTTTGGGCGGGTCATCGGGAGAGAGCAGTCCCTGGAGAAGGACATCATGCCTGGTAAAGTGGAGGGCCAGCCAGAGGAAGAGGAGGGCCAGTGAGACAGAGGAAGGCCCTCGAGGACAAGGACTGACGCCGTGACTGCCACAGTGGGCTCACGCTGCAGAAAACGGGGAGGATGGCCCAGGATGGGGCAGTGGTTCGTTCCGTTGGACACAGGGCCGCTCAGAGTCAGCACTGACTGGCACCTCATAACAGCCTCACAACATCCTGTAACATAGATCCAGGTCTTGTGTCTCCTAACAGCCAAGTACAATCCCATGGCACAATGGACCGCATTTTGTTATCCTTCACTGATGCGCATCTGATTCACGTCTACGTTTTCGGCTGTTGCGAACAGGAAGATTCAGGCTTCCGGTGTTGGTGAAACACCTTGTGGTGGTTCCATAATCTGGAGGCAATTTGGGACCTGAGTGGGTGAAGAGTGCAGGGGTGAGGTCTAGTCTGTCAATTGGGTCATAGCCAATGAGGCCTCTGTGTGGGCCTGGACTTCCCTGAGGATTCTGGGAACCCCTGTATTTCCTCCTTGGAGGTGGGAGACACTCTCTCTTGGCTCACTCTTTGGGAGACGCTCTCCTGACAAGTCACATGGCACGTGCTGATAGACCCCATGTCCTGGGAGCTGGAGGAGCCACGTGGAGGCCCCTGCCAGCGCTGAGATGCTTTTACTGCCACTGGATCCACAAGACTTCCCACCCACTGGCCTGTGATCTTCCTGCACTCTGCTCATTGCATGTGTTTCATAGGTTTGAAGAGGACTTTATGGATTGACATCAGACATACAGGCAAATATCAGATTTGAAGACTTGATCTGGATTGGCTGTGATGTTTTCTCAACATTCAACTACTCTTGTATATAAAGTTCTTTCCTGTACACATATGTGCCTACGAATTTGCGTCTCTAGTGTGCCCAGACCAACACACACCTGTCCTCAGATTCTGTTTTGCTTTGGTGGTATAGCTTCGTTTGGGACTCCAGGGTCTGAGGGTGGTTATCTACATCCCTTTTTGATGAACTGCCAAACCCGTTTTCACGGAAGTTGTGCAGTTTGCGTTCCCATCATCGACGGAGGCAGGTCCTACATTGTCCACATCCTCGCCAACATCCGTTCCGCCTCTCCTTTTCATCAGGGCCGTTCTAGAGGGGGTAAGGTGACAGCTCAGGGCAGTGTGGATTCGTATCTTGACTAATGCCACTGCCCACCTGTCAGATTGCATGTTGCTATGATGTTGGGAGCTAATGCCACATTCCCGTGATGAACACGTGTCATGGCGTTTTCAGACTGACACACTAGCAAGAAAGGCATGGTGGTCTTCTTCCAAAACATAGCTAGTGAAAACCACAAACGGTCGTCTGAGATAAGACAGGAAGATGAGATCACAGGACACTCACAGTGACTACAACAGTGGATTCAAAAAGACCAAGAATCTCTTGAGAATGATACGGGACCGCGGCATCTCAGTTGGGTTGTTTGTCTTTCTGTTGTTAGTTTGTTCATTCGTTCTGTGTGCATGTTCTGGTTATTAAACCTTTTATCAGACCCATGACTTTCCAGTCTCTACATTATCTCTTTGTTTTGCGGATGCAGTTCTTTGATGACCAAAAGATTTTCATTTTGATGGGCTTGTTGTATATCTATTTGTCCTTTTGCTGTCCCACCTAAGGATCCATCATGAAAAACTAGGCATCCTGTGTTTTCTTCTATAGGTTTTTATTCTTACATCAAAATTTTTAAAGATGTATTTTTACATATAGTGTGAGGGATGGATCCAGCTTCATTATTTTGCCTGTGGCAATCCAGTTGTACTAGCACCATTGATGAACGAGATCTTCCTTTCCTCATGGCCAGAGCCCTCATGGTATAGTGGGTTATGTGTTGGGCTGCTAACGGCAAGGTCAGCAGTTCGAAACCACCAGTCGCTCTCTGGGAGAATGATGAGGCTAAAGGGTTGCTGAGCCCAAATTGACTCGATGGCAGTGAGATTTTTGTGTTTTCTTTCCCCAACGTATGGACTTAGCACCGTTGTCAAAGAACATTTGACCCTGGACGAAAGGGGTTGTTTCTGGACCTCAATTCTTTTCCTGGTTTGTTGGTTTGTTATCGCTAGGTGCTGTCAATTCAATCCTGACTCACAGCGACCCTATGTAAAACAACAAAACACCTGCCGACCCTCACAATGGCTGTGTTTGAGCCGTTGTCGTCGCAGCCACTGTGTCAATCCATCTCGTTGAAAAGATTCCTCTTTTCACCAACACTTCACCACTCAGGGCTCCTTCTCCAGGGACTGATCGCTCCTGATAACCTGTCCTCAGACGTGAGATGGGGTCTCACCATCCTAGGTCCGAAGGTCCATTCTGGCTGCACTTACTCCAAGCCGCGTGTATCTGTCCTGGCAGACCATGATATTTCCAATGTTCTTTGCCAACACCACACCTCAGTGCAGCACCATATCTGTGATCTCATTTATTCATTGTCCAGCTTTCTCATATATACGGGTGATTCAGAATACCACGGCTTGGGGTTGGCACACACCTTAGTCTTCAAAGTGACATCCTTGCTTTTCAATACTCTAAGGCAGTGGTTCTCAGCCTCCCTCATGCCGTGACCCTTTCATGCAGTTCCTCATGTGGTGGGGACCCCCAACCATAACATTATTGCTACTGGTATGAATCGTCATGTAAACATCTGATAGGCAGGATGTGTTTTCTTTTTTTTTTTAATTCTTATTTATTTTAAAACATTTTATTAGGGGCTCATACAACTCTTATCACAATCCATGCATATACATACATCAATTGTATAAAGCAGGATGTGTTTTCATTGTTACAGATTGAACATCATTAAAGCATAGTGATTCATCACAAACTGTATCTAATTATATATTGTGAAATATTTATTTCTAATGACAAATAAATGAAATTTCATCTCGAAGCATGGTGTAGTATGTATGGGTAACAGCCTTCACACCAGGTCATATGTGGGTGCATCTGCAGGTGGGTGGACCTGCTTGGAGATGGAGAGAGGAGCAGTGTCTTGGTTCCTAAGACCCTCAGAAATGTGTTTTCCAATGGTCTTAGGCAACCCCTTTGAAAGGGTTGTTTGACCACCCCCAAAGGGGTCGTGACCCACAGGTTGAGAACTGCTCCTCTAAGGTCTTGTACAGCAGATTTACTGGCTGCAACGGGTCTTTGGATCTCTTGACCGCTGCTTCCGTGAGCATTGATCATGGTCGACAACTTCAATCTCTTCTCCTTTGATCATGTTACCTCCTGGTCCACTTGTGAGGATTTTGGTCATCTTGGCATTGAGTTGTGATCCATATTGAAGGCTGCCATTCTTGATCTTCATCAGCAAGTGTTTCAAGTCCTCCTCACTTTCTCCAAGCAGGGTTGTGCCATCTGCGTATCATAGGTTGATAACAAGCCTTCCTCCAGTCCCGACGTGCCACCCTCTTCTTCAGCATCTGGACCATATTTCGCTAGCCATACAGGTTTAATAAATATGACAAAAGGCTACAACGCTGATGCCCACCTTTCCTGACTTTAAGCCATGCCACACTCCCCTGTTCTGTCAAAATGAGTGCCTCTTGGTCCATATACAGATTCTGCAGGAGAACACTGACATGTTCTAGAATTCTCTTTTTTTTGCCAATGTTATCCATAGTTTCTCATGATCCGTACAGTTGAATGCCTTTGCACAGTCAATATAACACGAGTAGACATGCTTCTAGTGTTCTCTGCTTTCAGCCAAGATCCACCGGAAGCCACCAATGAGAGCCCTTGCTCCACATCCACTTCTGAATCCAAGTTGACGCCCTGGCAGCTCCCTGCCGATGTACTGCTGCAACCGCTCGTGAGTTATTTCCAGCAAAGTTTTACTCCCATTTGCTGGCAATGATATTGTCAAGAACTCCCACATTCTGTTGGGTCACTTTTCTTTGGAACGGGGACAAATAGGGATCTCTTCCAGTCAGTTGGTCCAAGTAATTGTTTTCCAAATTTTGTGGCACGAACAAGTGAATGCTTCCAGTGCTTCATTGGTGTGTTGAAACCCTCCAGCAGTAGCACATCCTTCCTTGCTTGGGGTTAATGCCTTCAGTACAGCTTCAATTTCTTACCACCAGTTCTTGATCACAGGCGACCTCTTGACATGGTTGGATGTCAGCCGATTCTTTTTGGTCCGGCGACTGTGCGTATTCTTTTGCCTTCTTTTGGAGCCTCCTGCATCGTTCGACCTCTGCCCCACGGATTCCTTCAGCAGGGTAACTCAAGGCCTGAATTCTTTCAGTTCTTTCAGCCGATCTGCTCCGTGTGTTCTTCGGTTTCCGTTTCCTAACTCCGGATTTGCACGTGGCATTGCGACCATTGACTTGGTCTTCTCGAGCTGCCCTTTGAACTGTTCTGCTCTGCCTTTGACTTCACCACGTGTGTGAACCACTCGAGGTCCAAGAGCAAGCTTCAGACTCTCCTCTGACATCCACTTGGGTCTTTTGCTTTCTATCTTTTTAGGGGCCTTTCGCTTTTTTCCTGTATGGGGCTCCTGGCATCCCGTAACTCGTCCTTGGTGTTCAGTGCATCAAATCTGTCCTTGGGGTGGCCTCTACCTCCAGGTGGACTATACTCCAGGTCACATTGGGGCGCTTGTGGACTTCTTTTCATTTTCTTCGGCTTCAAGTTGAACTTACATCTGAACAGTTGATGGTCCGTTCCACAGTCTGGCCCTGGCCTTGTTTTGACTGACACGGAGATTCTCTGTCATCTCTTCCACAGGTGTGGTCAGTTTGATCTCTGTGCATTCCATCTGGAGAAGTCCGCATGTGGAGGCTCTGTTTATATTGTTGTATATACATATATATGTATATATTTGCAATTAAGAAAAGTCTTGTAAATTTCTGCCACGTTCCCTTCAGCTTCATTTCTATCTCCAAGGCCATATTTTTCAATTATGGATCCTTCCTCTTTGTCTTCAACTGTCACATGCCACTGACCAATAATCATCACTAAATCTTGATCGCATGCTTGATCCATTTCATCCTGAAGAAACTGGGAGAATCCACCCATTTCTGCCTGGATGAACTCCCTAGCGTTCGTGTTTGGTGGGTGTATCTGAATACTGTATGTATTGACTAGACTTTTTTATGGGTGTGTAGATAGTATCCTATCACAGATAGTGAGTGTTGTGCTTCAAGGTGGATCTTGAGAGGTGCCCTTTGATGGTGAGTACCACGCGTTCCTCTTGGAACATCATTCCCGGGAGAGAAAAACCACATAATTCTCTGACTCAAAGTAGCCAACACGGGCCCATTTCAGCTCACCAAGGGGCCCTCCCTGGTGATGTAGTGAGTTATGTGTTGGGGTGCTAACCACAGGTCAGCCATTTGAAACTACCAGCGGCTCATCAGGGGAAAGATGAGGCTTTCTACTCCCATAAAGAGTTGCAGTCTCAGGACCCTTTGGGCCAGTTCTCCTCTGTCCTGCAGGGTCACTGTCAGTCAGAACCAACTGGGTGGCAGTGGGCCGTGGGGCTTCAGCTATACTCGGATCTTAATCTTTATGAAAGTTCCATTTAATACTTTTTAATGTTTTTTGATGTTTTAGCTCCGTTTCATTTTTGACAATTCCAATGTTCCTACATTCCTACTTCATGCATTCCATGTTCTGGTTATCAAAGGATGTTTTCAGCTATGTCTTCTCATTTGGAGTCTGTTTCTCCTCTCTTTGGAATCAATTAATTCTTCCTTTTCCTCTTCTCTCCTATCTTTTTCTCTCTCTTTTCCCTACCTCCCGCCCCCTTTTTATCTCTAATGAAACCATCCCCATGTTCTGGCCTGAACCCCCATCCCTTTCAAACTGCCAAGTCAAAGATGTACTTTTGCCAACACCGGCCCAAGTTTTCCTCCTAGCTCTGCCTCCACCTGGGCTCCTCAAGGTGCCGTGACCCCCACCCTCCTCCAGGCTTCTCCTCTTAGGGGGTTGGCTTCCCTCGCATAAAAAGGGCATCATAATAGCTCAGTTCAATCCTGTGCCTGGGTCCCTGCCCCAGCATTCAGGTCCCCCATTCTACCCTGTGGCCTGCACCACAGCCCGACTCACGCCGGCCTCCTGCCTGGCCCCAGCCTGGCAGTACAGCTGCCTGTTGTCATCAGCCCCCAACTTTACAGACAAGGACACTGAGTTCTGGGTCACCCGGCCAGGATCCAAGGAATCTTCCTGAGCAATTGGTACCAGAAAGGAGGCAGTTCCTGGGGAGCCCAGGAGGTTAGGGAGGGCTCCCCGGGGGAGGTGAGAGTCAGCTAGTACACCACTGGAGTTGGGGTGTGAGCAAGCCAGGCCAGGAGATTAGTGAGGGCAAAGGGCCCGAGGTGGGGGTGAGAGTGGTGTGCTTAATTAAGGCCCAGGGAAGGGGCTATGGGGTAGTGAGGGCAGAGAGGCAAGTAGGCCCAATACTCAACCTGCTGTTGTCCAGGCCTGGGAGAGCAAGGGCAGCCCGGGGAGCTGGTGGACTCCCACTGAGCCCTCCGCTGGGTCTTCCCCTCCACAGGGGCAGCAGGGCCTGGGGTGCGGTGTTCCTGGCTCAGCCTAGTATCAGAGACCTCACTGCTCGGTCCCAGGAAGGAAGGAACCCCGTGAAAAAGAGGAGGAAACAGACCCAGAGAGGCCACCCCCCCCCATCACCTCCAGCATCCTCAGGCCCTGCCACATCACACGTGGCACAGGAATTTAGAGTCACAGGAGCATTGAAGAGGTGCCTTGGGGTTCATGAGACCAGTTCTTAGCCACCTCTTCCAGGAAGCCTTTCCTGCCTTCTCCAGCCAGGAATTCTTTGAATTTAGCCTTTACCTGTCTCAAACTCTGAAGGTGGGCTCTTTGGAGGCAGTGTGGTGGCCACAGGTCCAACCCTCCCACCGCCATCACTTCCCCACCCCATCCCCACCCCCTCTCTGCAGGGAAACTCAACCTAGAAGAGCAGAATCAAGTGGTGGGGGGTCCTTTGGGGAGGGGTAATGTTTTGGTTCTCACAAGGCGAGAGAATTGTCTGATTCCCAACCGATTAGGGGTAATTAACCCTTCGAAAGGCAGTGATTATGTCTGTGCCTCTGAAATCCTAATTAGAAGCTCCAGAAGCTCTCCCCCCTCCCCAAGAGCCAGGCAGCCTCCAACACTGAGGCTAGGGGCTGGGGGCTCGCTCTGCAGGGGCTGAGGAAGGGGGCAGACTCTTCAGGAGAGTTTGCCCTTGCGGACAGACTCACCATGGCCAGCACTGGAACGCGGGTAAGGGGGGCAGGTTGGGTGGGGGCAGGGGAGTGGGGCCGGTGACAACCCCAAGGGTTTTTCTCTTTGACTGAGAGGAGCTGAAGCAGGGACAGCTGCCCTCCTCCGATGGGGACAAGATGGTCAAGGGCATCCCAGGAAGGCTCTGAGGGACAGGGGACACACTCTGGGGAGGACACTCACCACTACTGCCCAGGCTTGTGAGCCTCTACTGTCCCTTAGGGTCAAGGGACTGAAGTGAGGCATCTGTCCCTTGGGTTGGGTGGACATCCTGGGTAGGTGGTGGAAGGACAGAGCGGGCTTTTGTGGACAGTGCTGAGGTCTTGACCTTGGGGTCGGGGGGAACCAAGAGGCCTCTGTGTAGGATAGCTGACATATAGGCATCCTAGGACATGCTGCTGCAAGCAGACCCCGTTTCCCCCTTTGCCCCATTGATCTAGCCCCCCAAGTCCCTGAGGAGCCTCAGTGTCCACCTCCTGGTGCTGCCTAGCCCTGCACTCTCCACCATGAAACCACAGCACAAGGCACTTGGCTATGATACTGGAACCAGGACCCTCAGAGGAAAAGGGGTCACAGGTGGGGGCGGGGGGGGGGGGAGAGGGCGGCAGGCCATCTGGTGGCACCCTTCCTGGATGATTTCCCAGGTGGGCAGGGCGTTTTGTCTATTGTTTCTTCTGCGTCTTCAGCATTCCGTGCACAGAGCAGCAAACAGTCGACAGACAATCCTTGACTGGATTCAGACGACCACCCGCCCCAGTAGGCCCTCAATAAAGGTTTGTCAGACAAAGACATGGCCAAGTTCATGTGGAAACAGTGACCGGGAAAGACCTGGGGGTCGGGGTGGGAGGGCGGCTTATTTCCAGACTGCTTCGCGGGGGTGGGCGTGGGGTGGGGGTGGGGGTGAGTCCTGGCGGCATAGTCGTTACCCATTGGGCTGGGCATCGAAAGGTCGGCACCTTCTCGGGCACTCCCCGGAGCGGTTCTCCTGGGCCCCGTCGCTCGCTCTGAGTCGGTTTGGATTCCATGGCAGTGAAGTTGGATGGGGAGGAGGGAGCGGGCGCGACCCACTTTCCCGGGAGCCGCGCGCACTTCCCCCGGGGGCCGTCAGGTGGCACTCGCTCCCTGCGCGGCGGCAGCGGCGGCGGCGGGGAGCAGAGGGGGAAAACCCTGAGTGCGCGGGGGCGCGGGGCGGGGAGCCACCTCCGGCGCAGCCCCCTCTCCTCCAGTCTCGGGGTGAGCCCCTGGCCACAGATCTGGACGCCAAGGCCGGAGGCTTTGCCTCGGGCTCAAGGTCTTAGTCTGAAGGCGTTTTGCTCAGAAGGGAGCCGGGGAAGGGGGGGACGGTTGGCTACGACGGGGTGGGAAAGCCGGGGCGCCTGCCCTCCTCCCCACTTAGGGCGCCACCCCCCAGCCCCCAGCCCCGCTCCAGCGCGGGCTCTGAGCTAGTGCCACCCTGACCTCGCACCTTTCTGAGATAGGGGAGGGACAACCCCCATTTTACAGAGGGGGAAACTGAGTCTCGGGGTGGTGGTGCGGTGGTTCTCTAAGGGGACTGAGCCAGGCACTGGTGAGGCTGAGGTTGGAGCCCCAGGCCTCTCTGATTTCAGTCAGCCCGCTTTAAACACATTTTAAAATGGATTTTTTAATTACCCAAAGTGATACAGGAATCCCTTTGGGAAGCTGAATCTCGGCGCCAGTGGGGGATGGGGTGGAGTGGGGTCCTTCCGACTTGCTTTTTGTGCCTTTGCATTCACGGCTGTACGGAGCACCTGGTTTCCAGCCCGGTCACCAGGCCTCCGTTTCTTTCTTTTCAGTGGCTGAGAGGAAGGAAGCCCCCCCCCCCCTTCCCCCGTCCCCTCCCGGCCCAGAAAGCGCTATGAGCAGAGCTGGGACACCAGGCAGCACCTAGATGGTCCCAGATGGGATCCCTCTGGTGGAAGGGGCAGTCCTCTGCCCTGCTCAGCACGTGGCCCTGGTGCCCAGGAGTCACCTGCAGCCTGCCATGCCTGCATTTGGTGAGGGCAGTGAAGTTGGGCCCTCTGCACCTCAGCCCGCCTGACATTGGGACCAGGTCATTCTTTGTGGTGGGGGTTGACCATACATTGGAGGAGGCGAAAAGGCATCCCTGGCCTCCACCCACCAGATTCTGTAGCACCCCTAGATTGTAAGACCCCCAAAATGTCTCTAGACATTGCCAATGACCCCCCTCCCCGGGGAAAAATTGACATTGGTGAGCACCCCTATTGCTTGCAGGGCAATGTACACACTCGTGTGTATAGCTTGTGGGTCAGTATATTCATCTATGTGTGCACACCCTGGGGTCATTGCGTACACCCCTGTGCACACACCTGTGGGTCAGCCTGTACATCTGTGGGTATAATATACCCAAGGACCAGTGTGCACATCCATGTGTGAAGATCATTGTATATACCTGTGGGTCCGTGTGTCTACCTGTGGGCCCGTGTGCACCCCTGGACCTACCGGCTTCTTGGGCTTCCTTTGGCTGATCTAGAGCCTTTGGCTTGGGCTTCCTTTGGCTGTGACACGAGGATTGGGGAGCACTTGGATTACGTGGGGTGACCACAGGATAGGATACGTTGGGGAGAAGGGAGGTATTGTGAGTTGACTTGGGTCTCCCTTGAAGCTGTGTTCAAGTACCTGAGCATGTGATCTTAGGTAGAAACAGGTCTTTGCATATGTTGGCATAAAGTCATACCAGGGTAGGGGTGATCCGAATCCTCTATGACTGGTGTCCTTAGAGAAAAGAGCAGGAGAGACGCAGAGGTAGCCCCTAAGGGAAGATGGCCATGTGACAATAGGATTAGTACTGCCAGCAGCCCAGGCACCTCAGGAGCCACCTTGGGAGGGGGGAGCAGAGACAGTTGGGGGGCCCTGCTGACTCCTGTGTTTTAAGGGCTACCCTCCAGACCTGTGCGAGAGAAACCCTTTCTGCGGTCCTCAGACGCCGGTGTGTCAGGTTGTGGCAGTGTCCCCCGAAATAATATGGGCATGAGACAAACAGACAGCTGTTGTCAAGCAGGGTCCACACACCTGATGGGAGAGGAGCTGGGACACAGAGACAGGTGCTCTGGCCCACTATCACGGGCGCTGAAAGCAAGGGGGTTCAGGTGTGATGGGGGAGGTGAGGGTGTGGTTGTTGGGGGCCTTCTGTCACTGCATAGTGGGGCTGGGAGTGGGGTCCAGGCCGCGTCAGCGGAGGGGGGCGGCGCGCAGCCTAGCGTCCAGTTGGCAGTGCCCGCGTGTTTATCCGCCTTGTGCATGTTTGCGTCTGTATTTATCCGGCTGGAGTGAGCGCGTCTTTGTTTTCCCTTCTGCTCCATCGCGACCAATGTGGAGGCAACTTCTGTTTTTAATGAGGGGCCAGGGAATTTGCTTATTGCCACGTTCGCAACTGCTTTATTCTTTAGGCGAGTTGTAAATGGTCTTCTCAAGCTTCCCGAGGTCGGGCCCCAGAACCCGCGGCGAAGCCGAGTGGCCACGTTGGAGTCGCAGACCAGCGTTCCTCCTCTGTGTGCCAAGGGGGGAAACTGAGGCACGTGTCTGTATTCCTCAGACAGGAATGGATTGTGTGCCAGGCGTTTTTTATGGGCTCAAGAGCTTGGTGGGTCTCCAAGACACAGCTGTATGGAAAACGCAGTTCCTGCTCCCATTATAGCCCATCCCTGTAGCAAGAGTAGAACTGGCCCGGTGGGTTTCCAAGAAGGCTGTAGATCCTCACAGGAGTAGAAAGTCTCATCTTTCTCCCGAGGCGCTGCTGGTGGTTTTGAACTGCTGACGTGCAGTTAGCAGCCCAATAATTAACCCACTATTCTACCGCGGCCCCTTGGCGTTCCCATTCTACAGAAGGAGCAGCTGAGGCTCTGGTGGGACCCAGAGGCCCCGGGTCTCTTGTGCTCACTTCTTTTCCAATAACACCCACTCTGGTAGTTGCCACGGGTGGAGACTTGATCTTTGTCTTTGCCTCAGTTTCCCCTGCTGGTCAGTTTCTCTGCTGGCCCTGGCCACGCCAGCCTGCCGGCATCTCAGTTACCCACGGGGCTTGGCGGGGTGCCACGCTTCTCACGCTTTCTCCTCTCCAATGCTCAGCCCGGGGCCTGGCTGGCTCTGTGCGCAGGGGTATTAATTAACACTCATTAATAATCCCCTGTGGGCAGCGAGTGCTGCCAGCAGATCCTTGAGTCCTGGGGGGCCTGGAGGCTAACTTGGGTCCCTGGCATGTGGCAGATGAGACTTGGGTGGGCAGGGGGTACCAGGGCCAGACAGAAGCCACGAGCAGGGTCTACCGTGGCACCTCAGGGGCAGCCTAAACTATCCAGGGCCTCTCCCTGGCCCCGGGCCCAGGAGGCTGGCACCCTGGCCCTGTGGCTGTGGAAGAGCATTCTCGCAGGAGGAAGCCAAGGGGATGCACTTGCCAGGAGACAGACGCTGCAGTACCGTAAGGGTCATAGGTTCAGCATGAAGCTGCACTGGCACCTACTGAGTGACCTTGGGCAGGTTACTTAATCTCTTCCTGCCTCAGTTTCTTCATCTATAACAGGAGGAAGAGTTCTGCCTTGCAGAGTAGTTGCGGGGGGGGGAATCAATGGTGATTGATCCTTTCCCATCACATAAAGAAAAAAACAAGTTGCTGTCCAGTCAGCTGGGACTCTCGATGACCCCATGGGTGTCAGAGTGGATCTGGGACACACAGACTTTCCAGTGGACGTTGGTTACCAGGCCTTTCTTTCAAGGCTCTTCTGGGTGGACTGGAATCTGCAACCTTTCCGTTAGCAGCTGAGTCGAGTGTGCTAACTATTCGCAAGATAGGCACAGACATGAAGGAGATCAGTCATCAGAGGCCACATCCTGGGGGATCAGGAGCACAGTCTCAAGGGACACTAAGCTCTGTGGGCAGAGTCGTCCAGCTCACAAAGACGATGTTCTCCATCCTACTGGGTGAGCCGTGACTGGGCTCTTAGAAGCTCTCTTGGCTCTCTCTGTTGGAGGAATGAAGAGTGGAGAAAAAGGCAGCTGCATTGGCACAATGAGTCCAGTGGACTAACGGGCCATGTGACTATCAGTCTGCACGACCCTGAGACCAGAGGAACTAGATGGTGCCCGGCCACCACCACCAACTGCTCTGAGAGGGACCACAGCGGCAAACCCTGGATAGAGTGGGAGAACAACGTGGGACAAAACTCCCAGATCATAAGAAGACCAGGTTTACTGGTCAGATAGAGACTGGAGGGGACCCTCAAGGTGATGACGCTCAGTCCACTGCTCAGCCCACCCTTGCGATAGACTAATCGGTCATTTAAGATCGGACGGAGTTGCAGCATCTTCCTGAGGAACGGAAACAGGAAACAGAGGGAGAAAGCAGACCAGGCGGGGGTTGCAATGGATGGGTGCTAGTGCGTTGCTGCTGCATTGTTGAATGTAAAGTGGATGATCTGCCTTGCACTTTCACCGAATGCTAGGACAACGTTCTATTTCTTTTGTTTTAAATCAGAGAGCACGACGACCTGTACTCACAGAAGGCAGCATGTCAGGATGGAGGGCGGGACCCTCAGAGCCAGCTCTGCCCCTTCTCAGCTGTGTGAGCTTAAAATGGGGACTCGGGGTATCTGGGCAGCAGTTTTTCCATCTGTCAAGCGGAGCTCGAACAGTAGGACTTCACACGATTGTTGCAGAGATCAAAGGAAACAATGTCCATAAAATGGCTCCAACGTACCGTGTTGTTGCATAAATGGGCAGTGAGTGTGGGCATCCGTTGAAAGAGAAAAGAAACAACTGGCTGTGGCAGGGCGATGGAGCCCTGGTGGTGCTGTCGGGTAGGCGCTGTGATTGCCTACCACCGGGTCAGCAGTTCAAATCCACCAGCTGCTCCATGGGAGAACGTCGAGGCTATCTGCTCCCATAAAGACTTACAGCCCCGGGCACCCTATCTGGTGGTGTCTGAGCTGGAATCGCCTCGGGGGCCCTGGGTGTTTGGGATGGTGGCAGGGTTAATGATTGCTAGGGTAGAGTGAGGACGGGAAAATGCCCCTGTGGTAGTAATTTCAGAAGAATGATACCAGTCTAGGCCCAAGGAAATGGAGATTAAAGATACCCCCAAAGTCCAACTTTTCCAAGATGTCATACCACTCCACCTTCTCCCTCCCCCACTCCTCCTCTAATTATCACTAACATACTAGAGAGTTTGACCAAATAAGCAGTTATAAAAACATTGGCAGGGATGAAAACAATAGCATGTCTGTAACCTCTGCAGACAAAACCAGGCGACCTGACGTGTCTGTGTTACTTAGGAATATTGACAGTTCTGACTAGAGTCCAGAAAAAAGGCCAAAGAGTGAATGAACATAGGCATTAAAGAACAAAACAGAACTTTATCTTGTGAACTGGGTGGTTTACAGAGAGGAGCCGTTTCCATTGGACATTTCATGCACATTTAGATTCGTCTTTAATTGATGATGCTCCTGAGCGTCGAGGCGCTAAAGCCATTGAAGGCATGGCGACGGAAAAGCGCTGAATAGAAAATACCAAGGGGGGCAGCTCAAGAAGCCAAAGTCAAGTGCTATACTGAAAGGTACAAAGACCTGACGTTGGAAAGTCAAAAAGGAAGACTCCACTCCGCATATCTCAAACGGAAGGAAGGAAAAAAAACTTCAAGTCTCAAGTTGCAATACTGAAGGATTCTGTGGGCAAAATACATAATAATGCACGTTTCAAAAGAAGATACAAAGGACAGTTACTGGACCAAAACAATTGGTTGACATTCTGTCATTTCGAGAGGCAGCCTATGATCAAAACCAACGGTATTGGAAAGAAGAAATGCAACCTGCGCTGAACGCATTATCAATAAACCAGGCTCCAGAAATTGACGGAATAACAATGGAAATGTTTCAACAAGCCGAGGAAGCACTCATTTGTCCATGGCAAGGACTTTAGGAGACAGCTACCTGGCTGTCATTTGACTGGAAGAGATCCACAGGTGTGGTCATTCCAAAGAAAGGTGATCCTACAGAATGCAGAAATGACCCAACAGCACCGTTAACATCACACGCAGGTACATTTTTCCTGAAGACAGTTCAGGGACCATTGCAGCAGATCATCAACAGAGAGCTGCCCGAACTTCAGCCTGCATTCAGAAGATGTGACAGGAGGCATATGACTGTCAGATGGCTCTTGGCTGAAAGTAGAGCGCACGAGAAAGACGTGTGTGTTTTATCCACTAAGCAAAGGCATTCGACTATGTGGGTCACCACCACCTCTGTATGACATGGGGTGGGAATTCCAGAACACTTCCTTGTGCTCGTGCAGAACCTGTACATGGACCCAGAGGCGGTCATCCGAACCGAACAAGATGTTCTGTTTGAACCATGAATACATTGCTTAAAACCAGGAAAGGTGTGTCAGGGTAGAATTCTTACACCATATTTATTCAATCTGTGTGCTGAGCAAATAATCAGAGGACCTGGACTATGTGAAGAAAAATGCAGCTTCAAGATTGGAGGAAGGCCTATTAGCAACCTGCAATAAGCAGATGACGTGATCATGCTGGCTGACAGCAAGGACTTAAAACAGTTGCTGATGAAGCAAGCCTTCATCAGTGGATTGCAAGGGGACATAAAGAAAACCCAAATCCTCACAACTGGACTGTGGGGGGGGGGCAACGGGGACCCCCCAGCAAATCATCACTGGTCCAGTAGGCGCAATTGTATGGTTAAGATATATAAAAATTACAGTAAAGTCATAGAGAGCATGAGAGATAGAAGAGAGTCAAATAAAGAAGTCAGACACATTTCTTGGTGCCATGCTCTCCTGGATGGCCATGATCTTACCAACCAGGTCTGTGCACAACGTGGGTCAAGGTGAGGTGGGCCACAGACCCAGCAGGAGTGTGGAGACCCCGTTTATTGCTAAACAAGGGTTATATTTACTTAAGGGGTGTGATTACAGGTAACTACATGTCACAGGCAGGGGCAGTACGATCGGCATTTAAGCAATAGGAGGGGGATATACAATGGGCATAGGTGTAACAGGAAGAGGATGAGCTAGGGTGTACACATAATAGAAAGGGGAGGAAGTAGGGGTATACATGTGACAAGAAAGGCCGGCCCTAGATTTCATGATGACCTAACCTTGGTCACCCTTGGGTGGGCTTGACCTCTCTGGGGTCTCCTACAAGGAAACAGTCAAATACTATCCTTATCAGAAGGGAGTGGGCCGTACTTGTTGTGGGATGCACAGTGGTGTCTGCTTGCTCTGGATGGCTGATAACCCTTGGGGAGGATAACCCCTGACCTATTTCTGTTGACCTCCAAGTGTATAGTCATTCGCCATGTGTAGCAAGCAGCTAAGTTTGCCATGTATTTGGGGGAGGCGACGTGGGAGGAATCCTTCGGTTTCCCCCACTGGACCAGTAGGTAACATGACGATAAAAGGGGAAAACATCGACGTTCTCGAGGATTTCCGTTTGCTTGAATCCAGAATCCATGCTCATGGAAGCAGCGGCGGAGAAAACCAGCCACGTATTGTATCTGGCAAATCTGCACAAGTGTTAATGAGTTAAGGAGCACAGATGTCATTTAGAGGACCAGGTGCACCTAGACGCCAAGCCATGATCGTTCCCGTTGCCGTCTATGCGTGTTGGACACGTTGGACAATCACTAAGGAACGCGGGAGAAGAGTGGATGCATGTAAATGACGGAGCTGGCGAGGAATATTGAAAGTCGCACAGACGGCCCGCAGAACAAACACATCTGTCTTGGAAGAAGCACAATTAGGATGCTCTTTAGAAGGACCATGGCGAGGCTTTGTCTCACGTACTGTGGACATGTTCTCCTAACTCGGCCCCTTGCAGGTTCCCCGACATCCATGGATAGATTTGCAGCAAAGACCCACGTACACCTCCCTCCCTCTCTCCCTCCCTCCCATCTAGCTGATTTATGATTCATGATGACCCTATGAGACAGGGTAGAACTGGCCCTGTGGGTTTCCAAGACTGTAACACATGCACAAATATTCTCTGTCAAATCCATATATATTCCTGGCTTTAGACTCCCTCTCTCTCCCACACCCAGGCAGCCAACAGATCTAGTCTATAGCAGAGAGGGTTAGCCTTCTAGATATATTGATACATGCAAACAGCTTATGAAGATATTATTTCTGCCGTTGTAACTAACTTGAGGAAGATTTTGGTAAAAAATAAATTTCTTTTGAGGCACTGTACAGACATGTGGTAGGCTGTCACTTTGGTGGTAACCTTTCTGGCAGTGTCACCCACTGTGGCCTGCACCCATCTCCCCTCCTAGAGATGCCACTAGGAACGCCCACCAGGGAGTTGTCCCCACTGAGAAATAAAGGAGCTGACGTATTGATCCACGTCCCATCGGAGGCTGGACAAGGACTCTCAGGAAGGTTTGATCTATGGCACGTTGAGCTCACTCTGGGCACAGCCTGGGAGCCCTGGTGGTGTAGTGGTTATGAGTTGGGCTGCCATCGACAAGGTCCCTAGTTTGAAACCGCCAGCTGCTAAGCGGAAGAAAGACGGACTTTCTATTCTTATAAACAGTTAACAATCTCGGAAATGCACAGGGCCAGCTCGACTCTGTTACAGTCACTGTGAGTCAGCATCAACTCTACAGCAATGAGTTTGGCTTCTTTGGGTTTGGGGACAGTGGAGCCACGGGGGCCATCTCTGTGGTGTCAGTGGGGATACGGGTGGACACTGCCCCTCAGGGGACGAAGCCCCTGCAGTAGAACAAACACCTGCAGCATGCCTGCGGGGTGAGGGCTGGGGTAAAGAGCAGTCCAAGTCTGGTGTTGTGCGTGGAGGTTCCGAACACCTTTAGTGGACTAATAACCGGGCCTTGATTCTCTGTAGTCCGTGGGGGGCCAGGCGAAGAGGACAGGGGGTGGAGGGGCCTCCCACCCCCTGGGCTGGGAAGGGGGTGGTGCGAATCTGGTAATGATGCTGAAAAGCAATGGGCCTTTCTCTCTGGGAGGCAGCAGAACTCTAATTAGAACGAAAATGTGCTTTAATGAGGATGAAAATGGTAATTGTGCTGGCAGGGCCAACCCGGAAGTTCTGCTTTCCCAGGAGGGACAGGCCCCCTTCGGGTGTCCAAGGGGCTGGAACTGCGTGGGGGAGGACTGGAGGATGTGGGCCCTGGTGCCTCAGCTTACTTCCCAGGGCTCTCCTGGAGCTGCCAGCTCGGAGTCCCTACGCCGAGCTCCCGAGCTCCCAGTGCCGGTTTCGGGGCTGACGCCAGGTTCCCAGGCAAGTCAGCTGCGGCTTCCACGCCTGCAGTAACGTAGCGGACACTGGAACAACAGCAAAAAGCAGAGCTGGTGTCTATTGAGCGCCTACGCCTGGTCAGATGGTCGCCCCAGTATTCCTGAGACCGCTAGGAATAGGTCAGAACAACAATTGAACCCCCCCCTAACCCCACGACCACCGATTGATTCCGATTCATGGCGACTTTCTAGGTCAGAGTACACCTACCCATTCGGGTTTCCAAGGCGGTCCATCTTTTCGGGACCAGAAAGACTCCTCTGTGCGCTGCGAAGCCGCTGGTGGATTTGAACTGCCCCATGCACACCCCACTACACCACGATGGCACCTGAAATACGTGAGAACACAAACAAAACAAACTCACCGCCATCCAGTTGATTCCGACCCTGTAGAACAGGAGACAACCGCCTCGGTGGGTTTCTAAGTTCGGAAATCCTCATGGGAGGGGAAAGCCCCGGTTCTCCTGGAGGTGGGCGTGGCTGGAGGGTGATGGGTGTGGCCAGAGTGGGTGGGCGGGGCTAGATGAGGCAGTGGGCGTGGCACATTGCAGGAGCTCCTGAACCTGCCCTTCCAAAAAACGCGCCAAACTCACTGTCACCGAGTCAGTGCCGACTCACAGCGCCCCGACGGCCCCGTGAGTTCCCAGACGGTAACTTCACGGGAGTAGAAAGCCCCATCGTTCGCCCACATAAATGGCTGGTGGTTTCGGATGGCAGCCCAGTGTCACCAAGACTCCATCCCCAGCGCTCCTAGCAGCTGCCCGGACAAATAAGGAAGTCGAAACACAGAGATTTAAGACGCCCACCTGAGTAGTGGAACCAGGATTTGAACCTTTGTCTTTCTGTTGTCAGAGTCTGCTACTGACACCACCCAGGACGCTGCCCACTCCCGCAGCTGGTGGCCCCGCATCGTTTCTGATCATCACAAGTCTTCTGGAGCTCCAAGTCCATTTGGAAGTGGGCCAGTTTCCGGGGGGTGGGGGCTGGTGATGGTGGAGACAGCAGCTTCGGTTTATGGAGCACCCACTCAAAGAAACCCAAAACTGCTCTGCCAAGTGCTCAGACCCCCTGACCCCCTGCCTCCCCCTTCCCACCAGCCCGTGGTCCCTGTTCCAGGGAGCCACTAAGAAGTGGCCCCTAAAAAGAGAGGGCTGCTTCCCACCTGCCAGTACCTGTGAAGGTGACCTTATTGAGACAAAGGGTCTTTGCGGATGTAATTAGATTAAGGATTCATCCTGGATTAAGGAGCTCATCCTGGATTAACCAGAGGGTCCTGGGATCCAATGACAAGTACCCTGATAAGAGGGAGCCGGAAGGAAGGCCATGGGAAGGCAGAGGCGGAGACTGCAGTGCTGCAGCCACAAGGCAAGGATCAGCTGGAGCCGCAGAAAGGCAAGGAAGGGCGGTCCTCGAGCCTCTGCCACCATCTTCCTTCCGAACTTCCAACCTCCTGAGGTGTGAGGAGACAGTACCCCCTTTCAGTGCCACTGCATCACTACTGACTCACAGCAACCCCTGGCCTGCAACTGTTTAAGGGAGTAGAATAGAAAGCCCAGTCTTTCTCCCACGGAGCTGCTGCTGGTTTTGAACTGCCGACCATGCGGAACACAGCCCAGCGCACAACCACCACACCACCAAGGGCCCACGTGAAGAGACAATAGATTTCTAGCATCACAAGCCACCCCGTTTGTCATGGCAGCTGACCAATGGATGCCTTCCAGGCTTCCCCATTTTATCATTCATGTTATCAAATGTACAGAAAAGTCGAGGGACCGACCCACCAGGAACCACCACACAAATGCCCACCACTCAGCGGCCACAGTGGGCATTTTGTACTGGCAGTGTTTGCTCTGTCCCTAGCTGGCCCTCTGTCCATCCATCCACCACTAGCTCTTTAAAAACATTTCAACCTTCTGCCTGTCCTGCCATTTGCCAAGGGAATATTTTCAAAGTCAGATCATGCCTTGGAACTGCTCAAAACCCTCCGGAGAGGACCCCAGGGCCTCAGTGGGCCTCTGAGCCATCCCTGCCCCCTCCTGTTCAGCCCCTCCCCTCCTTCAGTCCCGCTCCAGTGAACACGGCCACCAATGACCATGTTGAAAATAACCGGCTGGACTGATGTATGATAAGTGAAAAACCACACACAGGATTTTAGCTGGGAAAGGTGGATGGTTTGAATCCATCAGGAAGTGCCTTGGAAGAAAGGCCTGGCGGTCCACTTCCAAAAGATCTGCCCTTGAAAACCCTATCCAGCAAGTTCTATCTACGCTGATGCACACGGAGTCAATGTGACTCAGAGTTGACTCAAGAGAAAAGAGGATGTGAAATATCTCATGAATAATGTTTAGCTTGACGACGTGTTAAAATGATGTTTGGCTCTGTTGAGTTAAATAAAATACATGATGAGAATTCATTGCAGTTCCTTTTTTTTTTCAGAAGTAGGCTACTGGAGAAAATGAAAAATGGTGCGTGTGACTGGTGTCATATTTCTGTCCCTTGTAAAGGCCCGCCCAGCATGTCAATTCCAGAAGAGTAGGGATCTTCGGTTGCTTCTCTGCACATATTGGGCCTTCAGTAACTATCTGCTGAACGCATGGATGAATGAATGAAGTCGTGGAATCCAGACTCCAGGCAGGATGCAGCTGTTTGCGCACCTCTGCGGACTGATCTCCCAGTGGCCCTTAGATGGAGGGAAAGGGGTGCAAACAGGTTTCAGGCGTGGTGGTACCTGCTCCCCCGCCCCCACCACTCCCCCTCCAATAATGTCCTGGGCCAGGGGGACAGTCTCCATTGCCCCCCTCCCCCGGCCCCCAGCATCTCTGGGACATGCGGGGTGGGGTGCCGCTGGAGATGGGGGTCGCGCAGGACAGGCACTAGAGTCGGGGGCGGGGCTGCAGGGAGGGCGGGTCTCCTCCGGGGGCTGCGCTGGCGGGAAGGGGCCGGGCTGCCGGGCAGGCGGGGACGGAGCCGGGGTGTCTGCTATCGACCGGCCCGCCCGCCGCGGGGAAGCTTTTAGACCCGCCAGCCCTTCCCCGCGAGGGCGGAGGTCGGGGCAACCCTCTCCCCTATGGGGGAGGCCACTACCTTCCTCTCTCCACATCCCACCCGGCTGAGCTGCCTGGTTGGGGTTCCCGTTTCTGGGATGTTCTAGAGGGACCCAGGGGCGGTGTGTGTGTGCCCCACGTGTGCATGGTCTTGTGCCCCCACAGGTCAAGGCCTGGTATATGTCTCTCTGGAAGGCACCAGAAGGCGTCCCATGTCACAAATCTGGGCGGCTGAGAACCACAGACATTTTATGATCTCACAGCTCTGGAGGCTAGGAGCCAGGCCCTGCTGTGAGGTGTCGGCAGGGCCAGGTTCTCCCCAAAAGTTCTAGGGGGAGACTTTTCTTCCTACAGCTCCTGGGAGCCCCAGACATTCCTTGACTTGTGCCTGCAATGGACTTCCATCCTCACCAGCTGGCCTTCTCTCTGTCTGCTTCTGGGGCACGTCTCTTGAATCAGCACCCCAGGAGGAATGGGATGAGGGCCCCTTCGACTCCAGGATAAGGAACCCTAGTGGCGCAACAGTTAAGCGCTAACCAAAAGTTGAGACTTTGGACCAGATCCATTCTGTGGGGAAGAAAAAAAAATTCCGCCCATCTATTTCTGTAAAGATTGTTGTTGTTATTAGGGGCCTGGGCATGGAATGGGACTTACAGGGCCCCTACCTTCCAAAGAATGACCATGGGGGCTTTCCTCTTTCTCGACGACCCTCTAACTTTACCAAGCCTGATGTCCTTCTCCGGGGACTGGTCTCTCCTGATGACTCATCCAAAGGATGTGAGACAAAGTCTCTCCATCCTTGTCTCTAAGGAGCATCCTGGCTGTACCTCCTTCACCTTAGAAACCCCGATGGGCTGTTCTACTACGAGCTGGAAATCCACTCAATGACAGCACAGCAACGACTATTATAGCGCATCGTGCTGATCCAGGGAGAGAGAGAGTCGGCCTGATGTTCGTGACGCGGTCTGGTCTGTGTAAGACTTGTGCACCAACATTCCCTTAAACGTCAGAGTGTTTTCATTCAGCAAGGTTGGATGAACAACACCACCCGGACACTAAGGCCTTTGGGATGAGGAATGGAGCTGAGGCATTGAGTGAGTGACAGGATGCCTCTCTCTTCTGCGAGCCACACTCCTTTGTCCCGTTGCTGGTGGGCTCTGTGCGTTGTAACAGACCAGCGAAACAGTCCCCCGACCGGCCACAGAGTTTAGGGCAGGGCCCCGAAAACTTTTGAGGCGGAAGAGCCCATCCTGTGCCTCACAACAATTTAAAAATGACTCAAACGCCACAAATCTTTTTTTTTTAACCAGCAAATGAAATCCCCATGATCCGAAGACCATCCTCTCAAAGTTCTCAGTTTTCCTTAAAGAGCCCCACATACATGCGTACCAAATCTGGCTCAAGAGCCGCAGTTTGGTGACTCAAGCCGCTTGCTTCTCACTGAATCTAGGACACAGTTTTGGGAGGTCTCCACCCTGCTGCTTCCTTCTGGCAGTTTGTCGAGTCAACTTGGCCTCCGTATTTGCCCAACACAGTGACAGGTGTCCCAACCCTGATCAGCGGCATCCAGGTTAGTTCAATTGAGAGCCTCTTCGAAGAACAGATTTCCAAACAAGGATCCCTTCACAGATATCTCGGGCATACCTTAGGGGCGCAATTCAATTCAGGACATCCATTCATTCCCCACCTTCTGAATTACAGTCAATTCGTACGGCCCTTCTAGCTGTGATTTCTTATGTGATCTATTGTAATTAAGAACTCTACACACCTGTGACTATAGTCCCCCCTTTGAAGGGCATTCGCTACTCCAGGACTGGACAGGATTAAACAACAAACACACCACAAACAAACATACCAAACTCACTGCCAGTGAGTTGGTGCCAGCAAGTCGAACTGCTCCTGTGGGTTTCCGAGACCTGTAATTTTCACCAGAATGAAGCCTAGTCGCTCCCACGGAGAGACCTTGGATTATCAGCTCAGTAGAGTGCGTGAACCAAACCAAACCTTGGTTTCCTAGAGGGCATCTTTGGCTCTATCTTAGTAGAGGAAATGACTGAAGACACCACACTTGGGATTTCCTTGGATGGGGTAAATATGCTGGTTGTGTTAGACCGGGTTGACTAGAGAAACAAATCCAGGGAGACTCATCTATGTTTAAGAAGAACTTTATATCAAAGAGTACTTGTATATTGAGAAAACATCCCAGTCCAGTCCAGATCATCCCCATAAGTCTGATAACTAGTCTATGAATTCCTCTTCAGAATCACGCAGCACATGCAATGATGCTGAATGCAGGAAGATCACAGGCCGGTGGGTGGAAAGTCTTGTGGATCCAGGGGCGGTGAAAGCATCTCAGTGCTGGCTGGCTTGGTTCTCCACGTGGTCCCTCCAGCTCTCTGAGTGTCTCAACAGCAGGGAAGTGAAGCAGAGAGAGGAAGTTCCCAGAATCCTCATGAGAAGGCCAGACCCACAAGGAAGCATAAGCAGGCTGTGAGCTGATTGACAGGCTAAACTCCACCCCTTCACTCTTAATGCCCTCAAGTTGACACAAGGTTATGTAACTACCACCCTGGTACAGTCCTCACACACATCACGGCATCTGGAAAGCCAGACCTCTATTTACCTGACTGAGCATTGGTAAGAAGCAGTAAGACATTCTGTGACTTTTGGACATTTTGGTTTCTGGCTCTGGACCCTGCATCTGGCTTGCTTCTGCCTGACCTTCGGGTTCTGGACTGAACAGCACCCACCACCACTCGAGAAATTTCCTCGACGTTTTGTGAATATCTGTGGACTGTTGTAGCGAATCACAGACCCCAGAGACATGAGGGAATATATTTGAGGGATGAATGTGGGGGGTGGGGTGGGGATCATGGAGCAGAATAGCATCCTGGAAGAGTTGGACATTTGGGACATTGTTCGTCTCCAACTCCTTAGCAGTAGTCTGACATTAATTCTTCTAAAAGAAATTATGATCCCATCCCCAAATACCCTTCTGTTTTCTAACACGATCCATTAGCTTTGTGTGTCCTCTTTTGCCCCACTCTTTCCACTCAGCATAATCCATGTGGGATTCATCTGCGCTGGGTATCAGAGCGAGTTGCCATTGAACTGAGTCCGATTCAGGGTGACTTTGTGAGCGTCAGTGTAGAATTGCTCTCTTGGGTTTTCAGTGCCTCATTTGCCAGAAGTTGATTTCTCAAGGTGCCTTCTGAGGAGCCTCTGAGTGAACTATTGTCAGTACTCAGGGGCCATCAAGTCTGTTCTGACCCGTAGTGATCTGAGGCTCAACAGAAAAAACACTGCCCGGTCCTGCACCAGCCTCGTCACTCCCCCTGTGCTGGAGCCCATTGCTGCAGCCATGGAGTCAATCCATCTCCTGGAGGGCCTTCCTGTTTTTCGCTGTCCCGCTCTGAGGACTGATCTGTCCTGACCACATGCCTAAAGCATGTAAGAGGAACAGATTGTTTGTAGTGTTTCTCCTTACCTTGAGCCGTGCCCCATCAGCAAATGAAGATCCCTAACACCCCATGCTTGCAGGCTTTACCCGACTCACATCATGACGCTCAACTCCACCTTGTGAGTGACGGAGCCTTCTGACCCGAGGGGCCCATCCTTGACTGTGATGGCTTGTGTGTTGCTGTGGTGGTGGAAGCTATGTCACCGTTATTTCCAACGCCAGCAGGTTCACCCAAAGAGAACAGGTTTTGGCAGAGAACTGGAATTGCCACCTTTCGGTCTGTAACCAAGTAGCCTTTCCTTTTTCACTGCTGCGTAGTATTCCCTGGGATGAAAGGGCCACGTATTGTTTCTTTTCCCTCCTATCAGTAGATATTAGGTGCTTTCTAGTTGCTTTGATGGTTGTCTAGAAAGGTGCTCTGAACATATGCCAACCGCAAACTGACAACAAGGCTTTGTGTGAGATTATGCGCTTTCCCTTGACTTAGGCAGGTATCCAGGAGTATAAATTGTTGGTCTGTGTGTTAAGTGTATAACCTGCCAACGGTTGGTTTCTCCAAAGCGAGTCTACCACTTCACACACCCACAGCATCATGGCATTCCAGTTCGTCCTCGGCTAGTCAGCACTTGACATTGACACTCTTCTTGTGGCCATTAAATAAATCATTTATTTCATAAGGGGCAGCACCAAGTTATTCTCGATGGGGCAGAGGTTAAAAATGTCCCAAAGGTTCAATTTTGCTAAACTGCCGTACCACTCCGCCATCTCTAACATCGACTACTCCTTCTCCTCCTCAGGACGTGCGCCCCCTTCATTTCGGGGTTCCCTAACTTGCTGCAGCATCGCACAGAATTCACAGCCCATCTTTCCCTTGAAGTGGCTTCTCGGGGAAGGAACAGGGCACTACTCAGGAGGGCAGTCACACCTGGTGGTCGGTCGAGTGGGCCTTGATGCCCCCTCCTTGGGCCTGGGGCCTGTGGTTCGCGAGGGAGGGACTCAACACTGCTCTCCTTCTGCCTCTTCCCCGTCCTGCTCCCTGGCACTTCACGGAGACTCGGTGTCCCCCTCCAGGGGTGGCCCCAGGTGGGCTGCCCGACCCTGAGAGCTGGGGGTGGCCTGCCTGCCATGTTCCCACCAACTTGGGATCCATGTGACTCGGCACCCACTGGCCTGGCGATCACCCTACATTCCTCGTCCCCTTTCTGCTTCATCCGGCCTGCAGCTGCGAGCATCTGCAGAGGGACCGGCCAGCACTGCGCCCATGGACTCCACTTAGGCTGGACTGGCGCTCCTTCTGCCTGTGAAGTTGCTGCTTCATAGAAAGTTCTTTCTTGTGCATAGATGGCTGTCGCTGGATGTGTTTCTCTAGACAACGTGGCCTAACGCATCCTGTGGTGAGTTACAGTCTCAGAACCCCCAGGGGCCAGTTCTAGCCTGTCCTCTAGGGTCCCTATGAGTCAGAATTAACTTGATGGCAATGAGCTTGGTCTGGGGGATTTGCTGAATGAGAAGGGGGGCAACCAGCATCCAACCCAGGAGCTTGAGGGGTCACTCACGGCATCAAGTGGATTCCAACTCATAGCGACCCAAAGGACCGAGTAGAACTGCCTGTTCCCGTGTGTCTCGGACACGGACCCGCTACAGGGACAGAAGGCCTGCTCTTCCTCTCTCAGGGAAGCTGTGGCTTTGACCTGCTGACCCGGCGGTTAACAGCCTAGCGCACAGCCCACTATGCATTACAGGTGGACTTGTGTCCCCGCGAACCATACCTTGTAAATCCTAGCCCTGCTGTCTGTGGTTCTGGTCCCTTTCAGGAATGGGTCATCTTCCTCGTGTCACGGAGGCCGCAGCAGCTGTGGTGTGTGCCTTGGGTCAGCCCCTTTTGAGACAGACAAGAAATTAAACACTGTCAGCCACGAGGCACCAGAAAACAAATGGAAGAGACAGGACCTTCCCCGAGAGCTGACACGGAGAGGGAGCGCCTTCCCTGCGAGCCTGCACTGCCAGCCTCCTAAACTGGGAGGAAATGAATGCATGTGTCTTAACATCCCCCCCCCCCCACTTCTGTTAGAGGCGCTCTAGATAACGAAGGCACTCTCCGTAAACAGTGTTTCTTTCTTTCTGTTTTAAAAATGATTTTATTGGGGGCTCTTACAGCTCTTATACCCATCCATCCATCCATCCATCCATCCATCCATCCATCCATCCATGTGTCAAGCACATTTATTCATATGTTGCCATCATCATTTTCTAGTTGAGCCCTTGCTTTCAGCTCCTCATTTCCCCCCTCCTACCTCTACTCTCCCTCCCTCATGAACCCTTGATAATTTATTAATTTTTTTCCTGTCTTACACTGACCGCTGTCTGGCATCACCCACTTTTCTGTAGCTCAACCCTTGTGGGGGGCCTATCATTGTTATTTGTTTCCCCCCCCCAATCTTCCCCTGACCCTCCTGATATCACTACTCTCATTATTGGTCCTGAGGGGTCTATCTGTCCTGGATTCCCTGTGTTGCAAGCTCTTAGCTGTATTTGTGTACGTGCTCTGGTCTAGCCGGATTTGTAAGGTGGAACTGGGGTCATGATAGTGGGGGCGTGGGGAGAGAAACATTAAAGAACGAGAGGAAAGTTGTATGTTTCATCAGTGCTATACTGCACCCTGACTGGCTCGCCTCCTGAACAAGTATGTCTCAAGAGCTCCCATGTGGCCCGACATGTTCTAAGGTTGGGGCTGCCGCAGTGAACAAAGTAGGCAAAGACCCCTGCCCTCGCAGAGTCCACTAACATGCTGTATTGGACAGGGTTCTCTAGAGAGACAAACCAGATTGCTAGTAATTATATATAAATATATTTATAAAGATGGATATATAATTCAAGAAATAAACCGTTAAATAATATACCGATAGATAATACAAGAAATTAACAGTTAAGTTATAAAGCAGTGAGACACTAGCAGTCCTTCAAGTTTTTTGAGAGCTGCCAGTTACTAGTCCCCTTCTGTAGAGAGAGCTGGGCTATAGATACCCAGGCAGCAAACTGCAGGGCAGGTCCCCAACTGTCAGTCCCCAGCTCCAGAGATGAACATTCCAATCGTGTGGGCTTAAAGAGACCTCAACTTACAGCGACACAGTCCACAGGCTAGGCATCCCACAGGTAGTGTACCCCTTTAAACTGAGGCACAGAACAAGCAAGCCATTTATCCCTCTGCCCTTCAGTTAATCCTACTTGTGTTTATCGGCCAGGCTGGCACAATAAACTATAGCACATGCCGACAGGGAGAGATGGACAAGGGACAGCCCTAGAGCTGCTGCCGCAAACGGACCAGGCTCCTCCATGTGACGGTTTCTTTTCTTCAAAGGGGGTGGCTAAATTATGTCACACGACGGAGTGGTACCGATGAAGGTTCTTTTTTTTAAAATTAAATACTTTTATCGGAGGCTCTTACATCTCTTATCACAATCCACACATTCATCTAGTGTGTCGAACACATTTCCACATACGCTGCCACCATCATTTTCAAAGCATTCTCTTCCCACTTGAGCCCCTGATATTTGCTCCCCATTTCCAAGGAAGGTTCTTAAGTGGATGCCTTGCTGCAACTTGCAGAAATGGCAGACCCAATGTGCGCATGCCATCTTGGTGACCATAGAATTCAACACCCCCCCCCCCCCCCGGGCTACAGGGAAGCCAGGCTAATGCTTAGCTCGCCCCACCACTGTCTCCTAAGCGAGTTGAACTTGTCAGAGATACTCTGCCAGGTGAGACAGGGGGTATGGGGGGGTGGGGGTGGGGAATCGCCTGATCATTCAGACCGGGAGTCTCATGAGGTCACTCCAATAGGGGGCTGTTCTTGTCGGTGGGCCATTTGTGCAGACCCAGCGATGACTGATTCCAATCTCTTCCCACCTGTAATGAATGCTCTCCCAGTCATCCCTGACTGGCTTCTTGACATCCTGAAGGAAGATTCGGCGGCCTCCTGGGCTCTTCAGCTCTTTCCGTCTCAGGGGGGCCCTGGTTTTACACTGGGCTGCGATCCTCAAGGTCTGTAGTTTGAAACCACCTGGGGAGAAAGTGAGGGATTTCTACTCCAAAACAGCTACAGCCTTGGAAACTCACAGGGGCTGTTCTGCCCTGTTCTGTGGGTCACTGGAGTTGGCAGCAGCTCAGTGGCGGTGAGTGAGTGAGTGACCAGTCTCTCAGCATGTTCCGTCTCCTAGTGGGATGGGTGAAGAACCCAATTGTCAAAGTCCTTTCATCATGTTGGAAGTAGTAAGACTGGGTCAGATGGAAGTAGGAGACGTGGCACTCCCGGTTGATATGGTGACTGATGGAGGCCTCCAAGCCCTGGTTGTAGCTCTGGACCCACCAGTATGACAGTGGTTGGGGAGAGGCAGGGGCACCTGTGAGTTGCTGGAACAGCCACCTGAGTCTTGGGCCTTCAGAGGGAACGACTGTGTTAGTCCAGATTGACTAAAGAAACAAATCGAGAGACGCTCATACAGATGTAAGAGAGAACTTTTATAACAAGAAGTAATTATGCATCAATAAAGCATCCCAGCCCAGTCCAGATCAAGTCCTTAAGTTCTATATTAGCCCAGAAGTCCAAGGTTAGCCCATGAATTCCTCTTCAGACTCGTGTAGTGCGTGCAATGATGCTGAATGCAGGAAGACCATAGGCCGGTGGGTGCAAAGTGTTGTGGATCCAATGGCTGTGAAACCAGTGCTCTGGTTGCCATCAGTGTGACTCCGTGTGGCTTGTCACAGCATTGTGAAGGAGAGAGAAAGGGAGAGAGAGTGTGTGTCTAGCCTCCAGGGAGGAAGAGAAGTCCCAGAATACGCATGAGAAGGCCACGCCCCCAAGGAGAGATCACCGGGCTATGACTTGATTGACAGGCTACACTCCACCCCTTCATTCTTATTTATCAAGTTGACGTGAATTGTCTAACTACCACAGGGAAGAAAGGCTGGCTGGGCATGGCCAACTGTGGGAAGGTTGACCAGCAGGTTTGGGAGTTTGTTCAAACCAGAGGCCCTATTGAGTGTGTTTTAAATATTTTATTGGCTGAAGATTTGCAGAGCAAATCCATTTTCTATCCCCAAATTCAAACACATCTCATTTCATCTTATTGCCTCCCAATATCCCCACATGTCCTCCCCTCCCTGTTCCGGACCCGTCTTTGCTAACCCTTCGGAATGTCGATCACAGACAGCTGATGGTTCTCAAGTGTCTGTCCCAACCTGGTGCTATTGCCCCTTCTACAGACCTGTCGACTGCTCAACTCCAAAGTCAGCCACGGGGGGTGAGTTTTGTTCTAGACCTGAAGGGTGACTAAAGGTCACAGTCTTAGCAGTTCCACCAGTCTCTAATAGATGAGTAAGCCTGGTCTTTTGAATGACTTGGAATTTTTAATGACTGCTTTTCCACTAGCAAATCCCCAGACCTTTCTTCCGAGGCACCCCCTTGCAGACTTGAACTCTGCTCTTCCTGTTGGCAGTGGAGCATATTATCTGTTGACTCACCCAGGCACTCCGAAGCAAGTTGGCTTCGAGAGGACTGCAACTCCTGGGCAGCGTCTGTGTGTCGGGGGACAATGGCGCACCACAGGGCTTTTAGGAGTTGATTCGTCAGAAACAGATTACCAGGCCTTTCTTCTTCTTCACCGTCTTAAAACTTTATCTTGTGAAGGAGGTTTACAGAGTCCCCTGTCGATTTTCCATTCCAGAATCCACACACATTTTGTTTCAACACATCCATTACATCACTTGTAACATCACTTCTCCCACTTCCCCTCTGCGTTTCCTGTTTCCATTTCTCCTTTTTCCTAACCCTTTGAACTTCTTCCCTGGGTCCATGCTGCCCTTTGATCAGAAATGGATGACTATGCTAACGTGGGGTGAGTTCCATTACAGACCTACAGGGTGACTAAGGGACCTACAGGGCGTCTTGGGAATGTCCTCTTGTCTCTGAGCAGTAAGCCTGATCTCATTCATGAGTTTTGTGCCATATTTTCTCCCAGTCTATCAGGGACCCCCTTTTCAGAGCCCGGCATGTTCTCTGGTGCCCCTTAGTGGGGGTGTCCTGTACCTGGCTTGTTCCTGGCCCATCTCCCCCTGTCGGAACGTTGGTGGGCTCTGAGGACGAGGGTCTTTGTCTGCAATCCCTATCTTGGAAGATTTGGGGGGCAGATGTTGGGTCTCGCCGAGAAACACATATTTTTTTGCAGAGTAAGCCTTAGTTATTGAGCGCTGCTCTAACGGAAATGCCACGGGGTGGGGGGGCGGTGGGGGGGGTGTTTAAGGAACATATATTTATGCTCTCCCAGTTTAGGAGGCTGGGTGTCCAGATTCAGAGTGCAGGCACGAGAGGACGGCTCCCTCTCCGTGTCAGCTCTCGGCGAAGGTCCTCTCTCTTCCATTTGTTTTCTGGCTACTCCTGGCAGAGAGTGTTTAATTTCTTGTCTATCTCAAAAGGGACTGACCCAAGGCACACTCCACAGCTGCTGCGGCCTCTGTGACATAAGGACACCCTAAGCTCCCGGGTCGGGTCCTGGTTTCTCCACTTCCCACTCCCCAAACCCCCCAAAATGGAGCTCATCGCCATCAAGTTAATTCTGACTCATAGGGACCCTAGAGGACAGGCTAGAACTGGCCCCTGGGGGTTCTGAGACTGTAACTCACCACAGGATGCGTTAGGCCACGTTGTCTAGAGAAACACATCCAGCGACAGCCATCTATGCACAAGAAAGAACTTTCTATGAAGCAGCAACTTCACAGGCAGAAGGAGCGCCAGTCCAGCCTAAGTGGAGTCCATGGGCCCAGTGCTGGCCGGTCTCTCTGCAGATGCTCGCAGCTGCAGGCCAGATGAAGCAGAAAGGGGACGAGGAATGTAGGGTGATCGCCAGGCCAGTGGGTGCCGAGTCACATGGATCTCAAGTTGGTGGGAACGTGGCAAGCAGGCCACCCCCAGCTCTCAGGGTCGGACAGCGATTTGGGGCCACCCCTGGAGGGGGACACCGAGTCTCCGTGAAGTGCCAGGGAGCAGGACGGGGAAGAGGCAGAAGGAGAGCAGTGTTGAGTCCCTCCCTCGCAAACCACAGGCCCCAGGCCCAAGGAGGGGGCATCAAGGCCCACTCGACTGCACAGGTGTGACTTCACTCTGAGCCAGGAGTGTTGACATAAAATCACTCAGCCGCCCCAGGGAGCCGACCGCCAAACCTGGTCTTTCTCCAGAGGAGTGGCAACTGGTTTTGAGCTGCATTTGGCGACCCAGTGCACAGCCACACATTCCCAGGCCGCCTCCGCCACTCCCAACCTGCTAACACGGCTCTCAAGCTTCCGAGTGCTCAAGGGTTGCGCAGGGACAGGAAACCCCCTCCAGGGCAGTAGGCACACAGGAGGCATGGAAACAGGATACACAGGGAGGACCCGGGATGAGTGAAGGTACATGTGATGAGATGGATGCATGGAAACAACAGGTGTGAATGACTGAACGGAACACTGACCATCAGCTCCGTAAGCCTTCTCTGCTTTCATAATAAAGTCATCATTATTCATCATTTTATTGGGGGCTTTTACAGAGCTAATAACAATACACGCATCCATTGTGTCAAGGACACTTGTACATTTGTTGCCATCATCACTTCCAAAACAGCGTTTTTCTACTTGAGCCCTTGGTATCAGCTCCTCACATTAAAGTTTTAAGAAGAGAAAGAAAGAAAAGAAACATTTTCAGAAGAGAAAGGCCGGACAATCTGCTGCTGAAACATCAGCAAAGTGTTGGACTGCTAGCCTCAAGGTTGGTGGTTCAGTCCCCCCAGCTGCTCTGAGGGAGAAAGATGGGGCTGCCCACAGCGGAAGACTTTCAGGCTCAGGCACCTTCGTAGGATTGTTCTGAGTCGGAATCAATCACTGAAGAGCAGTGGGTTTACCCAGATACAGACACAGAAAGCACGTGCCGTGTCTCCTGAGACCGGTGCTGGAGAGCTGGAAGGCACCCACCTCACTTGAGCCCCACCCACTGGGAGGCTTCTCTGTTCCCTGTGCAGCAGCCTTTGGCCAACCTTGATAGACAGGGCTTCTAGGTGGGCACCTTCGGTTCTGAGGACATCAGAAGGGGGAGTTCCCGCCACGTCCCAGCCCCGTGACCCAGTTTGAAGTAGTCATTGTTTCCCGTGGCTCTTATCAGCCCTGGCCCAGCACGGGGGTTCACTGGAGGCTTTAAAAACACCTGCCTTATCTCAGAGAGTCTGGGTGGGGTTGGTTCCGGGGATTCAAAACACTTCCCAGGAAATTCTAATCAGCAGATTGGGTTAAGATCCAGTGATGTAAAAAAATAAAGTAAAACAAAATAAAAAGAAAGTGTCAGTATGAACACTAGCGGGGGCAGATGGGAAGTGGGGAAGATCCAGTGATGTAAAGCTGGGTTTCTCAACCAGGGGAAATTTGACCTCCCCCTGCCCCCTGCCCTGTCACCTCTAGGGACATGAGGCAATGTAAGGAGGCATTTTTGATGGTCACCATTTGGGAGTAGGTGACACCAAGATCTAGTGGGTGGAGGCCAAGGCTGCTATGACGTCCCAGTTCTTGCTCGATCAAGTCCCTGCTGCGGTCACCGTGTCAGTTCATGTCTCTTGTGCCCAGCGGACTACTGCACATGAGTCAGGCCTCCGGGACAAAGAATGACCAGGCCCCCAAATATCAACCAACCGGCTCCCAGGCCAGGAAACCCTGATCTCAAGGTCACTCACTGCCATCCAATCCCTGCAGACTCATAGCGACCCTACAGGACAGGGTACAGCGGCCCCAGGAGCTCCTGAGACTTAAGTCCCAGCGTTCTCCCACGGAGCGGCTGGTGGTTTCATACACTCGCCATGGAGTTAGCAGGCAAACGCATGACCCTGCTGCCACCGGGGACCCCTTGGTCCCGATGTGCGTAGGTCAAATGTTCCCTCGGTGAGTCCTCACCACGCCAGTTCTGTGTCATCTTCGTCTTCATCGCTAGGTGCAGTTGAGTCGGCTCCAGCTCACAGCGACTGTATAGAACAGAACAGGACACAGCTTGGCGCTGGCCCGCCCCCACAGCGAGTGCTACATTCAAGCCCCTTGCTATAGCCCCTGAGTCAGTCCATCTCCCCGAGGACCCTCCTCTTCTTCACCGGCCTTCTCCAGGGACTGGTCCCTTCTGACAGCACGTCCAGAGCACGCGAGGCGAAGTCTGGCTCGCGTGTTTCTAAGGAGTTTTATGACGATGGTCTTCGCCCGCACCACGATTCAACTGCATCAGTTCTTCCTCGGCCATCTTTCTCCCGGTTCTCGGGTACAGATGAGCTGCTGAAACTACCGTGCGGGGCCAGGTGTGTCTTAGTCTTCGACACCATGCAGGGAGATCGTTAGCACTGTAAAGCTGTCTTTTGCAGCAGATTTGCCTCTTACAGTATTCATTGATTTCTTGATCACTGCTTCTATGAGCATCGATTGTGGATCCAAGAGAAATGAATTCCACGGAAGCTCCAATCTCTTCTCCATTGATCATGCACGATGCTGCTTACCGGTCCGTGTGGGAGGGTTTTTTGCTTGGTTTGCATTACGCTGCAGTAATTCTAATGGTCGCAGTCTTGGATCTTCATCAGCAAGTGCTTCAAGGCCTCTTCATCTTCAACATGCCATGGTGTGACCCGTCTGCATCGTCAAGAACCTCACACTCAGACTCCGCCATGAAGTCGATGCCAGCTCATAAGGGCTCTGTGGGACCGAACGGAACCGCCTCGGTGGGTTTCTGAACCTGTCACTCTGAGAACCTTGTCTCTCTCTAGACCTGCATAGGACAGGTTGTGAAGGCAGCTAGGTTCTCAGATGATCTGCTCAGGCTGGAGCAGATGGAATAAACACGGTGAAAGGATACAACATTTCACCATTCAATAGTGTCCAAAAAAAACCTCCTAGCTCTCTGCCATCAAGTCGATGCCCACTCTCCAGCACAGGGTAGAACCGCTCTTGTGGGTCGATGGGGCTGTCGCTCTTTCTGGAAGGGAAAGCTTCACCTGTCTCCTGGAGGAGCAGTTAGTGGTTTTGAACTGCTGACCTTGCGATTCACAGTGCAATGTGCCGCCACTATGCTACTGGGGCTCCTGTCGATGTGGTGGTGCAGGTGTTATTTATTATCTACCCATTTTGCAGAAGGGAAAACCGGCACAGAGAAGAAGTGACTTGGGCAAAGCTCAGTCAGCAGATGGGGTGTTCACACTGCTCTTTAGCACCCAGAGCCATAATAAAGGCCAAATGCATACCGGGAGGTATCAGTAGGGGTGCCCAGCGGTCAGGCATGCCATGTTGCAGGCTCTGTGGTTCTGTGCCTTCAGGCAACTGCTTACACTCCCTGTCCCCATTCCTCAGATGGGGCTGTAGCCGGGTTGACTAGAAAACAAATCCACTCAAAGGTATGTAAGAAAGAGCTTTATATCAAAGTGCAAATCTGTATTGAAAAAACATCCCAGCCCAGTCCAGATCAAGCCCATAAGGCTGATATTAGCCCTTATGTTCTCTTCAGACACACACACAGGACATACAATGATGCCAAATGCAGGAAAATCAGACTGGTGGGTGAAAAGTCTTGTGGATCCAATGGCAGTGGATGAATTCTTCGGGGCTCTGGCTGCCATCAGCGTGGCTCCATGTGGCTTGTCCACAAGAAGATGAAGGCAGGGGGGGGGTCGCCTCTTTGATGGCCGACTCAAGAGAGAGGAAGTTCCCAGAATCCTCATGAGAAGGCCACACCCACAAGGAGACATTGGGCTGTGACCCGATTGGCAGGCTAGACTCCATCCCTTCACTCCTCATATCCTCTAGTGGACACGAGGTTATTAACGACCACAATCAGTAAGAGCACCTGCACTGGTGGTGCAGTGGGTTAGGGCTGGTCTGCTCCCTGGAAGGCCCATGGCCGGAACCTGCCCGTTGCTCTGGGGGAGACAGATAAGGCAGTCTACGTCTGCAAAGATGTGCGGCCTCAGAAGCCCAACGGAGCGGTTCTGCTCTCTTCTGCAGGGTCCATACGAGTCGGAATGGGCTTGCCAGCAGAAGTTGTTTTTCAAATACCTGTAGGTTGGCCATTGAGGGAGCTTAAGAGCTATCAGCAGCTTAGGGGGCAGAGAGTCCCCACACAGCCATTGGGCAGCCTAAGGCAGGTCTGCCCAGCACAGGGTCAACATGGCCCATTGAGAGGAGTGGGGAGGGCTCTGTCAGTACTATTAGACGTCACCAGTGCGGTAACTCTTGATGTCACTCACCCTCCCACCCCCATGGGCCTCCTCCCACACAGGCTCCCCGGAATCCTCACTGATGTTTATTATCAGTTTCAACCGGAGACTAATGTTTGATTAAATACAGTTGTAAATTGCTTAAACACAACATTTCTTAGATTCTATGAATGCTAACAACAAAATTGTTTTGTGAAATCTTACTGCATTGAATTACAATATGATTCGTTATCACGTTATTAGCATCTGAGGGGAAGCCTTTTACAAACGTTTTCTCCCTTTTTTTGTTAATCATTTAAAAATGGGGGCTCGTACAACTCTTATCACCATCCAGACATCCATCCATTGTGTGTCGAGCACACTTGTACATTTGGTGCCCTCATCATTCTCAAAACATCTGCTTTCTGCTTGAGCCCTTGGCATCAGCTCCTCATTTTTACCCCTCCCTCCCCACTCCCTCCTTTCTCGTGAACCCTTAATAATTTATAAATTATTATTATTTTGTCCTGTCTTAGACTGTCCGTCGTCTCCCTTCACCCCCTTTTCTGTTGTCCATCTCCCAGGGAGGAGGGCATCTGTAGATGGCTATTTCATTCTCAAAAGAAGGGGGGGGGTAGAATTTATTGATAGAAGTTCACAAATCTACCTTATCGCAATATCACAGCAGACACATCAGGAAAAAATTGACAAAATCAAACCCACTGCCATCAAGCCTCACTGGACCTCTGGCGACCCTCTGTAAGGAGCCCTGGTGACATAGTGGTGACGTGTTGGGCTGTAATCTGCAAGGTCAGCAGTTCAAATCCACCAGCCACTGCATGAGAGAAAGATGAGGCTTTCTATTCCCAAGAGTTACAGTCTCAGAAACTCACAGGAGCAGTTCTGCCCTGTCCTATCAGGTTCAGATTCCTGGAGAAGAACATCATGCTTGGTTAAAAAAGAAAAAAAAATGTCTGAAAAGATTCTCGAGATAGATTGACACAGTGGCTTCAAATATGGTCTCAAATGTAACACCCGCTGTGAGGATGGCCCCGGAGCAGGCGGTACTTCGCTCTCTTGTACACAGGATCCCTGGAAGCAGGAATTGACTTATCAGCATTCACAAGTCAAGGCTCACCCACATCACCAAATCCAGAGCTTGAAGTCAGCCAAACCCACTGCCACCAGCCCCTCCTGCTCACGTGACTCGACAGAGAGTTTCTGAGTCTGTCAAGCTTTCTAGGGACAGACAGCCTCATCCTTCTCCTGAGGAGCGGCTGGTGGGTTTGAACCACTGACCTTCTGATGCTCCTCACCCACAGTGCCACCGGCACTCCTGAAGGGAGCCAAGGTAGGAGAATTTACACCATGGAACTTGGCAGAGAATACAAATCAAGCCTCCCTTCTCCCCACCCGCTGGCGGATCAGCATTCCACCGCTTCTATACATTCTGGGCACCTCCATCCTGCTGGCCTCTTTCTGTGCGTCTTCCCGGAAGGGCCCAGGGAGCTGCCAGTGTGATGGGGAGGCAGGCGGGAAGCCAAGGTCGTGTCAAAGGGTGACAACGAAGTGTCTCAAAGAAAACTGTGGAGCCTCATCAGCAACAAAGTATTGCCTTTGAGCCCATGTCCCTACGGCGACATGTGGGGTAGGATAGACCTGCCCCTGTGGGCTTCCAAGACTAAACCTCTTTACGATCCTGGAAAGCTGTCTTTCTTCTGCAGAGGGGCTGGCAGTTTCAAACTGCCCACTTTATACCGAATGTCCCAACCAGTAACCACTACACCACCATGGAGGGGCGGAGGGAGCCTTTTCCTGTATGCTCGCTGCCCTCATCAGCTTCTTGAGAGCCCTGGATCTCCCCCCCTCACCCCCCTCCCCACTTCCCAGAGCCTGAGTCCTAAGACTCTCACCCCACTGCCCTGGGTCTCTCCAGCTCCCGGAATTCCCATCACAGAGTGAACCTAGCTCCCACAGCCCCAGGCTCCATCCTGCCCACTTCGCTCATTTCCCCTCTGAAATTGGCTTGGCTGCCTGCTCTGGAAAGTCTCATCACTCCTGTCCACGGGGAGGGCTGTGAACAGATCCAGTCACCCTGCCTTTCCAGGAGGTCCAGCAGTACCCACACTCCGTTCTCTCTCACCCCAACACCAGGCAGGCCACTGAAGGGGGTCCCTAGGCTGATGGCTGCTTAGGGAGGCAGGCTCCTCGCCCCCCCACCCCGCCCCCCAGCCATTGAGTGAGCAGAGAGGTGGTGCAGGGCCTCTTCTATGGTCCAGCCTTCCTCACGCTGTCCTGCCTCAGTCTCCCCATTTGCTCACCTGGCTTCTCCTGGAGAGACTTGGACTGGGGCAGTTTCCAGACCGATGGTCAAGAGGAAAGCCCATTTCTCCTTGTGCCTCCCCATGACAGCCTGGGTGGGGCTGAACCATAAACAGCAACCTCGCTGCCACTGAGTCAGCACCACCTCACAGTGTGGAACCACCTCTGTGAGTTTCCAAGAATGCTTATGGGCGTAGAACGCCCCGTCCTTCTCCCTCGGTGTGGCTGGTGGTTTCGAACCGACAACCTTGAGGCCTGGGGTCAGGAAATTCTAGCCCAGTGTTTCCCAAAGGAGGAGCTACTTTCCCCTGGGGGCTCTGGAAAGGTCACTGTCCTGGAATTGAGGCCAGCACACGGTGACCCTACAGGACAGGGTAGAACTGCCCCTGTGGGTGTCTGAGACTGTCACTCTTTATGGGAGTAGAGAGCCTCCTCTTCCTCCCTCGGAGCTGGCTGGTGGTTTCAAACTGCCGACCTTGCAGTTAGCAGCCCAACGTGTCACCACCACGCCACCAGGGCTCCTCGGACAGATCCAGGCGCTGCAAGAGCAGATTCCTACACTTTATTCTGGCGTGTGGGCTGGAGTACAAAAGATTTTCATTGCCAAGAGGGTGCGAGTAAATTTTTTTTTCCTGAAAAGGAGGAGGTAGGCAAAATAAGTTTGAGAATCTATGTTCTAGGCCTTTCTTAGATCCGCATCCCAGACAAGGGTACCAGGCCTCCCCACACACACATCCCCTCCCCACCCCAAGTTGAATGTTTCTGGTGCACTTCAGCCACCAGCCACCCCTGTTAGCCGAGCTTCTGGGAATCCCTGGACACTCTACCGCCTCTGCAGGGTGGGCAAACCAGGCCAGGGTCTGCCCCTGCTGTGCACCCCCCGCCCCCACCTCAGCTAGCCCCCCACTCAAATGCTGCCCCCTACACCTGCATGGGGGTCTTTGGCTTATAGAATGGTCTGCAGGCGGGGAGGCGGGGGTGTCGGCAAGTTTGTAAAAAACTCATTAAGGCCCGGGTTCTTTCTCCAGATGAGATTTCCTGCCTCTTCTTTTTCTGCACCCCAGCCTCTCCCGGCTTTCCAAACGCCGTATTTATTTGCGTGAGAAAAATAATGAGGTCCCTGAGGTCGTACACAACACGTCAGCTCTCTAATCAAAGTATTGCTGCGGAATTAAAAATATTGAGAAGTCTGTGTGTTTCTTCAGATGGAGCCGGCCGCCGGGCACGCTTGCCCAACGCTGGCCCCAGCCAGTCTGGCTATGGGTGGGGTTGGGGTGGGGGGCGGGCGGAGAAAATTTGCTGCTGGGTGGTGGCTGGGATCAAACTGCCCATGATTCTCCCCAGTGGGGGCAGCAGGATGGGATGCCCCCTGCTCAGGGCATCCCAGGCTCAGGAATCAGGGACTGGCTGAATGGGACTGGCTTTGGGGCTTCAGGGAATATGGATTCAGGCATGGGGACCAAGCTGAGGGTGAAGGGCAAGGGGACCCTCAGAGAAGGAGCCACCCCGCCCTTGGGAATGCACCCGGCCTGGCAGGCTGGCCGATGCAGGTCCCAGTGAGTGTGTTTACTAATGTCCTCCTAAAGTCATGTCCACTCAGAATATGCACGTGCTTATTAGGAACCAGGGGGTGGGTGTCTCCTCACAGCCGAGTGGATTATGTATTGGGCTGCTTATCACAAGGTCAGCAGTTCTAAACCACCAGCCATTCAGCCAGGCGAGAAATGAAGCTTTCTACTCCCATAAAGACGCTCAGTCTCGGGCTCCCGCAGGGGCAGTTCTGCTCTGCCCTGCAGGGCGGCTATGAGTCGGATGGAAGAGTTGGCAGTGAGTTTGGGCGGGCACAAAGGTGTCTGGGTGCTTCTGACGAGCAAGAACCGGCCTACAAACCCCCAGGTGGGTGGTGAGAACCCACCCAGAGGTACCTTGGGGATCAAAGTCTCGAAAGCCCATCTGTGGGCGCCGCAAGTTGGAGTTGACAGATGTTGGGTTTGGTTTTGCAGCACCATTCGTAAAGAATCCGCTGAGGCCCTGCGTGTAGGGTGGGCCTTCATGGCAGGCCCGCTGTCCTTATAAGAAAAGTGGGGAGGGGGCACTGGGAGCCCGAGGGGCAGAGGAGAAGGCCACATGGTTCTGACAGCAGAGTGGGATAAGGTAGCCACTGCCCAGGATGCCCAGTGCCACCAGATGCTGGAGAAGACAAAGAAGGGGTTTGTTCTCCTCTGGACTCTATAGTCCAGAGCCTTCGGGGGGACACAGCCTGGCCCCCCGCCCCCGGGGCTTTCAGAACCGGTGACAGGAGATGCTTCTGTCCTTTGAGGCTGCTTGTGTAGGGAAACAAAAACCCCAAGTCCGTCCAGTCCCTAAACCCATTCATTTGAAGTAAACTCCAGCTCCTTATTGGGGCCCTAGGAGTCTTACTGTCTGTCCCTCTGGCTCCCTAAAGGCCGGGGCCCACCCTCCCTCCCACTCCCACCCCATCCCCCACTTATCATGCTCCTCCCTGCTCCACGCTGGTTCATGAGGACAGGATCATCAGCGTCTCCACCAGGACTCAGAAGCCTGGGCAGGCAGGCACACGAGAGATGCGCGAACAAAATAAAGCTACAAGTGGGCAAAGGGCCCTATGCCTGATCATCCCAAGTCTGGAACTGCCCCTTGGTTCTGGCCTGGCCGGGAGGCCCTGTGGGGTCCCTGAGGACGGTGAGGGTGGTGTGTGTGTGTGTGTGTGTGTGTGTGTCTAAAAACAGTTCCCTTCCTACATCTTCTTTGTCCTAAAGAGGCAAAGGGTCGGGGGCGTCTTCAGGCTTTGATGGAGCTGAGGGACCCGAGCCAGGCCCGAGGCCCCCACCCACCACCTACCCTCCCTGCCTCCCTCCTGTCTGGGCAGCCAGCCGAAGCCCAGGCGCTGACATTTGCAGAGTCTTAGGGTGGCCTCCCTGGAGGAGCGGGTGGGGGATGTGGGGTGGCGAAGGTGGGTGAAGCCGCTGGTGTTTGCACAGGGAGAGTGAGCGGCTGCATGACTGTGCGTGTGGAGAGTGTGTGACGTGTGGGAACCCACGGGGCTGAGTGTGCGAGCTCGTGTAGGCATGTGAGAGATTGCGGGTCTGTGTGTGGGAGAGGCAGTGCATGTGGGCGTGAGACTGGGTGTGAGACTCGTGTGAGTGCGTTGTGAGCCTGTGTGATTGGGTCTGGATGTGTGAAACTGTGTGGTGTGTGAGTGTGAGACTTTGTGAGACTGGGTGTGAGACTCCTGTGAGCGTGTTGTGAACGTGTGTGACCATGTAGTGAGAGGAAGTGTGACTTCATAAGATTTTGTGTGGCTGTCCGTGTGAGACTGTGCTAAGAGTCCTGTGTGTGCGCTTGTGGGACTGTGGACACGTGGGACTGTGTAGGACTGGGAGTGTGCGGACAAATGCATGTGACTGGGTTTGTATGACTGGGTGCATGTGGGAGCAGGTGAGTGTGAGACTGTGTGTGACGACGTGGGGGTGTGGGACGCTGTGCACGTGAGCCTACATCGGAGCATCCAAGACTTGATGTGACTGTGAGCGTGTGAACTTGTGTGACATGTGGGAGTGTGTTGTGAATGCGGAGACGGTAAATTCGTCTGTGTAAGACGGTGGGTGTGTGATCCTGCGATGGAGATGGTGTGGGCGTTCGTACGTGGATGTGTGTGGCCAGCTTTGAGTGGGCTGTGCGTGTAGGTGTGTCTGAGGTTGTGTGTGACTGTGTGTGAGTGAACAGGATGGTGTGGCTGGATATGAGCATGTGGGCATGTGCGTGGGTTGGGGGAGGAAACCTATTTGTTTAGAACATACACAGCCTCTGCCCTCAGCACCCGGGACTCGCCCTCATGGATCCGCGGGCCCCCCTTCTCTCCTTCCCTGGATTGACTGCTGCCCTCACTCGGTCTTAGTTTCTTTTGAACTGGTTTTGACATTGCAGGTTCTTGGGCCCTGTCGCCTTTGGCCTCATTCCTCCTCTTCCTCCCCAAGAGGGTCAGGTGGCTGAGAAGGGAGGAGGGGGTGCTGGACCATCAGCCACTGTGATAATTACAGCTTATTGTGCCAACCAGACCGATGAACACCTGTGGGATTAATTAAAGGGCAGAGAGATAAATGGCTCCGTGAGCCTCGCCTGTCTGGTCTCTTGCTCTGTGATGGTCGGACCAGTTGCGACTGCCTTAGCAAGTTCTCTACCTCAGCTGGCAAGGCTCGCTTCCTGCAAGAAATCCCTGAGGAGAAGCCACATGGACCTATCCCGATGCAGCCCTGGGTGCTGGAGCAGCCGTGTGGAGACCTCTGCCAGTGCTGAGATGCTTACACGATCACTGACTCCGTTTTCCTCCTGCAGTCAGCATCATTGCATGTGTTGTGTGAGATTGAGGAGGGCTTTATAGATCAGTGTCGGTCATATGGGCTAATGTCAGACTTATGGGTTTGAACTGGGCTGGGCTGGACTGCTTTCTTAATGTACACTTACCCTTTATATAAAACTCTCTCTTATAAAATATGAGTATTTATGAATTTTGTTTCTCTAGTCTACCTAGACTAACACAGCCACTCAAGCCCTATGGGGCTGGTTCTGCTCTGACTTACGTGGGGGCCTCCTGGAAGTTCGTGGAACATCTCCAGTATCTTTTGAATTCCACTTTTCCACGAACTTTCTGAAACCTCCCTTGTACGTGGGGTCACTGTGAGCTGAAGTTGGTGCTAAGTCAGAACAAGGGGGTGATGGGAAGAGGGTCTCCAATTGTCTGTGACTGACGGGCACCCTGGTAGATGTGACACATGCCCCATTCAATCCAACCTGCTCCCTCCACCTGCTCCTGGTATCGGCTGCTGCCAAGGTACCTGTCCCTTCTCTGGAAGAATACTCTACGTCGATTGGTAACTCATTCCCAGGAGATGCCAGGGAGGTGTCCCCTGCTCACAGATGGCTGACCAGTGGGTTCTCAAGGCCCCCACGTACAGCTGAGACAATTGGGGGATGCACGTGGAATTCCCGGGCTCCCCTTGGGATCAGAGAGAGGCTGAACCCACATCATGTCCGAGCCCCTTTCTCCCGATTATACACCACCTCCTCCTCCCCACAAAAACACACACACATAGCAATCCCTGCCTCAGCTCTGCTTCTACAAACCTAACCAGCTACTCACACCCCAGTTCACAGGAAGACCTAAGAAACTGTCCTTCTCCCAGGCTTGGAGTGGACAGCCCTCTGCTCCCCATTCTAATCCACTCACACTCCTGCCTGCACCACTTCTCCGAGTTCCACGCCCCTCTTTGTCCCTCTACACCGAATCCATCTTTTTGTTTCCTTGCCCGTTGGTCCCATCAGTACTCCTTGGCTCTCTGTTCGTTCTGAATTGACAAGTCGTCCAGAGAGGACAGGGCTCCTTCCTCACTCCTGACTGGCCTGCTTGGTGGGTCCCAACAGGTGACGGCGATGATGCATGTTTTCATAGTTTCTTCATGCAGACACAGAAATAGATTCTCTCTCTGGTTGTTATTTCTTTACAGAAGATGTAGCAGGCTCTGCGTTCTGTTCTGGAGCAGCGAGACCTTGTATGTACATATTTGTCTATTCTCACTCATCAGAACCCGAAAGGCTTTTACAAAATGTACATGTTTTGTTGTCGGCGTCAAGAATATGCGCAGCCAAAGCAGACGCCAAGCCAACAGTTCCCGTGTGCACTATTCAGTGGCATTGACGATGTGCGTCAAGTTGTACCATCTCTTCTGCCCTCCTTTTCGGAGCTGTTGCTCCTTCGTTAATAGAAAGTCGCAGCCCCCCCCCACCCCCACCCCAAGGTTCCTATCTCATCTTTCGAGTCTTTGTCACTTGATCCACTGTGGGTAACTCTTGAGAAGGTATAGTGCTCACAACAGACATTTTCCACGGTTACGTCACTGTTGGTTTCGAAGAAGACGGCAGGTGGTAATTGGGGTTCGAGATTTAAAGACTCGCTCAAGGCACTGGTTTCGGGGCTTCATCCAGATTCCATGGATCCCGAGAGTCCAGATTCCATGGATCCCGAGAATCCAGATTCCATGGATCCTGAGAATCCAGATTCCATGATCATTTGAAAACCCATCCCGCATTTCCCCCTCTCGCTCGGGATTTCGGAACAGCATCTCGGATCAAAGTGTTCGGCTCGGATCACAGGCAGGCAGCCTCTGGTTCTTCGGGTCTCGCAGCAAAGGAGGCACTAGTTCAAGGAGGCAATTGGTCTCACATTGCATTTCAGAGACAGCTTTCCAACAAGCAGATCGATCATGTGTACCCCCTCACCCCTCCCGCTCAAAAGCCTCCCAAGTCTTGATGTGGGCGTTTCTATGAGCAACTCTTCTTGATGGGGAAGGGGGTCTCAGGGTGCAGGAGGTTCCCTGTCCTGGCTGTTCTCTCAGAATACCCGCTGCGCTCCAATCAGTGTAACATCCTATAACCCCATCCACGTTTCTGAAGGCTGCGGGTGGTGTTGCTCCCCATTGGGAACCACTGCGGCCCCTGCCCACATCTCTCTGACCGCTGAACATCACTCCCCTCCCCCTCCCCTCGGGCCACACCACTTTTCCACCATTCTTGGAACACCCCAGACAGGCTTCTACCTCAAGGCCTTTGCGGAGGCTGTTCCCCTGCCTGGAACACTCTCCCCTTCAGTTACCCACAATGCTGCCCTCCATCACTCCCCACAGATCTTTGCTCCATGGCACCCCTAGGGGTGAGCTTTAACAAACACACATTTACAGAACATCTTCCTCGTCCCCCCCGCTCCTGACCGTTGCAATGAATGATTCCAGAGCCTGCTGACTTCAGACACTTAAAAGTATCTCAGCCCTTTGAAGGAGCTCTAGTCGAGGGGTTCTGGCTTAGGGTCTCTCACGAGGTGGCAACCAGGAGGCCAGCAGTCATCTGAAATCACGACGGGACTGGAGGCGTCTCTTCCCAAAGGGCTCCGTCTCCTGGCTGTTGGCAGGAGGCCTCAGAGACTCACCAGTGAGTCTCGCCAACGTCCTGCTCCAGTGCCCGGCCAACAGGGCAGCAGGCTTCCCCCAGGGCACGCCACTCAAGACAAAATCAAAGCTGTGCTTCAGTCTGTCCACACCGATGCGTTCTGTTCATGAATGAACTCCTGGTCCATTCCATCCATTGACTGCAGCCCCCCCACAAGGGGAGGGGAACAGGAGCCTGCCCCATAGAGGGAAACTCCCTGGAGAACCTGTCATCACAGACACTCTTCCTCCTCCTCCCCAGGTTGCTGTTCTTAGTCCTCGTGCTACTGGTAGGCCTAGGGAGCTGGCTGTGACTCCTGGTGGCCCGTCCGTGGGACAGAATGTCCCTGAGGGTTTTCTTGGCTGTAATCTCGATAGAATCAGATGGCCAGGCCTCGATCCTGTGGCACCTCTGGGTGGGTTCGAGGCACAAAATCTCTTAGGTAGTAGCCCAGGGCTTAACTGTTGGCCCCACAAGGGCTCCTTTATTGCCATGTTTAAAACAAAACTAAGCATAAAACTCCAGGCCACTTCCATCGAGTCGTTGCTGACCCATAGCTCCCCTGAAGGACAGAGCAGCACTGCTTCCTAGGGACTTCTAAGGCTGGCCTCTCCGTGGGAGCGGCAGCTCTGTGACCCCGTCTTATGTCCTGTGGTTCCATCAGCGAGGACAAGCTCAAATGTCTACAGAGGCCCGGGCCGGGGGGCAAAGGACAAAGCCAATGGAAGGTGAGAAACTCGTCTTGCTCGTGGGCTTCTGTCCCCACAGCCCCACTGCTCCCCATTGTTCCCCAGCCTGCGTGTGCCTGTGGGAATGCAGACGGTCCAACATCTCGATTTCCACCCCCCCCCCCTTCTTCTTCTTTGAGAAGCCTGTACTCTGGATTTTGACACAAAATCATGAACTGTGTCCATGGGGATGATCGATCCTCCTAATATCTGCTAAGGGAGAGCGTTCTGTGGGCTGGGCTGGACAGGTCCACTCGGCATTACCTTGGTCCATGGGCATGCTCAGGGCCTGACAAAGCCTTCCAAAGCTCGGAGCCTTGGCCAGCGCTGGGTGATCTTAGGTCTGCAGGGTCACCCTCGCCGACAACCCGCAGAAGCAGTTCTGTTGGGGCACAGACGGACAGGGTAGCCAGGAGCCCGAACGGACCCACCGGCACCCCCGGTTTGACTTGTTTTCTTTTTTTTTTTAAGCAAAAGGGAAGAAATTTATTGGTGCCCATACGGGAAACCCTAGGGGGGCCCAGCATACCCTACTGTGTAGGCATGCCTAGCAAAGAGTCATACCATTCACTGTACCCCCATGTCCCAGAGGAACTTCCCTTGAGCCAAGCCCCAAAGCCCCAGGACTGGCTGGGTGTGGTGACAACTTGTGTTTTCATAACTCCCTTCCAATCATTTCTGACGGCCGACTCGTGGCCTGCTTATGGGACTTTGGCGTTTATTGGCTCTGCGTAAGTGTATGGGGCATGGTTTGATTCATCTCAGAATTACACCTTTGGAACAATACAATTTCTTTATTTAAATTTTACTTCCCTCCCCCCCCCCCCCACGGCCAGCAAAGTCTGTTTTTATAGCAGTGATCTCCTACAATATTGGTCTTCACGGGGCTGACTAACTTGGCCCAGAGTCATATCGTCTGAGTCCACGCGGGGCATGAGGGGCTGGGCGCTTTCATCGCTGTTCTTCAGGGGTGCGGCGCGCTCCGCTGTAAGTACCAAACCAAGTGTGTTTGTCCGTTCCTCCCCAGATGTGCATTGCCGTGGTGGCCACCTTCCTGCTGTTGTGATGAGCCTGGGGGAGCATAGATCTGCTGATGTTCCGCCTCTCCTCTCTGGAGGGTCGACCCCGAGTAGAGAGGTCGTTGGGCCCAATGGTCTTTTCATTCCATGGTCTGTTTCTCCCCAGTTGTTTGCGCTTGCACCCCAACACTTTGCACAGGGCTGAGGCGGCTGTACAGCATCATCTGCCCCCAAGCAGTGAATGAGGGGTGGGGGGGACATGCATTATGTAAATTATGCATTTGAAATCTATTTAATGCGAACAACTTAGCTCCCTGTCAACCACGGTTCTAAGCACTTTTCAAGAATTAATTCATTTAATTGCATCCTCCGAATAGCCCTGTGAGGTAGATGGTGATGTTGTGATTTTTGTTATAGATGAGGCAATAGAGGTGCAGAGAAACCTGGGAGTGGTGGAGCCCACTCCCACCCCCCACCCACCCACCCACACCACCCCCTTCAGTCTGATTAGCTAGTGCAGGCTGCCAAGAAGAGGGGGGTTAGTCTGCAGCCCCAGAAGGTGCAACCATACCTCCTCTCTATCCCATTGGCTAGAAGTCAGTCACATGGCCCTGGCCGACCACAAGGCAGTCTGGGAAATGGAGTCTTCCTGGGGGTACAGGAAACGGAAGTTGGCTTGGTTTAGTGAGTGCCTCCGAAGTACCAGGCCCCTTTCTCGCCTTATCTTGTTCGGTGCTGATAAACAGAAGTGATCAGAGATGTGTGTGCAAAGGGAGACGGGAGAGGGGAAGAAGGGGCTTGTCCTGGCCCTGTGCGGGGGATCAAGGACGCAGTAGATCCGCGTGTAGAATGGAGTAGATCCAACCTACAGGATGCAAGACCGAGAAACTGGCAAGCGGGCGTGTCTGAGCTCCTCTGGGTACACAAATCCACGCCAACCCAAGGCTGACTTCTATGAAGCAGCAGTCAGACCTGCCTCCTCCCCCCCTGACTTCCTGCTTCTGACACTAACTTTCCTCACAGCGTCTGACGTCTATGGCTGGATCCATAACCTGTTGCGATGGTCACTCAGAACTCACTAACAATACTCACGATTATGGGGTTTAGTAGGGAAGCTAACACACTTCCACAAGTCAGGATCAGAAAACATTAGGGATACAGTCCTTGTGTCCATCACACCTCTTCTCAGCTATGCCAGCAGGCCCATCGTCTCTCTCCTTCTCCCTTGCTGGCCCTGGGTCTCTCAGCCAAGCAGCCCTTGGGATCTGCTCTGCTCAGGCAAGGATTACAAAGCATCTAAAACCCTGTTGATGCCCAAAGGCACTCAGTTTTACTCATCCCTGGGGCTGGGAAGTCCCCTACTCTGTCTCATGAGCTCTGTGTTGTCACTTCGGGCGACTCCACTTCCCGGGCTACTTCTCCCCACAAGGATCTGTGACCTGCTTCATTCATGCCTCTTTACTGCTGAGGGCGGGAATCTCCGTTCCTGCTTCTGCAATGGTCCACTTTGTGCCCTGCCGAATGCGATATTTTCTAATCCTTGAGAGTCCTTTACACTGTGTCTACATGCTCCCATCCGGCCATTGAAGCCCTTGCTGATGAGATCAAGGATTGCAGTCTTCGGTATGGATTACCACTCAATGTAAGGAAGACCCAAATCCTCATAGTCAATAGGTAACATCATGCTCAATGGAGAAAAGGTTGGAAACGTCAAGGATGTTGTGTTACTTGGGTTCACACCCAGTGTTCGTGGAAGCAGCAGTCAAGAGATCAAAAGATGTGTTGCATGAGGTCCATCCGCTGCACAAGACCTCTTTAGAGTACTGAAGAGCAGGGATGCTACTTTGAGGTCTGGTATGTGTCATGGTATTCTCCGTGGCCTCATCTGCATGTGAAAGTCGGACCTTGAGTAAGGAAGATGGAAGAAGACTGCATGCATCTGAAGTGTGGTGCTGAAGACGAATATTGAAAGCACCATGGACTGCTAAACAGACAAACACATCTGTCTGGGAAGAAGTAAGGCCAGAGTGCTCCTGAGAGGCAGGGATGGCAAGCCCTTCTCTTACATACTTTGGACCTGTTGTCAGGAGAGACCAGTCCCTGGGAAGGACATCGGGCTTGGTAAAGTGGAGGGGCAGCAAGCGAAGGAGAGGAAGGCCCTGGACAAGGCGGGTTGACCCGGTGGCTGCATCAATGGGCTCGGACAGAGGAACCATTGTGAGGATGCTGCAGGCCTGGGCAGGGTTTTGTTCTGCTGTGCAGAGTCACTGTGGGTCAGAACCGACTCAATGGCGCCAAACAACAACAACATCTTGGGAGCGGCACAGAGATTATGAATAGAAATGCCCCAGGATGTAATGTCACTTCCCCGGCAATACTGATTGCCTCCCAGCATCCATTCTCCTCTTTTTCCTTTTAGAAGCCAAGCCCCCTGGATCTTACCCAAGAAGCCCTGGTGGTGCACTGATCAAGCACTCAGTTGTTCACTGAAAGACTGGTGGTTCGAACCCACCAGTCGCTGCTCCGTGGGAGAAAGACATAGCGGTCTGCTTCTGTGGAGACTTGCAACCAGGGAAGCCCGGTGGGGAGGTTTCACTCTGTCCTACAGGACTGCTACCGGTCAGAGCTGTCTCTATGGCAGTGGATGTGGGATCTAGTGTGTGACTCTGTTACAGACTACATTTCCCAGCATCCCTTGCAGCGAAGTAGGACCAAGTTCTGGCAGATGAACAAAAGCAATGTGGACAACTTCTGGGCGTGTTCTTTTTCCTGCTGCTGAGGGTACCCCTGGGCAACCCTGAAGGAATCCATGCCTGCTGTGTGTGGCCAACCTGCCTCAGTAGCCCCGGTCTACAAACTGTACTTGCATGAGAGAAAAACAAACGCATCTTATTACAGCCACTGCATTTGGGGCCTCTTTGTTTCAGCATCATGGTTTGTGCCTAACTAATACAGAATCAGGTTATCCACAAACGGCATTGTTTCCACATCTGATGCTTGGAGCTGCCGGCACCATCTGCTTCCATCACCATCCACCCTAAGTCGAGGCTTGTGTTGGTCTGGGTACTTTAGAGAAACAAATCCACAGAAACTCATGTAGAAGAGAGAGTTTTATATAAAGGTCAAGTGCTCATCAAGAAAACATCCCAACCCAGTGCTGCACAAGGTCACAAGTCCAACATTAACCCATATGTCCAACATCAATCCACAAAGTCCTCCTCCATCTCACAAAACAGACGCAATGACGCCGACTGCAGAGGAAAGCCGAGTCAGTGAGCGTGTAGGCATCTCAGCGCTGGCAGGGATCTCCACACGGCTGCTCCAGCACCCAGGGCTGCATCGGGGGAGGTCCATGCGGCTTCTCCTCAGGGATGTCTTAGAGGAAGTGAGCCTTGCCAGCTGAAGCAGGGAACTGGCTCAGGCAGCTGCACCCTGGTCCGACCATCAGAAAGCAAGAGACCCAAGAACTAGAAAGGCGAGGCTCACTGAGCCATTTATCTCTCCGCCCTTCAATTAACATGTGTTTATTGGCCAGGTTGGCACAATACACTGTCTCATGGCTCCTTAAAATCTATCGCTGTCACCTCCCCACCCTTCCTTTCCTCTTTTATGCTCTCCTTTAAGGAACCACCTCGATCAAAGTCACTTGGGTCCCATGTCCGGCATCTTGGTGGGAATAACTTCCCCTCTCCTGCATTAATGAGCATGTGACCCCCAAGAAGGGCCAATCAGAACATTCCCTCCCTGCAGACCAGTTCAGGGATGGACCTGTAACCCAAGATGGGTTGATGACAGTCACCTCTTCGACTCTTGCTGTCATTGTTGGGAAAGAGGTGCTGTTGTTTGGTTTCATTCTCTCCACTGGGGCAGCTGAGCCATTGACCCAGGGTCAGCACATGTCTCTGTCAATGGCCCGACCGGGTCAGTGAAAAGTGGTAGACCATCAATGAGACGGCTTGGCACAGCGGCGCCACCTATGGAGTCAAACAGCCACCATTGTGAGGATGGTGCAGGACCAGGCAGGGTTTCCTTCTGTTGAACGTGAGGTCACTCTGAGTCGGAGCTGGCTGAACGGCATCCAGCACCACCAACGAATGCTCCCAGCTTCGCAGGCTGGCCAGGCTCTGCTCCAGTGTTTGAAGTCGGCCTCTGGGGTCAAACGTAGGCAACGGTGACCTGTCAGGAAATGAGCCTGTTCTGTCCCTTAGCAAACTTTATTTACAAAACGAAGTGACAACATGCATTTCCCCAAGATCGACATCGGTGTGGACATAGATTACATAGATATAGATATATAGATACAGCCAGTGAGCAACATGAAAAGATGCTCACCCCAACGAAACATACAACTGTCCTTTAGTTCCGTAATGTTTCCTTGCCCTCCACACCATCATGATCCCAGTCCTACCTTACAAATCCAGCTACACCAGAGCATAAACACTGGTACAGATCAGAGCTAGAAACACAGGGAATCCAGGACAAATAAACCCTTCAGGACCGATACTGAGAGTAGCGATACCAGGAGGATAAGGGGACGGTGGGGAGAGGTAGGGGGAACCGATCACAAGGATCTACATATACCCCGTCCCTGGGGGATGGACCACAGAGAAGTGGGTGAAGAGATACATCAGACAGTGTAAGATAGGACAAAATAATAATAATTTATAAATTATCAAGGGTTCATGAGGAAGGGGGAGTATGGAGGGAGGGGGGAAATGAGGAGCTGATATCAAAGACTCAAATAGAAAGCAAATGTTTTGAGAATGATGATAGCAACAAACATACAAATGTGCTCCACACAATGGATGGATGGATGGATGGATGGATGGATGGATGGATGGATGGATGGATGGATGGATTGTGATACGAGTTGTACAAGCCCCCGATAAAATGATTTTGAAAAGATGCTCACCACCATCTGTCACTGACTCGCTGCCTTCGTGTGGATTCCAACTCACAGTGACCCGATAGGACAGGGCAGCACTGTCCCAGTGGGTTCCAGAGACTTTACATGTCTACTGGAGTAGACATCGTTCTCCCTCGGAGAGGCTGGTGGGTCTGAACCACCGACCTTGTGTTACTGTGTTTAGCAGCTCGGTGCGTAGCCCGCTATGCCACCCGGGCTCCCTCCATCAGCCACTAGGAAAATGCACACGAAGCCACAGCGAGATCCGCCTTCACACCCATCAAGAGGAGAATGGGAAAGAACACGGGTTGGCCGGGATGTAGAGAAAGTGGTGCCCTCGTGCTTTGCGGTGGAACTGTCCACTGGAGCAGCTGCTGTGGGAAGCATGTGCCATTTCCGCAAGACAATCGCCCCGGGCTTCCCCCTGGGCTCAGCACACCCCCTCTCCTCCTCCTCCATGTGGCCCCCAGAGACAGGAGCTGAGACTCAGACGGATATGCACGCGCTCACTGCATCCCAGCCCAAAGGCGGCAGAGCCTAAATGTCCATCAACAGACAAATGGATCAGGAGAACGTGGTCCACCATGCTGCGGTTCTTGCTAAGTGCCAGAGTCAGTTTGCTTCTGACCCACAGCGACCCTCTGCACAACGGAAGGAACTACCGTCCGGTCCCCCCCCTCTCCCCCTCCTCCCCCCCACCATCCTCCCAACTGTCCTCATGCCTGAGCCCATGCGGCTGCCACAGTGCCCACCTACCTTCTCGAGGACCTTCCTCTCTTTCGCTGCCCCTCCCCTTTACCAAACACGAGGTCCCTCTCTAGGGACTGGCCTCTCCGACAACATGTCCGAAATATGGAACTTGGCAGACACCCAGTGGGGTCCGTCCATCGGACGGAAGAGGATCCGGTCTCAGGAAGAAATGGAATTCTGCTCCACCCTATGCAGCTTGAAAACACGAGGCTAAGCGAAAGAAGCCAGGGTGCAAGAGGAACATCTATTGGCAGGTCTTAGTAGATGAAATAATCCAGAATCAAATCGATGGCTGCCCTGTCGATGCTGGCGCGTAGGGACCCTCTCAGACAGAGTCTACAGGCCCCAGGGGTTCCCCACGGCTATAGCCTCCAATGAAGCAGCTGGTAGTTTCGAACCACCAACCGTGGGTTCCCAGCCGAGCGCTAATCACGACCAGAGCACCTTCATGACATGTTTAGATGAGGCGATTGTACAGACAAGAAGGTCCTTAGAGGCTGCGGGGAGGGAGGAATGGAGGGTTTAATCCGGACAGGTTTTCCATCTGGGAGACCTGGTTGGGGGGTGGGGTGTTACAGGACACCGTGGACGCCCCGAAAGCCTCTCAATTGTGCAGTTGAAAACGGCTACATTGACCTTCTCGTGTTTTACCGCAATTAAAACAGAAAACAAAGCAGGGCAGGCCGTGCCCAGCGGTTGCCAAGCCCTGTGCCAGAACCACGACATTGAAGGGGGTGTGGCTTCAGAGGCCGCGCCTAGACCAATCACCACCGAATTCCAGTTGGATCTAAGCCAATCAGAACCCACCTTTGGAAGCGCGCGCCCTCTCCGAATGGACGTGGATGTTGGGTAAGGCAGTGGGCTCAGCCAGGTCCCATTTCTCTGGTGGTCGTAGGTCAGGGTTGAGGACCATACTGGGTAGGCAAGTCCAGGAGCATGTGCCAACTGCCCACAGTGGCGAGGCCACAGAGCTTACCAGGTGGGCCCCGTGGACACACCTGGCTCTGAAGTTTGATTGGCACTTGATTCTTCGCCTGTGGTTGTCCCTGATGGCGTAGAGATTGCCCGTTGGGCTGTTAATAGCAAGGTCAGCAGTTCGAAACTACCAGGCCCTCCTAAGGGCTTTCTACTCCCATAAAAAGTTAGTCTATTGTCGGTCCTCCAGGGAGGGGGTTCTATGCAGATCATTGTGATCGGTTCCCCTTTCTCCCCCACCTCCCCCTTCTGCTCTATCTCTACTCTAATTATTGGTCCTGAGGGGTTGGTTTATCAGCCCTGGGGTCCCTGTGTTTCCAGCTCTGATCTGTACTAATAATTCATAACTTTTCGAGGGTTCGTGAGGGAGGGAGGGAGGGTGGGAGAGGGAGGCAAAAAATGAGGAGCTGACACAAAGGGGCTCAAGTGGAAAGAAAATGTTTTGAGAACGATGATGGAAACGAATGTGCAAATGTGCTTGACACAATGGATGGATGGATGAATTGTGATAAGAGTTGTACGAGCCCCCAATAAAATGATTTAAAAATAAAAGTCAGAAATTCACCGGGGCAATTTTACCCTGCCCTATAAGGTCCGACTGTGTGTGGGAATCCACTCTAGGGCAGTGAGTTTGACTTGGGTTGGATGTGTTCCGTGGGGACCAGACTGGCTCCAAAGTGAGTCTGCGTCCACTCTGAAAACGCAGCGGAGCTCTCAGAAGCGGGAGAGGAATTGGAGTGTGCTCTCCATCCCCATTAGCCCAGATCCGGAGGTGGGGGCAGGCAGGCGTGTCCTCCCTCTGTGCTCCAGTCACATTCGCTGTCATTAAGGCGGGTCTCGCAGTGCCGATTGGGGGAGGGCGTCCCGGGGATGCGCTCCAGCGGAACGCAGTGGGCGAGCCTCGCCACGGTCCCCTTCGGGAAGGGGGACAGGGGGCGTTTTTGCAGGCGCTGGTGCGGGACAGACAACCGGCAGTGAGTGCACCAGGCTGCTCTTAGCTAGGGGTGGGCGTGGAGCGGAGGAGCCGAGGGGGATTATCAGCTCCACCTGCTGCCCCTTTGGATGGGGTTCGAATTCTTGACATTTAATCAGGAGCGTGTATTGCATTTCCAAGAAAAGAAATTCTACTTAGTCTTGGCCGTCACAGGTCTGGGAAAGGGGCCAAAGAGGGCATCTCCTATGCCTTGAGCTGGGCTCCCCCAAAGCACACCTGGCATAAAGGGCAAGGAGTTTAATACGGGAGGTGGCCCCAGGAAATGGGGGTGGAACAGAGAAGAGGTGAGCCAGGCAAGGCTGTGTAACCAAGAAGTCACTGGGAGTCCTCCGCGGTGCGATTCCTCTGACGGCCTCTGGGAGGTAGTAGGGAGCACACAGCACAAAGTCCTGCTCAGAATGCAGCCCTCCTGGTCTCCTGGGAGAGTCAGCCCCCAGCACACACACCCCACCCACCCCCACCCCCGCCTGAGGACTCAGCTGGCTTGTGGACCCGGGGGTAGATTCAGGGGTGGAGGACACTGCACCAACCTCAACAGCTACACCAGGAGGCTGAGCTGAACTTGGCACATTGCTTCTCTAGCTTGCATCTACCCGTTACCCGGGCTTTATGGTTGAGAAAACGGAGGCCCAGGGAGGGGAATGATGGCCAAGAGCCTCTGGCATATCCAAGTTCACCTCTTGTTGACTTTCATCAAAGTGGAGTCCGGCTGGAATTGCCCCCACCCCACCCGCTGCTGAAAGGGAGGAGACTTGAAGCACCTCCTGTGAAGATCAAGGATTGCAGCCTCCAGCCTGCATTACAACTCAATGTCAGAAGCCCCAAATCCTCACAACTGGACCATTAAGTAGTGTTATGATAAATGGAGAACGGATCGAAGTTGTTACGGATTTTGTCTTGCTCGGATCCACAATCAATGCTCAGGAAGCAGGAGTCAACAGATCAAAAGACACGCTGCATTAGGTAAATCTGCAGCACCACATCCCTTTAGAGAGCATTAAAAAGAACAGATATTGCTGTGAGGGCTAGTGTACATCTGCCCCAAAGCCATGGCATTTTCAATTTCTTTATATGCACACGCGAGGCCATAGAAGAATGGATGTGTCTGAATCGTGGGGCTGAAGAAGAATATTGAAATACCATGGACTGCTCAAAGACAGACTAATGTGTCTTGGAAGGAGCACAGCCATATTGCTCCGTAGAGGCAAGGATGGCAAGACCTCCTTCTACCTACTTTGGAGGTGTTGTCAGGAGAGACCCTTCCCTGGAGCAGGGCAGCCTGCTTAGGAGAGGAGCCAGGAAAAAGAGGCAGGTAAGGTCCTCCCAGGAGATAGAGTGGCTGTGCTCCAATGGGCTTAGGCACCGGAATTGTGAGGCTGGCGCAGCACCGTGCAGGGTGTTGTTCTGGGGTGCAGAAGGCCGTGATGGGTCAGAGCCATCTTGATGACAAACTAACAACAACAACTACCCTGGAGCAGCCGCGCACCCCGTGTCATAGATTGAGTTGTATCCTCTGAAAATAGGCGTTGACTGCCTGGCCCTTGTCCTTGGATGTGATCCTGTTTGTTCGGGAGGTTTTCCATTGGGATGTGTGTTAGGTTGGGTTTTCTGAAGAAGCAAACTTGTGATGCTCATATATACAAAGAGAAATTTTTATTTACGGAAAATGGCTCACACCTTTGTAGACGTGGGTAGGTCCGCTCTGGCTTTAAGTCAGGAGGTCAGCCGTTAAGCTGGAGGCTTCTCCCGACTGGAGAAGCTTTGTGGGCTCATGAACCCTGGATTGGCAGGAAAACCCACTGGCTGTAGAAGTGACTGAATCCAAAGTCCACAGGTCAGATGACAGGCTGCTAATGGCTCCTGGGACCGCCAGGCAAACTAGCAGGCTGTTGGCTCAAGTCCAAAGAACCAGAGGTCGATGAGCCAGATGCAGGATCCAAACCCAGCAAAAGTCAGCAAGCTTTCCACAGTGACAATGTAGATAGGAAGGAGGCAACACCCAAGGTGGCTTCAGGGCTCCGACTTGAGGAAGAGGTTGCATGCCACATGGCTGCTCACAGCAAATCCCATAAGGGAGTTGATAACGATGTGCTGGTGACATCATGTGAAACTGCTAGGCCTCAACTGCCAAACCACTGATACTCCCAGCACAGCCACGGTGACACAAAAGGCAACCATCACACTCCGCTAACGGGATTACACCCACGTCAGGTGGAAGGTGGACCGTGAGCTGCTTCTATTTTACCACCTTAACAAACAAGTCAGAGGAAGCAAAACACGTGGCAGGCATGCCCCTACTTGCCAAGCCCTGGGCAAGCACAGTGTTGCTGAGATGGGTCCTCAGGGCCAGGTCCAAATTGCTTGCCAGAGAGCGCCCGTTGGACTTAGGCCAATCAGGAGCCACCTTGGGAAGCAGTCACCTGGGTTTCATTTTTCATTCTATTTATCTTATGTTCTGTTAGCACGAAACTAAAAACTCAGTGCCGTTGAGTCAATGCTGACTCGGGGGCCCCTATCGGGCAAGTAGAAGTGCCCCTTTGGGTTTCCACGGCTGTGACTCTGTACGAGAGCAGACAGCCTCATCTCTCTCCCCCAGAGCGACTGATGTGTTCAAACTGCTAACCTTGTGGTTAAAGCCCAACTCATAACCCACTAGGCCAGGCCGACTGACTCCTGGCAAGCCCCAGGATAACAAGCCAAACCCTGGTCCTCTCTGTGTCATTTTCATAACCTATGGCGTGTTCCAGCCCAGATGAGCAAAATTCTGTTCTGATCCAAAGTGCTTCCGTTGACTCATTTTGGGAAGGAGCTCACCAGGCCTTTCTTCCTGGTCTATTCCATGTAGAAAGTCCACCCATCGGAGGTTTTCCAGTTCATTCAAGGGAATGGGCTTAAGTTTAAAGTAAAGCGAGTCAGTTTTACAAATGAAGGTAGAAAGCACATAGAAGACTCTGCACAAAAAGACCACGGTGGGACAGGCTTGGCCAGAAGAGGCTGAACCCTGGCAGAGTGCCTGTGACTCTCCCGGGACAGACAGAGCCGGGGCCTGTGAGGCCTTCCTCTCCTGGAGAGGCTGCTGGCAGCAGCACCGCAGTGCCTGGGCCCTGAGAAGGACGGGGTACCATGCACCTTCTCCAAGGTACAGCGGACGGTGATAAAACCGCTCAGCAACATTCTGGAACGGGTCCCTCCTCAGTGGGAAACTCCCTCCCGGGTGCTTGTTTGGGGTGTTGTCTTAGTGATGTACTGCTGCTACAACAGAACTACCGCAAGGGGGTGGCTTTGACGAACAGAGATTTATTTTCTGACAGTTTAGGAGGCTCCAAGTCTGGATGGAGGGTGCTGACTCTTGGGTATGGCTTGTCCTCATCCTGCCTGCTCTTTGTGAAGGTCCCTGTCTCTTTTTGATTCTAATTCTGGGCTCAAGGATCCCTGGTGGAATAGTGGATTCTCTATGCATTGGGCTGCTAGCCCCACCAGCTGCTCTGTGAGACAAAAATGAGGCTATCTTACTGTGATGGGCCATGTTAACTAGAGAAACAAATCCAGCGACACTCACAGGTGTGTAAGAAAGATGTTTATATCAAGAAGTAATTATATATCAGGAAAGCATCCCAGCCCAGTCCAACTCAAGTCTGTAAGTCCAGCATTAGTCCATAAATCCCTCTGCAGACTCACGCAGCCACATGCAATGATGCAGAATGCAGGAAGATCACAGGCTGGTGGGTGCAAAGTCTTGTGGATCCAATGATGGTGGATGCATCTCTAGGGCTCTTGGCAACTACCAGGGCCAGCCATCAGGAAGGTGAAGGCAGGAAGAGACAGGGTGGGGGTGGGGGTGGGGGTGGGGGGAGGTTCCCAGGGTCCTCCTTATGAGAAGGTCACGCCCACAAGGAGGCACCGTCACACTTTCACCTGATTGACAGGCTAAACTCCACCCCTAAACTATTACGTATCTTCAAGTTGACATGAGATTATAGAACTGCCACTTACCCTGTGAAGATTTTCAGCCTCGGAAACCACAGGGGTGGTTCCACTCTGCCCGATGCGGTTGCTGCGTCAGAATCCCCCATGGCAGTGGGTGAGGGATTCCTAGTTTCCTTGGTGACCATGTGACCTCTACCTTCCCCTCCGTTTGTACTTACTTGCTTAATCTGTTTAAAAAAATTTTCAAATAAAAACAAATCCGTTTTATTGACATATCATTCCAAAATCATACAATTCCATAGTTCAATCACATAATCTGCACTTTTATGTCAATACAGCTTCATGAACATAACGAAGAAGACCATATTCCCAAATGAGATGATCACCACAGGTTATTAGGTCATTACATATATATGGCACCATTTCATCTGTAACAGATGTTATCGTTTTGTTTGGTTTTTTTCGTTTGTTTTTTTAGTGCGTGAAACAAGGACCACAGAAGAGCTGCCCCCTTTGGCCTTCTCCTCCTCCTCCTCCTCCTCCTCCTCCTCCTCTTACTGTCTCTGCACATAAAACACTGACTGCACCGAAAAGTGGTCCCTTGGAACTTCATTCCTTGTATCTTTACCAGGTGGCTCTGTCTGGCTCTGGCCTTGCCTGCTGCTGTGGGGGGCATTGAAATGCTGGCCCTTGGACTGCACCATCCCCCTGATCTGCTTCCGGGGGTGGGACAGACGTTCTCTCTTCCCTGGCCACTTTTCTCCCACCTGTGGGGAACTGGGAGGCCCTAGGAGGAGGTGCAGCACCATGGGCAGGGGAGCCAGGTTCCAAGGGATGAAACCCCCTGCAGTGCAGGGCGTGGGGGGTTGAGGAAGCCTGCAGTGTGGGAACCACTGGGAATTGGAGGCGGATGGGCCCTGACTGCTCTGTGGTTTGCAGCGACCGACCCTGGGCGGAAGGCGCACTCTCAGCCACGAAGCGAGAGGGTGGAGGTGGGCATCCACTGCGCAGCCTCCTGGAAGAAAGTCCTGGGGCTGCGCGTCCGTCCGTGTCCGTGGGAGCGGGACCTGGGAAAAGAGGGAGGCCCTCCGCGAGCTGAAGTAGCAGGTATCGGCAACCCCGGGCGAGCGGCGGTGTTGGGTTCGGTGGTGCACAGGGTCGCTGTGGGCCGGAACCGACAGCCAGAGCTCACCCTCCACCGCCCTCGCGTTGATTCTAATTCACAGCGACTCTATCGGGGCAGAAGGGGATTGTTCCGTGGGATTTCCACGACGGCCCTTGTTTTTATGAGCAGACAGCTCCATCTTTCTCTCCGGGAGCGGCCGGTGGGCCCGGATCTCTGACTCTGGTCAGCGGCACAAGGCGTAACCCACGGTGGCCCTGAACTGATGCGCGCTGCATCCAAGCAACGCACAATGAAGAATTGAGACCACGGTGACAAGGGTCCTTGGTGACGCAGTGGCTAATCGCTCAGGTACCATAAGGTCGGGGGTTCAAACTCACCCAACAGGCCTGGGGCAAAGGTGGTGCAGCTTCTTCCATAAAGAATTCACCCTGTGGGGCAGGTTGATCGGATCCCTAGGAAGTGGAATGGACGTATCGTGGAAGTGTCACAGACTGCCCAAAAGACCAACAAATCTGACTCGGAAGAAGTAAGGCCACAGTGCTCTTTGGAGGCCAGAGGGCGAGACTTCGGCTGACACACCTTCATCGCGTGGTCAGGAGAGAGCAGTCCGGGGAGAAGGGCAGCATGCTGGGTAAAGCGGAGGAGACGGATGGACACGGTGACCATGGGTGCTGGCATGGGGACAATGGGCTGGGGCAGAACTGAGATGTGTCTTGATCTGTTATGCATAGGCTTATGAATAGGCACCAACTCAGTGGCACCCAACAACCACAACAAGAGTGGAATCAACTCAATGGCAATGACTTGTTATTATCTTTATTCGGTGGCATGAGGGGCCCTGGCTGAGAGGCTCAGTTATGGGGCTAGATGAAAATTAAACAAAAAACAACAACAACAAACTACCATCGAGTCCATTCCAACTAACAATGATGTCCCAGGACAGAGCGGAACTGTCCTAGCTGAGAGTGTAAATCTTTGGGGATACAGGGAGCCTCATCTTCTTCCCTCGGAGTGACTGGTGGTCTCCAACGGTTCACCTTGCGGTTAAGCAACTCGATTCATAACCCAGTGCACAGCCCGGGCTCTTCTTGGCCAAACAGGCTGGGTTTCAACCCCGACCCCACCATCGAACCCTGAGTAGCCATTCTGGGCCTCAGTTTCCCCATCTAAAAAATGGGTTGCAAAAAAAAAATAAAAAAATAAAAAAAATGGGTTGCGGTGAGGACTAACCCACAAAACACTGCCACCATGCCTGGCATGCATGTTCAGTCTCATGATTGCTGGGACATTATGTTGCCCCCACTTTCCACCTTCAGGGGTGCTCCTAGGTGCTGGCCTTGGCCACCCCTCGTTCTCTGATCAGGGCCTCCTCAGGCTGCCCACAGGCGCCAGCCTCCTACCCCTTCCCTGACCCCCCGCCAAGGTTCTCCAGGGCCCCTGAACGGGACTCCAGTCCCACCTCCTTCTCTGTTGCTTACCCCTCAGCCCCAGGGTGACCAGAACCCCTGCCTCCTGGGACAGCTTTCCAGCCCTTTCCCCTTTTTAAGAGATTGACTGCAATTTCTATAATAACATCACATTAGCTAGAAATTAATGTCCTCATTAAGACAGCAATTAGGCACATTAGCGCGGCAATAAAAGAGAAGCTTATGAAATAATTGCTGGTTCCAGAATGCCTTTAATTTAGTATTTTATATTGCGCCGTGGTATTAATTTTTTTCCCTCGGCGGAAGATAATAAGAGAAGCGTTTGAATTGTGGGAAGGTTTAAAATAAAATTGTTTGTAAAAGGAAAGAAGGCTTGATACCTATAGACGGAGGAGCTTTTGCCTCCCCGCCGCTCTTGGGGGAGGGGGCCCCAGCACACAGGGCTGCCAGAGGAGGGGGGTGGGGGTGGTGGGAGGTGGGCCCGCCCCTGGCCTGGGCCTGAGTCCAGAGGGGTGGGGTAGGGCACCCCGTGCCCCAAGACCGGAGGAGCTAACGGGCCTCATTTCTTTGTTCTACACAAAAAACACCTGTTTGGGTTTTCCAACTGACTGCATTGCCTGACCTTGAATTCCTTCAGCAAACGTCTCCTGGGGTACCTGGTGGCTCTGTCCCAGAGCTGAAGATTCTGAGGCTGCAGATGGATGCACGTGTGGGAAATGCAGTGACAGGGTGAGGGGGGCCCTATCTTGCAGCTCCTCAGGAAATCGGGGCCCGGCCACGGCTGGGAAAATTATCAGGCAGAGAGTGGACCAGGAGCTTTCTCCTGGACTCCTCCTCTGCCCTCCTCTGAAGCCGAGGTCCACCTTGTTGTTGTTGTTGTTGTTGTTAGGCTCCGTCAAGTCGGTCCGACTCACAGAGACCCATGTGCACAGAAGAAAACACCGCCTGGTCCGGCACCACCCTCACGAGCGTCCCGTGACTGAGCCCGTTGGGGCACTCATGGTGGCCATCGATCTCTTTCTCGCTGCTCGTCCACTTTACCATGCATGATGTCCTCTGAGGGACTGGTCTCTCTTGAGGACAGGAGGGGTGGGCAGCAAGACGTGGCCAGGCCCAGCTCTCTCTTGCCTCTTCTCACATGCTAGGTCTGGCTGTAAGCCGGCTCCTCCAGAGGCTGGTTCTGGAAGAAGACTTCGAGGACAAAGAGTTCTTTGGCCTTTGGGCACTCTTGGTTCAGCTGTGGAATTCTGAATCCCGGCCGGCGCACCTCCTGCGTAGTCAGCATTCATCTCTCAGGGGAGGCTTGTGTGTTGCTGTGATGCTGAGCAGGTTTGGGGGAGCTTCCGGACTAAGACTGCCAAGGAAGAAAGGCCTGGTGATCAACTTCTGAAAATCAGTTCGTGGCAACCCTTCATGGCCTCTAAAAACAGCAGCATGGAAAAGCAACGCGGTTACTTTGAAAACAAAGGTGCACCTGACCCAAACCGGGGTGTTTTCAGTTGCCTCCTATGCGTGTCAGAGTTGGACGCGACTAAGGCGGACCGATGCGTTTGAACTGTGGTGCTGGAAAAGAATACGGGCAGTGCGATAGGCTGCTAAAAGGACAAACCGGTCTGTGTCGCGGAAGTACGGCCAGAGAGCTCCTTAGAGGCAAGGATGGAGAGACTTCACCTTCCGTACTTTGGACATGTGGTCAGGAGAGACCAGTCCCTGGAGAAGGACACGACCTTTGGCAAAGTGGAGGGGCGGGGAAAAAGAGGAAGGCCCTCGGCAAGATGGGTGGACACAGCGGCTGCTGCAATGAGCTCAAGCGTAGGGACGATTGAGAGGGCGGCGAAGGACCGGGCTGTGTGGTACACCGGGTCGGAACGGACTCCCAGGCATCTAACAACGACAACAACAGTTTATTAGGAGGTGGGAGGAGACTCCGAGAAGTCTCACAGGGAGTGCGGAAGTGAGCCAGAGAAGGGAATGAGACCGGGATTTCAGGAAGCAACCAGAGGGATGAACAATAATAACCCCGGGCCAGGCGGTGAGGGCGCCCCTGTCTGCGCTGCCACCTCTCAGAGGAGTGGGTGCGAGCAGAGACCAGATGGAGTGATGGAGGGGCCCAGGTGAAGATCTAGGGGAACAGATCCAGGTAGGGGAACAGCACATGCAAAGGCGCAGAGGTGGAAAGGAACAAGCTTGGAGAGATCAGCCAGGAGGCTGGAGTGGCTCAATGGGAATGGGAGGGGGAAGAGTGAGGGGGGCGTGGAGAGACTGCGGGGACAGGAGGAATGGGGAAGGGTGTGGAAGAGAGGGCAGGAGATGCCACTGGATGCAGGCCCCCCGGGACCTGCAGCAGTTCTCTGCTGAGGAAGCAGGAGAGCGTTAGGCAGGGTTCTTTAGAGAAACAAAACCAGGACATTTATGATTATATATATGTATATATGTGTGTGTGTTTGTATGTATATACATATGTGTGTGTGTTTGTATGTATATACATATGTGTGTGTGTGTGTATGATAGGTGTATACAGCAAGAAGGAGAATAACAACTAATTAGTCCACACAGCAGTAGAGAGGGCTCAGCTCAACTCGCTTTTGTGGAACAGTTAATATATTGAAAGTCCTTCAACTCACATAGGCTGCTGGTCCAAGGTCAAGGAAGCAGACAGTGGAGTCTTTCCTCAGGCAAGACAGACAGAGTCTGCCCGCAAGAAGCAGACAGCAAGATGGGTCAGCAGGAGCCAGTAGCACGGGAGCCTCGTAATGCAGGTCCCGGTGGGACCTTGAACTCAGGTGATGCAAGGCGACAGCATCCACTGGCCTGAAACTCAAGTGATATATGCCCAATAGCATGGTGAGGCAGGTATTGAAGGAGCCTCAAGCTCTAGCCACAGGATGTGGCTTGGCCACAGGCAGTGCAGTACACTAGCTCAAGAAGCAGCACACTGGTCCAATCACCAGGGAGGAAGAGGACGATGGGATGCCCGCCATCTTTTTTTTATCTCAGTTGCCCTCCAATCAAGCTACAACCTGGTCAAACTCCGCCCACATGTTCCTATTGGCCTAGTTGGCACAAAACCCCAATTATCACAGAGAGGAACATGCTTTCCACTGCACACTCAAGCCAGAGAGACCGTGACAGTCACCTGTTGCCCCAAACCAAAGCCACCGCCATCAAGCCTATTGCAACTCGTCTTCACACTTGGGGATACAGTAGAACTGCCCCATAAGGTTTCCAAGGCGACAAATCTCTACAGAAGCAAACTGTCACACCTTTCTCCCGCAGAGCAGCTGGTAGGTTTGAACCACTGACCTTTCGGTTAGCAGTCCAGTTCGTAACCACTGTGCCACCAGAAAACGCAACCCCATTGTCATTGATTAGACTCCCCATATCTGACACAGTGGCTGTGTTTTCTTTGCTGTAGTTTTAACAGAAGCGGCTCCCGCACCCATTCTTCCTTGGTCTTGCTGAGCGGATCCAAACCACCAACAATTAAGTTGAACATAAACTGTTGGTACCAATTAGGGACCTCACTACGTGATCATGTATTGTGCTGCGAACGGTAAGAAAGATGGGGCTTTCTACTCCTGTAAAGATTGGCAGTCTCATAAACCCCAGGGACAGTTCTGTCCTGTGAGTTAGAATCAACTCGATGGCAGTGAGTTTGGTTTGGGGTTTGGAGTGCCTCTGATCCGCCTGAGCACAATGAATCGTTTGGCATTCTCATTCTCTGCAATGTTATCCATGGGCTGTGATGATCCACACAGTGGGGTGCCTTGGTATAGTCCATAAAACACAGGTAAACGTCTTTCTGGTGTTCTCTGCTTTCAGTCAAAGATCCATCTGATGTCGGCAATGATGTCCCTCGTGCCACCTGGTCTCCTGACTCTAGCTTGAATTTCTGGCAGCTCCCAGTTAGCATACTGCTACAACGGTTTAAAGTTGTCTTCAGCACGTGCACGTGGTATGGGTGCTCTGGTTCAATTACCTCCGCATTCTGCTGGGTCACGTTTCTTTGGAATGGACACAAAGATGGAGCTCTTCCAGGTGGTTGGCCACGCAGCTGTCTTCCAAATTGCTTGGCATGGCTGAATGAACGTTCTCAGAGTTACGTACATTTTCTGAAAAGTCTTCATTGATATCCCATCGATTCCTGGAGCCTTGTTTCCTTGTCAATACCTTCAGTGCAGCTTGGAATTCTTCCTTCATACCATTAGGTCTTGATTATATGCTCCCTCCTAAAGGGCTTAAACATTGGACGGAGTAGAACTGCCCAGGTAGGATTCCAAGACTAACTCTTTACAGGAGTAGACACCTTCAAGGCCATCCAACACAAAACCCACTGAGCCATCAGGGCTAGGATCCCGCAGTAGTTCAACTAGGGCTTCACATTTTCTTTAATTCTTCAGCTTGAGAGACGCTGAACATGTTCTTACCTTTTAGTTTTCTAACTCCGGGTTTTTGCATATTTCATGATAATATTCTACTATGTATATTTGAGCTGCTCTTTGAAGCCTTCATTTCAGCTCTTTTACCTCATTATTCCTTCTATTCACTGTAGCCACTCTACACTCAAGAGCAAGTTTCACCCTCTTATCTGATTCCGTTTTGATCTTTTTCTTTCTTGTCTTTTTAAGGACCTCTAGCATTCTTCACCTAGGATGGTCTTGATATTATCTTAACTGGCCTTCATTCATTAGCGCTTAGTGTGTCAAATCTATTCTTAAGATGGTCCCTAAAGTCAGGTGCGATTGCTCAAGGTTGTATTTTTGGCTTTCTTAGACTTGTTTTAATTTTCTTCAGCTTCCAATTACACTTGGACGTGAGCCACAGATGGTCTGTTCCAACGTCAGCCCATGGCCTTGTTTTGACTGATGATATCGATCTCTCTGTCTCTCCTCTGGTGAGTCCACGAACACGCATATGGTCTGCGGTGCTGGAAAAGACAAATGGAAGAGGAAGGCATCGCATCTGTCATCAAGAAGAGCATTTCACGCTCTATCCTGAAGTTCAGCACTATGAGTGACGCAATACGATCCCCGTGCTTACAGGAAGACGAATCAATCCCACTATGCAAGCTCACACGTGAACCACTGAGGTCAAAGATGAGGAAATTGAAGATTTTTTACCTACTTCTGCAGTCTGGAATTGGCCAAGCATACCATCACGATGCACTGATCGTTTTTGGTGATTGGAATGTGAAAGTTAGAAACAAAAAAAGGAACGGTAGTTGGGAAGTATGCGACACTGATGACAGAAAAACACACCAGGGATCGCAGGGTAGAATTTCCCCAGACCAAGAACTTATTCTTTGCAAATACATTTTTCAGAGACTATACACGTGGACCTCACTTCATGGAATGCCCAACGTGGAGGCCTGGAGCCAGGGAAGAAGACGCCAGCCTAGATTAAAGGGGGGGGGGGGGGAAAGAGGCTCCACCTCTTGATGGGAAAGCTACACATCAGACACTGAGTATGGATGCAGGCGTAGAATTGAGGCCATTTAAAACTCAATGTCATCGAGTCAATTCTGACTCATAGTGACCCTAGAGGGCATAATAGAACTGCCCCTGTGGGTTTTCAAGACTGCGAATCTTTACAGGAGTAGACAGCCTCATGTTTCTCTCTTGGAGCAGCTGGTAGTTTTGAACTGCCAACTTGGCGGTTGACGGGCTCCTTGGGGCCATTTAGCAGTCATTTGGTTTCTGAGTTAAGGAGCCCTGTGGTATAGTAGGTCCTATGCTAGAAGCCATCTGCCACTCAGTGGGAGAAAGATGAGGCTTCCTACTCTTGTCAAGAGTTGCCGCTTTGGAAACCCACCGCGAAGTTCTAGCCCGTCCTACAGCCAGAATCAACTCGGTGCGTGAGCCGCCCCTTGCTTCGCTGGCTTCCCCAAAGCCTTCTGCAGTCCTTGACCTCCAACTTTGACCCTTCTAGAAATTCTCGGCCCTTTTAGAAAATTCCCCTTCTTCCTTTAACGTTCTCCAAGTTCCCAAAGGAGTTGTGTCGTTCAAATTCCTGACAAGCCTTCCCATCTGCTGCTGCTTCGGGGGTGCGATCGGGTCTGAAAATGTTCATTGAAATAGGTGGCTCTTGTCACAGGGCCATCAGGAGCCCTGTAAGCACGGGGCTTACCCGCTGGGCTACTAACCCAGAGGCAACGCGCTGGTGATTTGAATCCACCGGTCACTCAGTTGGAGAAGGTTATGGCTGTCTGCTTCTCTAAAGGACACCAGGATGACACCCTGGAGGGCAGTTCTACTCTGCCCTAGGAGTTGGAACCGCCAGGGTGGTGATGGGTTTGGCTTGGGGAACAGGGGGCAAGGGAGGAACCTAAGGGCGCAATCGTAAGCGCTTGGCTGCTAACCGAACGGTTGGCATTTTGAACACCACCTCTCCCCAACCCACTCCCACCCCCTGCCGCCAGCCACTGCATGAGCAAAGATCCAGCCGTCTGCAATCTGCCCTCGTAAAGCTTCCTACCAAACCCACTGCCACGGGGTCGATCTGGCTCCTAGCAGCCCTATAGGACCCCAGACACGCTCATCTTTCTCCCTCCGAGAGGCTGGTGGGTTCGAACTGCCGGGCTTGCGGTTAGCAACCCAACACTTAAGCCCCTGGGCCACGGGGGCTCCTTTTGTAAAGATGACAGCCTAGAGGGCTCGATGGGGGCAGTTCCACGGGGTTGGGGGGGCTGTTCTGAGTGGAAATCCACGATGGAAATCGACTAAGCCTGTTCCCCAACAGCACAAGAGCAGACCAAAAGTCCGCACCATCGCGGTGGTCTCAGGCAGGGCCGGGGCTAGCCCGGACGGCACTCTGAACAAAGAAGTGGACACACAGCTTGGACTTGAGCCCCCTCGGCAGCAGTCCCCTCTTGTGAGGTGCCAGCCTGCCTAAGCGTCCCAGCCCTCCCTGAGTGGGAGGCTGGAGAGGGGAAAGGTATGGATAAAGAAGAGGGTGGGGCGGTTCTTTGGAAGTCGTGGACAAGCGGGAAGAAGGCAGCTCCTCCTTGGGCCATTGGGAAGAAGATGGAGGCCCTTCCTGGGACTGATGAGGGACAGAGAGGGGTGGGGCAGCAACTCTGGTAGCAGCTTGGCCTCTGGTTGGGGTGGGGCGGGGCAGGGGGCCAGGGAGAGAAGGGGTGGCTCAGGGCAGGAAAGTCCCAACTGAAGCAACCCAGCCCGCTTCCCTATCCCACATTCCAGGGAAATAAAGTGCAGCCCGGTTCTTGGTTGCCATGGCGACCGGCACAAAGAATTTTGGGGGGGAAACACCCTGGGGCATAAAGAACCAATTTGCTCCCAGCTATGGGATGCAGAAGGGAGATGGGAGACAGGGAGAAGGAACTCACAGTGTCCTAGGGCTGCTGGGCCAGGGGAGGTGGCCCCATAGAACCTGGCTTGTTCCACTCTTTCCCAGGTCCCCAAGTACGGTGTGACCCCACAGCTGAAGGGAGGGCAGGACGGCCTGGCTATGAACGGGGCACATGGCCAATCTCAGTGCCCACTTCCCCACAAAAGGGCATGGACCAGCAGCCCACCCAATGCCCTCTGCGGGGCACACTGCCACAGGGCAGGTGGGGCAGGGCCAGGGGGCTGTTGTCTTTTTTAATATCCAGTCCCCACGTGGGACAGGCACTGGCTGGGGAGGGCACAGGCCTGAACCCTTGAGCACTACCACCCCCAAAGTCAGGAAAGGGCCCAACCTCCCTCCACCACATCTGCCACCTCCCCTTCAGGCTTCACCAGGAAGGGTCTAGAAACCCTGGGGGGGGGGGGGAAGGAGGCACAGGCACACTGGGGGGAGCCTGGGGGGCGGGGGACTCTCCTCCCTCTAGCTGTTCCCTAACTCTCCAAGGAAGCGAGAAGGCAGGGCTGGTGCCGGCAGCCGCTGAGTAGCTTTCTTTCTTTTCTTTTTTTTTTTTTTAATCTGTTAATAAAACGCAAGTGAATCAAATCCGCTCCAAGGGAAAGGGGGGCAGTGAAGCAGGGGTCACGGTGTTTGCAGAAGTTGGAAATTTAATAAGAAGGGAAAATAAAAATAGCCACCTTGCTGGAGAAGCGAGAGGGTTGGGAGGACTGGGCGGGCAGGGGTGGGGGTGGGGGGAACGGCTGGTAGGAGGTGTGTAGAAGGGAGACAGGGAGGAGGGATTGGGGGAGGGGAAACCCACTAGTCTGGAGGCCAGCAGGAGGGGGCCTTGGGGGACCCCTGGAGTGGCTCCAGTGCTCCAGCAGGTTTTGCCAGCAGGGGTGCCAGGCAATTTCGTAGGAAGTTCTGGCTCAAGGAGGTCTGGCCACTTGGTCTTCTCTGTGTACAGCCCCTGCCCAACTGCCCACGAGACTGGCAGGGCTGCCAAGAACAGCTGTGCAGGTTGCTCACTCTCCAAGAATGCAGAAGCATCCCTGTCAAGCCCCGAGTCTACGCAGAACAAGGGGCACCCATTACAAATCCACACGAAAGGTGCAGGCCACCCAAATGTCCCCCGATGGACGATGGGGAAGCAGTGTGGCATCACAGGGAGCACTCAGCTGCTGACCCCAAAGGTCAGAGGTTCACAGCCCGAGTCATCTCACGGGCAGCACATGTCTTAGCATTCTTACAGACAGTTCTACTCTGACCTGTAGGAGAGCCATGAGTCGGGACCAACTCCACTGCAATGGCTTGGGCTTTTTAGGTTGACATGAACAATGGGCTGCTCAGATGCTCCCTGCCGCCGAGTGGGTGCCGACCCATTATCGGCCTATAGAAGGGGGAGAACTGCCCCAGTGCGTTTCTGAGACTGTCACTCTGTACAGGAGCAGGAAGCCCCGTCTTTCTCCCGAGGAGCGGCTGGTGGGTTCGATCTGCTAACCTGGTGCTTAGCAGCCCAGTGCAGAACCATGACACCACCAGGGCTCCTGCAATGGAATCCTACTCAGCCAGACAGAGGAATTGAGAGCTGGGACGCCCTCCAGCTTAACCGACCCTTGAAAACATGTTCCGGAACAGAAGCCAGGCGCCAAAGATCACAGGTTGTGTGAGTCCACTGCTGCGCTGTGTCCAGAACAAGCAAATTCGGAGACAGGAAGCAGATGGGTGGCGGCCAGGAACTGAGGGAAGGGGCAGGGAAGGGGGAGGTGGAGAAAGGGTGTGGCTGCTTAATGAGTACAGGGATTTCCATAGAGGATGCCGGGAAGGTGCCAGACCCAGTAGCAAGCAGGGGTTGCACAACCAACATCATACATGTCCTCAACGCCCCTGTGTCGCGCGTACTTCAAAATGGCTAAGTTCACGTTGCATCCACTTCACCTCAATCTTAAAAGAGGAGACCCACACAACACAGGTCAGAGGACCAGCGGGCCCCTCTCTCTGTGCCCAGTGACGTGTTCCCAGCCCTAGGATGGCTGCCAGCTCTGACTAGAGCAGCCTCGAGCTAGCTACAGTCTGGTAGGTCCTCTGGGAATTCCTCACTCATTCGTTCACTTGTTCACGCAACAGATAGCTCTCAGGGATAATTACGGGCCAAGGGGGAGGTGGGTGACCAACCCCTGCCCTGGGGGCTGAGTCCACAGGGGGCCTGGAGGGTGTGGGAACTGGACAGACAACCAGACAGGCGCTGTCTCCACAGTCCATCCCCCATCACACCCAGTGGTGGCACATGCTGTGGAGATGACCATTCCTGGCAGGCGGTGAGGAAGACGTTGGAACTGGGTGACCTTGTTAGAGGGAGGTGACATTTGAGCAGTGGCCTAGAGCCGGTGGGAGGGGCTTAGGGGAAGAGCGCTTCAGGCAGCGCGCCTAACAGGGCAAAGCGCTGAGGCCCTGTTATCTGGAATGGGCACTTCCAGATTTGGGTTACGGAGGAACCTGGGTGTGCCAAGGTTAAGCACTGACTGGCTAACAGAGAGGTTGGTGGCTCAAACCAACCAGTCGCCCAGAAGGAGAAAGATGAGGCTGTCCGCTTCCAGAAGGATGCACCGTCTTGGACACCCTGTGGGACAGCTCTCCTCTGTCCTGGAGGGTGGCTCCGTATCAGAGTTGTTCGATGGCCATGGGACAGCGCTGGGTTGCTGGGCCTCAGTGAGGGCTCTGCTGGGGGCCAGCCTTGGACTTCCGGAGCTGGCCGACAACGACGAGCCCAATTTGTGCCAGGACAGGACAGGAGTTTCAGCAGCGCATCGTGGTAGACTTGACAATGACCCCGACGCTGAGCCACATAATAACCAGTTTAACCCTGACAACGGGCCTCCATGACAATGGCTCTTCTCTCTACTTTCCCCATCATGGTCCAGTCCTGTCCAGTCCAGTCCGACTTAGTGCGGCCCTATAGGACAGAGGCGCTGCCCCAGAGGGTCTCCCAGGCCGTCATGGACACGGTTGCAGACAGTCACAGCTTCTCTTGAGGAGCAGCTGGTCAGTTTGAACCGCTGACCTTTCCGGCTAAGGGCTTAACCCATCGCGCCACCAGAGTCCCTTATCAGTTGGGAAACTGAGATGGAGCGTGTCATCCCCCCAACCCACTCCCTAAGGCGTTCAGAGGCAGCGCCAGGACTTGAGCCAGGTCCCCCTCGTCCTGGTACCTGCCCAGGTGGACAGAGCAAGTGAGGACCCAGAGCTCCCACGGTGGCAGTCTCGGTTCCCGGCCGGAGGGCCACCCGCTCCCTGCAGAGTTCCGCCGGGAGCGGCGTTGGCGGGTGATTGATGGTTTAATATCTTGAGCTGCGACCCGGGCCCCTCCGCGCCCACGCTGCGGCGGGCGGCCCTGGGCGAGAGGCAGAGGGGATAATTCGGTTACCCGAACGAGAAAGAAAATTACCGAGCTAGACGTAGGCCAGGGGCTGAGCCGGAGGGAGGGATGGATGGAGGGAGAGAGTCCTCATCCTGTTGGGGGTCAGGAGCCTCCAGCCCCCATCTGACTTCTGCCTTGAGAACAGAGGGGCCCCGGCCAGGACCTGGGGTGCGGGGAGGGAACGAGCGAAGAGGCTTTCAAGTGGGACAGTGGGAGGGATGCTGGAGGGGGCGCACAGGGAAGTGGGGGTGGGGGGGTCCTGGCAGAGGCAAGTCTGGAGGAAGCGGGAGGCTCCCGGATCCCTCCGAAGCAGGCTGTGGTTGATTCCGGGTCTCGCTCTCCCCTAGCTCCACAGTCTCCCACTTGTCTGAGCCCTCACCTGGGACCGGCGGAGTCAATGCCAACCTGGCTGGCAACCTCCCGCCCCCACCCCACGGTCGGTTCCCCTAGAAGCCGCCAGAGGGCACGAGGGAGCAGCAGCCTGGGAACGCGTCCCTTTTCCGCGCTGAACCAGCCATGGCTCCCGCCTTGGGTCCGCTTCCTGCCACTGTCCTGCAAATTCCCACAAACCCAAAGGCTTACACGGCACACGTTCCTTCTCGTCTGTCTCTGGGAGGGTCAGAAGTGGGGCGTACACAGGCTTGGTTTCTTCTGGAGGCCGAGGGCGGAGCCGGCCCCTGCCCATCCTGGCTGAGTGGACTCCTGCAGGTCTTGCTGGCTGGTAGCCCAGGGCTCTACCTGGTGGTTTCCTTCAAAGCCAGTCATTCTGGGCCACCCTTGTCATGCTGGGTCTCTTGTCCCACGTGGAAGGGCGCTGTGGTTCCATTAGACCCACCTGCTAATCCAAGATCCGTAACTTACATCTGCAAAGGATGCTCCGTCATCTGAGGAGACATATTCATAGCTGTCAGGACTGGGACATGAACATAGATGGGGGAGGAACAGGGCAAGGGCACGGTGCTGTCTACCAATAATCTTACCACAGCAAAAGCCAAAGTCCTCCCAAAGACCCGGGGGTCTTCGTTATCTGCTCCAGCCTCCTCCATCGTCTCCACCCACTTCCTGCCTCAGGGCCTAGGCACCGGCTGTGCCCCATGACTAGGGTCCTCTTTCCCTAGATGTTCAAATGGATCCCTCCCTCGCCCCCTGCAGGTCTCCTCTCCTCAGTGAGGTCTTTCCAGACCCCTCCACCCAGTTCACAGTGGCCCCGACACCGTGCTGTGCTTAGAGCTCCTAGATGTATGCACCCTGGGACATAGACCAGCTTTCATTGCCTGTCCGCCTGCCTCCAGGCCCCACAGCGCCCACACAGCTCCTGGCACATAGCAGGTGCTGGACACGGGTCTGCGTGTGGGTGGAAGGTGAATCACCTTCCCCGCCTCCACGCTAGACCACCCGACCCCCATCCACCCACCAGAACTCTAGGCCCCACGGAAGGCACAAGGGGCAAGCCTCTATCCCCATTCAAGCACTCTGGCATTTGCTGTTATGAGCCAGACGTCAGTTCCGGGAAGCCCTCCTGAAAGCAGCCCCTCTTCATCCTGGAGAGAAGCAGTCACCAGACTTTTCTCCTGCCCTGCCACCTCGTTGGCCCCCAAACTGTCCTGGTTTGAGGGGTAGAGGTGGGCCAGCTACCCTGTGAGAGCCCCTGCCCCCGTGTTGCTCCCTACATTTGACCAGCTCACCACCTTCTGTGCACGTGGCGGGTGTCTCTTCCTTCCGCAGTGGGCTGGGGTCATGTGATGAGTTTTGACCAATGGGCTACAAGTAGACCCTCTAGTGTTGCCTCCTGGCTGGAGTATTGAATGGCTGGTGTGGGTCTTTCTGGAGTGGAACCTTCCAGATGTGGCTGCCGGTCAGCCTGGCTCCTGGGATGTGGGTGACCCAAAGCAGAGGTTCCAGGTGGCCTGAGATGGCCCTGAGCCAGGATAAGCAGTAGGTGTTGTGGTGTGGAGCCACAGAGAAGCAAAGCCGAGTGTCTCAGTGGCGTGTCCGTTTCTGGTGATTGCTGTCACAAAGTGCCGCCAACCTGGTGGCCTAAAAGAACACACATGTATGCGCTTAAGTGTTTCAGAAGTCGGAAGTCCAAAACCCCGAGCCTAAACCAAGTCCCCCGGGAGACCCTAGGGGGACAGTTTGTTTTCTTGTCTTTGCAAGCTGTGTTGGGCTGGGTTTTCTATAGAAACATAACCAATGACACTCATACATGACTGAGAAAGAACTTCCTATCAAGAAAGAATCTCGCTTTCTGTTTCTCTGTCATCCTGAGTGCAGGTGTCTGAGTGTGAGTGTGTGTGTGTGTGTGTGTGTGTGTGTGTGTGTGTGTGGTGAGGGGGTGGGGGTGGGTCTCCTGTCTGCACAATGTCTGCTCACAAGACTTTCAGGGTCAAGAGAGTCTTGGCGAAGAAACAAAAGCAGGATCACTCCATTCGCAATGGGTTTGCATGGAAACTGGTCATCAGAGCAGAGAATGCTCTAAGAGAAGAGCCTTGAGAAGAACCCAGCTGGGTCTGTCAGGAGTCCCCGTGTGGATGGCCCGCCGCATTTACTGGGGGTCACTAGCATTTTGTCACATTGTTAGGTGCCAGCAGTCCTACACACAACCGAAGGAAACACGGCTCCGCCAGGCGCCACCCTCACAATTGTTCCTGTGCTTCCGCACATTGTTGCAGACAACGTGCCAGCCCGTCTCTTGGAGGGTCTCCCTCTTGTTCCCTGTCCCTCCACTTTACGAAGCATGATGTCCATCTCCAGGGACTGGTCTCTCCTGACAACATGTCCAAAGTGTGTAAGATGAAGTCTCTCCATCCTTGCCTCTAAGGAGCAGTCTGGCCATACTTTGTCCAAAATAGATCGATTTGGCTTGTTAGCGGTCCATGGTAGGTGAGGTACTTAGTTTATTGTGCCAACCTGGTCCATAAACACATGTGGAGTTAATTGAAGGGCAGAGGGATAAATGGCTCAGTGAGCCTTGCCTTTCTAGTTCTCGGGTCTCTTGCTTTCTGATGGTCGGAACAGGGTGCAGTTGCGTTAGCTAGTTCCCTGCTTTAGCTGGCAAGGCTCACTTCCTGCAAGACATCCCTGATGAGAAGCCACATGGACCTACCCCACTGCAGCCCTGGGTACTAAAGCAGCCATGTTTACACATTCACTGACTTGGTTTTCCTCCTGCAGGCGGCATCATAGTGTGTATTTTGTGAGATGGAGGAGGACTTTGTGTATTGGTGTTGGGCATATGGGTTCATGTTGGACTTGTGGGCTTGGCCAGCACTGGGTTGGGATGTTTTCTTGATGCACACTTAACCTTTATATAAAACTCTCTTCTACATGAGTTTCTGTGGATTTGTTTCTCTAAAGTACCCAGACGAACACATTCAGATACTTGGGAGTGGGGTACTGGAGAAAGAAATCATTAAGACTAACACAGTCGGTTCAATATTCTCCAGCACCACAATTCAAATGCCTCAATTCTTTCTTCTATCTTCCCTGTTTAGTGTCCAACTTTCCCATGCATATGAGACCATTGAAAATACCATGGCTCGGGTCAGGTGCACGTTAGTCCTCAAAGGGACGTCCTTGTTTTTCAATGCTCTAAAGAGGGCTGGTGCAGCCGATGGACCTAACTAATGCGTCCTTTGACCTCCTGACAGCTGCTTCCATGAGCTCTGTTGACAACTTCAACCCGTCATACCATGTTTTAAACTTCGCCACCACCCGATCAATTGAACTTGTATCGGCAAACATCTGGTTTCTTCCTTGGTTTTTACGCTTCCTCCTTGAGAGGCTAACAAGGAATCAAGATACGAAGCCTTTGGTTTGAAAAATAAATAAAAGAATTTGCTATCCAGAAGGCATCCCAGCCCACACCGTCCAAAGTCACGTCCACGCATCCCATGCCATCTGGGTCCCTCTTCAGACTCACACAGCTGCTGGAGGAGAAGGCATGAGGGCAAAGCGGGAAGCTGGTGGCTGCCGAGTCGCGTGGATCCAAGGTATGTTGGCACACGCCAGGGCGGCACAGCTCCCAGGATCTGCAGGCCAAATGGATGGCCAACCCCCGAGCCAGATGGCACCGTCCAGACATGCAGGAAGTGAAGAGGCAAGAGAGAGAGGTTCTCAGTGTCTGTCTCATGAAGAGACCACATCCCCAAGGAGGTACCTTCAGGCTGTGACCTGATTGATAGGTTGAACTCTACTCCTGCCTCCACACAGATACCACCAAATTGGCATTAAATCTATCCAGCATGCCAGGGTTTTGAGAAGTCCCGCATGCCTTAGCTCATGGCCCCTTCCTTCATACCTGAAGGCAGAAGCCGGCTCTCTTTACAGCTCTCTCTGTCTCACCTTCTCCCCTGCCTTTCTGTCAAATTCCCCTACCCCCCACCCCCCGCCCGCTCCTACCTCCTCTTACAAGGGATTGCATTAAACCATCTGCTTGGGGGTGGGGGAAAATCAGGATCATCGCCCATCTTAACTTAATCTCATCTGCCTGGCCCCTTCTGTTTCAGGCTGTACAGTCATGGGATCTAGGGACTGAGACAGAGATCAGTAGGAGGCCACTATTCAGCCTACACCTACCAGACTCTATAAAAATTCTGTTTTTCTACCAGATCACCCTGATCTGCTTCTGAAATGGGTCAATCCCCCTCTTGAGTAGCTTGTTCTCACACACATACACAATCGCCCCTGCCCCCACCACCACCACTACTCAGGCCTTCCTGAGCAGGCTCTCCAAGGCTTCAGCTGCAGCGTCCAGAGGTCTTGCACCCCTTCCTGACAACAGCCCCCTGTGCTTTGAGCCCATGGAATCAATGGAAACACCTTCCTTCCCACAGCGGATGTTTGTCAAGGATAGGGGGGCAGTAATGAGCTCGGCTTCAGGGTGACTATGAATCCGAATGGACTTAGAGGCAGTGAGTTTGGTTTGGTTTGGTTTTGGTTTGGAGGAGGCCCTGAAACCTAGTTCACTATCTCCCCCCACCCCAGGCTAGGCAAGCATCCTACAACCCCAGCTTGCTGTTACCCTGACCCCAGGCTCAGCCTCGGTGGCCCTCCCCGATGGCTGGCGTTGTAAGTAGGTGCATTTCATGGACCAGAGGGTCTTTGTGTTTCCAGCTACCATCCAGGGCTCCTCTAATCACCCCAAATAGCCTGGGAGTCTGAAACTGGGGCAAAGGGGAATCCTAGAGGCAAAAAATTCAAGGGCAAAGAGCTTACTTGGGAGGTGAAAGAGCCTCAAGCAATGAGCGCACCTGGGAGGGGAACCTTATTGACAGGATGACTTGCTGTGGGCAGCTGAGCTTAGAACCTGCTGGGGAATTCTGGGAGACAATAGAGCATGAGCGCCCTGCCCACCTCCCTCCTTCACTCTTCCCCCTCCCCTCTCCCCTCAGTCTTCCTACCTGAGGGATGAAAGAGCTGCTGTATTGATCCTCCAAATCCCGTCTTCCATCAGCTTGAGCCCGCCCCTGGGCGCATTAACCCCCAGACACTTAAAAAAAAAAAACAATTCGTTTATTTATTTTTAACAGTTTCACCAATGTACAATTCGCACAGCATACATTTCGCGAGTTCAGCCACCTTCACGAGGGTTGTGCACCTGCCACCTCTACTGATTCCGGAGCTTTCTTCTCTGTCGTACTTGTTGTTGTTAGCACCCCATTTCCCGACAGCCTCCACTGCCCTGTCCCTTTGAATCTACTGATCCAGCGGTTGCCTCTGTAGGTTGACCCATCCTGGGTTACATATACAGAAAAACATCCAAAATCAAATCAAAACACTAACAAACAGCATAGCAACAATGACAGAATGAAACAGGAAAACAACAACAACCTCTCAATGGAAAAGAGTCAAAAATATTAAACACTGGAACAATTGTGCATTAGATCCAAAGGAACACCAAATGATAAGGTGTCCAAACATTGTGGACCTAAGTATAATGGCAGGTAAATCCGCCCTGCAATGTGCTCTGATAACAAGGAGTTCCCATCACTGGTCCATAATCAGAGGGCCTTCACCGGAGGCTTAATTCAAAGGGGGGACCCCTCAAATGGGTTTGGGGATTTCCCTGTCATACACAGCCTTCTGAAAACCCAGTGTTCTGAATTTAGGCTCTCATACCATTCCCTCCTTCCGGTTTGGATTTCACGATTTACAATCCTTGAATCACACGGGCTGGTGTGCTGCTTCTGTGAGGACTGAGATGTCACCTCACTTGGATGGCTGCTTGTTTGAAGGCAAGTCTTTAAGGCCCCAGACTCTATTCTTTCGCATCGTTGGGCATCCTTTGCTTTGTTACTGCATCCATATCTTCAGTGATCCCCGCCTCAACTCCCAGGCACTCTCACCGGAGAGAAGTCCTCAGGCAGTCACGGGAGTCAGGAGCAGGGCATTCCTGACTGGTGCTGGGAGAGCAGATCAGCAGATGTCCAGGGCGCGTGGGCATGGCACCTCGCACCCACTCCCCCAGCTGGTGTCTACCATTTACCGAAAGCCTAGTAGGTGCTGTTGGCTCTTAGACTCCTCAAGACCCAGTGTGAGGCAGGACTATTAACAGGCCCATCTTTCTAAGAGGGCACTAAAGCAACGGCCCAAAGATTGTTTTAAAGGACTGGAGCTGGGACTCAAGCCTGGCCCATCGGACCCATAGTCCCCGCTCCAGGACTCGGGTTCTCAGGGAGAGGTTGTGTGAGTCTGGGTAGACTCGAGAACAAACTCATAGACACTCATCTGTGGGTAAGACAGAACTTCATATACAAGAGCAATTGTGCATGAAGAAAGCATCCCAGCCCAGTCCAGTCCAAGCCATAAGTCCGACATTAGCCCATATGTCTGATACCAATCTATAAAGTCCTCTTCAGACTCCTGAAACACATGCAATGATGCTGAATGTAGAAGATCACAGGCCAGTGGTGGGAAGTCTTGTGGATCCAGTGGCGTTGTAAGCATCTCAGCGCTGGCAGGGGTCTCCACGTGGCTTTGTCACATCAGGGCACTAGTGTAGTTCCATGTGTCTTGTCCATGTGTCAGCTGCCATGACTCCCAGGGAGTCTGCCTGCATCCCGCCCCCAGCAAGCTATTTATCTCCTTAGCACCTCCAAATGAGGTCATCAAGCTACGACTTGATTGACAGGCTAGACTCCACCCCATTCACCCTGAATCCTCAGATTGACACCATACTATGTAACTACCACCAAGGCAGAGGTGGGTGCACAGCAGAGGTGGAGCTGTGGGGAGAATGGATAAGAAAAGGCAGGTGGGGCCCTCTGGGGCATGGCCTGAACTCTTAAGCCCCAGAGAGCTTCAACTTCCGACCTCTGAGCACTGGGGGGTGCCCTAACGTTTAGTAGCCAGCTTAGTGGTCACTTTGAAACCTAAATCAAGCTAGAGTCAAAAATCAGATAGCAAATGTGGGCAAGGGCGTGGGGAAGTTGGGCGGCCATGATGCGGTGTTGCCTTGATGCGTTTTCAAGGCAGTGGAAAGAGACGGGGCCTTGGGATGATCTAACCACTGCTCTAGCCCTGGGCTCTTTATACCCACGTGGCTGAGTCAAGTCTGACTCCCCAGGACTGGATGAGCTCTTCTTTCTAAACTGCTGGCCACTGAAGTGCTAAAGAAAAAGGATCTCTTGCTTGAGCTACTAGTGGTCTGGGTTTCTCTTCCAGCTGCCAAAATGGGACAGAACGAAACAAATGACATCGCCTTATTTTCAGACACAGTTGTGGCAGGGACGCCGGAGGCCCTTATTATGCAGGGATAAACCTTGGGTGTGTGCGTGTGTGTGCGTGTGTGAAAACTATATATCACAGACCGCTTGCCAAGTCACCCGTGTGTACAGGTAGGATACAGTGACGTCGACTGTATTCACCATGTTGTACAACAATTAAACTGTCCTTTCAAACGACTTCGCCATGCTTGGGCAAGCTCCCACCTGCGGCACCATCCCTGAAGACAGGCAAAGTGGGTGGCTTTATGGAGCACAGACCAGCTGGGGGCTGTCCTGTGTGCGTCAGAAATGACCCACCGTGTTCAGTGAGACCAACGGGAGGTGGCTGGGCCGGGACGATGGTCACTAAGGCACCAGCCATGGCATGCTGTATTAGTCTGGGTAGACTAGGGAAACCAAGTCAGAGGCACTCATAGGTATATAAGAAAGAACTTTATATCAAGAGAAATTGAATATTGAGAAAACATCCCAGCCCAGTGCAGAAGTCCGATATTAGCCCGTATGTCTGATACCAATCTATAAAGTCCTCTTCAGCCTCACGCAACACATGCAATGACGCCGAATGCAGGAAGACCACAGGCCAGTGGGTGGGAAGTCTTGTGGATCCAGTGGTGGAGGAAGCATCTCAGCACTGGCGCAAGTCTCCGCGTAGCTCCTCCAGCTCCAGGACTCCGGCTCCATCAGCGTAGCTCCATGTGGCTTGTCAACAGGCATGTCTGGCAGGGAGTGCGTGTGTCCCGCCTCCGTGAGCTATTTGTCTCCGTGGCGCCTCCAAATGAGGTCATCTATCTGCAACCTGATTGACAGGCCAGATGCCACCTCTTCCTCAACTTGACAGATTATGTGTCTGCGACATGTGCCACGGCCTCCAGGGGCCCCTCATTGTGATGAGCGTGCTCTGGGGCTCCATGGACTCCCGAGTGCCCCAGGTCATCCCTCAGTCTTAACAGCAGAGATCCATTGTCACCATGTTCGTGACCGGTTCTGTTTGCTGCTCCTTCTTTTGACTGATTGCAATTCCGGCCCCAATTCAACTCTCTCCTGGTACCACAACTAGAACATGACACCCTCTGGTCTCTCAGCTGCCACCGGGCCCAGGGCCTGTCTCTGAGGTTGCAAAGCGAATCCTCTTGATGCAAGATCACCTCCAAGCCTAGACCACCTTCCTCGATGTGCCTATTGGGACATCAGCTGCCTTCCCGAAGGCGCTCACCTCGCCCCCTCAGCCCTTCTTCTAAAATGCACTGTTTCTCTCCAGCCCCCTTTTCTGCACGTTTTGATGAATTTTGTGCCAACTTTGCCTAAACTGGGCCGAGTTCGCCACACGTCCATGCGCGCTTCTGGAATAGAAGGCAGGCTTCTTTGGGAAGTACCCTGCCCTCGCCTCTGAACCTGTGGATTGGAAGATGCCCCCCCTGCCCACTCCCAACATGAGAGTAGCAAAAGGTTCAAGACTTGCCCAGAAACGGCTTCAAGACAGAAGCAGCTCCTCTGGGTCAATAGGAAACCATGTTCCGAGGGAAGATCGGTCCACACTGTAGAACTACCCTGAGATCTATTTTTAGAATGGACTTCTTATTTCTGCCATCTTTTGGAATACATTATTTTTCTCTCCTCTAAAACACACAACAAAAAGCCCCAACCCACTGTGTTCTGCAGGCTGCTGTAGTATTTTCTTCCTGTCGGTCTCCACTTCGTCCCAGAGTTTCGGTGGCAAGAACCTCGATAGCAAGCTCAGAAAGCGATGGAGCGAAAGTTTGCACAGAGAGGGGCATCTGTATTGAGCAGCCTCGTGAAAGCTGATGAACATTTGCCTTAATACACACACCTAGGCAAGGAAAACGGTTGTGCCATCTGCGATCTGGGGGTTCTGTGCTCTAGACACCACAGTACCAGCTGTGCCTGGCATTGAGTTGGCCCTGACTCGTGGAGACTTTGTGCACGAGATTGGGCCATGGGGAGCCAGAGGGATCTTGATGGCTGGGTTTTTGGAAGTCGATCACCAGGCTGGTCTGTCTTGGTCTAGAAATTCCAAGGTGCACGAGGCGTCTGCGCTTGAGCGGGAATTGAAGCAGGACCTCCCAGACAGAAGAGCCATCCCCAGATGCTGTGATGGAAATAAGAAGCAAACTGATTGCCACCAAGCTGAGTCCAATTCCTGACATTCCTCTGTGGTGCAGAGTAGAGCTCTCCCAGAGGGTGGGTTATTTTTAGCTGCCAATCAAGTTTGTCCTTACTGCTATGTGCCATTGAGTCAGTTCCATCTGAGAGCGTCTTTATAGAAAACACCACCCGATCCTGGGCTCTCCTCACGATGGTTCCGCTGCCTGAGCCCATCGTTGCAGCCACTGTGCCCATCCATCTCCCTGAGGGCCTCCCTTCCTCCTTTTTGCTGCCCCTCCACCTTGCCCAACATGATGTCCTTCTCCAGGGAATGCTCTCTCCTGACAACATAGCTAAAGTCTGAAAGACGAAGTCTCACCATCCTTGCCTCTAGGGAGCACTCTGGCCATATGTCTCCCAAGACAGATCGGCTTGTCTTTTTAGCAGTCCATGGTACTTTCAGTCTTCTGCTCCATCACAAGCAAATGCATTGCTGCTTCTTCAATCTTCTTTATTCCATGTCCAACTTCCACATGCCTATGAGACCATCGAAAATGCCATGACTTGGGGCAGATGCACACTAGTCCTCAAGGTAACAGCCTTACTTTTCCATGCTCTAAAGAAGTCTTGTCCAGCACGTTTACCTAGTGCAATGTGTCTTTTCCATCTCTTGACTGCTGCTTCCATGAGCCTATCAGGTCGTCACACATGGTCCAGTGCTGTTAATCCATGTCGGAAAGGATCATGGAAAGGCCTCACTCGCTCACACACTGTCACCCAGTCCATCCCGACTCACAGCAACCCCCTAGGATGGGGTAGACCTTCCCTCTGCCAGTTTCTCAGACTGTCACTCATTAGGGGAGTAGCAAGCCTCATCATTCTCCCGAGGAGCGGCAGGTGGTTTGGAACCACTGACCTTGCAGCTAACAGCCCAACGGGTAGCCAGCCCAGTATGCCACCAGGATGAGTACATCATTAGATAGACCAAACGCTGAGACTCAGGGGTATGCAAAGCAAATATGCTGCAATCGAAACAACAACAACCATAACAACCAAATTGTCCTTCTGTCAATTCTGACTGACAGTGACTCCCCATGTGTCCAAGCAGCATTACACCCTGGAGGGCTTTCAGTGACTGCTCAGTGGAAGGTGATCGCCAATCTCCACAGGGTTTTACTGGCCCTCAGGGGGAGCCCTGGTGGCATAGTGGTTACACATTAGGTGACTGACCTCAAGGCCAACAGTTCGAAACCACCAGCCTCTCTGAGGGAGAAGGATGGGGCTTTCTACTCCCATAAAAAGACACAGTCTTAGAAACTCACAGGGGCAGTTCTACCCGGTCCTACAAGGTCACTATGAGTCGGTATCTCCCCACTGCCAGCGAACTAGGTTTCCTGGTGTCATCTTTCCCAGAAGGACTTTGCTGGGTCTTTCTCCCAAGGAGAAGGAGCCGTGGTAGAGCGGTGGGCCAACATTCCCTCTGCTGTCAGAGAAGCCTGCCTCTAAGGACAGAGGGGTCCGTAGGCACTACTGTACGGCATAAGATAGAGAGATCTTAGTAAAGGCTAGATAATTGGAAAGACAAGAGAGGGAATAAAATAAAGGTGTCAGACACATTTCATAGTAGCATGCTCACTCCTGGGACGGCCATGATCTCAGCAGCCAGGTCCGCGCAGAGAGAGAGTCTTTACTGTCCTGGGATATTTATAGTTAGCCATGAGACATGCATATTCAGGGGTTACATTTGTCACAAGGTGGGTGGTAACCACAGTAAAGTCCCTGAGCTCACAGGTGAGGAAACCTAATACCTGCATTGGGGAAGGAGTAAGGGGGGATATGTCCCACGGCCGGGAGCAGATAAAACAGATAGGAATGCCTGCTTCTACAGGGACACAGAATCAACCATGTGCTCACTTTAAGGCAGCATAGCTATTAGGGGAGAATCTGTGGGAATGATATTTAAAGCAGCATAATGTACATGGACTTTGCCTCTAACTTACCGAAGTGGAGGCTTTCCTACTGTGGAATACCAGCTTTCCAGATTCCCTCTGTGATCAGTCAGGGACTAGAGTCCTCATCCTATTTCCCTCCGCGTGAGTTTCGCACACTCTGAAAAATGCAAGGCTGATTATGTGAACCCCCCAGGTGCTCTGCCGGAGGTGGACGTGGCAGAAAGATGTGGCCGTCTCTTCTGGAGAGTTTTAAAGCCTTGGGAGACCTGTGGACCATCCTCCTCTGCTCTATTGGGTCTCTATGAGTCTGCAGGGAATGAAAATAGACTGGGGCAATAGCAGGGGGACCTCGTCCCTGTGGAGCGTCTGCGTGGGTTTGCACAGCCAGCCTTTACCCTAACTCACCGCTCCCCTCCCACCCCCATCTGCCAAGCTCACCTGGAACACGTGGTGGTGGTGTTGGGGGGCAGCCAGCCCCCCACAACTAATCACGGGTTTGGTAGGTGCAACTGTACAGTTAAGATATAGAAAGATCATAGTACAGTCACAGAGAGGTAGAGGAGATAGGAGAGAGTAAAAAAAAGAAGTCGGGCACATTTCATGGTAGCATGCTCACCTCAGCTCCTCTTGGTGGTCCACGTGGAAGTGGGGGGCCAGAGGGCAGGAGAGAGCTCTCGTGAGGTTTTATTTCTAACCAAAGCTTATCTATCTTTGGGGGCATGCAACCCCCCTGATTAAAGATAACGACCTCGGCAAAGGAAGGGGTTGTAACATACAAGCAATCGGAGGGGGATGACCTAGGGGTGTACATGCAGTAGTCAAGGGAGGGAATGGGGTACATATGTGGCAAGATGGGTGAACCCTAGATTCCTTATAGTAGCCCAAGCTTAGTCATCCTTGAGTGGTCCCGGGCTTGCCTTCAGGCACTCCTTCAAGGGAACAGTATCAGAAGAGAGTGGATCCTATTTAGGGTGAGTCAGACTATATGGTCTGGTTGCTCTACATGGCTGATACCCTTAAGAAGAATAACCTCTGACCTACTTTCATTGACCTCCTGGTGTACAGTCATTTGCCGTGCGCAACAAGCGTCGTCGTGGGTTTGGCATCTATTTGGGAGACAAACTCGAGCAATCTTTCTGTATCCCACAGGGGTGGTGGTCAGTGTCATTACATCGTTTGTGGACATCAAAAGGAAACATCGTCCGGTCCTGCGCCAGCCTCACAATTGATGCCACGTTTGAGCCCAGCGCTGCTGCCTCTGTGGCAATCCGTCTCCTGAGGCCCTTCCTCGGTGACACGGATCTCCTCTGATTATGTGTCCAAAGTCCAGGGAGCAAAGTCTCGCCCGCCTTGCCTCTAAGGAGCGCCCGGGCTGTCCTTGCTCCAAGAGAGACTTGTTTGTTCTTCTGGCCCTCTCACAGAGAGTTCTACCCTGTCCTATCGGCTCGCTGTGTGTTGGCATCAACTCCGTGGCAGCGAGTGAGTTCTGGCCCCCCATGGTACGTCCAGTCTCCTTTGCCAAGGCCACAGTCCAAAGGTACCCTTCTTCTGCAGTCTTTCTTATTCGCCATCCAGTCTTCAAAGCAGATGAGGTGACTGAAAAGACCATGGTTCAGATCAGGCACGCCTTAGTCCTCAAAATGAGACCTTGGTGCGCTGAGACTCTCAGGAGGGCTTGTGCAGCCACGGCCACTGTCTTAACTGCTGCCCCAACGAGTGCTCGTGGCAGAGCCCAGCGAAACGAACCGCATCCGCACGCAGGACTCAAACCCACTGCCATCGAGTTCATTTTGACTGACCGCGACCCCACTGGACAGGGCATAGCGGCCCCTGTGGGTTTCCGAGACGGCAACTCTCTTCGGGGTAGCAAGCCTCATCTTTTCTCTTTGCTGACCTTATCGCAAACAGCACAACACGTAATCCACTAGGGCCACAGTAAGTGCTTCCTACAGGTCCCTGTTCCTCCCCCTCTGGCTTTGGGATGAAGCCACCCCTACCCCTCTGACTGGTGTCTGGGGTGGAAAGAAAAGGGAGGCGTCTGCACTGGTCTTTCTCCATCTTTCTTCACCCCAGGATCACTTCCTGCTCTGCACTGTGTCCTGAGCACTGACCTCCAAGACCCCACCATTGGGTTTGGGGGTAGAGTCATGGGTAAGGTGACCAGATTTTAACAATGGTAAAGTGGGACACCATTGATCAAACTCATATCCTGGTGAAATAGCCACATGGCAGCTGAAAAGCGTGTACCCTAGCTTGTCGTGCATTCTTTCCAAAACTCGGGACTTTTTTTTTTAATGCTACGGGATGTGGGAAAAATTGTTTAAAATCGGGACTGTCCCGCCAAAAGTGGGATGTCTGGTCACCTTAGTCATGGGAGGCACAGATGGAGGTGGCAGGAAGAGAGACTGGCTGGGGTAATCACACCTCAGCTCACTTCCTGACTCTCTGCTGACTCCCAAAGGGCCTCCTGCCAGGTGGACCCCTCCCCACAGCTCTCTCTCTCTCTCTCTCTCTCTCTCTCTCTCTCTCTCTCTCTCTCTCTCTCTCTCTCTCTCTCTCTGGGTTCTAACTACTCTCTCGCCTTCCTGCACCCCTTCCTATCTAGTTAACCTGCGAATCAGCCCCAGCCTTCCTTAAACTTCCCTCTCCTGAACCCCGAGAACCACACTGCCAGCTCCCCATCCACCCCTGGACTCTCCAGCAGCCTCTGTGAGGGCCTGTTTCTTGCAAAACTTTTGGTGAGTTTCAACCATCACCACCAAGCCCATTTCTTTCAAGTCGACCCCGACTTACTGTGACCCTCTAGAAAGGAGCCCTGGTGGCCTAGTGGTTACACACTGAGCTGTTAGCCTCAAGTCCGGCAGTTCAAACCCACCAGCCACTCTGCGGAAGAAAGACGAGGCTTTCGACTTGCGTCCACAGTTACAGCCTCAGAAACTCAGGGGTGGGGGGGCGTTGTCCGTCCTCTAGGGTCACGATGAGTCAGAATCGACTCGATGGTGGCAGCGAGTTCAGTTGGGGTTATAGGTTGAGACAGACACGCAGGAGCTGCGGCGGGGGTCTCAGACACAGCAATGGTAGGGTTGGCGCTGGACCACTGGTGCTTCCTTCTGCTGTGCACGGGGTGGCAGAGAGTCCAAAGCAACTCCAGGGCACAGGATGGAGTCGAACTGCCCCACAGGGCTCCCAAGGCTGTAAGTCTCTCTTTCAGGAAGCTGATTGCCTCCATCCCTCCTACAGAGCCCCTGGCTGGGTTTGAACAGCCCACTTCTCGGTCAGCAGGGGAGTGTTTGACCACTCACCTACCTGCTAAGCAAACACAAAACCCAACCCAGGGGCCCCAGGTCGATTCCAGCACACAACGGCCCCACACAGGGTTTCTGAGCCTGCCAGTCTTCGTGCGAGTAACTACGTAGGTTGCTCTTCTTCCTGCAGAGCCGCCGGTGGGCTTGAACCAGCCGACCTTGCAGTAAGCAGTCTCCTCCTTACCCGACAGCGCCACCAGGGCAGCGGCTCAGCCTGCTAAGTGGTTAAAAATATCCACTCCGCCCAAGCAATTTCGCTAAGCTCATGTCAAGGGGAGAGAGGGAGCCGCTGGAGAGATGGCAAATGAAGCAAATTGCTGAAAATCGGATTTTTACTGTCTTATCTAGGAGCCACATGAGAGGAGAGGCAGATTGCGATTTCTGCCAGAACTTTCTCACAGCCCGAACTGGGGCAGGAAAGTGGCGGAGGGCCGGGAGAAGGGGTGGGGCGCGGGGGAGAAGGCTGGGGGAGCAGCGAAGGAAAGGGAGAAAGAAAGGGCAAGGAACAAACAAGAAGAGGAAGCAGCTCTGGGAGGACGAGGGGCCCGCCCTGAGGGCCTCGGGGGGCTTCCGCTCGGTGACCCCCGACCAAGGCACCTGCCTGTCCCAACTCCCCTTCACTCACGGCATCCGATTTGAGTGGCAGAATAAGGCCAAGCAGCAAAGGGGAGCCACTCACCCCATTCCATGGGCAAGAAAACTGAGGCTTAGGGAGGGGAGTTATGCTGTTAAAGTGTGTGGGGGGGGTACAGTGCGGTCATCAGAGGGCTTTTTCTGCAAAGGTACAGATGAAGATGCTAAGTCTGGGGGCTCACCTGGTCCCTGGTGGCAGCTACTCAGTTCTGCTGGTGTCGTTAGAAAGGGGTCCGCAGGCAAACTACATGGAAGAACGGACACGGCCGTGTGCCGATAGAGCTTTATTTATAAACAGCAATAATAATAAGTGGCAGGCTGGATTTGTCCCCGGAGGTCTTCGTTTTCTGTCTTAGAGCTGGGTTCTCTCACCTGTCGTCACATTTACATTTGAATGAAGTACAATTACAGGTTCACTTAGGGCTCCTGCTGGCCAGTTGGGACAGCACCGGTAGCAGCCATTTACGTCACTGGAGGAAGTTCTAGTGGACAGCACAGCTCTAGAACTTTTCCCCCTCCGTACTATGTTTTCTCCACCACTAGTCTTGCCAGTCGTCGGGCACACTGTGGTGGCTTGCATGTGGCTGCGATATTAGAAGCTATGCCGCCAATATTTCAACTGCTAGCTGGTCACCCAAGGTAGAGAGTCTTCAGTGGAGCTTCTGGACTAAGACTAGGAAGACGGAAAAGGCTGTCCACTTCTGAAAAATTAGCCATTGCTAACCTTGTACAAATAGCCCAAGAACACTGATAGTGTGCCGGGCGCTGAGCCCCTCACGTTCGAAGGCACTCAAAATATGACTGAGGAAAAGCTGCCACCCCAACATAGCGTTGAGCACAGAGGCCGTCCACGGAGAGCAGCTTGGGGGACTTGAATTTGGGGCTGGGGCACTATTCGGAATGAGAAGCAGCAGGTGTAGCATTTCATTCTGTTATACCTTAAGGTGGCCGTGAGTCCGAGCCGGCTCGTTGGCCCCTAACCAGTCTGTGGTTGTGGGTTAGATGCAGAAGGGAGAGGAAAAAGACGGGACACGTGGGTGGTCCACGTAACTGACTGGAACAAGAAGATCCAGAAGAGTACCTGGGGAGGCCGAAAGTCTTTAGTTGAGACCAGGGATTGGCCAACTTTTCAGACAGAAGAGTCCATCTTGTCCCTCAACACAACTTAAAATTCTTCACTCAAGAATCCAGGGTAATGAAGCAACCACCTAGCTTAACCCTGGAGGAATCTGGGTTCTGGGTGGAGGGAGGCCTTCCCCCTGGTGAGGTAGAGATGAGTCCCAATCACATTCTCATAACTAAGATGAATCCCCACAACAGCCTCCCAGAAAAGGGCTACCTTAAAGTTAGCTCTTGTAAGCACCAGCAGCTTGATCTATTGGGGCAGACTGGTTGAATTGCTCTCTCCATGCTCAGGCGACAGCCACGCCCCCTTACCTGCCCCCAGCACCGGTGTTAGGTTATTCCTCCAATGAACTCAGGGTCCTCTGTTGTTACAGCCCTAGACAACCCCAGTATGTGCTTGCTTGTGATTAGGGGGCTTGCATGTCCCCAGACTACAAAAAGTTGATGTAAGATTACATTTTCTCTCTCCTTCTTGGACCTGGTTCCTGATGCCATGGCAGAAGTGAGCACCCCAAATCATCTGTCTTTCTCTTAATTTCTTCTCTTCAATGACACAACCATCCCTTAGGACCCCTCCGGATGTGGGCCTGGATCCCACAATGTTGTCGTTCGCCTTCCAGAGGGAAAGAGCGCTCTAGAGGGCTTTGGCACAGTTCACGAGATAAGCAAGCCTGCCCGGAAGTGACAGATCTTAGTTCTTCTCAGAAGTCACAGGTTTCGACTAACCACGTGGTTACACGTCGCCACGAGGCCAAGATTAGGATGCGACCGAGCCAAGCCGAGGCATTTTAAATCGCCTCTGGTGCCCGTGAAAGTTGGACATTGAATAAGGAAGATCACAGAAGAATCTCTGCGTTTGAATTGTGGTGCTGGAGAAGAACACTGGCATCTCCGGGCACTGCCAACAGGACAAACGGGTCTGTCTTGGAAGAAGCACCGTCTGAGCGCTCCTTAGAGGCCAGGATGGTGAGACTTCATCTCACGTACTTTGGGCTTGTTGTCAGGAAAGACCGGCCCCTGGAAAAAGACACCATGCTTGGTAAAATAGAGGGGCAGTGAAAAAGAGGGAGGCCCTCGATGAGATGGATGGACACGGTGGCTATAACAATGGGCTCAGGAGTGAGAACAATTGCGAAGATGGCACAGGACCTGGTGGAGTTTTAGTTTGTTGTCCAGGGGGTCCTGCGGGTTGGAACCAACTCAGAGACACCTCACAAAAGCGGTAGTGTATCCATGTGAAAGCCGGACAGTGCATCCAACCACAGAAAGTCTGCTGCCTTGGAATTATTATGTTGGGGTGGAATATTGATTATAGCACCGACTTCCAGAAGAAGGAAGATGTCCGTCTCAGAAGCAGTACAGCCAGCAAGCTCCTTAGCAGCTGCTGTGTTGCAAACTTCGGACCTGTTACCCGGAGGGAACCCATCCCTGGAGAAGGATGTCATACTTGGCAAAGGGTCAATGTGTTTGAGTTGGCGTCTCTAGAAAGCAGAGCCGGTGACACTCGTATGCGTTTGTCTAGAGAAAGATTTGCACCAAGAAACGGCTCACGCGGTTGTAGAGGAAGGAGGTCAGAGCAGTCCGGGTCAAGGGCGCCGATCAGATGTCAGCTGAAGGCTTCGCCTGACTCTTGTAGCTGCAGGGGCTGATGAACAGGAAGCGGAAAGATATCAAGCTGAATGAACCCGACGCTGGTCAAATGAATCCAAGATCACAGTCCGCTGGTGGCTCTTGCCGAATAAGATGCGGGATTCGAACCCAGGACCTAAGTCAACTAGCTTCACGCCTGGTCAATTTGTGCTCTGAGGAGGCCATACCCTGACTGACAGCTCCCTCATTCATATCAAGGCGCTGGGATTAACGAAGTCTATTTGCCCCACAACTGCTTGGCTGCGTCGGAGAAGAGCCGCCACAGATCGGACCACACTGTTAGGTGACATCATGGGAGAATCCTGGCCCACCCAAGTTGCCCTAAAACCCGTCACAGTCAGTGAAGCAGAAAGATCCTCATGGATGGACATAGTGGCCAAGGGAGGGAACTTAAACATGGCAACACCTGTGAGGATGGTGTAGGTTGGGGCAGTGTTTGGGTCTGTTGTCCATAGGGTTGACATAAGTCGGAAATGGCTTGTTGGTGCCCAACAACAGCAACAACAACAACAAATATGTAACAGTCAAGATAGCCAGGTGGTGATACAGTGACCGACATGTAATAGGACAGCCGGGGTTATGTACCAAAGACAAATGTCTAATAGGATGCTGTTATTGTTGCTAGGTACCGTCAGGTTGGTTCCATCTCATAGCAACCCCTGTCCAACAGAAGAAAACACTGCTTGGTCCTGCGCCATCCTCAGAGTTGCCCGTATGTTTGAGCCCATTGTTGCCGCCACTGTGTCCATCCATCTCACCAAGGGCCTTCCTCTTTTCCATTGTCCTTCTACTTTACCAAGCACGGTGTCTTTCTCCAGGTACTGGTCTCTTCTGAAAACATGTCCAAAGTCTGTGAGATGAAGTCTCACCATTCTTACCTCTAAGGAGCATGCTGGCTGTACGCCTTCCAAGACAGATTTGTCGATTCTTTGGGCAGTCCCGGGCACTTCCAATATTCTCCTCCAGCACCACAGTTCAAGTGCATCAATTCTTCTTTGGACTTCCTTATTCAACATCCAACTTTCACAGGCGTGGGAGGCGCTGGAAAACACCATGGCCTGGTCGGGACAGCCAAGCTTAAGTTACAAAGAATCCCAAACAAGCCCAGAGTGTGGAGCCGGATGCGGCGATGGTTCCAGACTGCAGACACACTCTGCACCAGCAGTCTGTAAGATGGACGGGTCCGCCCTCCCTTGAACATGATACAGCAGGTCCTGGTGTAAAGCAGGGGAGGGGACAGATTCTTCTGAGTCTCCACTGTCAATGTGGCAGACACACAGATGCCAACAGCTTTACAAACACGGCCGCCTGACCCCTTCCCGGAGCCCACCAAGCACCTAGAATGACTCCCACCACAGCCCCTCCCAGTATCTGGCAACTCCCAAAGCCCCAGGCAAACCCTCTGCTGTCTTGTCTGTGCCCTGTCCCCAGGTCCCTGAAGAGCAAGGGCTAATAAAGCCATCATTGATGAGTGAGGGAAGTCGACAGAGGTTTTAATTACAGCAGAAAATCGGTCCAATTGGTATTTAATGTAGAATAAGTGTCGAGTTAACTGGGCAGGGCAGGAAAGATGCGCTTTGCACAGAGGAATCCTCCTGAGCTGGCCTGGCTGGTTTTCCCTGGGAGCCTCCGAGGTGGCAGAGGGGCTAAGGCTCTGGCTCCCAGGGGGTGGCGGGGCACCTCTGAGGCACGGAGAGGGAAAGGGAAGCTGCCAGGCAGACAAGAGGGGAGGACAGAGGTGACAAGACAGACTCTCAATCCTCTGGCCTCAGGATTTCTTACCACAACCAGTTAGTCTTCAGCTTTTGCTGGCAGCGGTGGAGAAAGTGTCGTCGGCGTGTTCAACTGCCATTAAGCCCAGTCGGCCCGCCACTCATGATAAGCCCCCCTGCACAACGCTGTCTGGTCCTGCGCTTTACCCATGATCCCTTGTGGGGCAGTCCATTGTGACCAATTGGGCTTGCACTGGCGGGTTTTCAAATTCAGATCTCTAGTCCTCTCTGGCTAGTCCATGCGAGTCTGGAAGCTCTGCTGGATTCTGGGCAGCAAGGTGGCAAGACACAAGCTTCCTCTAACCAGCAGGTGATGGATGGCTCTTCGTGAGATGCCCTGGTCGGGACTCAAACCTGAGTCTCCTGCATAAAACGAACTCATTCCCATCAAGTCAATGCCAACTCATAGTAACCCTCCAGGACAGGGTAGAAGTGGCCCCTTCTGGTTTCTGAGACTGTGGCTCTTCACGGGAGTAAAGAGTCCTCCCTCAGAGCAGCCTGTGGTTTCAAACTGCCGACGTTGTGGCGAGTAACCCAACGTATAACCACTATGCCACCAGAGGTCCTGGTTTTTCCTACGTGGGAAGTGAGAATTCTATTCCTGAACCAGCACCATCTCCGGAGAAGAATGATGGTTTGTGTGATCTCCTGGGGATGGGCTTGGATCAGGCAGTGTTTTGTCCCATGATGCCTGGGGTTACTAGGAGTCACAGACACCGACTCAACAGAGGATGTAGAAGGAGGAGGGGCGCGGGGTGAAGGTTTCCTAGGATGGAGAGATATGGAGCAAGCTGATCTCTCTAGATGAGGACAAAGTCCCCGAACCTCTCAGGCCAGGCTACCTGCATCTCCCCTTCAGGAGGGATAGAGGCAGGTCTTCCAGGAGAGCCAAGAGAGAAACAAGCACAAACATGCTGAGCAACAGGACAGCAGAGGCCAATGCCAAGTAGAACCAACTGCCCCTTATCAATGGCTGAGCCCATCCAAAGAAACACTGTGGAAATAAGAACAGAAACCCTGGGTCAGACTTTTCAGGTGCTGGTCCTGAAGGACCATTTACTAGTGGGGTGACTGGGGCAAGTGGCTTCCCCCTGCTCTCAGTTTCCCTGAAAATATAATTTGCCATCATCAGGATAGGCTAGGGAGGGCCGCAGAAACAATAAGCCCAATCTCTCCGGGGCTTCAAACCACCAGACTTACTTCTGGCTCATTCTCCATGTCTAGTTTGGGTTTTGCGGGCATGTGTTTGTCCGGGTTGACTACAGAAACAAATTCATAGACGCTCATGTGTGTACAAGAAAGGACTTTATATAAAGAATAATTGCATATTAAGAAAACATCCCAGCCCAGTCCAGATCGAGTCCATAAGTCTGATATTAGCTCATGACTCACACAACCATGCAATGATGCAAAACGCAAGATGATCACAGGCTAGGGGGTGGAAAGTCTTATGGATCCAGTGGCAGTGGAAGCATCTCAGCGCTGGCGTGGGTCTCCATGTGGCTCCTCCAGCTCCAGGGCTCTGGCTCCATCAGCATAGCTCCACGTGGCTTGTCAACAGGAACATGAAGCAGAAAGTGTATGTGTCCTGCCACCAGGGAGGAAAACAGGCGTTCCCAGAATCCTCAGGAGAAGGCCATGCCCACAAGGAGTCACCATTGGGTATGACTTGATTGACAGGCTAGACTCCACCCCTTTGCTCGCATTGACAGGAAATTATGGAACTGCCACAGGGCAATTGCTCAGCTGGTCGTAGTCAAAATGCAGCAACAGCCACGTTCTGGAACACTGCTTGATGTCTTGCCAGGAGGAAATCCTGGCTCTCACAGGTCCAGCCCTTGGCAATTAAATTCTCTACCCTGGAGATGACAGGTCCATCCGACACCCAGCCCATTGGTTATAACTCATCCTATCACCTTATCCACACAAGGTGGGCAAAACCAACCAGCTTCCCTCAGGTCGATCCCGACTTCTGCGTGTCAACATGGGACTGGGTTCAATGGCTGCATTGTCAAAGTGGACAGCCAGGACTTTCTTCCAAGAGGCCTCTGGGTGAATGCTTGGAAATCAGCCTTCCCATTGCAATTGTATGAACCAGGAAGCACACTTCCACCTCCTGCCCAGAGAGGGAGGCCTGGAAATATTTAGCCAACAACGCTAAGGGCTTCCAACCAACAGGCCCCTGTGAACACTAAGAAAATTCATGAAGATCAAAGGCAAAAACCCTCGGTCTGGATGACACTTCAATGTGAAGAAGACCACAATCCTCAACTAGACCACTAAGCAACGTGAGCACCATAAGCAAGAGTAGAAACGATGGATGTGGCCAAGGATTTCAGTCTTCTTGGATCCCCACCCACACTCAGGGAAGTAGTCATTCAGAAACCAAAGGGCACATTGCCTTGGGCACAAGACTTCTCTCAAGAGACACTCTCCCAGTGAGACATTCCTGTTGACAAGGCACATGGAGCTACTCTGATGGAGACAGAGCCCTGGAGCTGGAGGAGCCACGTAGAGACTCACACCAGCGCTGAGATGCCTCCACCACCACTGGGTCCACAAGACTTTCCACCCACGGTCCTGTGATGTTCCTGCATTCGGCATCATTGCATGGCTGCGTGAGTCTAAAGAAGAATTTATGGACTAGTATCGACATGTGGGGTGACATCAGACTCATGGACTTGACCTGAACTGGGCTGGGATGCTTTCTTAATGCACAATTGCTCTTTGATATAAAGTTCTCTCTTACACACACACACACACACACACACAACTTCTTTCAAGGGTAGAGGGCAAAGAGCAGAGATGTCTCTTTGAGGACGGAGGCGCACCAACCCAAGCCATGGTACTTGCCATCGGTTCCATGTGCGTGTCACAGGGGGACAGTGAATTAGGAAGACCAGCGCAGAACGGATGGCCTTGAATCATGGTGTTGCTGAAGCCCATCAACTACATGCCATGGATGGCCAGAAGAACAGCCAAATCTCCTTTGGAGGAAGCACAACCATCGGTACAGCCAAGGAGCACATCCTCAGAAGGAAGGATGAAGAAGCGCTGTCTCTTTCTTTAGACATGTATCAAGAGGCACCCAGAAGGACATCAGAGTTTCTTTCCTTTTTAATCAGGGGTCTGATGTCTCTCTGATACTGTTTGAACAAGAACTAAGACATACTCGTGGATAGACACCTGGGAGGCGGGAGCCCGGTGTGGGCCAGGTGTTCTGGGTGTGTGGCGGGGATGTACCACAACCCACGTACAGTTGGGATTCTGACCTTGAACTCTGTCTGACTCGCTTCATCATACTTTGCAGGATGCTGTGAGCTCAAATCCACCCAGACTTTCTCCACCACATACCCCTCCCCCTCGAGCTAACACGCATTACCCTCCAGAGGCCCACCCACCTCCCCTCCATGCCACCTGCCTGTGACAGCCAGGTGCCTGTGAGAGCTTTAGTCCCCACCTGATCCTCAGGAAGCATGGCCCCACCCCGACTTCTCAGGGTCCCTCGCATTTCCGTTCCGCCGGTGGATGTGTTTCCTTCAGAGGGTCGCTCACTCCGGAGAAGTCTCCCCCATGATGGTGAGGTCAAGGGGGGGGGGCAGAGACACTGGGGGAGGGGAGCACCAGCTCTCCTGCGTAGGAGACCGGGATTGCCCCAGCCCTTCCTCCTCAGTAGGGGGCCAAGAGTCCCCCCCCCACTCCTGTTGTTTCCCAGCCCTTGCGCTCTGGGAGCTAAGCCCTGCTGGCTGGCCCCCTTGGCCGGGAAGGGTAGGGAATCGAGTTAAGGAGGATTTAGCTGCCAGCCCGCCTTCCTGCTGCGAGATTAGCCGAGATCAATATCCCCCCAGAGGGGCTCCCTAAGACCGTGACCCTGAGAGGTAATTAACAGGCTCCGAAGCCTGGTCTGGGGTCTAGCTGCTTGAGCAGCCCTGGATGCTTCCCAGGACTCTCCTGGCTACCCCACCCCGCCACCCCCATACCTGCTCTGCTTGACTGTAAATCTGGGGAGCCCTGAGCATCTCCATTGCTGCCCCAGCTTTCTTCACTGAGGACTTGCTGTGTGCCAGCCGCCGCCCACCGCCCAAGGCTAGGCATAGCCCCCATGTTCTCACCACAAGTCTGGGAGTCCAGCCCTGTTACCCCTCACTGATGGAAAGGGTCCCTGGTTGGCACACATGGTGGAGCGCCCAACTGCTAGTTGAGAGATTGGTAGGTCAAATCCACCCGCAGGTAGAAGAAGGGCTTAGAGATCAACCCCCACAGTAGCCTTGAACAGGCTACTCTGCCCACCACAAGGTCACCTTGGGACCAGATCGACCAACTTCATGGCAGGTCCTAACAATAGCACTTGACAGATGGAGACACTGAGGCCCAGGGACACGAGGGGCTTGCCCACAGGGTATCTGAATCTAGGCATTCTGGGTGGGGGCAGAGCTTGGGTCCCTTGTATGCTGGACTGCAGTGACCTTGTCCCTCTCCGCCCTCAGACGAGGGAACACCAGCAGAACTCAATTAATTGTCCAGCAGACATCAAGAATCCACTGTGCATGGCGACGTCCACGCAGAAGCTGCAGCGTATGGTCCGAGCCTCGGTCGGCGCCAAGCAGGTGGGGGTCCTGTCTGGCTGGCTTTGAGAAGCACGTCTTTTTGTGGATGGGAACCAAACTGAGGGCACAGCGCGTGCACCTGGAGCCCAGAGACTCCTTCGCTGAGACACAATCGGGTCGCATTCCATGGGAGCGACCCAAAGTGAGGCCAGAGACGCAGGGGATCCCGGCTCCACTCCTTACAAGCTGTGTCTCAAGTGCCCCTGCCACCAGATGGGCTACAGGGGAGCTTATGAGCCGAGGACCCAGGGGACAGGCCCCGTTGGCTTTCTGAGAGATTCTGCAAATCTCTACAGGGGTAGAGAGAAAGCTTCATCTTTGTCCCAAGGGTCAGTCGGTGGGTTCAAACTGCTGACCTTGAGATTAGCAGCCCAACGCTCACTCCACTCTGTCACCAGGCTCTACTACTCCTACTGCTCACTGCCACTGAGTCAATCCGGATTCTGGGTGACCCTCTGGGACAGGGCAGAATTTCCCCTGTGCATTTCTTTTTTTTTTTTTTAATCATTTTACTGGGGGCTCGTACAATTCTTATCACAAACCATACATCTATCCATTGTGTCAAGAACATATGTACATTTGTTGCCATCATCATTCTCAAAACATTTGCCTTCTACTTGAGCCTTTAATATCTGCTGCTCATTTTCCTCCTCCCTCCCTATTTCCCCCTACCTCATGAACTCTTCATCATTCATAAATTATTATTCGTCATATATTACACTGTCCGACATCCCCCCCCCCCGGCCTTCTTCTCTGCTGTCCCTCCCCCAGGGAGGAGGCTATACATAGATTCTCGTAATCAATTCCCCCTATCTACCCCACAGGCATCGCCACTCTCACCACTGGTCCTGAAGGAGTCATCTGTCTGTGTTCCCTGTGTTTCCAGTTGCTATCTGTACCTATGTACATCCTCTGGTCTAGCCAGATTTGTAAGGTAGAATTGGGATCATGATAGTGGAGGGAAAGAAGCATTTAAGAACTAGAGGAAAGTTATATGTTTTATTGTTGCTATCCTGCACCCTGACTGGCTCGTCTCCTCCCCACAACCCTTCAGTAAGGGGGTGTCCGGTTGGCTACCAATGGGCTTTGAGTCTCCACTCTGTACTCACCCACATTTACAATGATGTGATTTTTTTGTTCCTTGGTGCTTGATACCTGATCCCTTTGACAGCTTGTGATCACACAGGCTGGTGTGTTTTTCCATGTGGGCTTTGTTGCTTCTGAACTAGATGGCCACTTGTTTAGCAACTGTGCATTTCTGAGACTGGACATCTCTATGGGATCAGGAAGTGCTGAACCTGTGGTTAACGGCCCAAAGGGCAACCTACCACGCCGCTGGGCTCCTTCCACCCCAGCCTCGCTCGCTCACTGCCATCAAGTTGATCCCTGCTCACAGCGACCCTGTAGGACAGAACAGACCTGCCCCCATGGGTTTCCAAGACGAACTCTTTATGGGAATAGGAAGCTTCATTATTTTTTCTCTCCACGAAGCAGCTGGTGGTTTCAAATGGTTAATTATGGTCAGCAGCCAGCAGGTGACCCACTAGACCACCAGGACTCCCTCCACCAGGGCTTAAGTGAAAAAACGTACAACACAGCGAGGAGGCCCATTGAGGGCTTCTGCACTCAAACTCCTTCTACGGGTTTGGAGGAAGAGCCCCATCCAGGCCTGTCTCCCAGCAATCCTTGGCTTGTGGCTGCACCCTCACGTGACTTTTCCTGCCTGTCTTTCTCCTCCAAGACAGCCCTCACATGGGATTCGGGCTTACTTCTAAGATCTGACTTCCAAATGCAGACATAGTCACAGGTCCCATGCTTTGGGGGCGTGGGGGTGGGGGCGCACAATTCAAGTCCTAAGGGTGAGGTTGCAAGCCTGCTATTTACATACGCCTGAGTGGGGATGGGAACACCGCCCTGGAACCATACGCCCTCAGCAGTGGCGTGTCTCCATCTGTAAGACCCACAGTTCGAAACCCCCAGCCTCGCCTCGGGAGACAGGGGAAACTTTCTCCACCTGTAAAGAAGCACAGTCTTGGGAACCCACTGGGCAGTTCTCCGGGGAAAGCCTCTGAAGAGCCACAGCGTCTCCCTCGGGGCCGGGGATGAGCGCAAATGTTCTCTCTTTTTGCTTTTCCCCGTATTTTCAGAAGGTTCAGAAGGGGATTAGAACTCCAGGTGTGATCTGGCTGTGAAGAAAGCATTCCAACCGGTGGCTCTCCTGCAGGGCACTTCTGTACTCGCTCATCCTTCTCCCTCCCAGGGGCTTATGGGTTTGAACTGCCCAGTGCCTGACCCGTGGGCATACCAGGGCTTCTGCTGCATGCTGGTGGTGGTGTTCCTAGGTGCCATTGCGTGGGTTCCGGCCCACAGCGACCCGTGGCACAACCAGAAAGAACAAAACACTGCCTGCCATCCTCACAATTGTGTTTCTGCTTGAGCCATTTGAAAATGGTCTCTGTTGGGTTCTGAGGACAGGTAAACTCCGAACTCACTGCCATCGAGTGCATTCCAACTCAGAGCAGCCCTCTGGGCAGAGTAGGGCTGCCCCATGGGTTTCTTTGTACCTCTTGACAGGAGCAGAAGGGCCTCCGCTTTCTCCCAGGCAAGGCTGGTGGCTTTGAACTGCTGATCTTGTGGCTAGCAGTTGAACTCATAACCCCCTATGCCCTTGGGGCTCCTCAGGATGAGGGAAAGGGGATTCCCCCTTTAGTTTCCCTGTTAAGTGTGGGGAGATCCCCGCGAGACAAGATAGGCTGAATATCAGTTCCTGGGTGGGGCTTAGCAGTCCCATTGCCATGGCAACCAGACTCACCAACAGTCCTGGGTGCCAGGGTTGCCTGGCCCGCAGCTTGAGCCGGAGAGATCTTGAGCGGGCAGAAAGGAAACCTCAGGAACAGCCCTTTGTCCTTAGCTGGGACCCCCCCACTCCAACCCAGGCCAGGGACATCCCAGAGAAATGGAGGAGAGGCACCCAACTAAACACCCTATCCCTGTCCCCGGCTCACTTCAACCTTGGATCTCTTATTTTAGCAGCCCTACAGGACAGTGGAGAACTGCCCCTGTGGGTGGCTGAGACTATAACTCGTTATGGGAGTAGAAAGCCTCATCTTTCTCTTGCAGAGCAGCTGGTGGTTTTGAACTCCTGACCTTGTGGTTAGCAGCCCAAGGTTTGTCCCTTTGGAAGGTGGTTACAAAACTTTGGAGGAAGGAAGTGTTCAGGATTCCCGCAGCATACATCAGGGGCACAGCTAGGGGACATTTCTCAGTGACCCCTGAGGGCTGTCTTTTCTTCCCCACCTGTCCGGCTTCACCCTTGGTAACCACGAATAAACTCCGATCGCGCTGTACACCTGTCTAGATAGTTCGCATCTCATCAGTTTGGGTTGATAAAAGCATGAGGCCTCTCCCAGTTCCCGGGGAGCTGCCCTACTGCTGTCCAGCAGATTCTGACTCGTAGCAAACATACAAGACAAGAGCAGAACTTCACCACAGGCTTTCCAAAGCTCCAAGTCTTTACAGATTTCTCCAGCCCGAGAACGACGGGGCTGCCTGCTCCTGGGAAGACGTGCAGCTTTGAAAATCCTCCAGAGACCCACTGCCATCGAATCAAGTCTGCCTCACGGAGACCCTCCAGGACTGGGTAGAACTGCCCCGTGGGTTTCGGGAACTCCTCAGGGAAGTAGACAGTCGGGTCTTTCTCCCACATAGGCTCATCATCCACTGACAGTGGATCTGGTCTATTTATTTATTTTGTCTATACCTGTGAAAGAACAGGTTCATCGCTCCAGAATGCGCCCTCGTGGCCTTGTCAATGCCGGCAATCCGTCTTCTATCATCATGGATTAGCTTGGCCTGGCCTTGACCTTTATATCAATGGAGTCACTTAGCATGTCCTCTTATTGGGTCTGGCTTCTTTCAAGTAACATCATGTTACTTTCTGTCTCCCCCAAAGCCATGTTGCTGTTGTAAACCCTAATCCCTAGGCCTGCCTTTATAATCCCTGTGGGGCTGGGTTGTCTTTGTCATGCTAATGAGGAAGGGTTAGAGTAGGTCCTGTTGAGTTGATGTCTGCTGAGCTACAATAGAAGATTGGACAAGCTAAGGAAGCAGGAGTCTTGGTGATGTAGTGGCTATGAGTTAGGCTGTGATCCACAAGGCTTGTAGTTCAAAACCACCAGCAGGTCCTTGGGAGAGAGATGGGGCTTTCTGCTCCCATCAAGAGTTACAGTGTCGGACACTCACAGGGGCAGTTCTACCCTGCCCTATAGGGTCACTATGAGTTGGCATTGGCTCAATGGACGTGAGTTTGGTTTTTGAGACAGGAAGACACTCTTTATCTGAAAGATGCATCCTTATCATTGCGATATGAGGCCGACCCTTTTCGTTGCTGTGTAATATTCCACGTTCAATGTTCAGTGCTGTTGATGGCGGTATTTTTCATTTGCCCTCGTTGGTTTGTGTGAATAAAGCAGCTCTGAGCATTCTTGCATGTCTTTTTGCTCATGATTCCTGTGGGTAAACGCCCAGGAGTAGAACTGCTTGGCCACAGGGTAGGTGTGCAGCCTTAGAAAATAGCACGAAATACTTTGCCGAAGTGGTGGGACCAGCTCCCGTTCCCACCAGCAGCGTATGAGAGTCCCAGATGCTCCACGTCCTTGGTGGCATTCGTCTCTTTCCTCTGTCGTTGTTAGTTATTCCTCTCATGGAGCATAGGTTGAAGGCTTTCAGAGCAGATCATAGGTTCATGTTCAACGAGTCTTAGACATGCACACACAGTCTGATGCAACTTCTCTACTGCACCATCTGCCTCTTTGGGTTCCCCGTTTCTGTTCCTCACCCTGGGGACATGTGGCCCTTTTGATCTTCCGTGGTTGATCATTCTAAAGGGGAAGGGAATCAGTTCCATATCTGATGGGTAAGGGCCATCGTCTTGGGGGTTTCACCAGTAGCTAGCTGATCAGTAAGCCTGATGTCTTAGGATTTTGAGTTCTGGGCCACATCTTTCTCCCACTCTACCCAGCACCTGCTAATGTGATCCTTTTCAGAGTAGCTGGTAGTGGTCGCCGGGCACCACACAATTCTGGTCTCAGGAGTGATGCTTGCTTGGTCCATTACTCCACTGGACTCATTGCTTCCAGGCACCTTCTGATTTTTGCCACGTGTCCAGAGGGATCTGGATGGGAAGAGACCAACAGAGGCTCCTTGGATGAATGACTACTCCCAAAACACCCATGTTTTCCAATTCAGCCCTCCCGGCAGCTGGGTTGCGGTCTCTCCTTGAGGCTTCATCTACATTTCTCTAGCGGCTGATGGTGCTGCATATCTTTTTATGTGCTGATTGGTCATTTGCTATTCTCTTTGATTAAGTGCATATGTTTTCTATCATTTTATGAATGTGATGGGTTTTGTTGTTGCTGTTTCTTATTGATTTGTAGGTACTCCTTATACACCTAGATAGGAATCCTTTCTCAGATGAATGCAGTGCACATACCTCCTTCAGAGGGGGTGTGATAGTTTTTTTGGTACCAACGTGGCACCTGTAAGAAGATAGGGGTAGAGGTCAGCCTGTCAATCAAATCACAGCCTTGACGACCTCCCTTGGAGATGCACCTGTGATATATAGCTCTCTGGAGGTGGTCTCTCCCCATCCTCTTGCTGCACCCCCCACCCTCTCTTTCTTGATCTTCCTTCTTGTTGGCCCTGAGAGCTGGCAGAATCCTGCGACGCTTCCACCGACATTGGATGGCCAAGGCTTTGCACCCACTAGTCTGTGATATTCTTGCATCCTGCATCACGGTGTGCAACAATGTGAGTCTGAAGAGGAACTTAGGGACTATTATCAGACGTCCAGAAGTCTGACGTCTGGGCTGGGGTGTTTTCCTGATATATGATTCCTTCTTGATATAAAGCTCTGTCTTACACATATGAGTGTTGCTGGATTTATTTCTCTAGTCACCCCAGCCTAACACAGGGGGCATCGTCTACTTGGAATGATCCTCCCAGGTCCTGTGTTGGGAGGGACCCTATGAGCAGATAACCACATACCCTTTTCCAACAGCAGGTGCCCATGTTGACTGAATGCCGGGACATGTCAAGGATTTTACCCTGTTACATATTCCAACAATCATAACATGCTCACTGAATTCACTTGTTCAACACATATTATTTGAAGATCTAGTACAGTGGTTCTCAACCTGTGGGTCGCAACCCCTTTGGGCGTTGAACGACCCTTTCACAAGGGTCACCTAAGACCATCAGAAAACACATATTTCCGATGGTCTTGGGAACCAAGACACAGCTCCTCTATCCGTCTCCAAGCTGCCCCCCCCATGCAGATTTGCCCACATACGCGTACCCGGCATGAAGACTGTTACCCAATGCACACCATGCTTTAAAACAAAATTTCATTTATTTGCCATTAGAAATAAATATTTCACAATATCTAACTGCATTATTGTTTTTGTGATGAATCACTATGCTTTAATGATGTTCAAGTTGTAACAAGGAAAATATATCCTGCATATCAGGTATTTATTTACATAACGATTCACAACAGTAGCAAAATGACAGTTATGAAGTGGCAACAAAAATAATTTTATGGTTCGGGGTCCCCACCATATGAGGCCACCACATGAACTGTCTGAAAGGGTCCCGGCCCTAGGAAGGTTGAGAACCACTGATCTAGTAGGTGCCAAGAGCCCTGGTGGTGGCTTGGGTATGCATTGGGCTGCGACCCTGGAGGTCTTGGGAGAAAGATGGGGTGTTATACTCTTTCAAGAGTTACAGTCTCAGAAACCCACAGGACAGTTCTTCTCTGCCATACAGAGTTGCTATGAGCCGGCACCAACTCAATGCCGGTGAATTTGGGCTTGTAGACACCAGCTCTCACAGGGCGCCCCCAGGACAAGAGACAAGGTCCAAAGAGACTGTCTTCCGGTGGGCAGTGATCAATGAGCCCGCAACCATGAGAACAAAGGAATAAGGCAATACCAGAGGCTGCCAAGTGAGGGGATGGAGAGCCATTGAGGTGGCCAAGGATGGGCCTGGAGCTTGAAGAAGTCGGCAGAGGTGTGCATGAGAGATCTAGGTGGGGAGGGGAACCAAGCAAACGAAGCCCTCTACCATAGAGTCAATTCTGACGCATCGCCACCCTATAAGACAGAGGACTAGCCCTGTGCGTTTCTGAGGCTGTACATGGTTACAGGGGCAGAAAGCCCCATCCTGCTCTCTCGCAGAGGAGCCCGCTCCGCGAGCCTGCACATCACAGGTCATGCAGTGGCTTAGTGGGATGAAGGAAACGACAGGAGAGGCTGGAGTGGGGTGTTGGGTTTAATCTAAGTGCCGTGGAGAGCCCCTGCAGAGTTCTGGACAGAAAACCACAAACTGACTTCTTATTCCAAAGACACCCCCCCCCATCCCTATATGGACTGAAGAGGCCAGAAAAGCTGGGAGATCTCGGTGAGCAGTGATGGGGGCCAGGGCCAGGATGGGGCAAATTCCCTTTCTGCTGGAAGGTGGACACGGTCACTCCCAAGTGACTGTCGTGGGTGATGACTCTCAAGGGCGGTTAGGCGACTTGCCTAAGGTCACACAGCCGGGAATTGGAAGAGCAAGAAAAATTCAAGTCTGACCTTTCCATTCCTGAAGGTGGCATGTTGTAGGGAGACCTCAAATAACCTAGAGATGGGGTGTGTGTGTGTCAGTGTGCATACCGAGGAAGCCCCAGCCCTTCCTGGGTTCCTACTTGCCCCAAGGACTAGGGTGCCCTGCGCAAGCACTGACCAGAGACCCGCCGGGGATTCATCAGATGCTGCCCCAACTGGCCTGGCTCCTGTGTACCCGGAGGAGGACCTTCCTCACCGCCTGTCAGAAAGTGACAGGCTGCCAGGGGACCTCTGGCGAGTCCAGTAGCCCGAGGTTGGCCCAGGAGTAGGGGCTAGTTGGGGGGGGGGGGGCGCGAGGAGAGAAGGGGCTGGGGAGCCGCGCCGCCAGCCCCATTAACACACCGTCATTATCCCAGATTTACGTTGTATAATTCCTCTCTCTCCTCCCGAAATGGCTCGAGCATCTCTCGCGACTGCACAGCCGCGGAGCAGCCTGCCACCGGGCCATTAGCACGCAGGGGAGGGGGTGGGGGTGCGCAGTCAGCAGGGAAGGGGGGCGGCGAGAGGACTCCGGAGGAGGGCGGGAGCTGGCAGGGCTGGAGGGAGGTGGCCAGAAGGAAGAGAAGAGGGGACCGAGGCCGGCTCTGGGGGGCGGAGGGGACCGCCGTGGGCTGTGGAGGACACGTGTCCCGGAGGGCCTGGTTTGCAGCGCTGGTCCCGGACCGCCGATGGTCTCCGGGTCCTTGGGGCCAAGGCCAGGGCTGCGCGAGTCCTGGTGGAGCGCCCGGAGCCGGGCGGGGCTCAGTCCAGGAGAGAATCAGACACCCAGATCGGGCGCGACACCCCACCCCATCCCCCGCGGCGTCCCTTGCCCATCGAAGGGGGCTGGGGTCTCCAGGGCGGGGCCGGGGGGGCGCGGGTTTCCAGCAAGGATAGCCCCCCTGTTTGGTCCCTCTCCAGCGCCCGCGCTCGCGCCCCGCTGGGGACGCAGGGAGGCCCCTCTCCTGCGTTCCGAGGGAAATCAATGCCCCGCGTTAATGTAAGATTTCCAGTGGGGGCGGGGGGCTTCATAAAAGATGCATTGTTTCTTTGGCAGGCCGGTGGAGCCCTCCCCAGCATCCTGCAAGATGGCGGCAGCCCCAGCGGAGGGCGGGAGCTGAGCCTGGGGGGGAGGGGGTGTGGGATGGGGGAGGTGTGGGGGGGCGGGCCCCCTCCGGGGAAGGTGGGAAGAGAGGCCAGGATGGAGCGCGGAAGAGAGTGGGGAGAGGAGGGGACTGGGAGGACGGCGGGGAGGCGGGAGCCAGTCAGTGGGGGAGAGGGGAGGGGGACGGCCGAGAACCTGGAGGAGGGACCCCGAAAGTGGCTGGGGACTAGGCCGGAGGTGGAGGGTGGGCCGGGGGAGGGGGGTGGGAGGAGATGAGGAAGGGGAAGCCAGGAGGTGGGGGGCGGCCTGGTGCGCTTCGGAAGTTGGAGGGAGGCGGGAGAAGGGAGAAGATTGCGAAAGACTGGGAGGGGGGCCTGGACCGGAGGGAAGGAAGACACCCCACCCCTAGGTTCCACCCCCTCCAGCCGGGACCCCCTGCTGGCTCTGCCCTGGTTCTCCGGCGCCTTCCACGTGGAGATGTGCCCAGGAGCCCCCACCCGGGGTATGGATGCGAACCCGCCCCATTGGCCGCTCTCCTACCCTGGCACAGAGAGGATCAGGCTCGGAAGAAAGGAGCCTTGGGGAGGTCCACCCCCCGCTGGGCTTGGCCTGGGGACAACTCCGCCCTCCCCTGACTTCCCAAGCCTCCGGCCAACCCCACCTGGCATGGAGCAAGATGTCCCCCCTGGGTCTCCCCCCCACCCCCAGGTTGACTCTGAGAGCCCCTTTTCCAAGCAGAAATCCAGGTTCTGATTGTGGGACTTTGAGAGAAGGGAAACTGAGGCAGAGGAGCGCTGAGAACATAACTCAATTGCGTTGGCTCTATTTACTCCGGGCGCGCTTCATCTTTGGCCCCAAACCGGCCCCCCGCTACTTGCCTCCCCACCCGCCACCCCCTCTTTCCCTCAGTGCGTGCGGGGGGTGGGGGGACCTTGATGAGCGTTTCAAGGCCCCTCCATTCCAGCCTTCCTGTTGCACCGTAGGGGAGCTCCCGAACGCCAGAAAATATCTTTAAATTAGGAAAAAGAGCTAAGCCGCCAGGGTCCTTTGGTCTATTAAAGGAGGAGCAGAGGCCACCGGCGCCCCGCACACCCCCACTCTGGGTCTGCATTTGAAGCGCTAACCGCGGAGGGAGCCGGCGGGGAACAATGGCAGGCCGGCCCGCCGGCCCCAGCCGCTTCGCTTTCAGTGGCCCTGGGCTCCCTGCTGGCTGTGCCAAAATTAGGACGGCGCCCCTCCAGGGCCCTTTTCATCCCCCCGGGACTGCTGGGTCCTCGGAGGCGCTAATGAAGCGTCTATGACCGCCCTCCCGGTTGGCAGGCGCTCGCTGCCTCCCTCATCACCTGCCCGCGAGGAACTGCCCCAGGAACGGAAGAGCCTCACGCAGGGCACCCTCCCAGTCGCCCACCCTCCTCATGGGATTCTTCCTGCCCTGGTCTCGACGCCTCCCTCTCTCCGGGCAACCCTGCGACCTGCTGCTGTTCCCTGGGGCCTGGGCACCAGGGTCAGGCTGCCTGAGCCAGACTCCCCACCATCACTTTGTGGTCTGTGCCCTTGGGCAACTCCATTAACTGCTCAGAGCCTCGTTTTCCCCATCTGTAGAATGAGAATAACTCAAAACACCCCCCCCAAACAGCGCAATTATTTAGGCAAACTTGTGATGGGGTGGGGGGGAGTCCTTACAGCAGACTTTGGGTCTGTTGATCCAGCCACACCGTGCTCGCTCCCACCCCCTGGCCTTTGCAGGAACCACGCCCTCTGACACCCCATAGCTCACCGGGTCTCACTGGAGCAGCACTTCCTCAGAAGGGACTTCCCAGACCGCCCAGCAGCCACTCCCTTCACTCCAGAACCTGCCTTGTGAGGTCATCTCACTGCCTGACATTATATCCCTTAATGGTGCTCAGACTCTAGAACGGAAGGACCGGGGTTCAAATCCCAGCTTCTTTGTTAGGAGTTGTGTCGCCATGCGGATACCACTTATTTTGTCCAGGCCTCCTTTCCTTATATATAAAGTGGGAATCAACAAAACCTCCCTCCTGCATGAGCAAGTGCTTTAGTTGATGAAAGGCACTCAGAAAAGCACCCGGACGGTGTTAGTCCCAGACTGATAGTGTCCATAAGGAGCCTTGGTGGCAGAGTGACTACAAGCAGGGCTGCTAACTGCAAGGTCGGCAGTTTGAAGGCACCAGCCCCCTCAAGGGAGAGAAACGGGGTCTTCTACTCCCATAAAGGGCTGCCGTCTTGGAAACTCACAGGAGCGGTTCTACCCTGTCCTACAGGCTCACTTCAAGTCAGCATCAACTCTATGGCAGGGAGTTCATGAAATTGAATATTGTTTCTGGGCATGCCTGCCCCCTTCCTGCCTCCCCCCTCCACCACGCCCCCCCCCCCACACACCGGTATTGGTTCTAGTCACCAGTGTGTTCTCAGTGCTCAGAGACCTTGGCACATCATAGGTGCTCACTAAATACCTGTTAAGAGGAGGAATACATGAGTTTCCACTGCACCTGCCTGCGCCTCAGTCTTCTCATCTGTAAACTGGGGGTGATGACAGTGCTTACCTCATTGACCTGCAAATGCTATGAGAACCCTGCTGTTGCCATGTTTAGAAATAACTTTTCTTGAACCCGAAACACAACGCCTGGTGCTTAGTGGGCTTGCAATCTACTTACCGATGATTCCGGGAATTGTGGAAGACGCATTCTTTTGCACCACCAGCACCCCCGCCCGCCCCCTCCCAACCACCACCACCAGACCTTCACACCCACCCTCTTTCTTTGCTAATAAAATCCTTTGTTGAGTGACAGTGTTCCCCGCTCAGTGCTCCTCTCACCAACTTCCTGTGTGACACAGTTCTGGTCCAGGACCCTCTAGAAATCTGCTGGAGGTTTGGGGTTGGGGGTAGGGGTGGAGGAGAAAGGTGTTATACTCAAACCTCAGTTGTTTCAGCTATAAGATGGGCATGAAACTGGCAGTGCGCTGAGGTGAGGGTCTCATGAGTGACCAGAGGTGAGACATGCTCCATCTTGTGTCCTGCAGGGATAGGTCAAGGCCGTTAATTACACCGTCAGCAGTTCAAAACCACCAGCTGCTCCTAGGGAGAAACAGGCGGCTTTCTACAGCTGTGAACAGTGACAGTCTCAAAAACCCACAGGGGCAGTTCTTCCTTGTCCTATAGGGTCACTGTGAGTCAGAATGACTCAGTGGCAGTTGGGTTGGATTGGGTTGGGTTGGGTTGGGATCAACAGCACCCAGGTACCTAGCTCCAGGGTTTTGGCTAAGTGTAAAAACTGACATCGAACTTCACACAGGGGAGAAGGAATCACCACCAGACTGATTCCTATGAGACAGAGGTCAGACATATGTCTACTCTCCGGCTGTTTGACCAGTTGTCCCCATGACATGCTCTACTTGGTCTAATAATTCATTGTAATGGCCACACAGAACTCACGGACCATAGTCATGATTGGTTTATTAGGGAAGCAACCTGTTACAATTCAGGATCAGGAACCAAACAGGATACAGTTCTTCAATCAAGACGGCCTCTCTCAACCATATCCACAGGCAGAGTTCTCCCTGGCTCTTAGTCTCATGGCTCTCAGCCCCTAGTTCTCCTGGGCGTTGGCCCCTCTCAGAGGCACCCACTTGGACAATAAGCCTTGGCCAGAACGCCCCCAGCTCCTGAGATCAGCAAGCCTGAAGCACCCCACCCCACCAGGAAGCTTTCTTGACCTGTGTGCGGGCAAGATCCCTTGGTGATCCTCCCCTGCCAGTCTCCTGGTTCTGCTGCTCCCACTTGCTGTCCCTTCTCAGCGTCCATTGAATTGGCTGTTCCCGTGGATCTACATTCGCAGAGCCCCTTTCTCCCCAGTCAGTCCGGAATGCCCCCAGGCTAGGGACTAGCCCTGTTCTTCCATGCATCCCAGCATGTCAGAAACCACCTCCTGGGTTATCAGAAGGGGTCTCAGCCTGTGTAGTTTTCAGGGGACATTTGGACATGAAGAAGCCGGAGAAGCAGCACGTGGGGCCTACCACCTGAATCTCAGTGAAGACCCAGTGCGGGGTTGAAATGGCACCCAAAATCCCAGCTCTCCGTGGGCCTGGCGGAGCAGCCTTTAGGCAAGTGGCTTTGTGGTCCATGCCTCAGTTTCCTTGACTATAAAACAGGGGCAGTTCAATCGCATAGAGACAAATATTGTAGGAGACCATGGGGAGCAAAGAAAAGAAAATCAAGATGTTTTCAAGCCAAAAGCGACAGATTTTGATGGTTGTGGAGGAGGGAAAAGGAAAGAAATAAATTTTAATTAATCCTGAAAAAGTAATACATGCGATGGTTAAAAATAGCCTGATAAATCAAGAGGGAAAGCAAAAACCTAAACTCTAAACTATTCACCCTCAAACCATTAACCTTAACCCTCAACTCTGAGCTGTTGTTCACCAACCTGAAGCCCTCAACCCATAACCCTGAACCTTGAACCATTACCATAAGCCCTTCATTGAAACCCTAAACCCTCAACCATAACCCCACATGTTAGGCCATCACTTTTAACCCTTGTTAGCCCTCAACCCTCGCCTTAAACCCCTAATCATAACCCCAAGCCTGTAATGCTAAACCATCTACCCTCTCCGTGTAAAAGCACGGACAGTGCCCATCCGGTGTCATAGGACCATTTAAATGAGATTGTGCCTGTCCTGTCCACACACCTCAGGGACATATGGGAAGTCCTTCCTGAGGGTTCTTGCCCAGGGCATGGACAGGCAGAGCTGGCTGGGGTCTGCAGGTGAGGGTGGGGGAGAGGACTGCAGGGAGTTAGGCTGGGTCCAGGGGCCAAGGGCTAGCTGTGACCCAGGCCTCGGAAGGGAAAGGGCCAGGCTCTGGTCTGTGACTCAAGGAGCCCTCGCCGGCTGGAGCTGGTGGGAAGGGACCCCTGCTTCCACCAAGGTGAGAAACAAGCAGGATGGGGAGGAAGCATGTGGATTCTGGGCAGGTTTGGGAGTTGGCATTGACAGTATCTGCCAACGGATTCAATGTCAGAGGCTGTCGATATTTACCTGTTGCTATTCAAGTCCCCACCCTGGTGGCGTGGTCAGGTAAGCCTTCTGCAAGATGGTTCAAGCCCACCGGTTGCTCTGTGGGAGGAAGATGAGGCTGTCTGCTCCTGTAAAGGGCTACACAGCCTTGGAAGCACTGGATAGGGTCCCTGTGAGTCGAGATGGACTCACTGGCAGCCAGTTTGGTGTTTGGGACTATTTGAGGTCCCACAGGCCTTGGGGCTCAGCATTACCACGTGTCTTCACTATCAACTGCCACATCACAAAGTACCCCACACTTAGTGACTCAGCACAGCACACATTTGCTACGTACCGCACAGTGGTGGTGAGTCAGAATCCCTCCTTGGATTTACATAGCAGGGTCCCTCTTGCTCAAGGCACCTCAGAGCCTGCAGGGCAAGATGTTAGCCCAGCGGTTCTCAATCTGTGGGTCGGGACCCCTTGGGGGTGGTGGTCAAATGACCCTTTCACAAGGGTCGCCCGATTCATAGCAGTAGCAAAATGACAGTGATGAAGTAGCAATGAAAATAATCTCATGGTTGGGGGGGTCACCACCACATGAGGAACTGTATGAAAGGGTCGCGGCATTAGGAAGGTTGAGAACCACCAGACACGGTGCTCCTAAGTCATGGCACTGAACTACAGGCATGTGGGTGGAAGACTCATTGAAACGGAGAAGGGATTTGCTTCTTTGTTGGATTGATATCTCCCTCTCTGCCCTTTCCTACGAAGGAACCCTGGTGGCACAGTGATTGCAAGTTGGGCTGCTCACTGCAAGGTCGGCAGTTTGAAACCACCAGCCACCCGATGGGAAAAAAAGACGGGGCTTTCTACTCCTGTAAAGAGTTACAATCTTGGAATGCCGCAGGGGCAGCTCTGGCCTGTTCCTCGGGGCCGCTGTGAGTGGGCATCGGCTCGATGGCAGGGAGTTTGGATTCTCTGGTTTGTGCTTATCTTTACCACACACACAACGGTGTGAAGGGTCATATGGTATCGGCGGGAGGGGGGGCTCTGGGAACAATAGAGGACTTCTCCGCAAGTAAGAATGCTGCTTGCTATGCGACAGACAGAGCAGGTCTGCCCAGAAGGGTGCCCAGGCGATCTCTTTCGGGTAGCAGACCGCCCGCCTTCCTTCTGCAGAGCCAGGAGGTAGGTTTGAACCTCTGCTTCGCCATGTGTGCCAGCGTGGCTGCTTCCCTGTGGCCCTGATCTCAGGAATGGCGTCATCCCTGTCGTACACTGGGTTCCCCTGAGGGAACTCCCAGACAGTTGATTGAAAAGGAAGGAGGAGGAGAAGAGATGTCGACCGAGGCGATGGTCTCATTTGAAGGCACACCAGGGCGGGGCAGATCCACTCCCAACATCGTTGGGGGATCTCACCTTGTGAGATGGTGGACGAAGTTTCCTCGTGGCTGTCAGTCTGAGGCCGCCTGCAGTCCCTTGCCATGTGAGACTCTCCAGAAGGCACGTTCCAACACGGCAACTGGTCACCTTCGGTGTGAGCAAGAGTCTGGGATGGAAGCCACGGCTTTTTCATCACCGTGTCTTGAGAGTGCTGTCTTCTCACCCTGGCCACCTTCGATTGCCATGTTTCCACCTCCCGAAGGGCACTGGCCCCTCCCAGGGGGTGCTTCAGCTGTCTGACTGCAGAGGGTGCTCAGGCCAACCTGGGGACAGTCAGAAGTTGCAGAAAATCCACCGTGCCTGCCTGGAGCATGCCTTAGCCCAGAAAGGTGGGGGCATTGGTAGCTCAACACCCCAGTTCCTTCACCCCTCACATGAGGTAGTTTTGCAGTGCATACCTGCTCATGAACACACTCTTGAAGGCCTCCCTTCTGGTGCATCCTGCAGCATCTCCCAGGTGGATCACCTGCTCTGAGGAGCCCCATGGAAGACAGTGAGTCACTACTGAGATACGGGAAGCAGGTGGGTGTGGGCCTGGGGCTGGGAGTTTTACTTGGGGACAAGATACTTGCCCATGTCCATATTCAAGTGTGTTAGTCTGGGTTGACTAGGGCAGGGGTCCTCAAACTGCGGCCCGCGGGCCCACTGAGGACATTTATCAGGCCTGCCGGGTGTTTTTGCCACCGCTACCTGTCCTGCTTAGCAGCTGACTCATCCCAGGCCCATAGGAATTTGTTCATATTATTTTTTTAAACAATATAGTCCGGCCCTCCAATGGCCTGAGGGACAGTGAACTGGCCCCCTGTTTAAAAAGTTTGAGGACCCCTGGACCAGGGAAACAAATTCATAGACACTCATATATGTATAAGAAAGAGCTTTATATACCAGAGCAATTGAATATTGAGAAAACATCGCAGCCCAGTCCAGATCAAGCCCATAAGTCTGATATTAGCCCATATGTCTGATACCAATCTATAAAGTCCTCTTCAGACTCACGAAACACATGCAATGATGCCAAATGCAGGAAGATCGCAGGCCAGTGGGTGGAAGGTCTTGTGGATCCAGTGGCGTTGTGAGCATCTCAGAGCTGGTGAGGGTGGCTCCCCCGTGGCTCCTCCGGCTCCGGAGCTCTGGCTGCATCAGGGTAGCTCCATCAGGCTCGTCCTTAGTAATGTCGCACAGGGTGGACGCTTGTGTCCTGCCTCCGCACCTCCAAATAAAGTCATCAAGCTGCGACCTGATTGACAGGCTAAGCTCCACCCCTGCACTCTTAAGTCTCAAACTGATGACAGATTATGTAACTACCACACCAGGGGAGAGAACTTGGAAGTCACCAGAGCGGCCCAGGCTGATGTGGCCTTTGGAAGGTGTACAGTGGAGGTGGTGGGGGGCGGGGGGTGGGGGGCGGAGAGCCAGGGCTCTCTGCAACGTCAGAGGTAAAGAGAGGAGTCAGAGCAGCTCACCGTATGCAGGGGCAGCTAGGAAGAGGGCGAGGGATGGGAGCTTGGGGAGTGTGGGGTCCTGGAAATGGCACAGGAGGGCTTCGCTGTAAGGTCACACAACGGCTGTCAGACTTGGCAGGAGGAAGCCCTTTCAGGGACTGGTTTTCAGGGGTTGAGAGCTGGCTGGAAAGGACAGAGAGAGAAGAGGACAGGACTGGGGCCAAGGCGGAGGGACAACATTTGGGATGTTTTCTCGCTGGGAAGGGAGCGTATGGGCTTCCCACGGCCCCGCACTAACAACCACAAACTGGGTGGCCCAGAACAACAGAAGGCTCTCGGTTCAAGAGGCCAGCCTGACATCCGGGGTGGGTCAGGCAGGTTCCCCCAGGAGGCTGATGGAGAACCTGTCGCTTCTGTAACTCTGGCAATCCTTGGCGTTCCTTGGCTTGTGGATTTCCTCTCTCCGTGTTTCTGTCCAGGCCGCCCTCTTGTTTCTCCTATGACATCGCCAGGCCTTGGACCAGAGTCTCCCCTACGCCAGTACGACTTCATCTTCAAAGGCCCTGCTTCCCAATAAGGTTCCAGTCACAGGTACCGAAGTTAGGACTGAGCATGTCTTTCTTCTTCTGGGGGGACACAATAGCACCACCACGGGAAGAAAAGAGCAGGAAGCAGATGGAGAGGAGCCACTTGACCCCCCAAGGCTGCTGCTTCCTCATCACCAGAACAAAGGCTGGTGCTGGCACTGAGACTCAAGAAAGGACAGCCAGGAACTCCCCAGCTCTGCAGGCCCGCCCAGCCTCAGACCCCTCCGCCCTCCGCCCCTCACACTGCTGGCCCTGCCTTTACACAGGCCTGAATGTGAGTGAACTTCTGATTCCAACCCCTTCCTCTGCTTGCAGGCTGAGGCTCTCAGCGATAATCAAGCCTCACACCCTAGGCTTTTTCTTCATAGCAGTTTCCACAATGCTTGTGCACAGTCAAAACAAAACAAAGTAAAAACAATTTAAAAAAAAACCTTTATTGGCATCAGACTTACAGAATATTAAATGGGCCCTTTTAACCATGGAAGTGTCCCACAATGTTGTGCAATGTTAGCGTGCACGCACACACACGTACACACAAATTCCAAAACATTTCCATCTCTCTCATTGGAGACCTGAGCCCATTAAGTGGCCACTCCCCACCCCTTCCCTCCACTTTTTAAGTCCCCGTCACCACCAATCTGCTTTCTGTCTCTCTCTGTTTGCCTGTTCATAGCATCCCGTATAAATATCGAATGACTGTAAGGAATAGGTGCTGTGCAGTCTCATAGGGACTCTGAGCCTCCACTTGCTGGGCCTGCCCCCTTCTTACCCATCGTCCCTGTGTCCGAGGCCAAAGTTGGAGCCACCGTGTGCATCCATCTCCCAGAGGGTCTTCCTCCGTTTCGATGACCCTCTACGTTGACCAGCCATGGCGCCCTTAAGCCCTGCAAAAGGACTCATGCCATGTGTGGCCTGGCTGACTTCACGAAGCATTTTTTGGTATTGTTTATTTCTGGAAACAAAAGCATATTTTAATTGTTTTAGGCGAAAGTTTGCACAGTCAATTGGGTTACCCTGGCACAACGGGAGGCACTAGGGATTAACCTAGCTCAGCTGCTAACCGAAAGGTTGCCGGTTCAAGCACACCAGCTGCGCTTCTCTGTCCTCCAGGGTCCCTATGGGTTGGAACAGATGCAACAGCAGTGGGCGGATGTTAACTGCGGAGCGTAACAGTTGTTTCCACTCGTAGTGGTGCTTCACGCTTTTAGCAGCTCTGGGCTGACACGCCGTTGTGTGGACGAACCCCTCGCTTGTGTTTACCCAGCTACCGGCTGATGGACACGTGGGCGGTTTCCACCTTTGGACCATTGTGAATAAGCACTGAGTCACCGCTCCCGTCTTCTGCATCTGTGACTCCGAGTGGGATTGCTGGGTCATACACCATTCTGTTAGGCCTTCCAGGAACCATGCAGCTGTCTCCCAGGACAGCCGGGCCCTTCGCATCCCTAACAGCAGCACGCCAGGGCTCCAACTTCTCCCTATCTGTGTTAGAGAAGCAAAGCCAGGACACTGACGATTGTATATATAGATAGATATAGATATGCATATGGATATGGATGTGGATGTGGATGTGGGTGTGGATATAGATAGAGGCATAGACATAGATAGGTTTAAATGACAAGAAGGATTATAACAACTCATTAGTCCACACAGCAGTACAGAGGGCTCAGTTCAACTCTCTTTTGTGGAATAGTGAATATACTGGAAGTCCTTCAACTCCCATGGATGGCCGGGTCCAAGGTCAAGGAAGCAGACATCGGAGTCCTCCCTCGGGCAAGGCAGGCAGTCTGCCCGTAGGCAGCAGACAGCAGGGTGGGTCAGCAACAGTCAGTAGCTTGGGAGCTTATGGAAGCAGGCCTGAATGGGCTATCGAACTCAAGCAATGCAGGATCCACCAGCCTCAAGCTCAAGCGATGTACGCACCAGCAGTGTGACAAAGCAGGTCTTGAAGGAGCCTCAAGCTCTAGCTACACGATCCACATGTCGGCTTGGCCCCACAGGTGGTGTAGCTCACAGGCTGAGGCAGGGAACTAGCTAAATCAGCAGCATGCTGGTCTGATCACCAGAGAGCAAGAGAGATGGGGGTGGGGCGTGCAAACTGCGACCTGATTAATCCCACATGCTCCTATTGGCCAGGCTGGCACAATAAACCTAACGATAACAATATCCTTGCCAACACTTGCTATTTTCATCATAGCCCTCCTTGTGGGTGTGTAATGATGTCATTTTAGGGTCATGTTCTTGGGGGAGGGAGTCCGGGATGGGAGGGAGGGGGATGGGAAGGAGAAGGGCAGGGCCTGCTCACTGCTGTATCCCTTGCACCCAGCTCCAGCGCGCGCACACACACACACACACACACACACGATAACTATGCCAGAGAGGCTTTCAAAGGACCCCTCCATCCAATAAGGGTGCCCCTAGCCCTCTGACCCGCAACACTGTGAGTGGCCTGTGGCTGTCCTAACAAGTGACAACTCGGGGGGCGGGAGCTAAAAACAACCGGGATGTGTTGGGGTCACAGCTCGGACAGCCAGAATCTGAAATCAGGACATCAGCAAGGCCACGCTCACTCAGGAGGTACATGGGGAGGAGACTTCGTGGTCTCTCCCAGTTCCTAGCGGCCCTCAGGGTTCCTTGGCTTGTGGCCACATCACTCAGATCCCTGCCTCTGTCACATGGCCTTCTTCCCGTGTGCCTTCTTTATGCCAGGCTGTGCATGGAGGGCCCACCCCAACTCAGGGCTGAGAACGATTTCATCTGGAGATCCCAAACTAGTTACAGGCACCCAATTTCCAAATAAAGCCTCACCCTGAGCTCCCAAGTGCATTGCCAGGAGGGGTCGGGGTCTGGGTCAGGGCGGGGGGGCTGCCACTCTTTAACCCTTTCCCTACCCACACCCAACACAGCAGACCACCTGGTGTCTTAGCGGAGGCACAGGAGTCTGCTCTGAGACACGCACGCGTTCTCTCTCTCTCTCTCTCTCTCTCTCTCTCTCTCTCTCTCTCTCTCTCTCTTGCTCTCCTTCTCCAGCAAGAACACCCCGCCTCCAATTTCTCGATGGACTATTTTTTTTTTGCCCGGGAAGAAAATGAACCATTATTAAAACAACACGGCGACCGGCGGAGAAAACCCATTTGCAGCGATTTATATCGTGTCAGCCAGGCTGCCGAGAGGAAATGGGAGGAGAAGAGACGGGTTTAAGCACCGGGTGAAAAATCACATTCCATCACAGGGAGACCAGATGGATGGCTCTTCCCCACCCTGCCCCCACCTCCTGCTCATCAGCTCTGAGAGGGGCTTCCACTCCCAATCCTGGATTCTTCTCACTCTGGGAAGAAGGACCCTGGCCAGGCAGTTGGTCCTCAGGGGACTGGGCATGGTGGGAGTGGGGAGGGGTGCCTGGGGAGCACCTAGGGCCCCACCCCGCACCCTGCCCCAGCCCTCAGGCACCTGGTCTGCAGCCCTTCCTCCGACCACTTTCTTTCCCTTCTTGTGTGTTTTAAAATCACCATCCAGACGGACCCTCCCCAGCCACTGTCGTGTAATGGTTACTTACGCGTGGGGCGGCTAACCGCAAGATCAGCAGTTCGAAACCACCAGCAGACCCAAAGGACGGCAGTGAGCTGAGACTTACCATCCTTCCTAAGTCTGGCTGAACTGTGGCCCCAGGACAGACCAGAACTCACCACCACTGCCCGGAAGCTCCCAAAGCAACCCTCTTCAATCCCTGATGTCATTACTGATGCCCTCCCGGCAGAGCTGGCACTCCCGGAAGAGGGGGATATTCCATTCAATCATAACTTGGGGGATATTCCATTCAATCATAACTTCTACCTCCCTCCACCCCCCAAACCACCTTTCCCCTGCACCCCGTCCCTTCGCCACCTGCCCCAGCCCCTGCTCTCTGTGTGTGTCTCTTTCACCTTCCTGTTGACAAGCCACGTGGAGCCTCGCTGATGGCAGTCAAAGCCCTGGAGATGCGTCCACTGCCATCGGACCCACAGGACTTCCCACCCACCAGCCCGTGATCGTCCTGCATTCGGCATCAATGCATGTGCTGCATGAGTCTGAAGAGGAATTCATGGGCTAATATCGGACTCGTGGACTTGATCTGGACTTGGCTGGGAGGTTTTATTGATGCATAATTACTTCTTGATATAAAGTTATCTCTGACAGCTATCTGAGCAGCTCTGGATTTGTTTCTCTCGTCAACCCAGACTAACACACTGCCCCATTGCCTTCCTGCCTGCTGGGACTCCAGGGGTGGCCCTGCCGTGTCTCCACGGGCCTTGGATCCGTCCACCTCTGTACCCACCAGTCTGTGACCTCCCTGCATCTTGCTTCATTTTTCTGTATTGTCGGCCCGCAGCAACTTGAGTCTGCAGAGGGTTCCAGCCAGCATCGTTCCCCTGCACTTAAGTTGGACTGGATTGGGATGTCTTCTTGATGTAAGATTACTTCTTGATACAAAACTCTTTCTTACACATGTATGAGGGCCTCTGGTTTTGCTCCTCTGGACAAGCACCCAAAGCTAAATCCAGCTCCCGTGTTTGACCCGTGTAGGACTTGAACACGTGTTCATTCATTGTCGTTTAACTAGCAGGTGAATGCTCCATCAGAATGTAGATTTCTGACTCTCCAAAAGGGTGCTGTCACCACCAGACTGGGGGTCAGCAAGCGCTCTCCTTCCCCACAGAGAGACAGGAGTGGCAGCTCACACAGGCTGTTGGGTGCCAGGGAGCCCATCCTGATTGATAGCGACCCTATGTCCAACCAAACGTAATATTGCCTGGCCCCTCACCATCCTCACAGTGGTTGCTAGGTTTGAGCCCTTCGTTGCAGCCACTGTGTCCATCCAATTCCTTGAGGAGCTTCCTCCTTTTCACTGCCCCTCCGCTTTACCAAGCATGGTGTCTTTTTCCAGAGACTGATCTCACCATCCTCTCTTCTAAGGAACATTCTGACTGCCCTTCTTCCAAGAGAGATTTGTTTGCTCTTCTGGCAGTCCATGGTACTTTCGATAATCTTCACTGCGGCAGTTACATAATCTGTTGTCAACTTGAGACTATTAAGAGTGAAGGGGTGGGATTTAGCCTGTCAATCAGGTCGCAGCGTGATGACCTCATTTTGGAGGTGCTGAGAAGATAAATAGCTCACTGGAGGCAGGACCCAGACTCTCTGCTTGGTATTCCAGACACATGGAGCTTCGCTAGAACCCTGGAGCTGGAGGTCCCAGGTGGAGACACCCACGCCAGCACTGAGATACTTACACTGCCACTGGATCCACAAGACTTTCCATCCATTGGCCTATGCTCTTCCTGCATTCGGTGTCATTGCATGTGTTTCGTGAGTCTGAAGAGGAATGTATAGATTGGTATCGGACGTATGGACTTGATCTGGACAGGGATGTTGTCTCAATATTCAATTGCTCTTGTACATAAAGCTTTTTGTACTACACATATGAGTGTCCTGGATCTGTTTCTCTAGTCAACCCAGACAAGCACATTGACCAACACCATCATTCAAATGCATCCTCTCCTCCATGGGCTTCCTTATTCGGAGCCCAGCTTTCCCATGCACAGGAGGCGACTGAAAATACCCTGGCTTGCTTTGCTCGTCAAAGTGACACCCTAGCTCCTCAACGCTTCGAAGAGGTCTGTGTGGCAGATTCGCCCAATGCAGCCTGTCGTGTGATGGCTTGGCTGCTTTTTCCATGAACACCGATTGTGGATCCAAGCAAGATGAAATCTTCGACAGCTTCCACTTATTCTGCCTCCGTTAATACACCTGATCAAATGGGGGAAATAGCAGTGTCTAGTCAAAGAGTTGATAAGAGAACGGAATTCGTTCTTGCTGCCACGGAGTCAACTGTGACTCATAGTGACCCTCTAGGACAGAGTAGAACTGACCCTGTGGGCGTCTGAGACTGAATGAGTTAGCACTGTGTAAATAGAGGGATTTTTGTTGGGTTGTTCAAATCGGTTCCAACTCACAGCCAGAACCTAAGGACAACAGAAGGAAACACGGCCTGGTCCTGGGCCATCCTCCCAATTGTTCTTCTGTTTGAGCTCATTGTTGCAGTCACTGTCCATCTTCTAAATACAGGGCTTAGCAAGTGCTCATAAATGTTAGCCACTGCCGTGAGAGCTGGAATGCCACCGAACTGCCTTGCTTTCCGGGGTGTCGAAAGGTTTACACTAATCTCTCATCACTCGTCTGTCTTTGCTTCATGATGTGCTGGAGCTGACATTCTGCGCACCAGGTTTGCAGGAGGCCCTGGACCACAGAGAACCGGAAATCCACCTGCAGAGTCCTCCCGTGGATCAAGCCTCCATTGAATTCCTTCTGGCCATTAACCAGGGATGTGAACACTCTTGGCCTCAGGCAGAGTGCATTGGAGAATGGATTACCTCTCTGCGCCCTGAGTAGATCAAGGAAGGCCATCTCCTTTAGGGGGGTGCCTGGGTGTGTCCTAGACAGAGACTGCCGTACTCAGCTCACACTGCCATGGTTGGGGGGTCTGGGACCAAGCTTGTCAGTTCTTCTAACATAATGTCCATGTCCCAGTCATGGCCCCATTCCCAGTTCTACATAGTCCCACCTGCAAGGGTGATGTATTGATCTTCCGCCAATCATGCTTTTGTGGCAGTTTCCATTACCCTTTAGTGGTACTTATGTAATCAATTTGTGAGGATTAAGAGTGAAGGGGTGGACCTGTCAATCAGATCATAACCAATGAGGCTTCTGTACATGGGGGCATGAACTTCTCTTGAGGATTCTGGGAACTCCTGTATTTCCTCCTTGGAGGCGGGAGACACACTCTGCTCACTCCCTGAGAGATATTTTTGTCCAGAAGTCACATGAAGCTACCCTGATGCAGCCAGTGCCCTGAGCTGGAGGAGCCACGTGGAGACCCCCTGCCAGGGCTGAGATGCTTACAACACCATTGGTCCCACCCACTGGTCTGTGATCTTCCTGCACTCAGCATCATTACATGTGTTTCATGAGTCTGAAGAGAACTTTATACATTGGTACTGGACATATGGGCTAATATTGGACTTATGGACTTGATCTGGACTGGGCTGGGATATTTTCTCAATATTCAATTGCTCTTGTAGATAAAGCTCTTTCTTATACACATATGAGTGTCTGTGAATTTTTTTCTCTAGTCTACCCGGACTAACACACCTTCCATGTCCTTTTTTATTCTCTGACTCTCAGCAAATCCTTGGGTGCCATTCTGACCCCTGTTCTTGGTCTCCTCCATCTGGGTGATGTGTCTTTGCCCTTGTCTTTTCTTTGTCTTGTGCAAGACTTAACAGATGTTCTCCGTAAATTCACTTTGAGAGTCGGGTCTCTTTTAGAACCTCAAACAGTGGGGAATATGTTCAATCTCTGTCTTTGACAGGCTTCCACCTTACACGGACAAGTTCTGGCTCACTCAGGTTTCATTGCCTTGTGAGCATTAGCTTCCTTAACACTGAAGCTGAAGTTCACCTGCTATCACTGCCGGTGCCGTCAGTCTTCTTGAATATGCTACTTACTTGGTGCGTTCACATTACCTGCAGTATTCATTTTGGAGGCAGTGGCAGTTACATAATCTCCTGTCAACTTACGAAGGGGTGGAATCTAGCCTGTCAATCAGGTAGCAGCTTGATGACCTCATTTGGAGGCACAATGGAGATAAATAGCTCACTGGAGGCCAGACACACACTCTCCCTGCAAGACATTCCTGTTGACAAGCCACATGGATGGAGCTATGCTGACGGCAGCCAGAGCCTTGGAGCTGGAGGAGTCACGGGGAGACCCACACCAGCGCTGAGATGCTTCCACTGCCACTGGATCCACAAGAATTTCCACCCACTGGCCTGTGAGCTTCCTGTATTTAGCATCATTGCATGTGTTTCGTGAGTCTGAAGAGGAAATTATAGACTGGTATCGGACATATGGACTAATATTGGACTTATGGATGTGATCTGGACTGGGCTGGGATGTTTTCTTCATATACAATTATTCTTACACACGTTTGAGGGTCTCTGAATTTGTTTCTCTAGTCATGGGGTCTTTGGTAACACATACCACAAACTGGATGACTTAAAACAACAGACGTGTGCGTCGTAAGTTCTGGAGGCTACAAGTTCAAGTCAATGCACTGGTGGGGCCATGCTTACTGCAAAGTCTCTCGGGGAGGGCCCCTCCTCACCTCTTCCAGGTTCTGGGAGCCCGGGGCATGCCCTGATTTGCAAATATGTTTCAGGAGACCCTCTGCCTGTCTCTGCCTCTACTTCTTCAACAGGACACTGCTGAGACAGACTTATGACCCACCCCACCCCAGTACAAACCACACCAAACTCACTGCCATCTAGTCGATCCAACGCACGGCGACCCTGTAAGACAGGGTAGAACTGCCCCTGTGGGTTTCTCAGATGGCCACTTCTTACAGGGATGGAAAGTCTCCTATTACTCCTGTGGGGCAGCTCCTATTCTTGAACTGCTCACCTCGTGGGTAGAGGCTCCATGCCTGACCCTTATGCCACCAAGCTCGCGCTAATGTTCACTGTAGGGAGGCCTAGCAGTTCAGTGCTTGGGTGCCAACTCCAAGGTCCAGGGCCCGATCTCCCCAGCTGCACCACAGGAGATGGGGCAATCTGCTTTGGTGACCATGAAAGACTTGGAAACCCTATGGGCGGCCCCCTCCTGCCCTGTAGGGTCTGTGAGTCGGAATGACTCCATGACAACTGGTTAACTCAAATGATGACGTCGTCCACCTCCCTGTCTCCAAAGAAGCATGTGCTCACTGGTACCAGAAATGGGAGCTTACATCTTTTCAGGGGATAGCATCAACCCATACCTGCTGTCCCCCATAGGTGCCTGACCTGCTCCAGGACTGGCTTCACATGATCCCCTGGGGAAGCGTTTGCATCTAGCCCTCCCCCGCGCTCTCAACCACTCCCCCTGAGATCTCCTTCACCATAGTCATCCTCCCCACATGGCAATGACTCACCGACAGCCTGCCCTGCATTTTCACGTGGCCTTCTCTGTGCCTGTGGCTTCTCGTCTGTCTCCCATGAGAACAGGAGTCATTGGATGCACGGGCCACCTAGGTTAACCACCATGGTATCATCTCTGCTCCACTTAAGGACCGATGCAAAGATCCAATTTCCAAATTAGGTGTCACAGGATTTGGGGGGACCTGTCTTTGAAGGAGCCACCATTCAACCCAACACAGCCCTCCCCCGCCCCCGCCAACCACCACCACCACGAAGGCTTTCCAAGGTCTTAGCTTTCTGTCTCTCTCTTCGCTGGAGCAGTTGTTTATCAAGCCAGGGACCTAGACCCTGGGTCCCAGCCCTGCCCCTCAGAAGCCTGCCTTCTGGTCCTCCCTCTTCCCTACTCTCCTGCCAGGCAGGAAGGATAGGCCCAAACCCTCCCCATTAAATGTCTTCATCTGCCCCTGAGGCCGCTCCTCCGGGTCTACAGAAGAATGGGTGAGCGCCCCAGCTTGCAGAGAGCACCCCTGCCAGCCCCACTCCACTCTGGTGAAGGGTGGCCGGCTGTCATCTCTCATTGCTTTCGACAGTTCCCTGCTGGCCTCTGACCTGCCAAGGCGAGCTTGCCAGGGCTGACAGGTTGGGTTAAGAGGGAGCGCTCCCCCGAGCCAAGACACACTTTCTCGCCTCCAAGTTACTTCACCCTCCCCTCACCAAGGATGCCCACAGCTCCGCTCTGCACTTTTTCAGTCAAGCACCACTTCACTGCCTCCTCCGGCCCTGGCAAGATGGGCACAGTTCTGTTGGTCTGTGTTGGAGGGGGCGGGGGACTTGATTCCTCGTTTGGTTCATTTGTGTTTAATAGAAGTATAAAATCCGCAACATAAGAGCACCCCGTTCAAAGTGCACCCCTCCATGGCATTTAGCACACTCACCATGTGATACAGTGTGAGATTATAAAGAGACTCTTCCCCAGCTTTGTCTCCCCCAAAGACATACCAAACATTAGATGCTATTTGCCAGCACATGGTGGGAGGTCAGATGCTGAGAGACATCCTCCCTGAAGGCGGTTAGTCAGACTACTGTCTGGGTCCACCACAGGTAGGGCCTGCTCCAGCTGTTAAGGACAATGGGCTACTTCTCCCTGAAGACTTGTGACCATTAGTCTGTAAACCCTACTGATAATGGCTTCTATGTGAGCCAGAAAACAGGTCAAACTGGCTCAGTGACCTCCAAAGTTAGGTCACCATCATGAATCTAGGATCCACCCATCTTGTCATATGTATACCCCCAATCCCTCCTCTTCCTATTGCGTGTATATCTCTAGATTGTCCCCCTCTCATTGCTGTATCACCTATAGTACAACCCCTTCCCGTGACATATGTCTTTACCTGTAATTAGTGGGCTTGCATGCCCCCCAAAGATATATAAGCTTTGGTTAGCAATAAAGATTCCCCTTGACCTCTCCTCGGCTTCCTCTCCCCCTTCCTCACTTCCCTGTTCCCTTGTCCTCCTTCCCCACCCCTTCTCTCTTGCCCTCTGGGCTCCCATCTCCACATGGACCACCAAGCGGGGCTGAGGTGAGCATGCTACATGAAATGGGTCTGACTCCATTATTCCAATCTCTCTTCTCTCTCTCTTGCTCTCTGTGACTTCACTATAATCTTTATATATATTAACCGTACAACTGCGCCTATTGAGCCTGCGGTTAGTTGTGTGTGTGGGGGGCTGATCTTTCCCCCCACAGTACATCCACAACCTCTCCCTGGGGGCAGAACAGCCTCATCCCTTCAAGCAGCAACCCCACACCCATCAGCAGTCACTCCCCCTCCCCGTTCCTCCCCTCGGGGGGGGCCACATGCCCCCCATTTCCCACCCCCCCCAACATCATGTGCTTTCTGCCTCTGGGGCTTTGCCGGTTGGGGGAATTTCATGTCAGTGGGGTCAGACACACTGTGTCCGTCCATCTCACTGAGGGTCCTCCTCTTTCTTGATGACTTGCGACTTTCCAAGCACGATGACCTTCACCAGGGGCTGGCTCCTCCTGAGCACATATCCAAAGTATATGGGAGACATGGGGGGGCCCACAGTGAACACATAGATCGCAGACAACGACATAGCACAATTCACAGACAATGCTCCACATCCTGCTTGGGTGAGTAACGAGGGGACTTCTAACTACTTAATAAGCAGCCTAAGGTACAATCATTGGCCTCTTCCCATCCAGAGGAGAGACAAGGTGATGCAAATTAAGACTTATGGGACTAATTAGTCCACACGGACTAACGGACCATGCGGGCATCAGTCTGCACCACCCTGAGACCGGAAGAACTAGATGGTGCCCGACCGCCACCACCCACTGCTCTGAAAAGAATCACACTGCAAGGTTCTGGAGAATGTGAAGTAGTCCTCAAAGTCAGGAAAGAGACCAGGCTTGCTGCTCAGAAAAAGATGGGTGGGATTCCCCCTGCCCTTCCTGCCCCACCCCGCCCCCACAGGACGATGTTTCTTAGTTATCCAATAAGCCTGAAATTGAACCCACCCCTGTGGTTTAAAAAAGAAAATCACCCCCAATAAAATGATTTTTTAAGAAAACAAAACAAAGAAAAACAGCTCAAAAGGACCTCGTTGACTCCGTGTCCAGGTTCAGAAGGTTAGAAAAGGAGGAATGGAAACGGGAGACAGCTGAATGGATGCCAGTATACGGAGAGGGAGTTACAATGGATGAGTTGAAACAAAAGGTGTATGAATCATCGAATGGATAACTGATGATCTTCTCTGTAAACCTTCGCTTACTTCACAATATTCTCATTTGTTTTGTTTTGTTTTTTTCATTGTTATCAAGACATAGTGAGAACAAGAAGAGAGTTAAAAGTGCATGAGACCGTCTCACCATGGACGTGGCGAAGCAGGAATTGAGCCGTACTTCTGTCAAAACAAAGCAGGAGCTTTGGCGGCATAGTGGGTTATGTGTTGGACCATGACCCGTAAGGTCGTGTGTTAGACAGGGTTCTCTAGAGAGAAAAAACCAGATTGCTAACAATTATATATATCTATATATATACAGATAGAGAGATAACACAAGAAATAAACAGTTAAATTATAAAGCAGTACAAATGACTCAGTGCAACTGACTCCCGTGAGACAGCTGTGGCACACTGGCAGTCCTTCAAGTCTTGAGGGCCACCAGGTCGTCCTCTGTAGAGCAATTCAGGCTCTCCAGGCACAGGCAGCAAACAGCAAGGCAGGTTACCAACAGTAAGCCAGATGACAGGGTCCCACAGTCCCCAGTTCAAGAGATGTAAATTCCAATTGTGTGGCAAAGCAGGTCTTGAAGGAACCTAAAGTTACAGCGACACAGTCCATGGGTTAGGTGTCCTACAGGTAGTGTAGCTTGCAAATTGAGGCACAGAACAAGAAGGCAGCCCGCACAGTGGTCCAATGACCAAAGAGCGAGAGACAAGAAAGGCGAGGCTCCCCGAGCCATTTATCTCTCCGCCTTTCAATTAATCCCACATGTGTTTATCGGTCAGGTTGGCACAATAAACTAACTATCTCAGGTCATCTGTTTGAAACCAGTAGATGTGCTACAGGAAAAAGATGGGGTTCCCACTGCTGGAAACAGTGATAGTACCCAGAAACACACAGGGACAGTTCTACCCTGTCCTATTATATGGTCACTATGAGTAGGCATCAACCCGTTGGCAGGGGGTTCTTCCAAAATAATTTCAGACTGAAGAAGTTGGTAGAATGCTTCAATTTCTTCAACCCAAGCTATATGTTCAGGAGAGACCAGGCTCTGGAAAGGGATGACTTCCAATGTATCTAGACTCATGCTTTGTAGATTCCACATTCCAATTAGTCATGGCTACTTGCTGCTCTTTCTTCTCCTTTTGAGTCATGCTTCATCAGCAAGTGGAAGTGTTGGAAGCTTTACTCCATTCAAGCCATCGTGTCCTACTCTCCGTTGGGGAGGCAGCTCTTCCCCAATCGTAATTTGAGTGCCTTTCCACCTGAGGGGCTCATCTTCCCGCTCTATATAAGACAGTGTTCAGCTGCTGCTCCCAGCGGCTAACTTTTCGGAAGTGGTCTGCCTCTTCCTCCTTCCTAATCTGAGTCTGGAAGTCACACTGAAACCATGGATGACCTTGCTGGTAGTTGAAATGCCCGTGGCGTAACTTCCAGTATCACAGCAATAGGCAAGATGCCACAGCACAACAAACTGGCAGGTGGGTGGACGGTCATAAAGATTAAAACCAAAAAACCTCTCTGCCATTGAGTCAATGTTGACTCATAGCGACTTTGTAGGGATTATAAGAACTGCACCCATGGGTGTTCGAGGCTGTCAATCTTTGGGGGAGCAGAAAGCCTCAACTTTCTCCCTCTGAAAGGTTGGTGGGTTTGAACTGCTGACCCCGTGGCTAGCAGTCCCCCCTGTAATCCCCTATGCCATCAGAATTCTTGGCTCTTACAAAACCCTCAGGGGCAATTTTACTCTGCCATATTGGATTTCTATGAGTCTGAAATAGCTCCCAGCACCTATCGATAAGATATAAGAGAGATCATACAGTGTTGGTCCCTTCTGAGCCTGACATTTCATTTAGCAGAATGTCTTCAAGGTGGTAGCACGCATCAGAACTTGAAGAATATTCCCTTGCAGGTATGGACCACATTTTGGTTTTATCCATCAAGCGCTTGGATACATGGATGGTTTTCATCTTTCGGCAATCATAAATAATGCTGCCATCAACATTGGTGCATCATGACTCATTTGAAAGTTGTTTCTGTTCTTTTCTGTGTTCTTTTTAATTGAGTTTGAGTTTTTTCTATGTGTTGTCTAATCATTGTTTGTTTGTTTGCTGCTTGTGCTGTGTGTAATTTTCTGCATGTGAAATCCACGATGGGTAAATCTATGGAGACAGGAAGTGGGTTAATAATTACCTTTGGAGGATGGCAGGGAGGCTGAGGGGAAATGAGGAGCTCCCAACAATGAAGATGAGAAGAAATGTTTCTGAAATGGATCGTGGGCATGACTGCACAACTCTTTTCAATAGGATTGAACAACTCAAGTGTCCGATGGGTGAAGCGTGTGAGGCTGGGTAGACCAGAGAAACAAATCCAGGGACACGCATATGTGTGTAGGAAAGAGCTTTATATCAAGAAGTTGTTATAAATCAAGAAAACATCCCATCCCAGTCCAACTCAAGTCCATAAGTCCGATACTAGTCCATAAGACCCTCTTCAGACGCACGCAGTCACAACCGATGATGCAGAATGCAGGAAGATCGCAGGTTGGTGGGTGCAAAGTCGTGCGGATCCAATGGGGGTGGTCACATCACAGGGCTCTGGCAGCAATCAGTCAGCCAGCAGAAAGGGGAGGACAGACGGACAAACAGAGGAGGTTCCCAGGACCCTCCTTAGGAGAAGGCCATGCCCACAAGGAAGCACCATCAGGCTGTGACCTGATGGACGGGTTGGAGACCACCCTTACACTTTCATATAGCTTCAAGTTGACATGAAGTCATAAGTAGATGGCAATAAACCTCTTTTTAAAACATTGGTGTATCTTGATTTTTAACATTGATGTGTATTTACTAATGTGTTACCTCTGTTTATGAATGTTTTCTCTCATATCATCTTTATCACGTGGGTGACCAAAAGTTATAGAACATTCTAATCATCCAGAAGCCTGTCTAGGGCCATTTCCAGTCAGTGCCCTACCCCAAAGTTACCACGAGGTCAGTCTTTCTCATTCAGGGGCAGTCCTCCCCCACCCCAGGGTAGGGCGCTACAGACTTCATGGGAGCCATGGCCGGAGATGACCTTCAACATACTATAATGGGAAGGACAATGTCCCATGACAAAATGTCTCTCAGCCCCAGTTGTCAGCAGTGCTGTACTTGGAAAGCCCTGGGTTCCCCTGGCTGCTCTCCTCCTAGTTGGTTCCTCCTGTTCTTGATGGTCCAGGTGGCTTCATGGTTAGCCATGGGGCTGCTAACCGCAGAGTCAGAAGTTCAAAACCACCAGCCGTTCCTAGGAGAAAGATGGAGCTTTCTACTCCCGTCAAGTTACAATCCCACAGGGGCCGTTCTACCCTGTCCCACAGGGTCACTATGAGTCAAAATCAATTTGATTGTGTTGAGTTTGGGTTTTCAGTTCCTGGCGGTCATGGAAATGGCGTCATGCAACGTGTCCTCTTTGCGTGTGTGTGTGCCTTTGAAATTCACCGTGTCACGTGTGCCTGCGTAGTTCGCTCTCTGGTGTGGCCGCGTTGTGTTCCGATGCACAATATACTTGGGCGAATGTTCCACTTGCCGATCCGTGGCCGCCTGGATGTTGCCCACTGTTGGAAACTGTAAAGGAAGCTTCTGCGAGCATCTGTGTGTATGGCCTTTGGTGGACATCGGTTCTCATTCTGGCTGGAAATAAGCCCAGCAATAGAAGTGCTGGGTTGTAGCCCCTTTGCTTCAACGCACCTTCGTGTGATGTTTAAAATGCAAGGGATTGTGTCCAAAACAAAACCCGAACCCCAACCTTGGGTTCTCCTCTTCGAAGATCCATCCTGGAAATCCTGCACCTGGAGTCTCATGAGTGGTGACGAGGGGATGCCCACGGTGGAAAGGGGGGACATTTCCAGCTCCCCACTACCTCACACTGCATTTTCACTCCCTGGTCAGCTGGCATTTGGCTTTCCGACATCCGTCCTAGGCTTGTAGGTTGGACATCATCTTTTGGGTTCCTGTGGTCATGGCCTAGACCTTCACAGGACCCCCGCATCCCCGCCATAGCTCCTAACCCAACACCTATTTTGCGGTATCAGAACCTCAGCCTGCAGTAGAGCCTAACGTCTCCACCTCCACCCCAAACACAGGATCCCTTTAAGACTGGCTCGCAATCCCAGATTGCCCCAGGCCCCACGACTCCCTCTCACACTATTCTAGCCTGGTCCCTGTAGGCATTTTCTCTGACTACATCTTCAGAGATTCCCTACTTCTGGTTCTCTCAGCTTAAGTGTGACTTCCCCCAGGGAGTCCTCTCTGAACCTCTGCACAGGAGAGGCCACCCAGTTGTCCCCTCCCACTGCCCCATGACCAAAACTCATTGTGCACTGGCTGAGTAGTGGGGAAACAGTGTGCACAGACACTCTAGCCCTAGCCCAACTGGCTAGGAGTCAGGACGGCCTACTCCTCTACCCTCCCCCCTCGCCCTGATTAGTGGCCCTGGGCAGGCAAGAGAGCGTGGGATTTCAGATCCTTAACCACAGACCGGGCCACGCCTTCTACAGAAGCCACCTGGGACCCTAGGATCAGTTTGGCAGGCGCACTTTACTTTCAAGAGGCTGCTTCCCATTGCTGACCCAAGAGTAGCTAAGACTCAAGAAATCTCTTCCACTGCCATCCACACAGCCCATACCCACCCAGGGCTGGCAGCATGAAGGGGCCCTGCCCTGGGGTCCTCAACTCTGCAGAGGGCTGCCCCCACCTCCCTCCATCACTGCCAACATCCTGGCCCAAGCATCACCTCCTCTCCTCTCTCCTCCTCACCTCCCCACACCCACAGCCTCCCTATGGCTTCTTTTTCTCCTTCCCTCAACACCCCTTTCAGCAGCCCCCACCTCAGACGCGCTCAGCTCTCTCCCCTCACCCCTACATTGCCCCGCTCACAGCCCAGGTCAGGGCCCCAGCTCAGTTCCCATCACCTGCCCCAGCCCCGGGGTTGCGCCTTCCCGGGCACCTAGAGGGGAGGAGGGCGGGGCCGCCTCACCTGGCGGCGGCAGAGCAGCGAGGCAGCGGCCCCTAGCGGTCGGGGAGGGAAGCACAGTCCAGCGGCCTTCCCACCTCCCGCCCTACCCACCTCTCCATGTGGACCCTGCACCCCTCCTTTGCGATCCCATCTTCTTTCTCATGAGCGCCTACTGTGTGCCAGGCGCTGCTCTAGGCGCTGGGCATGCAACAGTGAATAACACACACACACACACACACACACACACACACACACACACGCCCTCGCTGAGCTGATATTTTAATAGACAGGAAAGAGCAATCATTAAACCAAAAAGAGCTCTGTGGTCTGTCCCCAGGTAGAAAATGTTGCGGGAGGAAGGGGAGAAAGGGGGCCTAGAGAGTGAAGTGGGTGTAAACATTAAGAGGCCTTGTGAGCTTTCTCTGTCACTTATTTACTTATTTATTTGTGAGCTTTCTCTTTAAGGCAGTGGTTCTCAGCCTTCCTCAGGCCGTGACAGTTCCTCATGTGTTGGTGACCACCCCTCCCAACCATACAATTATGTTCCTTGCTACTCCATCACTGCCATTTTGCTACTGTGGTGAATCAGGCGAACCCTGTGAGAGGGTCGTTCGACCGCCTCCAAAAGCCGCAGCTTCTCCCTAGCACCCGAGACCAGGCCCCCACGGTCTTTCAGTTAGACAATGTCAGGCTGACTCTCAACACCCCCACCCCAATCTTTTATGAAAATCTGTTATTGAGGCTGCGTTCATACAGCATAACATTAACCACTGATTCCGTGGCATGTAGGCCATTCACTATCTTGTGCACCTACCACCTCTACTTCCAGAACATTCTCGTCCCCGCAAGAAGAAACCCTTTCCTCACTAAACACGAACCACCGCCCCCCCCCAACAAGGTCCCTGCTCACCTAACCCCCGCAGCCACTTATCTGCTTTCTGTCTCTGTTTCACCATTTGGATGTTTCAAATTAATAGAACCACAAAATCAGGGACTTTTGTGCCTGGCTAGTGGTTATGAGTTGGGCTGCTTATGGCAAAGTCAGCAGTTCAAAGCCACCAGCTGCTCTGAGGGAGAAAGATGGGACTTTCCACTCCCATAAAGAGTTACAGTCTCGGAAACTCATGGGGGTGCACCTACCCTTTCCTCTAGGGTAGCTATGAGTCAGCATCAACTCAATGGTAATGAGTTTGGTTTTTTTTTTTTTTTGCATTTTCTTTCAATGAGCATGATGTTCTCCAGGTCCATACACATTGTAGGAGGTATCGGGCCTTCATTCCTTTTTTATGACCGAATAATACTCCATTGCAGGCCTACAAAGGAGCCCTTGTGGCACCATGGTCAACTAAATGAAAGGATCCAACAGCTGAGAGATGTGACAGTCACCATTCATAAACATGAACCAATACCAAACACTGCCACTGATTCGATTCTCACTCGCAGGCTATAACTCTTTACAGGAGCAGAAAGCCTGAATCTCCATCCGCAGAGCAGCTGGTAGATTTGAACTGCCGACCTGGCAGTGAGCAGTCCAACACTTGCTTAGCTGACCTTGGGAACCTCATGAGACAGTCCTACTCTGTCCTATCGGGTTGCTATGAGTCACCTTCATGAGCTTGGGTATGTTTGTTTGTTTGTTTTTGGGGAGGGGGGTTGGTAGCTCACCTACTTTGGACATATAACCAGGAGAGACCCGCCCCTGGAAATGGACATCATGCTTGGTAAAGTAGAGGGACATCCCAAAAGAGGAAGGTCCTGGACAAGATGGATGGACTCAGTGACTGTAACCATGGGCTCAACCCGAACAACAATGGTGAGGAGGGCCCAGGACCGGGTCGTGCTTTGTTCCGTTGTTTATAGATCGCTGTGAGTCGGGGCGACGCCACAGCACCTAGCCACAATATGCATGCGCCCCCAAAAGCCCCGGAGGCTCAGTGGCTTATGAGTTGAGCTGGCAACCAAAAGGTTAGCAGTTCAAAACCACCAGCTGCTCTGAAGGAAGAGATGAGACTTTCCACTATCATAAAGAGTTACAGACTCGGAAACCCATGGGGACAGTTCTACCCTGTCCCAATGAGTTGCCATGAATTAGGATCGATGCAATGGCAGTGAGTGTTTTATGCATACGCCACATTTTATACACTTACTGTGGATGGGCTCTTGGGATGTGTTTGGATATTGTGAATAGTACGGCAATGACCATTTGTGTATATGTTTCTGGGTAAGTATTTCTTTTAATTCTTTGGAGTATGCCTCTGGGTGCAGAATTGTGGGGTCATATAGTCGGGACCCCACTGATCTGTCCGTTTGTCATACTGGGGTACATTTGTTCTGCTCTGGTGCTAGAAGCAGTGCCACCGGTATTCCAAATATCGTTCATGGAGAACAAGTTTCAGTCGAATCTGCAGGCGAAGGAAAGACCAGGAAGAAGGAAGAGGCAAGTGGTCCACTTCTGAAAAGTAGCCACGGAGAACTTTAAGAACAGCAGCGGATCCTTAGCTGACAGAGCGCTGGACAACCAGCCCGTCGGGTCAAAAGGGACTCAACCCACGACTGAAGCAGCGCTGCCTCCGTGGAGCAAAGCGCTGGGCACCTTCATTTGCTGGTGGGACACGGTTCAAAATAAGAAGAGTGGACTGCAAGTTTCCATTAATAATCAGAATGTGGAACCGACAGAGGAGGAGCCGAGGGAAACTGGAAGTCAACACGACAAAACAGAATACATAAAGATCGCTTCCCCGGGCATGAGTGAGCTGAACGTTTCCGTTCAGTGAAGTGTTCCAGAGCAAAGAGGTCACTTTGAGGACTGAGGTGGCCCTGACCCGAGCCGTGATGTTTTCAATCCTGCGACAGCTGCAAGAGCAATTAGAAAGGCTGAGGAAGACGCGATGCACTTGAATCACGGTGCTGGCGAGGACCATGGGCCCGCCTATGAACTGTTTGGAAGGCAAGATGGCAAGACTTGGTCTAATGTGCCGTGTTTGGTCAAGCCTAGGGTCAGCCAATGAGAAGACTCTCACCAAGATGAATGGACACGATGCCTACAACAGTGGTCTCAAAAACACACGGACTGCAAGCATGGCGCAGAACCAGCCAGCTTGCTGTTCAGTGGCACACAGGGCTGCTCTGAGTGGGAGCCCACTCGGCCACACTACCAGCAGCATCGTGGGTCCAAAGAGGCTTGGAGGGCCCGTGGTGAAAGGGCTGGACTGTGAACAGAAAGGTTGGTGGTTCGGACCTCAGGAGGAAGACACGAGATGAAGGTGTGGCAATCTGGTCCCTCTTTCCCTGTGGAGAGATAAATAATAACTTGCCCCTTGAGAGGGTTAGTGCCCTGTGCCTCCGCTACCCATTTCTTTTTTTTTTTCTTTCCTCCCCCACTCCTCATTTTTAGTTGGCTACCACATGTATCCCTGGATTTGGTCTGGTCCCTGCCATACTACCTGGACCTACCTCACCCCAGAAATCTGGCTAGACCAGAGGATGTACACTGGTACAGATAGGAACTGGAACACAGAGAAATGGACCCCTCAGGGCCAGTGGTGAGAGTGGCGATACCGGGAGGGTGGAGGGAAGGTGGGGTAGAAAGGGGGAACCGATTACAAGAACTACATATAACCCTCTCCCTAGGGGACGGACAAGAGAAAAGCGGGTGAAGGGAGACGTCAGACCGTGTAAGACATGACAAAATAATAATAATTTATAAATTATCAATAGTTCGTGAGGGAGGGAGGCGGGAAGGGTGGGGAAAAATGAGGAGCTGATATCAAGGGCTCAAGTAGAAAGCACATGGTTTTGTTTTGTTTTTAAACATTTTATTAGGGACTCATACAACTCTTATCACAATACATACATATACATACATCAATTGTATAAAGCACATCTGTACATTCTTTTCCCTAATCATTTCCTTTTTTTTTCTCCTCTTTTCTCTTTTTACATTTTATTAGGGGCTCATACAACTCTTATCACAATCCATACATATACATACATCAATTGTATAAAGCACATCCGCACATTCCCTGCCCCAATCATTCTCAAAGCATTTGCTCTCCACTTAAGCCCTTTGCATCAGGTCCTCTTTTTTTCCCCCTCCCTCCCCTTTCCCCCCTCCCTCATGTGCCCCTGGTAATTTATACATTGTTATTTTGTCATATCTTGCCCTATCCGGAGTCTCCCTTCCCCCCCTGCTCTGCTGTCCCTCTCCCAGGGAAGAGGTCACATGTGGATCCTTGTAATCAGTTCCCCCTTTCCAACCCACTCACCCTCCACTCTCCCAGCATCGCCCCTCACACCCTTGGTCCTGAAGGTATCATCCACCCTGGATTCCCTGGAAAGCAAATGGTTTGAGGATGATGATGGCAATAAATGTACAAATGTGCTTGACACAATGGACGGATGGATGGATGGATGAATTGTGACAAGAGTTGTATGAGTCCCAGTAAAATGATTTTTAAAAAAGATATGGCAGTATCCTTCCGTGATGGTTCCAGCTCAGGAATCCCTCTGTGGCACTTCTGCTCCGGTAAGATCTGCTGTGAGTGGGCACTGACGGTGTGGCAATGGGTACATGATGCTGAGTTTAACCTTGGGAGGAAACATCCCTAAAATCTTTCAAATTCCCCTCCTCCCGCCCCCCTCACTGCCCTCTCATGGTCCTGCGTGTCACTAAGAACAGATCTATGAGGCAGGGCGCGGTAGGCCAGCCTGCAGTCCCTCAGCCCTTCACACAATCGCTGCCCGTCCCAACTCCAGCTCCTCCACCTCCCTGCAAACCCCCTAAATCCTACTCAGTGGGGCTCATCTCCTGACCTAGGGTAGTGACATTGTCCTTGTAGTCCCCGTAAAACCCTGGACCAAGGAGAGGGACTCCTATCAGGTACAAAGGAGGGAGGAGGCACCGGATATACAGTCATCAGGACAAGTCACACTGGTATGGAATCTTTTTTTAAAATAAAACAACGTATGCCAAAAATCCCTGGTGAAGGAACCATCAAAATCTTCACTAAAGGCAGCACGAATATTCCTGACTTCCTTCTTTCCCTCAGGCTCCAATATGTCTTGGCAGAGCGCTGTTACTAATCGTGTCTTTATTTAAAATCTTTGATATTTCACTCATCATTCATTCTGCCTTCTTTTCAAACATGAACATTTATCCGGATGGTGAGCTTTTGGGGTGCTCCAACGTGACTTCGTCTTACGTACATTGGCCATGTTGTCAGAGAGGCCCGCCTCTGGGGAAGGACCTCGTGCTTGGTAAAGTAGAGGGGCAGTGACCAAGAGGAAGGTCCCGAAGAGATGGATGGACACGGCGGCTGCAACAACGGGCTCGGGTGCAGGACCGGGAAGTCGTTGGTTCTGTTGTGCATAAGGTCACTATGGGTTGGAACAGACACCTAACAACAGGACAGCCAAGAGTTTCCCTTGAGGTTGGGAGACGGGACACTGGGAGGGGCTGTGGTGGGAGTCATTCTAGGCGCTTGGTGGGCTCCGGGCTGCGGTCAGGCGACCGTGTTTGCGAAGCTGTTGGCATCTGTGTGTCTGCCACGTTGACAGTGGAGACTCAGCAGCATCTGTCCCCTCCCCTGCTGTACACCAGGACCTGCTGTATCATGTTCAAGGGAGGACGGACCCGTCCATCTTCCAGACTGCTGGTGCAGAGCATGTCTGAAGTCTGGAACCATTGCCGCATCCGGCTCCTCACTCTGGGCTTGTTTGGGATTCTTTGTAACCTAAGCTTGGCTGTCCCGACCAGGCCATGGTGTTTTCCAGCGCCTCCCACGCCTGTGAAAGTTGGGAATTGAATAAGGAAGTCCGAAGAAGGACCTGTGTGCATTTGAATTGTGGTGCTGGGGAAGAACATTGAAAGTGCTATGGGCTGTCTAAAGAATCAACAAATGGCTCACCTCCTGACATGATCGCTGAAGACAAATGGGTGCATAAGCAAATGTGGAGAAGAAAGCTGATGGTGCCTGGCTATCAAAAGATATAGCGTCTGGGGTCTTGAAGGTAAACAAGCGGCCATCTAGTTCAGAAGCAACAAAGCCCACACGGAAGAAGCACACCAGTCTGCGTGATCACAAGGTGTTGAAGGGATCAGGTATCAGGCATCAAAGCACAAAAAAGTCAAATCATTGTGAATGAGGGGGAGTGCAGATTGGGGACCCAAGACCCATCTGTAGGCAACTGGACATCCCCTTCCAGAAGGGTCATGGGAAGGAGATGAGCCAGTCAGGGTGCAGTGTAACATCGATGAAACATACAACTTTCCTCTAGTTCCTAAATTCTCCCTCCCATCCTCCCCCACTATCATAATCCCAATTCTACCTTACAAATCTGGCTAGACCAGAGGATGTACACTGGTACAGGTAGGAACTGGAAACACAGGGAATCCAAGGCAGATGATCCCTTCAGGACCAGTGCCGAGAGTGGTAATACCGGGAGAGTGGAGGGAGGGTGGTGTGGAAAGGGGGAACCGATTACAAGGATCTACATGTAACCCCCTTCCTGGGGGATGGACAACAGAAAAGTGGGTGATGGGAGATGTCAGACAGTGTAGGATATGACCAAATAATAATTTATAAATTATTAAGGGTTCATGAGGGAGGGGGAAATGGGGGAGAGAGGGGGAAAAATGAGGAGCTGACGCCAAGGGGTTAAGTGGAGAGCAAATGTTTTGAGAATGAGGAGGGCAACAAATGTGCAAATGTGCTTTACACAATTGATGTATGTATGGATTGTGATAAGAGTTGTATGAGCCCCAATAAAATGATTTTTTAAAAATCAATAAATCTGTCTTGGAAGATGTAGAAGCTACATAATCTACTGTCAGTTTGAGGGAAATGGTAGAGTCTAGCCTGTCAATCAGGTCATAGCCAATGAGGCTTCAACGTGGGCATGGCCTTCTCCTAAGGATTATGGGAACTCCTGTCTTCCTCCCTGGAGGTGGGACATATAGCTCCCTGTGAGACATTCCTGTTGACAAGCCACATGGAGTTATGCTGATGGAGCCAGAGCCCTGGAGCTGGAGGAGCCACATGGAGGCCCACACAGGCACTAAAATGCTTCTACCACCACTGGATCCACAAGACTTTCCACCCACTGGCTGTGATCTTCCTTGATCTGGACTGAACCGGATGTTTTCTCAATATACAATTGCCCTTTGATATAAAGCTCTCTCTTAGACTCATATGAATGTCAATGAATTTGTTTCACTAGTCCACCCAGACTAACACCGAAGTACAACTAGAATGCCCCTGAGAGGCAAGGATGGCGAGACTCCTTCTCACATACCTTGGACAGGTTACCAGGCGAGACCAGCCCCTGGAAAAGGACGTCATACTTAGTCAAGTAGAGGGGGCGTGAACTAGAGGAAGACCGTCACAGGATGGACTGACACAGTGGCTGCAACAATGGGCTTCAACACAGAACCACAATGAGGGTGGAGCAAGACCCGGCAGGGGTTTGTTCTGTTGTGCATAAGGTCGCTATGGGTCGGAACCGACTCGATGCACCCAACAACAACTTCCATTTTGTGCCCGAGGTGAGTGGCTCCTCCCTTCACCCTAATCCTGGCTGGCCAGGCCAGGAGCCCAATAGACACTCTGTCTCTCTATCTGGGGTTTGAGGGGAGAAGTTGAGTTGGAGGAAAGCGGGGACCAGGATGTCAGAGTCCCCCCATCGCAATGTCTGTAGCTCTTCTTCTCATGCCCTGCGTTGCTTGGCAGCAGCTCTAAGTCCAATCACTGGGTCGGAACCTGAACCCTTTTTGTGCAGGGGCGTTCTGGAGCACTGTGAAGTCATGGGAGAGAGGAAAGAAGACTCAAACAAGCGTTAACACGGATCACTGTCTTGGCAGCCTACACTTCCCTCCAGCTGCGACCGAAGGAAACACTTGGGTTTCTCAAACCCCAGGGAACTTCTGAATTTCCTGCCCAAACAGTCCCTCCTTCTGCCTTTCCGCCCTTCCAGGTACTAGGGCCACAAACCTCCAATTCGCCCGTCTCCCCTGCTCACCTTCAAACCATCTCAGAATCTGCCCACATCTCTCACCTCCACCAGCCCCACCTGGTCCAGCCTTAGCTTAGATCACCTGGACCGGAGCCTACCCTTCTGCCTCCCTGGTCCCCCAGCTTCTATCTTTGACCCCCCCACCCCCCAAACCTGCGCCCCCACTCCTGCCAGAGGTGTCCCTGCGAGCCCCGGAGTCAGGCAGATTCAGAACTCTGTAGGACTCTCACCTGGCGCTGAGCAAACACCCAAGTCCTCCCTGTGGCCCAGAAAGCCCTTCACAACCCGCCCCCCCCCATCGGCTCCTGCTCTCGCCCTCCTCACTCATGCCTCTTCAGCCACACGGGTCCTCTCACCCACCCCGTGAACACCCCGCCACATTCCCACCTCGACTCCTCCCACCTGGGTCTCTCTGTCCTAGACTCCCACTCTTCCTCACCACCTTCAGGTTTTTGTCCCACCATTGAGGAAGGCCTTCCCTGCCCTCCTGAGTCTGGAATGGAAGCCGCTGCCCTCCTGCTCCGCCCCATCTTCCTTCCTTCCTGCTCTTTCCCGGAGCCTTTATCCAGCTCAGGCACCTGGGTCTTTCATCCAGGGGGCTGTTTTCTGAGTCTGTCTTCCTGGCCAGGGTCTCAGCCCCTCCAAAGACAAAGCATCTCGGGCAGCCTCGTTGACCACCGGGTCCCTGGTGCCTAGCACAGGGCCTGGCACACAGTTGTGGATAGGCGCCATCCCCACCACTGTCCCCGTGCCTGAGCCCCTTGATGTGGCCTGAGCCCCCCGTGTGACTCTGTCCGGTCAAGGTCCTTCCTCTTTTTCACCACCCTCCGCTGTACTGACCATGATGTCCTTCTCCAGGGACGGGTCTCTTCTGACAATATGTCCAAAGTATGTAAGACAAAGTCTTCCCAAGGGACACTCTGGCTGCACTTCTTCCAAGAAAGCTTGGTTTCTCTTTTTAGCAGTTCCTGTACTTTCAATAGGCTTCTCTAGCACCACAATTCAACCCTTCGGTCTTCTATATTCAATGTCCAACCTTCACCTGGATATGAGGGAATGGAAAATAACATGGCTTGGGTCCGGCACACCTTAGTGCTCAAAGGAACACCCTTGCTTTCCAAGACGTCAAAGAGGTCTTGGGCAACAGATTCACCTAAGGCAACACATCTGATCTTTCGAGTGCAGCTTCCCTGACTGTGGATCCAAACACAACCCAATCCTTGACAGCTCCAACCTTCTCCCCATGGATCAGGATGTCACCTGTGGGTCCAGTTGTGAGGGCTCTGGTCTTTTTTTTTTTTCACCCCACCCTGGCCCGCCCACCGGGTTCTGGTCTTCTTTACATTGAGCTGAGATCCACACTGAAGGCTGCATTCCTTCATCTTCGTCAGCATCCAGTAGGTGCTCAGTAATTGTTTGCTGAGGAACCAAGTGATTCCCACTCTGGTTCTACCCTATCTTGGTAACTCAACTCTGGGACCTCTTGACCTTTTACTTGGGTGCCGAAAGAGCTGAATGGGGCTCAAACATTGTTCAAGATGGGGTTCAAGGAGCCCCAGGTGCACACGGAACCCCACCCATGTACCCTCTTAGAGCTCAGAAAGGTCTAGATCCTGGGTTACCCAGCCCTATAGCCCTGGGTTTTTCATGGATTAATTACGCCATAGGAGCCCTGGTATGGTAGTGGTTATGCGTTAGGCTACCCACCTCAAGGTTTGCAGTTTGAAAACACTAGCCATTCCTTGGTGGAAGGATGAGGCTCTTCATTCCCATTCAGAGTTTCAGTCTCAGACACCCATAGGGGCAGTTCTACCCTGTCCAAGAGGGTCACCATGAGTCAGAATTAACTTCATGGCGGTGAGCTTGCTAGTTTCTTGGTTTCATTTAATTCCACCATATATTCTGGACGGTTTCATCAGAGGGGGCCCCTGCTTTCCCAGTTGCCATCCATTCTGACTCAGAGAGTCCCCATATGTGTCGAGAGTAGAACTAGGCTCCAGGGTTTTCAGCGGCTTTTCTGATTTAAATCATCTTGTCTTTCTTCCAAGGCACCTCTCTGATAACCGGAACCACCAACTGCAGCAGTTGTATAATCTGTTGCAATTTGAGAAAATTAAGAGTGAAGGGGTGGAGTTTAGCCTGTCAATCAGGTGGCAGCTTGATGACCTCATTTGGGGCGCTAAGGAGATAAATAACTCGCTTGAGGTGGGACACAAGCTCAATCCCTGGGAGACATTGCAGCTGACAAGATACATGGAGCTACACCAGAGCCCTGGAGCAGAAGGAGCCACATGGAGACCCCTACCAGTGCTGAGATGCCTCTACCGCCACTGGATCCACAAGACTTTCCACCCACTGGCCTGTGATCTTCCTGCATTCACCATCATTGTATGTGTTGTGTGAGTCTGAAGAGGACTTTATAGATTGGTATTGGACAGACATAAGGGCTAATACCGGACTTATGGATTTGATCTGGACAGGGCTGGGATGTTTTCTCAATATACAATTGCTCTTGTATATAAAGCTCTTTTTCAGACACCTATGAGTGTTTATGAATTAGTTCCTCTAGCCTACCCAGACTAACACACCAACTTCTGTTGCCAACCCACTATTGTCAGGTGCCATGGAGGTGGTCCTGGCTCATAGCAACCTTATGTGCATCAGAACAAAGTGCTGCCCAGCCCGCGCCACTTCCACAGCCATTGCTCTGTGAGAGCCCACTGTTGTAACCACTGGGCCTTCTTGGGAGCTGTCTCTCTACTTTCCCGGGCATGATGTCATCTTCTTTGAAGAAAGGTCTCTCTTGAAAACATGTCCAGAATATATGGGATGAAGTCTCTCCATCTGACTGTTTTTCCTGCTCAGTAGGGCATCCTTAATGCCTGGTGTTGAGGAGGGCAGGAAGGAACCAATGGAGAAATGAAGGATATACACCAGGGGGTGCACAGGGAGCCCCCCCACCCGCAGCCCAGAAAGGAGCAAGGTGTTGCTCTGCTAAACACTGAGTCCACAGTCCATCCCAATCTCCCAGGCGAGGAGGCCAGCTTCCTGAGACTGGGCACCTGGAGGGGCCTGGGCCTCGAAGGTGGGGTGCCCTGGGTAGAAGGGACAAAACTCAGAAGGCAGAGAGTGGGCCCAGGTCTCAGGTGAGCAAATGTGTCTGAGGACCAGGATGCACAGAACGTGGGGGGACCCCGAGGCTCCGGGCCCCATAGAACTGGGGCACTGAGTTCATAGGTTCGGTGGCAGGAAAGGGAGACTCATGGTCATGGGACAGGGTAGAGCGTTCAAGAATGAGAATGTATAGAGCCCTGGGCGTGGAGGACCCAAAGCCTACGATAGTGACAGAGGTACCGGTACCAGTGGGCCCGGAGTGTTGGCTCTGGAGCCAGACTGCAAGCACGGTCTCCACTGCGCCTGCGCAGCAGAGGGGCTTTGGGGCACTGAGGGTTGAGAGAGGACTGACGGTGTCCACATGGCCCACACCGAGGTCCTTTTCATGCCCTAGCCTCTCCCCACCCTTTGCCCCATGAGCAGCACCTCTGCCCCCATCCCCTGCCCGCCCCACCAGCCTGAGGACCAATCCCTGCACAACTGGGAGGGGGCGGGGAGGGTGGGAGAACGCTCCTCTGGTCACTTGGACCAACTGTTTTGGTGGGGTGTCTTTTTTGGGGGGAGGGAGCTGTCCTGACCTAAATTTTTCAAAACTGAGACAATGGGTCCCTTCAAGGACGCCACTCCTCCCCCTATATAATGAAAGGGGAGAGCAAGTGAAATTCCCTCCTAAACCAGGAGTTGTGGGCATAGGAGGGTGGGCGGCTGAGGTTGGAGGGTTGGGGGTGGCTTAGAGATAGAGGTCTGGGGTCTGTCTCTCTGAAACTGACTGCCAGAGAGCGCAACTTTGTGTGCATGTGTGGTCCAGGTTGGCTCTGAAACACCGTACCCACTTCCCAGAACCTCAAAGCCCTCTGTGTGCCCTACCCGGTGATATCTCAGTGGGAAACTGAGGCATGGAAAAGTGGGATGGATCTTTCAGGTCCAATCCACCCATAGACAACATCCAATTTCCTTGCTTGTTTTGTTTATGGGGTAATAAGCCCTTGCTTGAAGCCAACAGTGGGGTGTTCTCATGTCCACCAACCTCCACTTCATATCCAGCGCCATCCCCAGACCTTAGTCATATCCATTTAAACCCAGATCCTGGTTACTTGGATCCAAGGCTGGCTTTCTGTCGGCCTTTTGAGTCCCGGGTGTGATGGGAAAAGCAAGGTGTACCCTACCTGCCCCCTCAACCTTGGGACAATGGGTAGGTGTCTTGGGTTCAATGGCTGGTCATATAAATCAACCTCTGGTCGTCCAGCCTACCAGGAAGTCTGGGGTCCCTGTGTTTAGCCAAGATGAGCAATAAACGATTAACCCCACATGCTTCCGCACGATTCAGTCTGTTCCCTTAGGCCCCTTGGAGCCCAGACAGGGATTCTCAAGGCCAGGTTCATTCCTTTCAGATATCCAGTCCAGGTTTTCTTAGATGCTCACAGACCCCTTTCAAGCCTGCCTCAAGCTTCGTGTACCGACCACTGGAAACCTTCCACCCACCCTCTACTCCAGCGCTTTTTCCTTATTTCTCCCCAAGAGCCAAGCTTGGGAGGCAAAAGATGCTCTTCCTTGGAAAAGATTGAGCTTGGCCTTCGCTGCCCCTTGCACGCACTGCCCCCACCTTTCTATGCACAGCCCATCATTTTTTGGTAGAATCCACATCAGGATTTGTCGAGGTCCTACTCTTCTCCCCGGCCCCCACCCCCCCCCCGCCCCCCGCCCCGTGCCAGATCCTGGTATGCAAAGGTTCAGCCCAGACTTTGCCTACACTGGCAGCTTTAATATTTAGGTCTCACTTGGCCCGAATCCCTTCCCTAGAGATCCATGCCCAGGTTTTGCTCTCCCCTATACATCAATCTCACCGTTGCATCAGTCTTCCATAACACAGCGCCTGCAGCCTGGCTTCCAGGTCCTGTCTCTGGAGATCCGAGCCCAATCGTACCCCTTTCCCCTCCCCCACGATTCTGCCTCCTCTCATTCCCCCACCCCCCACCCACATCACTGCACTGAGCTGTCTCTTCTGCGGAAGTGCCTATTTTCGGCATGGAGCCCGATTGCATATCCCCCCATTGTGGGTCTTGGCAGTCAGAGCTCCAGCTCCGGGGATCCAAGCCAAGTCGGACAGCCTTCCTCACCCCAGAGAGGGGTGTGGGGCTCCCTCTGCAGCCTCAGCCCGAAACCTGCCCCTTGCCACACTTCGCCAGATGCTTAGCATCCAAGCCCGCTCCTTGCCCTACTTCTGCAAGTCCACCAGCTGCGTACAGTGTGTTTACTAAGAAGTGGAAATCCGTACCGCGTTTTTGCTCTTGCCGAGAACCTAAAATTCCATTCCCCCCTCCCCAAAGCAAGGCACTTATAGATACTATCCTCCCCCTAAACACATACGCACCCCACCCCCTCCCCTCCACCGGCTCTGCTGCACCATCAGCTCCAAGTCCTCAACCAGTTGCACAGAATCTTCTGGTGGGCCTTGTTCCGTTCCGCATACTCCAGCCCTGGCTTTGCGTCCTTCCCTTCCTTTCATTGTAGGTCTCGTCTCCCAGGATAGCGGCCTCTCGGTTGCATTCCCTTCGCGTAGCCCCTGGAATCCAGATACCGCTTTTACCTGGACGTTCCCGGTGCAGCCGCCGCTCCGGATCCACTCTTGCTTCGCTCCAGCCCTCTTTTTTGCCCCCCCACCCCCACCCGCACGTCGCTGCCAGGAAGATGGGGACAGCCCACCCCACCATAACCACTATGTAGCCCTCTTTCCTAGCCCCCACCCCCACCTCAGGTCCAGAACATGCGAGGCCGGGTCTTACTTGCTCCCGTTGCATTCGGCATGACGCATTACTCCGTCTCCTAAGGAAGATTCCAGCCCCAGATTTGCGTGCCTCGGGTGCATTTGGCTTTGTCGCAGTTTCCCCCAATTCCCACAAAGTCCGACCCGGGTTTTGCAAATCTACTCCTTCCCAATCTCCCCATTCCCCACCCCTGGGCACCGCACTTTTCCTTGATTTCAATCCGCTCCGGGTTTTTCGTGCACCGCTTCCCCTCCCCCGCTCCCCGTTAAGTCTCCCGAGATCCGTCACGTCACCTTCCCACTCCCGATTTTCCAAGGGGGCGAGGGGGAGGCAGCTCAGGAAATCCAGCCCGTGTTTTCCTGCTCTCCCCGGTGCGCCCGGGCAGCCAGCAGCGGCTGGTCCGGGGCGGCGGCTCCGGGCCGGGTTTTGCGCGCGTCCGCGCCCCCTCCCGGAGCGGGTGCGCGGGGGAGCGGGGAGAGCAGGCGGCTTGTCATTGCTGGTGCCCGGCGCCGGCTCGGTCCGCGCGTCCTGCGGTGCCCACGGCCCGGCGCCCCCCCTCCGGCCGCCCCGGGGCGCGACGACGCCGTGCCCGCCTCCAGCCGCGCCCCCCGCGCCGCGCCGCCCGCCCCAGTCCCAAGCCCCGCGGCCACTGCGGGGAGCCCGAGCCGTCGGCGCGGGAGCTGTGGGCGCTGCGGCGCCCCCGCCCGCCGTCTGCCGAGGAGGCCCCGGCCGATGGGGCCGCGCGGGCCCCGGAGCGGCGCCGCCGGGCGGCGGGGGGCTGCAGGGGCGTCCGGGCTGCTCCGCTGAGCCCGCGGCTGCCGCCGTCGGAGGGGGCTGGGAGGTCGCCTGGGCGCGCACGTGCCGCCTCCGTCGGGGCGGCGAGCTGCGGGGGAGATGCGGCCCGCTGCCGGCGCCGCCTCGGGGGGCTCCGCCTCACACCAGCCCCTGGAGCGCTGACACCGCCCCCGCCCGCTCTCTCCCCCGCCTCCATCCCCGGGAGGGGCGCAGACCCGCGCGCCCCCGGCCCGGAGCCGCCGTTGGATCGGTGTAATCCGCTTTTTGTGTGGGTGTTCTGGTACCTTGTTGGCCGCGGGTAAGAAGGGACACGGAGGCCGCCCTCAGCCCGTCACCCTCCACCCGTTCACCCCTCGCCCCGGCGCCGGGAGATGTGCCGGGCGGGGGGCCCGGGTTTGCGGAGCCGCAGGAGAGATTCGCAGGGCCAACTCCAGAGCGCCGTTGGACAGGTGAGTGTCTTCGGGCCTCGGGTGAGGGGGACACCGTACCTGGACCAGGTGTGTGCGTGCGTGTGTGTGTGTGTGTGTGTGTGTGTGTGTGTGTGTGTGTGTGTGTGTGTGTGGAGGCGGGAGACGAGGATGCGAACCGGGGCTCGTCCGGGCCTTGGACGGGGGAGGGGATGCTGCGAGGCTCTGGTCACCGCACCTGAGCCGGGAGGGCGGTCAGGGGCCGATTGCCTTGCACCCTGGCTGGCGAGGGGGCTGGGAGGGGTGGCCCGTGGAGCGCCGGGGGTGCGGATGAGCGACCGTGGGGGGTGCCCTGCGGGGGGAGGGGACGGCGAGTGTGCCCGCGCGTGGCTGCGTGTGCCCGCGCGCGCGCCAGTCTTTGTGGGGAAGCGGTGCGGCGGTGCCTGCGTGTCCTCGGTGCGTGTGCGCGCGGGTGCTTGGCGCCCTGTTTGTGTAGGTGTCTGGGTGTGAGCGGAGAGGTGGCGTGTGCGCGCGCGGCGCGGGCCCCCGGAGGAGCCCTGTTGGGGGCTGGCTCCGCAGGAGGCTGGGCTGGGGGTTGTTTTTCTCTGGGAGGCGGTGGCGCGAGGCGGGGGTCTGTCTGGATGGTGGGCCAGGGACAGCCCCGGGCGGGGTGGAGGGGTAGGCGGCCGCTCCCAGGAGGAGGGGTTCTGCCTGGCAGCGCCCCCTCAGTAGTACCGGCTTAGGCTTGGGGGGAGGGGGGAGCTGTCAAGTTTGAACCCACCGGGTCCCGGCGCCAAGCCCTCCCCGAGAGAGATGTGCATTGTAATTGTACCACGTTGCCATCCGAGGGTCCTGAGATGGAGCCTAAATCTGAGCAGGGGGGGGTACTTTGTGTACCCCAAAAGGCTTCACTCTGGCACCCATCTGAAGGCAGCACCCCACCCGCACACAGCACCCACCCACCCCCCCAGCCTCCAGGCACAACTCTGCCCACATACATCAGTCTAGGTCAGCCGCTGCTCCCTCCATCACTGACCCCTCCTCCACCCAGCGCGGGCGGGCGTGGGTGTCCCTCCATCTCTCTGTCTGGTGGCAGGGCCCCCCTTGCCTCCTGGCTTCTGCAGGACCCACGGCCTGGCTTGTCTGCCCACATCCAAACATGTGGTGTGCCTGGGGAGCAGGGGGAGGGTTTCAAGATGGCTGCCAAGATGGCTGGTCGCTCTCTGCCTCTCTCTCTCCCCCCCTTCTCTCTCCTTTCTGGCTTCTGACTCGGCTCCCTTCCCTTCGCTGCTTTGGGGGGTGGGGGGGTCACCGCAGAGAGGGATCAGGGGCTGGGCTGGGCGTTGTGGGCACAGGTGTGGAGGTACCTGAAGGTGGATGTCTGCTCTGGGCCGCTTGACCTCAAAGCTGCTGGGGGAGGAGTCAGGTCTCTACTCCCTTCTCTGGTACCCCAAAGGTGAGGGGCGAACCCCTCCATCCTCCCAACCCCAGGTTCCAACCTCGTCACTTCAGGCAGCAGCTCAGGGCCTGCTCTGAATGGCCCGGTGCGGGAATTGATCCTTGGGGTGTCAGGGTGCCCCACTGAGCCTCCCCATTATCTTCCAGTGCCCTGCCTGGGCCGGGTCAGGCTCCAGCCCTGGGGGCAGGTGGCTTCTCCTTACTCCCGATCCCCTCCCACTAATGCCGAATTTATTACTTAAAAGTAGGATGAAAATAGGGAGAATAAAAGAAGGAATCCAACCTTCATTATCATATCGAGAAAATTATCCATGATTTTCCTAACTAGCAATTTGCCTGCCTCGCCGTTCAGAACTGACTTGCCCATTAATTACGGAGATGAAAAATCATCTAGAAAGAGGGAAAGGAGTCCTTGCTGCAGGCCGGCAAATACCTGTGCACTCCCCGTGGGTGCCAGCCCTCCTGCTGGCCAGCACCCTCCTCCCCCTCCCTGGCCCCCCACCAGGCCTCACACCCTCCCTCCCCCTTGTTGCCCCTGCCTCCATTCCCCCCCACAGACCTTCCCACCCCTCCCCCAGTGGCCCATCTCAACCTTCACTTAGGCAGTGGGGGGACTTGTGTCTGTACCCCAGTCTCCATGAATGGATGTCTGCCCTTGAGAGACTGGAGAGACTGCCCACAGGGCTGAGGGGGGAGGGTGGGGAGCTGGGGACCAGTGCACCTGGGCTGTGTGGCCTGCAGGGAGGAGGTGGGAGGCGAGAGACTACAGGAGGCTTCTATTCCCAGCCTGCCCTGGGGAGTCCCCACCTCCTGGGGGTTGGGGGCCAAGAAGGACCCTGTGGACACGTGGGGGAGGGGGCTGCTGACTCTGTTTGCATCAAACTGTCTGGGCTCCTTGTCAGTGGTCGTCCCTGCATGTCTGGCTCTGAGAGAGGGAGGGGGTTCAGCCCTCTCCCAAACCTCTGTGGGTACAGCGGTCTAGCAGGCTTGCATACTTAGCCCAGAGGTGTGAACCCCTAAGAGGTGGCGAGGTCCCCAGCACTGGGCGGTGGAGAGGTGGGGCTCCTGGGTCTCACCCCGTCTTCTTCCCAGCCAGACGTTCGGCCAAGGACACGGAGCGGCTCTGGTTTCGCTGTGGGCTCCTCTCCCGGAAGCGATTTCCAGACGCCAGACACTTCCCTCCTCCAGGCCCCTCCGAGAGGGGAGGCAGGAGAGGGGCCTCTCCAGGTGGGGGTTCCCCAGGGCTGGATGCCAACTGCAAGACCCTGCAGGTGCTTCCTGGCTACCCCAAAGGGCAGAAGAAATCAGGTGCCCGGGAGGGGTGTGCTGGGTAGTGGCACAAAGGAGTCCCACTGCCCACTCCCATCCAGTTCTGTCAGCTGTCTGTATGCCTGTTCTGTGCATGGCTGCACAGGGATCCTCGCCGACGGCCATGCGTAGCTGCCTGCCCTCCAGTCCCGGGGTCTCCTGCTCGCCGGCTTGTGTCTTCCCTGGGGGCTGGCTGGGTGTGCATGCGACTGCTCCCCTGAGCGGCTGTCTGCATCTCCTGTACACCTGCGCGTGTGCCCAGGTGTGTACACTGGGAGCCTCGGTTCAAGGCTGCGTGTGCCTCTTCACCCAGTCTGCGAACATTTGATGGGGGTCTCCCTGCGCCAGCGGCTGGCGGTGGGGGAGACACCAGGGAGGCACTGCCCTGGCCTCCTGAACCCCACAGTCAAGGGATATAGGGTGATCTCAGCAAGGGGCTCCTCATCTCACATGAGTCAGTGGGGGGGAAGATTTGAGTCTCCCCCTCCCGAGGGGCCAGGCCCAATCTGCACAGCACCACCCCTGCTTCCGGAACTCTTCCACTCCTTCGAGGGGTGCATGGTCTTCCAACCCAATCCCTCCAACCTGCTGGCATGCCCTCACCCCTCAGGACCTTTGCTCTGACTGCTTCCTCCACCTAGGACCACCTCCCCCCCAGACTCCTGTGAGGATTCTCCTCCCCCTTTAGATGGTGCCTCTTAGTGGCCTCTTCCCTGTCTCTCTCCATTTCAGTTGCAGCCCCACCCCAGGCTTCGGCTCCCTCTTGCCCCCTCAGCCCTCATCTCTGACAGATGGATGGCGGTTGCTGGAGGGACCCACTGAAGCAGGACGCTCCATAGGCTGTGTCCACTGTGGAATCTCTGGTGTTCCGGAACCCGTTACCGAATGACCTGTGTAGCCCTGCCCCTGGGCTGGTGTTGGGGATATAGGCCCTGCTCAGGACTCCAGGCCTGGCTGGCTCTCTACCTGTCCCAGCCTGCACACCTGTGCAGATTCAGGTGTGACTGGCCTGATAGGCACTTGGATGTATGAGGGTGACTTCAGGGGCAGGTAGCTCCGCCCCCCCCATCCCCTCTGGTAGGAACCTACCCCTCTCTCGCCTCTGATTGAGGGAGAGGGGAGGGGCACTTTGGGTTTGGAGGTGTCACTGCCCTTGCTAATTGACTGATTGCCAGGGGTCAGAGTGCCTCAGCTCCTCCCCTTCTTCAGGTCAGGTCCCAGCTAAAGGAGAACTAGCTATGGAACCACCACCACCACCCCCGCCCACTCTCCCAACTCCAGGTTTTTTGGGAAAGTACGCATCTCCTTGCAAAAAATAGTCTTGCCCCAAAGCTAAAAATAGCTGGTGCCGCTCCCCCAGGGGCTAAAAATAGCAGGCCAGGAGGCCGATAAGGCAGGCCTGGGCAGGTGATGGGCGCCCAGCGGCTGGCTCCCCAGAGCAGGGTATCCCACCCAGGCACTGTTGACATTGGATACAGGATCATCTCCTCTGGGGATGGAGGGATTGGGGAGTCTCCTGTGCACTGTCTGGTTATGATCCACCAGGTGCCACTAGCAACAGTGACAGTCCCCGATGCCTCCAGACACTGCCCAGTGACCCCAAGATCAGCCGGCGACAGGGAGCAGTGCCCTGGATACACCTTCCTCCCCCTCTTTCTCCTCCTCCTCCTCTGTTTCTTCGTCTTCTTTTTCAAAGCCCCTCAAAAATGCGAGGCAAAGATTGGTTCACCTGTCCTGCAAGATGAGAGATCTGGGCTATAGTCTGCCCAGCGTTGCTCACAGCATACCCCCCCTCTCCCCCAGAGGGCCCCTGGTGTTGGTCCCCCACAGTCTCCCATCACCTGCCTGCCCTGAGTCCCTCACGTGTGCCCCCATCGCCTACCCCTCACCTCTCCGATGTGCAGGTTGTGCCCACCCCCCACGGAGCTGCTCTGTCCCTAGACCCCTTCTTGGCTACCCGCTCACCTTCACAGGCAGCTGCTGCCCCCTCCCCGCCTTTCAAGCTTGCTCTTGTGAATTGGGTGAGGGCTTACAGAGTCACGGAGCAGATCCAGACAGTTTGTCTCAGGGCCCTGCTTGCCCTCCCTGACAATGTCGCAGCGCTGCCCCCACGTCCACCCTGGTTTTTCCCCTTTCCTAACCTCCCTGTGTGTCCTCCTTCCCGCACCCCTCTGAACTCTGGGCCTGAGTCTGGGCTGCCCATTTGCTCTCAAGTGGTTGGTTGCTTGAAGGTGTGCAGATCTCCCTGGTGTTCCCAGCCCCCCTTAAAAGACCTGAACATTGAATCTTGGGGTGGGTTCATTTACAGACCTGAAGGGTGACCAAGGGTCATATTCTTGGGCATCTAACCCGGCCATCCAACCAGTAAGCTTGACCTTTCCCCCCCTCCCTCTGCCTAATAATTCTTTATTGAGTAATCTGGGTTTTAAAAATTGTTTTATTAGGGGCTTGTACAACTCTTATTCTTGAGTTCAGGACTTTCTAATGAGGGATCCGTTTCAGAGCACCTGTTAGTGGTAGTCAGGCACCATCTAATTCCTCTGATCTGAGTCTCTGAGACTGAGGCTGGGTGGTCCGTGACAGTGCGTCAGAATTGACTCGTTGGTACTGAGTCTGAGCTCTTGTTAGTCCGCCCACTGGACTGTTTGCACGTGGGGAAAGACCCAGAGCTCAATGGTCTTTGATGGCCACTCATGAGCTCCTAAGAGCTACTCCTCAAAATAGATGTAGAGCATTGTCTTCGAGGTCTCAGTTGGGCCAGTGACCCAGGTGTTTCCAGCCCCTAGGCCCGCAGGTTTCTTTGGAAAGATTATCCTCTCGGGTGGGGCGGCCTCCGCCACCCCCTGTTTAAGATTGCATGCACCCACCCATGGCCCTCCTGCCCACGGGACGACCCACGGCACTCCTGGATCTATGAACAGCAGCTTCCATGAGCTTGTGGGCAGGGGGTTCTTGCTCCGGTCACCTGTGTTTCTAGCACGAGTAGTGTGGGCACATACCAGGACTGGCCGAGACATGTTTCCTTAACCCCCCTGTGAGGGGTCATCCCATCATGGGCGCTGCACAGAGCTCCCTTCCCTCCTCCCCCTTCACTGCCCCTGCCCCTGACCCGGCTCTTGATGCCAGCGTGCCAGACTCTGGGGTGAGCACCTTGGGGTGGAAGCAGGCCCCGCCAAAGGGCTGGCGGGGAGGGGAGGGCAGATGGCGGGGCTTCCTGGAGGAGGGGTTTTTCTAGATGTCATTTAGGGGTGGGAGTTGGGAAGCTCTGAGATCTGAAAGAAGGTAGGGGCTCAGAGGAGACAGGGTATCCCCATCTCCCATTCGGGGTGTGGAGGAGGGGCTGGGGGCCCTGTGGGCATTTGACTTGCCATGGGACTGGGAAAGCTAAGGAAGGCTAAGGTGCCTCGGAAGAAAGACCTTTCAATCCGCTGCCCCCGAATCAGCCGTGGGAGGAAAGCAAACACGCCCCTGTGCATCTCCCATAGCCCTCCGGGGTGCATGTGGCGGGCAGAGGGTGGGACAGCGTCAGCTTGGGTAGCAGGAGCTCCCTCTGGGCTGTGAGGGAGGGTCCCAGAGAGCTGGCCGAGGCCAGCAGGAGGGGGCTCCCAGGCGGGCCTCTCAAGACCTGAGAGATTGTTGGCGATGATGTGACTTGGTGGCTGGTTAGCTGAGTGGACAGGGTAAGGGCGGGGGATCCGCAGTTTCTAGCTCTGACTGTTGGAGTGGGAACAACCTCTAATGCCCCCCCTCTTCCCACCCCACTCCCATACACAGGCACACAGTCTGTCTGCCCCACAGCAGCCAGAGGGCACCTGTGAGCACCTGGGTCAGGTACACCTTTCCTGGGCAGAACCCTTCCAGGCTCCCCCCTCACTCAGGGTAAAAGCGCACACCCTTCCCAGGCTCTGCCCGCTCTGCCCTGTCATCTCTGCCAGCGGTAGCCAGGTTTCCTCACTGAATCGAGCACACTAACTGTGCCCTTGCCCCAGCGGCTGCCTCTGCTGGGTGCTGTTTCCCCAGGACCTCCCCCCCCCCAGGAGGGCTTGAAACCTAGAGGCCCACACAGGCGTCTGTCACCACCGCCCCCTCCTGGACCCCTTTCGCTCCATAGCCCTGGGACCAGGCAGGTAACCCCCACCCAGTGGGTGATTTGTTCCTTAGTTCCCTGTCATCTCAGTTTATTAAACAAATTAAAGTGCCCGCTTCCTACCCAGGGCTGGGCGCTCCACCGGGAGCCAGGCAGACCCATGGGTACATCGGGAGACACCAGGCAGCAGACAGCCTTGGTGGGGGGGGGGGGGGACAAGGCGCAGCGGGGACTGAGCTCAGAGTGAGACTACTGGCGCCATGACGGCGAAAGCCCCCGTGGGGGCGGCTGAAGTGAGCAATAGGGAGCCATAGAAGGTTGTAGGCAGGGAGCAACGTGACCAGAATTCCATTTCTGAATGATCACTCTGGCTGCGGACAGAGCTTGACCAGGGTGGGGTGGCATGACCAGTAGGTTGGGGAGACCCATCTCAGGGTGGGGGAGGCCGTGCGGCGGCCCAGTGCCACTGGGTGGCTAGAGCAACCCTCGTCAGATACATGTCAAGTTCCCGTGTGTGTGCCCGGCCTGGCAGGATTGCCACGGTGTTCTGTTTAAGGACTGGGCCCGGAAAGGGGGGAGGAGAGGGGACCCAGCCACAAGACAGACACAGCCTGTCTCACCGGATGACCCTGGAGGGAGTCTGCAAACTGCATGGTGTGGCGCCGGCCAGGAAGTGGACTGTGAGGTCACCGAGGAGCGAGTGTCCAGGCAGAGGGGACGGCGCATGCAGGGCCTGGCGGGTTGCCGGGAAGACTTGGACTTGTGCTCAGAGGAGGGTGAGAGTCCAGGAAGCCCCCATGCAGGGGACAAAGGGCGTGGATTCTTTCAGTGGTGTGGGTGTAAGGGAGAGGGGAGGAGGGGCCACCTGCAGAGATGGGGGAGAGGGGAGCTGGGGAACCAGGGAACCGTGTGCTGGGTGCTCTGTGAACACACCCTGATGCTGGGTTGGCCCGCTTAGGGACCAGAGACAGCCTTCGTGTCCAAAGCCTGGGCTGTGCGGCCAGACACCTGCCCCAGGGGGCAGCTTTCCAGATGGGGCGGCCGGCAGGCAGGCAGGGTTTGGGCATTGGGATTTGCTGGGGAGGGTGAGTTTCTGGGGGCTGCTGTGACAAAGCCCCACAAAGTGGGGGGCATGGAACAGAAATTAGATATCTCCCAGGTCAGGAGATGTGATGGCGGAGTTCATGGTCTTGGTGGGGCCCGTCCCCACCCTCTTCAGAAAGGGCTCCTGGTAGCCATGTGGGCATCCTCCCTCCCTCCTTCTGTGTCTCCCTCCCCCTTCTCTGTCATAAGATGTAGTTAGGAGGGCCCACCCTGTTCCAGTGTGACCTCATGTTCCCTGATAACAGCTTGAAACACCCCATTTCCAAACACAGTTCCCAGGACCTGGAGTTAAAACTACAACAGAAACGTTGACCGGACAGACCTAAGACCAGGAAAGAGCCAGGACACGTGATGGGGGGTAGGGGTGAGGACCACCAGGCAGGTGGGCCTGGCTGCCTTTGGGAAAGGGGTAAGGCTGTGGGGGGGGGGCAGAGCCCCCCTTTCTCATACCCCCTAGGCATTCAGACACCCACCCACTCCACACAGAGGGTTGCCATGACAACCGCACTCCAGGGCAGGCGGGAGGCGCCCCCACTCCTCAGGCAGCCAGTTCTCCTCCTGTCTCCTCCCCTCCCCATCCCAGGGCACCCGAGGATAGAGCCCCCAGTTGCCACCTACTCTGCTGTCCCCCCCCACCTGCCGCCCCCAGGAACAGTATGGTGGGTGGGCAACCCCCAGATGGGGGGTATCAGGGGAGCCTGAGGCCGAGCCCCCTGTGTCCCAGGGTGAGCAGCTAGTCCCATGTCCTGTGGGTTCAGAGGGGGCTTAGCAATGCCTGGGGTGTGGGGTGGGAGCAGACATCGGGCAGGGGAGGGGAGCGCCAGTTGGGAAAGGGGCGATGTCCTGGGTTCACAGCCCATTGTTTATTGGGTGCCTCGGGGCCAGGCTCCCCCCCTCTTGGAGTGACGGGTAGGGTGGTGCCAGGGCTGAGGGATCTATGACAGTGAGACAGGGTGCTGTGCGGTGTGCAGACTGGCCGTGAACCTGTCACTGTCGGCATGGGGTGGGGGTCGGGTGAGGTGCTGGACATCCCATCTGTCTCCTGCCCACCAGGGTTTGTGATCTGTGTGCAGCCCAAGCCATGTGGCCTTGTCTCTGTCTTCTGCTCCACCATGTCCTCGTCCTCGGGCAGGGTCAGTCCGGGTCTTCTCACCTACCCACACCTGGTCTTGCCTCTGCCTTGGTGGTGCCAGGTATGCAGGTTGAACTTGCCCTGGAAGAGGGCGACAGATGCCCAGCCCTCTCCCCACCACCACCTGCAGCCGGTTCTCAGGGAGAAGGACACTTGGGCACTCTCTGGGCTGCTCCCTGGCCATAGCACTCACTGCACTTGCTCAGGAATCGTCCCTGTGTGGAGACCCAGGTCAGGGAAGCCACACACCACGAGCTTACCTCCTCTTGGGGCAGGCCGGTGTGGGGGTGGGACATCTGTGGGGTGTTGCAGGGTGGGGAGGATGGGGTGGCGATGGAGGTCAGGCTGGGACAGGTGTGGGGACAGGGAGGGCGCGATACTCTCATACCGTGAGCATGGTGAAAGAGACACTTTGCAAAGTACTCAGCTGTGTGTCAACCCACAGGGAGCCCTGGTGATGTAGTGGTGGGCTGCTAACCTCAAGGTCAGCCGTTCAAAACCACCAGCCAGCTCCCAGGGAGAAAGACGAGGCTTTCAGACTCCTAGTAAACAGTTACAATCTGGGCACCTCACAGGGGCCGTTCTGCCCCGCCCTTGTAGGGTCACCAGCGACTCAGTGGCGGCGAGGGTGCCAGCTACTGCCCCCAGCATACCCACATGTGGGTTTGTGTCGTCTGTGGGGTTCATCCCTGTGAAACAAGCTCTTCAAATTGTGTTGCCTGTAACTTATGCCTGTAGAGGCCCAGTGGTTAGTGAGTAGAGCCAGTCAGGTGGCCCTGACCACTGAGGAGAGGCCGCTTGGCATGAGAGAGAGAAAGAGAGTGTGTGTCTCGGCGGGGGGAGGAGGGGGGCGGGTCCTATTACCCTGGAGTTGGGGTGGGTCTCGTAGGCTGTGAAACACAGGTGATCTTGCAGGCTGGGCAGCTGCCACAGAAGGGCAAGTGCTGGGATGTTGTGGGGGGACCACCCCCACGACCCATTCTCCACCCATATGTGGTGGTGGGAACACGAGGAGCCGGGGGTTTGGACCCTGATAGGGGTGGGGCTCTGCCTGAGATGGGGCTGTGTGCCAAGGTGGGATGAGAGGGAGGTGTGGACCGTGGTGGTGAGGCCAGGGAGCACAGGAGAGGTGGCGGGGGGGGGGGGGGGGGGGGAGGCCACGGGCAGTGTGGGTAAAGGTGGATTGGCATCTCAAGGAAAGTGTGTTGGGGTTGGCAGGGGAGCACTGGGGGTGGCAAATGACCATTTCAGAGCCCCCTCAGGTGAACACTTGCCATGTCCTGGCCCACCATTGACCCCAGGTGGCTTGGGGGCCAAGCCAGGGACTGGCTGAAGGCCACACGCACAGCATGGAATGACGGACTGACGTGGCCTGCAGCCCCAGAGATGCACTTGGCCCCCTCCTAGTGTGGACCAGCCTCTGATGGCTTAACCCCTGCCCCGTGGGTGTCTCCTTGGGGAGAGCTGGGAAGGGGGAACCCACAGACCTGGGGTCAGGGCTGTAGGCCGCCAGTGGTCACTGTGGGCAGTTTGCTGGAGGAGGTGGCTGGGGAAGACACAGAGCCTTCCATGCAGGCAATTCTGTTTTTCAGTGGGGAGGAGGGGGTGTCTCAGGTCTCTGTGAGTGAGAATCGACTCGATGGCAGTGAGTCTGGTGTTTTCAGGGCTGGGGAGGCCCTCTCACCCTGTCAGTGTGCCCTCCAGACTATTCATGGGAGGCCAGTGGTCACACGCTGGACTTCGACCCACAAGGTCAGCAGTTCAAAACTACCAGCTGCTGCTCTGGAGGAAGATGGGGCTCCTATCCCTGTGAAGGTCACAGCCTCAGACACCCACAGGGGCAGTTCCACCCTGACCTGCGGGGTCGCTGCGAGTTGGCACCGACTTGTCAGCAGCGAGCTTGGGTTTGGCTGGGTTTTGTTGTAACTCTGTGTGCATGCTTGGTGGATGGGGTGGACATGGAGGAAGAAGAGGCTGGGGCCGCCGGAATGGCCCTGCCACGGGGGATGGTGGTGGCTCTGGGGCCAGAAGGAGGGGGTGTGAGCTGCTGCTGAGTCCCAGGTGGGGTGGGGGGGAGGCCCGAGGTCAGGGACATACAGGATAGGGGGGCCAGTGTGCACTCCTAGGCCGGGAGTCTGAGAGTCACTGGGCAGAGGCGAGCACCTGCGTTCCAGACCCTGTTCCAGCAGCCGAAGGTGGGGACACACCATCCAGAGAGAGACATTTGCACTGCCTTCGGCACACCACGCTGCTGCCCACCCATTAAATAAAGAAACAAAAGGACAGCTGCAGCGGCCTTCGCGGCGACCCCGTGAGTGTCAGAGCGGAATCCTCCTGCATCTGGGCGCAGTCGCTTGCTAGGCCTCTCTCGTGAGGCACCTTGGGGTGCTCATGCCATCGGCCACTTGCTGCTTGGGCCTTGGCTGTGAGGAGGGAGTGGAGTACTGATACTGCCCCACAGCCCGGAGCAGCCTCCAGAGCATCAGGCTTCCGTGAAACAGTCCCCAAAGGTCATCGTCCTAAGGGGGGGGGAGCTTTGAAAAGTTCATGGGAAAGGGGGACCCAAAGGTGTTGGATTTCTCCATGGGCTTTTGGAAGCCCCACCGCCACCCCAGTGCGACTCTGTTTAAGAACGACTTCTAGGCTGGGCAAACCGAGACAGAAGTGGAGTGTGGCTGGCAGGGGCTAGGGAGGGTGGGAAGACAGGGTGATACCTAAAGGGTGCAGGTCTTCCTGGCCAGGTGATGAAAAGGTGCTCATGCCGTGAAGGGACTAAACACCGTTCATCGCAGCCTTCCGATGCGCGGCTTGTACGGTGGGTGAATTCCACGTCATCCTAGTTGCTGGGGGGTGGGGGGGCACAGCAGTTACATCTGAACCAGAGCCCAGAGGCAGTGTCCTGTGCAAAGGCCTAGGGCCAGGTCTGGTGTAGGGGAGCAGCCATGGACAAGGCTGCTTCTAGGTCAGGAGGGGGGGGGGGCCTTCGTGTTCGGTGACGTCACACTGACACACTGTCGCGGTGGCAGTACATGAGAAGGTTGAGGCTTCAAGTCGGCCAAGAGGCTCGGTCTGGTGAGTCCCCTGGGACAAGCTGGCCCCTAGAAACCCTGCGGGGCCCAGGTCGAGCCCAGAGCTTGCAGGGTGCTGAGAGGTGGCGGTGCGGTGGGGTCGGGCGGGGACTGCTGCAGGAAGGGACGGAGTGCTTTACACACACCCACTCAAAGCACGAACTCGCTGCCATCAAGTCGGTCCTGACGCATCGTGATCCTATAGGACAGGGTAGAACTGCCCCAGGAGCTTGCGAGCACACCAGTCACTGTTCGTGGGGGAGGGGGAGGGGGGTAGAAAGGCCCTGTCTTTCTCCCATGGAGAAATTGCTGCACTTTGAACTTTGGGATCGAAGCTGAACTTTGGAATTGAAGCCCAGTGCGTAACAACCAGGACACCTAAAAGTCCACACACTGGGGGCCCATTTGAGCCTGGGGGCGCTGGGCCTCGCCAGAGAAGGTGGGTCTCTAGGCAGGGACCCTCAGAGCGGAGACCATGCTTGCAGGACCGGGTTCAGATAAAGCCGAGCCCGGGCCAGGTCCCCGGGCTGTGTCCTTGAGGGTAAGAGGGAAAGAGGTGGAGAGGATGGGCCTCCAGGGAGGTCCACCTGGGTCGGAGCTGAGCTCCCTGACCCTCCTTCGAGAGCCCTTGGGCCTGCAGAGCCAAGGGCTCTGCCAGGAAGACGCAGTCAGGGCGGAGGTGTTGCCAACTCCTCTCCCAGCTTCCAGGCCCCCCGGGGCTGCACCCCCCCTCCCACCCCGCCTGCCTGTCTCCAGCTCTACCCCGAGGGTCCTCTGGAGGGGAAAGAGGGGACTCGGGCGTCCCTGGTCCCCACCCGTGGCGCCAGCCAGCCGGATTCTAATTAGCTACCGGAGCGCAAGAGACAGGAAGCAGGGGCTGGGGGCGGCTGCTGGAATCCTGCCCGGGATCGGAGGCTGTGCCCAGGACACCTGGGTCCCCACCCAAGTCCATGTCCATGCTTGGCCTCTGGGCCGATGAGGGCAACGAGTGTGCAGGGATCTGGATTGAGGATGGAAGAGAGGGCTTCTGTCAGGGTGACCCTGAGGGGTCCCAGTGGGCTTCTGTGATGGTGCCGTGGCTGGGGGTGGGGGGAGCAGGTGTCTGAGGTACCCAGCAGTGGGGTCAGCCTCTCCACCCGAGGATGCAGGGAGGTGCTGGACGTTCAGCCGCAGGCGGAGTGAGCACTGCCAGGAGGAGGGGGCAGTGTGGCAAGGCCTGGGCCCCGCTGGGATGCCGCTGGCCCCCGGGCCCGGGCAGCATGGCACCTCACGCTCTTTGTCCTTCCGCAGGCTGGTGGGCCAGGCCTTGGTGGCCACCGGTGATGCGGGGCACAGCCCCCCCAACAGGCCCCTGAGCGCTCCGTGCACACTTCTGGCCGCCATGGCCCGCCTGGCCGCCGTGCTGTGGAGCCTCTGTGTCACTGCCGTCCTGGTCACGTCTGCCACCCAAGGTAGGTGCTGCTGGGGCCGGGAGGGGACATGCCCAGTGCCCCCGAGAGTCACCCAGCCAGGGTGCCAGGGCCGCCCCGGTGAGCCTGCATGCTTCCGTCTGGTGTCTCTCTCGCCCATGATTACATCTCCCAGGCTCTCGACGGGAAGAAGGCTTAATTAAAGCGTGCCCGCTGACGTTTATTTAAAAACAACTAATTACCCAACTCGGCCCTGTGCCGGCCCCGGGATCCTGCACAGGCCACAATTAGCACCCCGAGCCGCCACCCACCCGCCCCGATTATTCAATTACGTTTCTGATGGCAGCTGGCGGGCATGGGCGCCGAGACAGGCCGAGGGACAGTGCCTCCTGGCAGTGCCCCATCGCCCCGGCCAGCCTGCCCAGCCCTGCTCCACAGTGCCTTCCCCCACCCCCACCCCCACTGGGCTTGAGGGGGAGGTGGCAGCGTTGGGCAGAGCTCCAGGACATTGGTCCTGCCTGATTGGTGGCACCTGGCCACCCGAGTTCCCTGCTCACCTGGGTCCTGCCCCACCGCCCCAGCTGGACCAGGAGGGGAGGGGCTGCCTCCACCCCCAGGCCCGTCTGAGCCAGCCTTCCGCCCCCGGCCCTCCCTCCCAGCCCGGGAAGCACTAAAATTAGCCGGGGAAGCAGATGGTGTGGAGAGGGGCACATGTACCACTTCTTCCCGGCTGGGACTCGTCTCACCCCAAGAAACCCCACGTCCCGGCTGCCATACCCAGCGCCCCTACAAGGAACCCCTCGGCCTGGTCTCCCCTTGGGTCCGGTGGCCCTCAGGCAGTCTGGTAGCGCAGGCTGTCCCCTCCTGCTCCTGCACCGGCACCCTGTGCGGTCCGGCTGGGCCCAGCGTGGGAGAGGGGGTTGTGCCTGAGAAGCCCGCCTGCACATACATCTTGCTGAGGGCCAGCAGACCTGGAGGCATGTGGTCCCAGTGACCCTGGAGCTCCGAGTTCGCACTGTCCCTTGGGAGGAGCCAGAGGCCCAGGGACCGTGGGGACTTGAAGGAGTGGGAATGTAGGCCAGGTTTCCCATCCTGCATGGCCCTAGGTTGGGAACTTTTGTGTGGGGCGATGCCGTGCCAGGTGCCGGGCCTGCCCAGGACACACTGCTTCATGCCCTTGCAGCCCTGGGTTCACACTCAGCGCCTCATTCCAGAGCACTCTCGACATGGACCAGTCACAGGACCGCCCTGGGTGCCCATTTTGCAGACTGGTACAACAAGCTCGGGAAGGTAGAGTTCAGACGCATCTAGTGGAGGCCCGAATCTGCATTATAAACCAGACCCCAAGTGGCGGGGAGGCTGTTGGCTCCAGGGCCATCCGGTGGAACCCTGGCCCTAAGGACAGACGCCCCATCCACCAGACAGTGGCAGGGTCAGCCGACAGCATCGCCTTCAGGGGCACCCCTGGGTCCTTTAATTTACTAGCAGGAGTCAGAGCTGACCCTCTCAGGGCTGCAGCTTACGACGGGGAAGGGCACAGGTTCAGATCAGCCCAGGGAAGAGAGGCCGTGGCAGGGACCTAGCAATACACACACACAGGAGTTGGTGAAGGTCCCCAGGACCAGGACTGTCGCCGGGGCTTGCCACCCAGCTGACTGGCCTCAGCCCACTCCCCCACCCCCGCCCAGCGGTCAAATAGTGTGTGGCCCAGGGCGGGGACAAACGGTGGTGCCCAAGGCTCCCTGGTGAGCTGAGACACGCCTATGGAGCAGAGCCTCCCCTCTCGGGCAGACAAGTCTATGTTGTGGCTTGGTGCTCACAGGACGCTGGGTACAACCGACCGAAGCACCTCCCGGCCCTGGGACATCCTCCTTGCAGGCACAGTCGAGCCCATTGTTGCAGCCACAGGCTCCTCGAGGGCCCTCCTCTCTTCGCTACCCCTCCCCTCTGCCAAGCATGAGGTCCTTCTGCAGGCGCGGGTCTCTCCGTGTCTGTGGTCAGGTTACATTCTTCACCGTGAGCAAGGCGCCCGGAGGCTCCTGACCCAGCTGAACCGGAGCGGGAGCCCCTTCTCTGTCCCCTGACGCTGCCCCCTCCCTGCAGGCCTGAGCCGGGCCGGGCTCCCGTTCGGGCTGATGCGGAGGGAGCTGGCATGCGAGGGCTACCCCATCGAGCTGCGGTGCCCCGGCAGTGATGTCATCATGGTGGAGAACGCCAACTACGGGCGCACGGACGACAAGATCTGTGACGCCGACCCCTTCCAGATGGAGAATGTGCAGTGCTACCTGCCGGACGCCTTTAAGATCATGTCGCAGAGGTGAGCCGCCACCCCACCCCCCACCCCCACCCAAGGAGGCCACTTCCCTCCACGAGCCCCACTCACCTGTCCTCTGCTCCTTCCATCCGCTCCACCCACGGTTCCTGGGCCCCAGCCTAAGCCACACACCGGCTCATCCTCCCCCAACACGGGCCAACCCCTCCAGAAGCTGGCTCTGAGTTTAGTGGGAGGCAGGGATCTCGCAAAATAAAAGTAATTGCAGGACAGTGTGAAGGTGTCCTGGGATGGGGAGGAGGGTCTTTAATCCAGACACGAGGGGTCAGGTGGACAGGTCAGTCTACCTGAGGGGATGACACTGCACTGCACAACACAAAGGGGAGGGAGGGAGGGAGTGTGATGTGCACGGGGAGAAGAGGCTGTGTGGCTGTGTGTGTGTTGGTGTGTGTGGTAAATGTGGGTGAGCGTGTGTATGTGTACCTCACTGCGTGTATAGAAAGGGCATACCAGGGTGACCCCCCCCACCAGCGCCTCCACAGCCTGAGGGAGGGCAAGAATCACAGAGCCCGCTCCCCTACAACAGGAAGGGGGTGAGAGGGAGCCGAAAGGAGGCAGCGTAAATAAACTCAGCGACCTAAACAAGATCAGAGTTCGTGAGGCCCGTGTCCTTTGACCTGTGTGGCGAGATGGCCAGCGGCTCCCCCCAGCTGTCCCTTCAGGGGCACAAGTCACGCCTTTCGAAGCTCAGTGGCCATGGAGTCCCCTGTGCCCGGAAGGGCTGGGGCCTGGGGCCTCCAGGTGAGGGCCAGCCTTTGGAGGCTTTTTCTTGTTCTTGTGGTCAAGTTCGTGCAACATAAAATTCCCCGTGTTAAAACGAACGGTCCGGTGGCACTTAGCACATTCACCGTGTTAGGTAGGCATCCGCAGGCTGTATTTAGTTCCCAAGCATTCTCATTGCACACACACCCCTCGCCCACCCCACCAGAGAGCCCTGCACCCATTACATTACAGCTTCACTCCCTTCCGTCCACCCCCACCCCCACTCACCCACTTCCTGCTGCCGGCCCGTTAAGGGAGCATTCGTAGTGTGACCGCTGTGCCCGGCTTCTTAGGCTGAGCATAGTTGTCTTGGGGTCCACCCACGGTGCACCCTGAATTACAACCTCAGCCTTTCTATGGCTAAACAAGACCCCACTGTCTGGAGGGGCCACATGCCTGCCCATCACCTGCTGGTGACAGTGGGGCCATCTCCACCTTTCGGTTAGCATGTCTAGCGGTGCAGTGAACATTGGGGTACACGTCGCTATTTGATTTACTACTTTGAAGGCTCTTGGGTATAGAACTAGGGGTAGCTCCGACCCACAGCGGCCCCATGCACAGCCGAACAAAACCCTGCGCGGTCCTCTGCCAGCCTCACGTGGTTCCTCTGCCCGAGCCCACGGAAGCAGCCACTGTGTCCCTGCATCTCGTTAGACGCCTGCCTCCATTCCCCACCCCGCCACTTTACCAAACAAACACGATGCCCTCCCCCAGGGCCTGGTCTCTCCTGACAGTATGTCCGAAGTGTGTGAGATGAAGTCTCGCCATCCGTGTCTCAAAGGAGCCCTCTGGGCTGCTTCTTCCAGCACAGATCGGTGTGTCCCCTTAGCAGCCCGTGGTACCTCCAATCTTCTCCTCCAGCCCCCCAATTCAAGTACATCGTTCTTCTACGGCCCTCCCTGTTCAGGGCCCAACTTTCACCTGCATGGGATGCAGTGGAGAAGACCGCGCTCGGGTCAGGTGCACCTTCGCCCTCAGAGTAGCATCCTTGCTCTTCAGTACTCTGAAAGGTCTGTGCAGCAGATTGACCTGGTGCAGTCACGTCTTTTAATCTCTTGACTGCTGCCTCCATGAGCATTGCTTGTGGGTCCAAGGAAGACAAAGTCCTGGACCACTTCAAACTTTTCTCCACTGACCGGGATGTTCCCTGTTGGCCCAGCTGTGAGGACTTGGGTCTTCCTTCTATTGAGGCTACAACCTTGATCTTCCCCAGCAAGGGCTTCAAGTCCTCCTCACTGTCAGCAAGCAAGGTTATGTCCTTTGCATACCACGAGTGGTTACTAAGCCTTCCTCCGATCCTGATACCGCACTCTGCATACGATCCAGCTTCTCCGATGATTCGCTCGGCCTACGGATTGAAGGAATATTGGGCAACCGTGACACACGCCTTTCCTGATCTTAAACCATGCAGTAGTGCCTTGATCTGTTTGCCCAGCGGCCTCCTGATCTGCGGACAAGTTCCAAACGAGGGCAGTAAAGTGTCCTGGAATTCCCATTCTTCTCAAGGTCATCCACAGTGTCATATGGTCCACACGGTCGAATGTCTTTGCGTAGTCGATGGAACACCGGTGAACAGCTCGCTGGCCTTCCCTGCTTTGAGTCGAGATCCCTCTGACATCAGCTCTGTTCCTTGTTGGAGTCGTCGACTGAGTCCGGCCTGAACATCTGGCAGCTCCCTGGCAATGTACTGCTGCAGAGTTAGGTCTCTGCCTCCTCAAGGCACAGGTTCTCTTTCTCGGAGCCCTGTAGTGTAGTGGTTCTTCGCTGGGCTGCTAGCCTCAAGGTCCACAGTTCCAAACCACCAGCCGCACTGCGGGAGGAAGGCAGGGTCTTCTATCCCTGTAAAGAGCTATGGTCTGGGAAACTCGCAGGGCAGGTCTACCCTGCTCCGTGAGCAGCATCACCTCAACGCCAGTGAGGCTTGTTTGGTCCTTTTCACCTTATGGTTCTATCCTAAGGAAAGGTGGCGCGGGTAGATGGAGGTGGAACCCGCCACACCCCGGTCTTTATCGGTCCCTTCCCGCCAGGCCCTTAGCCCTCCTGGCATTTCTGCCTCCGCATTGAGCACCCTGCACCCGCAGGTGCCAGGCCTGTCTGGTTTAGAACGGAGCCCCTGACCGGGAGGCGGCAACAGATGCCTGTGGGTTGCTGGTGTTCTGAAATAGATATTGCATATTAACCTCACATGCTAACGAGGCTCTTGAAGTTGGCGGGGACTTGGGGGTTCCCGTGGGGAACCAAGGGTGGGCCTTTCTACTGAGAAAGGACAGGGCCCCTATCCTTCCCACTCTGACTGCCCTCCCGCACAGCAGCGTGGCTTGGGGAGCGCATCCCAGCCATGCTGGGCAGAGAGACGCTCTGCAGTGGGCGCGGAGTGGCTGTGGCCCTGTCCTGAGAGGGAACTCGCCTCACTCGTGTGACCACGTGTGCTCGTTCAGTGAGAGGGGCACCAGGGACGTGGCAGTGCTTGGGCACCAGGGGGACAAAGTGATGCAGGCCACTTGGCTCATAGGGCTCGCCTTCCAGCCAGCCCTGCACCCCGCGCCCTGGCTGGCCTGGAAGGTGAGCCAGCCCACTCACCCACCCCCCGGTGGGAAAGAGACCACCACAGCAGGCACAAGACCCTGCGCCCCATGCCAGGCCCAGATCTCCAGGGTTCAGGGCTTGACTGCTGAATGTGGGTGGATCGGCTCCACCTAGAGGTGGCTTGGAAGAAAGACCAGGTGATCCACCTCTGAATGGTCACCACCCAGAGAACCCTGTGGAAGGCAGTTCTGCCCAGACACCCCGGGCTGGCTGGTTTGGCTGTCCCTCCCTCGACACCCCACTCCCACAGTTGGGTCTATTCTGAGGCCCCGTCTCTTAACTTCACAGGTGTAACAACCGCACCCAGTGTGTGGTGGTGGCTGGCTCGGATGCCTTTCCCGACCCCTGCCCAGGGACCTACAAGTACCTGGAGGTGCAGTACGACTGTGTTCCTTACAGTGAGTCATCTTGCTCTTTGTGTCACCCGGGCCCTGCCCCTGAGCAAGTGAGTGAGGAGGAGACACCTTGACCTGCCCAGGGGACAGCTGGGCCTGCTCCCCCGCTCCTGCACGCACGCTCTTCTCCCAGGCGCCCTCCCTACCCACGCTGGGGGCCCCCTCTCCACAGGCGATGTGTCCCGCACCAAACACCTTCTCCAAGTCCAGTGCACAAGCCCCTCACTGACACGCCCATGTCTGCTGGGTCCACATGGTTTCATCACCCTTGAACTTGAGCCTGCCTCTTGTCACACCCTTTCCTTCCCGACCCCTTCACACACCTGCACGACCTTCACACGCACTGCCCTCGCCTCTGTCTTCCCCCATCCGACCCCCAGCCCCCCAGCTCTTAACCCCTTCACCTGCCTTCCTGTCATGTCCCCTTCTGGTCCCGGAAGCGGGCCGGGCCTCTGGCCAGCAAGTGGCCGTGGTGCAATGCAGACCACCCTATGAGGCCTGGGGGCAGACCCCAGGAAGGGCTGGGGCACCTTCAGCAGATTCTTGTCTCCTGGTTGGTTTGTCCATGGCCATGATCCCACTTCCTATCCACAAAGGAAGTGCGGCCCTGCTGGACTGTAAGTGGCCCCCGGAAGCCTGAGCAAGGTACCGTGGGAGCCAGGAGGGAGCCTGGCTGTCTGGCACCTGCCAAGGGGAGCAGACAAAGACAGGGTCTCTCCTCCTCAGCGCCCCTGCCCTGAACATCACCCTTGCCCCCTGCCTCCTCTTTTCCCTCCTTCTTCCCGCCCATTTCCTCTCCCAGCTTCATGTAGCCAACCTGGAGGTAGGGCCTCCGGGTGGAGGGGAGAGGAAGCAGGACAACCAGGGATGCCTGAGCCTGGAGGGTGGGGGTGGAGAGGGTGGGCAAGGGGGGCAAGAAGCCCTGTAACTCTCCCTCCTCTCCCCTCCCCCCACCTCTGGTCTCTCCTTGCAGGTGACTCCACAGGGGGAGACAGGACGCTCCTGTGCTTCCTAACTCTCATTTCACTCCTCGCCCTTTCCTTTCAGCAACGGAGGCCTCCAGCCCCCAGCCTGGCCTGGCCAGGGGATGCCTGCCTGCCCGCTCCTCCTCGGAGCCTCCCCACAGCACTGGGGCAGCAGGGGACGGGGTGTCGGGGTGGGAGTGCAAGCAAGTGTAGCCCTAGGGAAAGCCAGGCAGGCCCTAGGGTGGAGGCTTGGCTCCCGAACCTTCTGGTGCCGAAACTCTGGAGCAAATGGATTCATTTCTCTGGGCTGCCGCAGGATGGGGAGAGCCCAGGATGGCACACGCCCATCGCATGCCCACAGACCTGGAGTTCTGGGTTCTGGTGGGACTGTGCCCGGCGCCTGGTGGGGGACGTGCTCAGCTACACTCTGAAACACTCGCTCCAGCGGGCCAAGCCCAGGTCTTGGGGTTGGGGGGGAAGGGGGACGGTGCAGCGAAGGCTTGCTGGCGTGCTGTGAGAGTGAACTGGGCGGCTGAGGCACCTAGTGTGCGCCCCCACAGGAGGGATGCTGCCTCTGCTAGCCAGGCAGCCTCATCTCTCTGGGCCTCAGTTTCCCCCTTCCCTAGATAAGGCCGTTGTCCACACTTCTGGTCCCTAATCGTATGAGCTGTGCACTTGGTAGTTACTGCTTTTTGCTGACTGCTCACCAAGGTTCTGAAGTTACTGCTGCCGTTAGTAAACTCAAAACAGCCGGGGAGTAGCCTGTTCATCCCAAGACAGCTGGGAGGCAGGGCAGCTCGGTGTCCATGCAGGGAGAGGCAGGACGAAGCTGGGGCACCGGGGAAGGAGGGAGGGAGAGAGAGTGAGTGGGCCTGAGGCCCAGAGTCTAGGATGGCCCGGATGGAGGGCAGGATAACTCAGGGAAGGGGCACTCCCAGTCTGATGGGAGAGCGCTGGCCTGAGTGCTCTGGGAGATAGGACAGCAGGCACACAAAGCTCGCTCGTGTGGGGGACAGGTGGAGGCAGGGCACTGACGCGTCTCCCAACATTCGCTGAGCACCTCCTGTGTGCCAGGCTTGGAGGAGCTGCTGGAGCCCACCGCCCCAGAAACACCCTGCTGAGGCTGAGGCCTTCTGAGAGAGGCAGGGCCGGACAAGCAGAACCTTGTGGGTGGCTGGCAGCCATCTGGCCCCAGGCTTCAGAGACTGGGCCCCCTCCCCTGAGGGTGACCCCAGTGCTGGTGAGGGTGGGTCAGGGATGGGTGATAGGAGTGTCGTGGGGAGAGGGAAGTGGGTGTCTGGGCACCCCCCCTGTGCCCAGACTAGCCCGACTAACACGATTTGCCTTGCAGCTGAGCACAGCCTAACATGCCCCTTCCTCCCCCAGGTGCGGGCAGGTGCAGAGCTCCCAGCTACTGGGCCTGGGGTGGGTGGGGGCTGGGGGAGAACCCCAGCTCCAGGCTGCCTGCGCCACGGTGTCTGTGCCCACTGCGTGCTGTCCGGCCCCGTCTGTGTCCTCCCTTGCCTCTCACCTCGTGGCCTCCGTCTCACCGCCCTGGCTCGCTCGGAGGCCAGGCGCGTGCCCCCTCTCCCCCCCACTGTGTCTGCCTCTGCCACCTTCTGTGTGCGTCCTCCGAGTGGTCAGGGCCGGGGGACTCAGCCAGACAAGGAGGCGGCCAGCTGGAGGGCGAGAGGCTTAGCCTGCCCTCTGGGCACCCCAGCCCGCCTCAGCAGGAAGGTCTGGCCAGGTGGGAAGGCCTCGGAGCGGCCCACCTCCCAGCTGGGGGTCCCCCCACCCTCTCTCTGTGCAGAAGATTCTCTCCCCCCCTCACCTGAGGGCTCTGTCTGCCCACCTGCCCTGTCCCTGCCCCCCCCATGTCTCTCCCTCCTCCCTGTGTCTCCCCTCTGTGACGTCTCCCCAACATGCCTGCCCACCGGAGGAGGGGACCTGGGGGTGGGGGAAGCAGGACGGAGAAAGGACAGGAAAGGGGCGTGTTGCCGAGAAAGAAACAAAAGCAATTTAATCTTTTTTTTTCTCTTTTTTTTTTTCTTGCACATTTTTTTTCACTTTGTTTTCTCTCTCTCTTCCGATGCTTAAAGTAGAAGTGGAGCAGAAAGGTAAAAGCACCGTTACCAATGCTAACCCCTCACTCACACTTTGTTCTACCTGTGCCCCTACTTAATGTGAACCCCACCCTGCCCCGCCCGGCCGGTGGGTGACCCCACCCCGGGCGTCCTCCCAGCAGGGCCAGCCCTGGGACGCCCGAGGAGGCACCTCTCTGAGCTCGGGCAGGACTCTCTCTGTCTCTCTCTATCTTTCTCTCTGTCTCTCTCTCTGCCTCTCCCTCTGCCTGCTTCCCGGCTCTGGCTGCCGGGACTGGCTCTCGCTCACTGCATTTACCTCCTTCAGGAGACCTGTAAGCACCAGGGGGGCGGGGAGGGACCCCCTCTCGGCTCCAGGCCGGGGCTCTTGGGGAGCCCACTCCTCCTCCTCCTCCCCCTTCTGCCCCTCCCCGTCTTGTGTCTTTCTGGGTGGAGGGGACACTTGTTTTCCTTTGGGGGAGCAGACTTCTAGTGGCTCCTAAGGTTCCTTCCGGTTTGGCGCTTCCAAGACCCAGAGCTGCTCGCAGTGTGGAGCACACGCCCAGCCCACTCACGCCAGCTGGGGGGTCCCATCCTGGGAGGGGGCCCCAGGAGGGGTGCCCAGCTCTTCCCAGCCCTGCGGGGGTGGGGGCAGCCTGGCCATGGGGGAGGCCGAGGGTGGGGGTGGGCCTTGAGGGGGTGCGCTCTGTCTCTTCATACTTGCGAAGCTGCAGTCAGGGTTTCTTCTGGGCTGCTGTGGATCGAGGAAGGGAGAGGCCCCGAGGGGGGGGCTGGGGGGGCACGCGCATAGGCGGGCCTGGGGACCTCCACGAGGACCGTCATTTCTCACCCGGTGGAGCTTCGGCAGAGAAGCGGAGGCACGGACTGCGGGTGGGCGGCATGCTGGGGAGCCTATGGCCTCCCCAGAAAGGCTTGGGAAATTGGCAGAGCCGAGGCTGGCCCGGGGTTGGGACTGGATGGGATAGCATTTCAGAAACCCTGAGGCCTCGAAATTACGGTCTGTGGAGCATCCCCGTGGGGGGGGCGGTCCCTCTGAGCTGCTCTCCTCCCCTGTCACCCCCTCCCCACTTTTGAGAGCACCCCTCTGCTCGCTCCTGGAGTCTCTCCCACCACTCTTCTTACAGGCCCGTGTGGAGACCATGCAGCCCTGGATTCTTTTTCCTTCGAGGGCTGGGGGTGGAGAGGAGCTGGGATCTTGGTGCTGGGAGGGGGTCCTTGCTGTCAAAGGCACCCCGGGCAGACCCTTCCTCATCTGCTCCCTCTTCCCCATAACCTCTAACCACCTTTTTCCTCCCCCCAGCCCTTCACCAGGTCAGGTTCTGAGACCACCATCGCCCCCCCCCCCACCCACCCAGCTCAGATGCCGTGGACCTAGAGGGGTCCTGGGGAGAGGGGAGACAGGCACAGGGGTTCAGGCTGGCCCTGCGGGCAGTCGGGCCAGGGCCCAGGGCCCTCCAGGTCCAAGGCCAGGGGGTGGGTGGTGAAAGATTTCTGGGGACAGGCATTTTGGCCCCAGTCCCCCTCTGTGCCTCAGGCTCCCTTCCCCCTGCTAACTGGCATGCTCCTGGCTGCTTGGTCCTGGGGACCCCTTGCCAACTCTCAACTAGGCTGAGGGGTGGGGGTGTACACCCTGCTCCCAAGCCTGCGGCAGAGCAAAGCCAATGAGTGTGATATGAGCATGGGGGGCCCCCGGCCGGCGCCAGGTCCCCACCCTCCACCTCCCTCCCCCAGCAGCTGCTTTGGTGATGGGCCAAGCAGGAGCAGAGAATTCACTGCAGCCCCCCAGCGCCCCCCCACCTGTCCCTGAGAGGGAGCCCCCCCCACCACTGAGGAGGAGGAGGAGGTGGTGGCGGGAGGCAGCTGCACCCCGTCCGTCCATCCGTCGTCACAGGTGGCGCTGGGCCGTGGCGGGCAGGGCGGGCAGGCCAGCGGCGGCCAGCGAGATGCAGTTGAGGTTTTCCTCCTTTTCAGGGAATGGGGGGGTGGGGCGGGGCCCCCCACCTTTCTGACATCAGCGCTGCCTTGATCCCTCCTCCCAAGCCGGGGATAGTCGCAGGTAAATCGGGGTCCGGGGCAGGGGAGGCGGGGTGGGCTGGCTGGGGCGGGCTGGGTCTTTATCCTAGCACCTGGTTCCCTCCCTTGCCCCCTCCAAGCTGGACCTGGGACTGCCCCCCCGAGGGACACCCCCCCCCAGAGTCGGGCCTGGGCCTTGGAGTGAATTCTCTGCTCACCCCTCTCTCCTCCGCCAGCACTAACCCTTTCTTCCCAGGTCTTCTCCGGCGCTGTGAGCAGGACCTCATCGCACCCCGTCTCTCTTCACGCCCCGCAGCTCTCCCCCCCCCACCCCTCTGTGGGAGCCCCTTCCTCTCATGTACCCTCCTTCCCCCACCATGTGCACCAGTGTCAGTGTCTGCTGAGCAGAGACCCCGAGAGACCCTGCCGGCTGGGGCAGGGCTAGGGCCCGGGCAGGGCAGGGTTGGCTGGCTGGTCCCCCACCCAGCCTCTGGAAGCCTTTCCTTGGCTGTTGATGGAGTGGGGACAGGTCAGACACAAGGGCTGCTGCTCCAGGTCCCTTGAAGAATTGGTGGCCCTGTGCCTCCCCTCTCCTGGAATGAGGCATTCTGACCCCCACAGTGGGTACAGGGATGTCACTTGACCTTGCAGTTTTTGCAGAAGGAAGACTGTGAAGTAAAAAAAAAAAATGTTCTCTGTCCTGTGTGGTTGGTGAAGACCGGGGAGGGGGTTCTTGACTGAAGCTCTGGGCAGGGGCGGGGCAGGCCTGAGTCCCAGGGAAGTGGGGAGGGCACACTGCAGCGGGAAGTCACCCTGCCCATTCTGAGTCACGTGGTGTCTCTGAAGGGGGCCTTATACCAAGCCCCTTCTCCCCAGCCTGTGGGGTCTCTAGCAGTCAGGAAGGAAAGAGGGACACCTCCCCCACACTAACCCTGCTCTTAATGGTCTCCAGGGTCCACATCTTCAGGGAAAGGGGCAGCTGGGGGGGGGGCTCCCAGCCAGAACCCCCTCCCCATCACCAGCCCTACCAAGCAACCGTGACTGCAGCTGCAGGAGGGGAGAGCCTGGTCCTCTGGCAGCGGTGACCAACTTGCTTTCTCCTCTCTCCTCCCCTCGCCCCGCCCCCTGCTCCGCTCCTCCCCACCCCCACCCCACCCCCGCCCGGCCCAGTCTTCGTATGCCCAGGGACCCTGCAGAAGGTGCTGGAGCCCACCTCGACGCACGAGTCGGAACACCAGTCTGGTGCGTGGTGCAAGGACCCGCTGCAGGCCGGGGACCGCATCTACGTGATGCCCTGGATCCCTTACCGCACGGACACGCTGACCGAGTACGCCTCCTGGGAGGACTACGTGGCCGCCCGTCACACCACCACCTACCGCCTGCCCAACCGCGTGGACGGCACCGGCTTCGTGGTCTACGACGGCGCGGTCTTCTACAACAAGGAGCGCACGCGCAACATCGTCAAGTACGACCTCCGGACTCGCATCAAGAGCGGGGAGACGGTCATTAACACGGCCAACTACCACGACACCTCGCCGTACCGCTGGGGCGGCAAGACCGACATCGACCTGGCGGTGGATGAGAACGGGCTGTGGGTCATCTACGCCACCGAGGGCAACAACGGGCGGCTGGTGGTGAGCCAGCTCAACCCCTACACGCTGCGCTTCGAGGGCACGTGGGAGACGGGCTACGACAAGCGCTCGGCGTCCAACGCCTTCATGGTGTGCGGCGTGCTCTACGTGCTGCGCTCCGTGTACGTGGACGACGACAGCGAGGCGGCCGGCAACCGCGTGGACTACGCCTTCAACACCAACGCCAACCGCGAGGAGCCCGTCGGCCTTGCCTTCCCCAACCCCTACCAGTTCGTCTCCTCGGTGGACTACAACCCGCGAGACAACCAGCTGTACGTCTGGAACAACTACTTCGTGGTGCGCTACAGCCTGGAGTTCGGGCCGCCCGACCCCAGCGCTGGTGAGCATGGCTGTGTCCAGCGCTGGGGCTGCCCCACCTCTGAGCCTTGAGACGTGCAGGTGGGCTCGGGGGACGTCCAGGGCAGAAGGAGGTCACAGTCACAGCATGGGACAGGCCCTGGTGGGAGCACCCTGAAGCCTTCGGCCTGTCCTGTTTTCACGGTGACCCAGGAGGTGGGGACTAACACTGTCTTCACTTGACAGATAAGATAAACTGAGGCAGGCCAGGGTGGCTGGGCATTTCACTCACCCAAGTCAGGATCTGAACCCAGGACTCTGAGTTCCTAAGCACTAACACACACTGCCTCTCCCCGGAGCCCAGGCCCAAGTCTGTCAAACGGCAGAGCCGCTGGTGTTGACCCAGGCAGGGCGCTCTGCTGCCCAGAGCCCACTCAGTGATGCTGAGGTTCCCCTGGCAACATACTGACCTGGTTTGTCACACGAGAGGGGACATGGGTACAGAGACTGGGTTGGGTAGAATGAGGATGGGTGGTGACCCAGCCGTGTGGCCCTCAGACACCACCCTGCTGTCACTTATCTCTGCATGGGTCTCAGGCCCCATGGCCTCATCTGAGTCCTTCTTTGGCCTCTTGGGTGCAGGTGACCTCTGCTGTCTTCCAGGATTAAATGATGTGGAGAGAGCTGACCCAGGCCCTTTAAGGACCAGGGAGCCCCAGGCCCAGAGCATGCCATGTGGTGGTCCCCCAAGCTTGTGGGTCACCCCATTTCCTTTCCCCTCCCCCTTCCAGGCCCAGCCACTTCCCCGCCCCTCAGCACCACCACCACAGCCCGGCCCACCCCGCTCACCAGCACAGCCTCACCTGCGGCCACCACCCCGCTCCGCCGGGCACCCCTCACCACGCACCCAGTGGGTGCCATCAACCAGCTGGGACCTGACCTGCCTCCAGCCACAGCCCCAGCGCCCAGCACCCGACGGCCCCAGGCCCCCAATCTGCACGTGTCCCCTGAGCTCTTTTGTGAACCTCGGGAGGTGCGGCGGGTCCAGTGGCCGGCAACCCAGCAGGGGATGCTGGTGGAGAGGCCTTGCCCCAAGGGGACACGAGGTGAGCGGGTCATGCAGACCTCGGCCAGGTTCACTGTGACAGGTGGGCTGGGAGGGGCAATGGAGCTTAGCTTTAAGGGAAGATCCTTCTGGGAGGAGGGCCCCTCCTCCACTAAACTCGCCTGCCACAGCTGAGAGGGGACAGCCCAGGAGCAGTGGAGATGAAGAGGCTGCACAAGGAGGGGCGGCGGCAGCGCTTGGCTGGCCAGTGGGCTGTTCTGGCCCAGGGGCAGGAGGCAAGATGGAGTGGGGATTGGGGGAAGTAGGGAGCAGGGCATCTCAACTACGTACTGCTTCATCTGTCCTCCATGTCCCCTCTGTGTTCTTGCCCACCCATCCCGTGTGGCATCTGTCAACTTCCCCGCCATTGCCTGTCCTTCCACTCCCTCCTCTGCCCTGTCTCTCTCCCTGCAGGAATTGCCTCCTTCCAGTGTCTGCCGGCCCTGGGGCTCTGGAATCCCCGGGGCCCTGATCTCAGCAACTGCACTTCCCCCTGGGTCAACCAGGTGGCCCAGAAGGTATCCCTCCACGGCCATGCAAGGGGAGCCAGCTCGGGGCACAGCAGGCCCCAAGTCTGGAAGGCAGGGCTGTCCCAGCCTATAGAGGGAGCGGTGGGCCCGGGGAAGGAATGGGGCATGGGGGTGGGGTGGGGGTGCACAGGGTGGCCCCGACGGCTGGTGCCCATGTGCCCACCTCACACAGATCAAGAGTGGGGAGAATGCAGCCAACATTGCCAGCGAGCTGGCCCGCCACACCCGGGGCTCTATCTATGCGGGGGACGTCTCCTCCTCCGTGAAGCTGATGGAGCAACTGCTAGACATACTGGACGCCCAGCTGCAGGCCCTGCGGCCCATCGAGCGCGAGTCGGCCGGCAAGAACTACAACAAGGTGGGCTCTGCAGCGGGGCGAGCAGCGCCGGCGTGCCGAGCCAGGCTAGCAAGCTCAGACGGTGCTGAGGGCCTGCCCTGTGGAGGTGGTGGGGTACCACGAGGGAGCTCCCAGGCCCCTGATGGTAAGTGTTGGGATGGGGACCTGACGCCACCTCTGTCCCTTCCCCTAGATGCACAAGCGAGAGCGAACCTGTAAGGACTACATCAAGGTGAGCCGCCTCGGGTGGCTGGGGGAAGGGCCTGGGCAGTGGGCAATGGGCACTCATGGCGTCCCGGCCCCCTGTGCAGGCCGTGGTGGAGACAGTGGACAACCTGCTGCGGCCGGAGGCTCTGGAGTCCTGGAAGGACATGAACGCCACGGAGCAGGTGCACACCGCCACCATGCTGCTGGACGTCCTGGAGGAAGGGGCCTTCCTGCTGGCCGACAACGTCCGGGAGCCCGCCCGCTTCCTGGCTGCCAAGCAAAACGTGGGTACGTGCCACCTCGCCCAGAGCATGTCTGGGGGACTCGCGCAGATCAAGACTGGGGCTACCAAGGGGTGTTCTTGTCAGCCTGCCTCTTGACCAGCAGCACAAGCCTTCCCTTCCTGTCCCCACAGTCCTAGAGGTCACCGTCCTGAACACGGAGGGCCAAGTGCAGGAGCTGGTGTTCCCCCAGGAGTATGCCAGCGAGAACTCCATCCAGCTCTCCGCCAAGACCATCAAGCAGAACAGTCGCAACGGTCAGTGCCGGGGACCCCGCAGCAGCCCCTGCCCGGCTCTGCCCGCCTCCCTGGCGCAGAGCTTCCCTCCACCACCTGTGTCAGAGATTCCAAGTACAGTCTGGGACCCATCAGAACATACCGAGACTGCTCCACAGCCAGGCTCCCCAGAGCGGGCCCTTGCCAGGTGGATCCTCACAGGGCAGGACCGACCCACGTGAGGCTGAGGCTGAGAGAATGAGCACAGAGCTCAGAGCTGAGCCCTCTGAACTGCCTGCATTTGTGCAGCAGTCCGGTGGGGAGGAGGCCCTCCCAGCAGGTCTTGGCAGAGGACATTCCAGGGGCAGGCAAGGCCTCAGCAGAAGATCTGGTGGCCCCAGGAGGCCAAGGACCTGGGTGGTGGTGCGGTGCGCTCCCTTGGACTGGTGGCCTGACCGGTGTACCTGCCCTTCCCAGGGGTGGTCAAGGTTGTCTTCATTCTCTACAACAACCTGGGCCTCTTCCTGTCCACGGAGAATGCCACGGTGAAGCTGGCTGGAGAGGCAGGCGCGGGCGGCCCGGGTGGTGCCTCGCTGGTGGTGAACTCGCAGGTGATTGCTGCGTCCATCAATAAGGAGTCTAGCCGCGTCTTCCTCATGGACCCCGTCATCTTTACGGTGGCCCACCTGGAGGTGAGTGGAGGTGTCCTGGTCTCTGCAGGGGGGTCCCAGCATGCTCCTCCTTTTCTCTGTGTGCCGTCCCTCCTTCACCAGCATGAGCAGTTTGTCCCCAGAGATCCCAGGCTGTCCCCATGATCAGGAAAGCCTCGGGCCCTTCTGTTGGTGTGGGGCTCAGACCCGACTCGCTGGTTCTGACTCCCGGCCACACTGCACCACAGGCCAAGAACCATTTCAACGCAAACTGCTCCTTCTGGAACTACTCGGAGCGCTCCATGCTGGGTTACTGGTCCACCCAGGGCTGCCGCCTGGTTGAGTCCAACAAGACACACACCACGTGTGCCTGCAGCCACCTGACCAACTTCGCCGTGCTCATGGCCCACCGTGAGATCGTGAGTGCCTGGCGCTGTTCCTAGGCCTTCCTGGCCCTGCAGGGGCAGCCTGGTGAGGGGCAGGCACCAGGCTCTCTGGTCACAATCCTGCCTCTTCCAGGGCCCTCGGGGGTGCAGCTGTGCGTGTCCTTTTGCCCCTTCTCCCCAAGTACCGCAAGACTAGCTGTGGGGGGAAGGGGCGAGTGGGGTCCAGGCCCCAGGCTCTGAGCACCGCTTGTCCGCCCCAGTACCAGGGCCGCATCAACGAGCTGTTGCTGTCTGTCATCACGTGGGTGGGCATCGTCGTCTCGCTGGTCTGCCTGGCCATCTGCATCTCCACCTTCTGCTTCCTGCGGGGGTTGCAGACCGACCGCAACACCATCCACAAGAACCTGTGCATCAACCTCTTCTTGGCCGAGCTGCTCTTCCTTGTCGGCATAGACAAGACTCAGTATGAGGTGGGCGGGCACGCAGGGCAGGGGCAGCGGGGGCAGGTGGGCGGGGTGGGGCGGGGGCGGGGACGGGCCTTCCCTCACCTGCAAGCTCCGCTGTCTCCCCAGATCGCTTGCCCCATCTTTGCCGGCCTGCTGCACTACTTCTTCCTGGCGGCCTTCTCCTGGCTCTGTCTAGAGGGTGTGCACCTCTACCTGCTGCTGGTGGAGGTGTTCGAGAGCGAGTATTCCCGTACCAAGTACTACTACCTAGGCGGCTACTGCTTCCCCGCCCTGGTGGTGGGCATTGCGGCCGCCATCGACTACCGCAGCTATGGCACCGAGAAGGCGTGAGTGTGTCCCCTGGCTGCCCCTGCTGTCCTGGCCCCCTCTCCGCAGCGCCCCCACCCGCCGGGTCCCTGGTGCGGGAGGCCGGCCCTGCTCTACCCCGCCGTCTCGTCCACAGCTGCTGGCTCCGCGTGGACAACTACTTCATCTGGAGCTTCATCGGCCCCGTCTCCTTCGTCATCGTGGTAAGTCCAGAGGCGGCCTCCCACAGGGACCTGTCCGGAAATGCCCTGGTGGGCACTGAGCTGGCCGCCAAGAGAACAGAAGCCAGTGGGTCTGTGGGGCATCCAGGAGCCACACCCGGGCCCCTAGGGATCCACGGCAGGGTGGCCAATCGAGCCGGCGGTGGGCCCTAGGGCGCCCAGGGATGCCGTGCCCAGCCCGTCTCCTCCCTCTGCCCAGGTGAACCTGGTGTTCCTCATGGTGACGCTGCACAAGATGGTCCGCAGCTCTTCCGTGCTCAAGCCCGACTCCAGCCGCCTCGACAACATCAAGTGAGCGCTGATACATGCGCACGCACACACAGGCGCATGCGCGTGCATGCAGGACCTGCCCACCGCCTAGGGAGGATGGGCCTCTCCCAAAGTACCCCGCTGTTAGCCCATGTGCCTCTGGTGGTCTGGTGCCTTTGGTGGTGAGCTTAGCCCCACAGGTCCTTCCCTGTCTGTTGAACCTGTGGTTTTATAGACCGAACTGGTCAAAGGCTGTCTTTAAAGGTGAGTCTGTTTTAAGGGCAGCGGAAAGAGGAAGAGGCAGTGACCCTAAGTGTCTGGGTAGAAGGCAGCAATGATGACGGCAGGGGAGTGACTGGGATTAGCAAAACTCACACACACGCCTGGCCAAGTGTCGCTGGGCAGGTCACTTCCCCCTAGGCCTGCTCACCCCCAGGCGGGGTCTGCAGGCCTTGCCCATCCCAGCCTACCAAGGGTCAGCCCACAAGCACACTGGGCAGGGATGGAGCCTGGCTGCAGGTGCTCCCCTCTTTGGGGGCTCTGATGTGCCCACCCTGGTCCCCCCGCAGATCCTGGGCCCTGGGGGCCATCGCGCTGCTCTTCCTGCTGGGTCTCACCTGGGCCTTCGGCCTCCTCTTCATCAACAAGGAGTCCGTGGTCATGGCCTATCTCTTCACCACCTTCAACGCCTTCCAGGGGGTCTTCATCTTCGTCTTTCACTGCGCCTTACAGAAAAAGGTCAGGGGGCAGGGGGAGGTACAGAAAAAGGTCAGGGGGCAGGGGGAGGTACAGAAAAAGGTCAGGGGCAGGGGGAGGTACAGAAAAAGGTCAGGGGGCAGGGGGAGGTACAGAAAAAGGTCAGGGGCAGGGGGAGATACAGAAAGGGGGCAGGTGGCAGGGGGAGATACAGAAAAAGGTCAGGGGGCAGGGGAGAGCTCTGGGGCCTTCTCTGAGACACCCCACGCAAGTCAAACCCGCAGAGACAATTCTGCAGTGAGTTACCCGTGGGGCCACTAACTGCAAGGTCAGCAGTTCGAAACCATTGGCTGGTCCATGGGAGACAGATGAGGCTGCCCAATAAGGTCACTATGAGTTGACACCCATTTGAAGGCAGTGTGTTCTGCAGAGGGAGCAGTGGGGTTTGGGTCCCACTGTGAGAGGGGCCAGGCTTAAGGCTGAGGAAGCCTTTTGGGGGCAGAGCAGGAGGCTCTAGGCCAGCAGTTCTCAACCTGTGGGTTGCGACCCCTTTGGGGGTCAAACGACCCTTTCACAGGGGTCGCTTGATTCACAGCAGGAGCACAGTTGCAGTTAGGAAGTAGCAACGAAAATAACTTAATACGAGGGAGCTTCTGTGCACAGTTGGTGGGCAAAGGAAAAGCTAAAAGACCGTGGAGCTTTCCCGTGAACTCTTTGAAGCCCCTCGTGTGTTAAGATCTGAGTTATATGCAGACATCCGAAAGGAACAGCTGCACACAGGTGGCTGGAGAGGCCAGAGGTAACTCGGGTCCTGAAGGGAGTCCAGGTGGCACGAGGGACTGCTGATCCGAAGGTTTGCGGTTGAGCCCCGCCAGCCCCTCCGTGGACGGAAAGCTTGGCAAACTGCTTCCCTGAATATTACCCCAAATAAAAAACCCACTGCCATCGAAGCACTTCCGATTCGTGGCAGCCCTACTCGAGGGTTTCTGAGGCGCTGCCTCTTCATGGGAAGAACAGGGAGCCTCATCTCTTTCCCTCGGAGCTATGGGTGGATTTGAACTGCCAACCTCACAGTTAGCAGGCCAGTGCTTAGCAGACAGTGCCACTTGGTCTCTGTAAAGGTCATCGCCAAGAAAGCCAGTTCTACTCCACCATGTGGGTCAGAACACCACTCCTGGCTGACAGGTTGGAAAGCAAGCTAAGAAAGGAATCTTTAGGCTTCATCCCAAAGGCGAGGCGGCCCCGGAGCTGGGCTGGTTTAAGAGAGGTTCCTAGACTCTGGAATGGGGTGTAAGACACCCAGAGTCTTTACATTCTGTCTCTGCCAACCAACTCCTCAATCCCTAGAGGTTAGGCTTTGGGGGCTGTTTTATTCACGTCTAACCCGGGGCCCTGAACACACCCTCTGCGAGAGGAACGGTGAGCGTTGTGAGTGAGGAGAAGCACCATCAAAGGGAGGGAGACTGCCTGGTGGCACAGGGGGCACAGGGTGACCCCAAGGCTCTGGTGGCCTCTCCAGCCTGGCCCGAGGAATGGGCTCTGCAGGAGTCTATTCTGCCTGACACGCCCCTCCCCCCAGGTGCACAAGGAGTACAGCAAGTGCCTGCGTCACTCCTACTGCTGCGTGCGCTCCCCGCCCGGGGGCTCGCACGGCTCCCTCAAGACCTCAGCCATGCGCAGCAACACCCGCTACTACACAGGGACCCAGGTACGGAGGGGTTGGGGCGGCGCCTGGGCCCAGTTTCTTGAGCCTGACCACCACGTGAGGATGCTGCGGGGTGGGGGTGGGGAGGCCCTGAGCACCTCTTCACACCTGGGCCGCGTCCGCAGAGCCGGATCCGGAGGATGTGGAACGACACCGTGAGGAAACAGACAGAATCCTCCTTCATGGCAGGCGACATCAACAGCACCCCCACCCTGAACCGAGGTGAGAAGGGGTCCCTCTGCTGGGCTCCAGCTCCTGGCCATTCTCAGGTTCATGCCTCCAGACTGCCTGCTGACCTCTGATCTCCTGGGCAGGTACCATGGGGAACCACCTACTGACCAACCCTGTGCTGCAGCCCCGTGGCGGCACCAGCCCCTACAACACCCTGATCGCTGAGTCAGTGGGCTTCAATCCCTCCTCGCCCCCCGTCTTCAACTCCCCAGGTAAAAGGGCCCCGGGGAGGTGGCCTGGGTACCGCCTGGACCCTGCGTCCTCAGCTCACTCTCACCTCCTGTCTCCTCTCTCCTCCTGGCTGGCACCGACAGGGAGCTTCCGGGAACCCAGTAAGTGGCTCTTTCCCGGTGACGTTTCTGATACTGAACGGGGACAGGGAGTGGTCTTCTCAGATAGCTTCATTCAGGGAGCCGGACTCCTGGGTGCAGGGCCCCGCCCCACACCCCACATGTCTGACTTGGCAGCCGGATGGCTGGTCTTCTCTGAGTGTGGGCCTTCAGGTGGGGAGAGGTAGGTGACCAGAGGCAGCACATAGGGGCAGCCGGGCCTCCTCACACCACTGACCCTCAGGCCCACTTCCACCAACTGCCTGCCAGGAGCAAATGGGCCAGGGCGGGAGCCCCGTGTTCTGGGAGCAGGGCCCGGGCAGGGAGAGCCCAGGGTGCTCAAGACAGCCAGACCCAACGGTCTCCCCCTCCCCACAGAGCACCCCCTGGGCGCCCGGGAGGCCTGCGGCATGGACACCCTTCCCCTCAACGGCAACTTCAACAACAGCTACTCCTTGCGGAGCGGGGACTTCCCGCCCGGGGACGGGGCTCCCGAGCCTCCCCGGGGCCGGAACCTGGCCGACGCGGCCGCCTTTGAGAAAATGATCATCTCCGAGCTGGTTCACAACAACCTGCGGGGGAGCAGCAGTGTGGCCAAGGGCCCCCCGCCACCAGAGCCACCTGTGCCCCCCGTGCCTGGGGGTGGCAGTGAAGAAGAGGCCGGGGGGCCTGGGGGCGCTGACCGGGCCGAGATTGAACTTCTCTACAAGGCCCTGGAGGAGCCGCTGCTGCTGCCCCGGGCCCAGTCGGTGCTGTACCAGAGTGATCTGGACGAGTCAGAGAGTTGCACAGCAGAGGACGGAGCCGCCAGCCGGCCCCTCTCCTCCCCTCCCGGCCGGGACTCCCTCTATGCCAGTGGGGCCAACCTGCGGGACTCGCCTTCCTACCCGGACAGCAGCCCCGAGGGGCCCAGCGAGGCCCTGCCCCCACCCCCACCCGCGCCCCCCGGCCCCCCAGAAATCTACTACACCTCTCGCCCGCCGGCCCTGGTGGCCCGGAACCCCCTGCAGGGCTACTACCAGGTGCGGAGGCCCAGCCATGAGGGCTACCTGGCAGCCCCCGGCCTGGAGGGGCCAGGGCCTGATGGGGATGGGCAGATGCAGCTGGTCACCAGTCTCTGAGGGACCTCAAGGACCAGGCCAGGGGCTGGTAGCCCAATGCTGAGAAGGAACCTTGGGCCCAGCTCTGGTAGGGAAGGGGACTGGCGGAGGCAGTGGAGGGGGGAGGCCCACTCTCCAGAGGGCACCCCTGGGCTGTAGGCCCAACAGCCCCTTCCAGGAGGACTCCGTCCAATGTAGGGGCCTGAGGTCCAGGGTCACAGACAGGGTTTCCCACCAGCCACAGGCACCAGCTCTGTTTTGGGGGACGTGCAGTGAGGGGCCCAGAGTCCCCCGCCCCCACCCAGGCGGTGTGAGGAGTGGGAGAGGAAGGGGCCCAGCCCTCTGCTGGATGCCCCTACCATCCCTACCCTTGCCTCCCTGGGGGCTGGGGGGACAAGCGGGAGGAGTAACTACCTTCCAAGGTTGCCTAGGTGGTGCTGGATGGAACCGGTCGATCCGATGGGTCAGCTGGTCGACCGGTCAGCTGCTTGAGGTGGCTCCTGCTGGAGGAAGCAGTGGGGCTGAAGGATGGGGGGCAGGTTTCTCGGGCTCCCCCCTGCTGCTGCTCTCTGGACAGTGGGGCCTGAGCCCCTGAGAAAGCCCAGGGCCAGGGCTATGGCTGGTGGTTTAAAGGTGGAACTTTCTCTGAAGCTCCTTCCCCCTGCTCTTCATCCTCACCCCACTCCCCCTCCAGCAAGCTGCCCCTAGCCCTCTGTGACCACCCAATGACCCCCTCCCTTGGGGCGACTCCTGATGAAGCACAACTCCCTGCAGGGCCCCCAGCCCACAGGGGTGGCCATATTGGGGCAGTCCCCAGTCCTGTGGGCTCGGCTGTCTGGGGATCAGATTTTGGGTCTGGAGCTCCCTGGGGAGAGTGGGTCCTGGGCTCAGATCTCCCCCTAGGGGGCCCTCTTACTCCTCCCCCTCTCCTCCTCCTCCATCGCTGTAAATATTTCAATGAAATGGAAAAGACAAAAAAAGACAAAAAAAAGAAAAAGGGAAAAAAAAACAAGAAAAAAAGAAAATCTCATCACTTGAAGCCACCGGGAGCCTGCGGCCCAGGCCCACGCCGGGTCTCCCAGGGGCCCAGCAGCACCCGCCACTCCCGGCAGCCAGGACTCTCCTCCGCGTGCGTGCAGGCCCAACCAGGCAGGGCGAGCAACTGCAGCTTTTTACAACCCAGAGACGGAAAACACAACCTAGAAGCAACAGCGAAACAAAGAACCTGTCTCCTTTCTGGTACCACGTGTCTGTCTTCTCTTCCTCCTCCTCCTCCTTTTCCTCCTCTGCTTCATCCTCCTCCTCTTCTGCCCCTGCCAGGCACCAGCCAGCCCTCCTGGGGCGTGTACCTCACTGCCTGCTCCAGGAACAGGGGCCTGCCCCCGCACCCTGCCCTCCCCTCCCCACTGGCCCAAGGGAGACGTCCTCACACCCAAAGATGCTTTTGCCAAGCTGGCTGGGCTGCCCCTCGGAGTTCCTGCTCCTTGTATATTGCTTCTGGGACTCCCGGCCAGGGACGCAGGGCTCTGTCCTAGAGAGAAGGGTGGGGGATTGAAGACAGGAGCCACAGGGAGAGGGTGGCAGGACAAGCTGAGGAGGGCGGGTGGGAAATGGTGAGGCTGTCTTGGGGGGGAGGGGCAGGCAAGAGACTGATGGGAGGCGAAGCCAGGTACAAGGGTCTGGAGTCGGAACACCATTATCTGAGGACTGTCCTCAAACCTCCAGACCCTGGAAGCTCCAGTCTGGGGTGCCTCCGAGTACCTCTCCCATCATCTGTCTGCTTCTCTCCAGCTCCTTTACCCTGGCTTTCCCAGACACCCCCCACCCCAACTCTTTGGGGTAGTGTAGCCCCACTGCCGTGCTAGTTCATCTACTTCATTGCCATTTCCATAGGGGTGGCCCCCACCTCTGCTCCAACCCCTCCTTGTCTCGCCCTGCCCCCCTCGTTTCTCACAAGTGCCATGAGTTTCCAGACATCTCCGGGTCTCAGCCTGCCGCTGCCATGAACTTGAGTTCAGGTGGAGGAGCTCTAGGGAGGCATGAAGGGAAGGGGACGGGTAGGTGGCTGAGGGGACCCTTTTTGCTGCTAGAAAGCCCCTCCCTCCTCCCGGGGAGCTGGGGCTGGCGTGTCCCCATCGTTTGGGGGAGAAGGGGTCAGACCAAAGATGGTGGTGGTTTGTCCCGTGGGGGGGGAGAAGGGAGGGTTCAGCTCAGTCTCTGGCATTTTCTGGGGGGGCGCTTAACCCACTTTGCCAGAAGACTGGGTGTGGAGGCTGTGGGTTTAGCTGGGGAGGAGGAGGAGGAGGACAGGGATAGCTAGCTCTGTGGCCCACCAGACCAGGAGCTTCATGGTGGGGAGAGGCTATAGCGTCTGAAGGGTGGAGGAGGAGCCTGTCCAGCCAGGTGAGCCCGGTGTGAGGCTGCCTGAGACACCCTAGGGCTGGGAGATGGGGGCAGGGGTGGGTGAGTTCCTGGGGGTGGGGGGGACTCAGGAACTGGAAGGAGTACACTTCCTCTGCCCTGCTCAGCCGGCCTCTATCTCTCCAGACTGACAATCAAAGAGGGGGGTGGGGGGTGGAGCTAGTCCCTTGGTGCCCAGTCCAGCAGGAACCGACCACCAAGGGGGCTTCCAGGGCCTCAGATCTGCGTGGAGGGCCCCCTGTTGGGGCTAGATGCCACTGTAGCGCTGTGCAAGCCACCCCCAAGAGCCCAGGGGTCCCCACCCCAGCCAGACCTGGTGCCTTGACGCCCCCTCCCCCCACCTCAGCTGGGACAGTACAGAGAAGGGTCTTGGTTTCCCCTCCCCTCTCCTCCTTAGGCTCCTGAATTCATTGCCCTTAAATCTTGATTTTTCTCTGGATTTTTTGTTTTCCTTTCTTTCTTTGTGTCTGTCTGGTTTCCCCATCTGTCTCCACCTCTCCTTCCCCATGTCTTTCTCACTGTCTCTGTCCCTCTTTCTCCTCTCATCCTCAAAGTTCTCTGTCCATTTGGGCCTCTTCCCCATCCCCCACCCCCTGCCCCACACCTCCAGCCCCTCCCTCTTTGGTCTCCTTTTCGATATGCCAAACCAATTTTGGGTCGAGTGCATTTAACGAGAACAAAACAAAAGGCTCATAACAACAAGAACGTTTCAGAAAAAAAACAAAAAGTTTTAAAAAAATTGTTGAGTCAAAAAAACAATAAAGAAATTAAGATTTCTTGGAACTGACCGGAGTAATGTGCTTCATTGGTGTGAGTGGGCCTGCAGGGGGAATTCCCCCGTGACGCCCCCCCCCCCACCATTCTGACTCAGAGAGGACTCTACTGCCCACTGTAGGTAGGACCCACCGCACAGCCACCCCCCCCCCCCAGAATCCCAAAGGCAGGCTGCAGACGGTTAGCTTTCAGTTTTACAAAAGGTGGAGCTGACCTGGGGGTACCCCATGTCTCCCGAGGCCCTGTTCCCTCAGAGACACCCATGCCTAGATTGCCTTCCTCAAGCTGTTGGAAGCAGACCCGTATGGTCCCAACTGCCTGCTCTGGGCTCCCACTGGCTGCTGGAAGGGTGCTCTCCGAATCCCGGCAGCACAGTGGCACAGTCGACAGCTGAGCCGCGGGTCTGAGTCTCATGGAGACTATTGGAACCAGGCAAGCATGTTCCTTACAGACCTGGTGGCCAGGATGCCACACTCCCGCCCCTTAGCCCCTCCTTTCTTCCCGTCTCCTTGGCTGCTGCCTCCCACGGTCTTGTGCCTTTTATTGGGAGAGCGCTAGAGCTCAGTCAGTCCTTGGACCTGGGAGCTTTCCAACACTGTCCCCACCAGAACCTCCAGGTGGAGTTTTTGTGGGATTGCAACAGGTCCAAATGGAACAGCTCACCTCCCTGGACCACAGGCTGTAGCGAGGGAGCCCACTCCAGGAATAAGTTTCCCTTGAGCGCCGCCTCTTGCTTCTACCCCCAAATAGTCAGTGCAGCGGCGGCTCGAACTTCTCTGCATCCAGGATTTTCTCCAGCTTGGTGGTAGTCACCACTGACTCTCACTGGAAGACGTCCTCAGGGCTATACGGTGAGCTGCGAACCACAAGGTCAGCAGTTTGAACCCGCCGGCAGGTCTGAGGGAGAAAGATGCGCCTTGGGACTCATTTGAAGAGTCACCGTCTCAGAAGCCCACGCAGACAGCTCCACCCTGTCCCGTCGGGTGGCAGTGAGTTTGGTTTTTCAGAGGACCGCTCCTGGCTCTTCACACGGAACCCAGAGTGGCCACGTAAAGCATGTTGACACTCTGTGCTCTAAACTCCCAACGGAAAAGGACTCAAGTCGGTCGAAAGGGCCGACAGTCTCTACGTCTGACTTCATCCTCCTGCCCCCGTCTTTCACCCCACACCTGCCACTGGGGGCTCCTCACTGTCCTCAAACACGGCTGCCACCCTCCTGCCAGCCTGGGGGCCTCAGCAGTGGCTGTTCCCTCCCGTTTCAATGACCTCACCACCTCCTTGCCCACCTGCGCCGCCCCCTCCCCCAGCAGGGCTCACTTGTCTCCCCTCAGAAGGTGCTCCTCATTTAAATTGTCATGCCCTCTTCCCGGACCTCCTCACCCAGCCCCGCCTGTGCTCCCATCCCAGGCACATGGTTTCACTGGATGTACCGCTGGATGCCAACTCCAGGAGGACAGGGATTCTTGGCCTGCTTCTACCCTCCACGCCTGGTACCCAGTTAGTGATGGATAAAAACCAAACTCCCTGCCGTCGGGTCGAGGCTGACTCATAGTGACAGGACAGAACTGCCCCTGGGGGCTTCCTTTACAGACTTATACTCCATAGGGAAGAGAAAGGCGTTATCTTTCTCCCTCGGAGCTGCTGTGGGGCTCCAACGGCTGCCCTTGTGGTTCACAGCGCGGTGCGTCACCACCTATCCACTAAGTGTCTGTGAAAGGAGCGAACGTTGAGCGGGGCCCGAGACCCAGCCGGAGCTTGAGGTGAGCCTGTATCTCCCTTGACTAGTGTCAATCCCACACACCAGTCAGGCCCAGATCGGAAGTTTGCGGTCTGTTCTAACGCTGACGAAGGAACAGACTGGCTCTATAGGACTCGCTGAGAGATGGGGCCAGCTCTGCGGGCGAGTGCAAAGAATTGAAGGGTAAATGGATTGAACCGTGCTCTGCACAGTACCAGCATCAGAAGGCCTCTTACTTCAAAGGCAGGGCTACAACTCAAGACCCCCAGGATCTGCATAGTGCTGGCTCCTGTCAGGCACCTGCACCCCACTTTTTTTTTTAAACCAAGTCTGACACTGCTGTCCCTTCCACCATACTCTCTCCTTCTCTGCTGGGCACATCCTGTGTTGTAACAGCTACACAGAATTCAGACCTGGGAGCCTAGCGGGATACTGCTGACCACAAGGCAGCAATTGGGATACACCAGCTGCTCTGAGGGAGAAAGTTAAGGCTTTCTACTCCCATAAAGAGTTGCTGTGAGGAGTCGTCCAGTTGGTTCCAATCCACAGGGACCCCATGCACCACCGAAGGAAACACTGTTGGGTCCTGTGCCATGCTCACAGTTGTTGCTACGCTTGGGCCCACGGTTGCAGCCACTGTGTGAAGAGTCGTCTCAGAAACCCTCAGGGAAGTTCCACTGTGTCTTGTCTGTTCTCAGTGAGTTGGGATCAACTCGGTGACAGTGAGTGAGTGAGGCATGATCTTGTAATTCATTGGAAGTTAACGGTCTACAATTTAAAGTCAGCACCAACTTGGAAGGAACTGGAACCTTTTTGGAGACAGGATGCAGTTTGTCAATCAGGACAGCTTCCAAGTGGGACAGCTCTCAGCTCCCTCTAGCCATGCTGCACACAGGTCTGCTTCTCTGCTAGGTTGGCCCCCTCTCAGCTGGGCTAGCTTGCTGTCCATGACTAGCAGACTCTTTCTCAGGGCAAGTGGCACAGCCCTTTAGAGTCCACAGACAAGTGCCCAGAGATACCCCCACTCTACTAGCAAACTTCCTGCCCAAAGGCCCTTAGTTCTCTAGCTCTGGGTCCCCAGGAAGCCCACCGCAGCTGTCTCTGGCTACTCTCCTGCTTCGTGCCACTCTCGATTGCTACCACTTCCTCATCCTGTCTTCTTGCCTCTCATACCATCCATCTCCCTGTTACAGTTCTGTCTCCTGATGAGATGCAGCCAATTAATCTTGCCCTCTGGCCACAATTCCTTATGGACCGTCTTACAATTTTGGACGCTATTCTGGAGGGAGTTCTCTGTTACAGTAAGGTGGCGCCAAGGGCTGCCCTGTGTAGAGGGTACTTTAATAGAAGGTGTGACTTAAGACACCAGCCTTCATTTTCCTTGGGAATATGGTTGCTGAAAGACGGGCTACGCCTCCATCAGAGCCATTCCTCCGTGTGTAAGAGTCAGCTGGGACACAGAGATAGCAAGACCCAGATGCCATTTGGGAGAATAAGTTTAAGAACTTTGTCTGAAGTGGCACAGGGGACCCAGATGTGCCAGGGCTGTGACATGGAGACTCAGAACAGCAGCGCTGAAGCCCAGGAATAATGACATTTATGATAAGGTATGTTGTTACAAAGCTCTTCCATGTATAAAAAAATTAATGTATCTATCATTCCATAGGTCAATCGCGTCACACAAAATTGTACAATTGCTACCGCATTCCGTTTCCAAACATTATTTTTTACATGAGGTCCAAGACATCCTCTCCCCTTCACCACCCCTCCACCAGTGGAGCCTCTCCCTCCATAACCCTTATTCTACTTGCTGCCTATAGCAGGCATCCTCAAACCACAGCCTGCGGGCCACATGCGGCCCGCTGAGGACATTTATCCAGTCCGCCAGGTGTCTTTGCCCCGTTTGTTTTTTTTACTTCAAAATAAGGTATGTGCAGTGTGTGTAGGAATTTGCTCATAGTTGTTTTTAAACTATAATCCGGCCCTCCAACGGGTGTGAGGGACAGTGAACTGGCCCCTGTTTAAAAAGTTTGAGGACCCCTGCTCTATAGGCTCAACAATCCTGGGTTTCATCTCTCTCTCTTACATTTATCTCATTTGATTCTCACAAGATGTGTAGAGTTTGCCTCTGTGGGTTTCTGAAACTGCCACCGTTTGTGGAAGTAGAAAGCCTTGTCTTTCTCCTGAGGAGCAGCTCATGGTTTTGAACTGCTGACCTTGAGGTGAGAAGCCCAATGCTTAACCACTGTACCACCAGTGCTCCTGCCCGTATATATTGTTGTTAGGTGTTGCCGAGTTGGTTCCGATTCATAGAGACCCTAAGTACAACAGGAAGAAAAATTCACAATTGTTCTTGTGTGGGAGCTCCTTGATGAAACCATCGTGTAAATCTTTTTTTTTTTTTTTTGCATTCTATGAAAAATTTTTAAATCATTTTATTAGGGGCTCACATCGTATAAATCTTGTCGAAGGTCTTCCTCTTTTTCGCCGACCCGCTACTTTACCAAGCATGATGTCCTTCTCTAAGGACTGGTTTGGTCTCTTTTGACAACACGGCCAAAGTATTTGAGGTCAAATCTCTCCATCCTGACCTCTAAGGAGCGTTCTGGCTGTACTTCTTCCAAGACAGATTTGTTTGTCTGTTGGCAGCCCGTGGGGCTCTCAGTGTTCTTCCCTGTGTTAGTCTGGGTGCTTTAGAGAAACAAATCTGTAGTATGAGTTGGGGGCATCAGCCCCCCACCACTAATCACAGGTTCAGTAAGCACAATTGTACAGTTGAGATATATAGTATATTAAAGTCATTGAGAGCATGAGAGATAAGAGATATTGCAATAATGGATTCAGACATATTTCATGGTAGCATTGCTCACCTCAGCCCCGCTTGATGGCCCACGTGGAGAGGGGGAAGGGAAGGAGGGCAAGGGGAAAGGGGAGTGAGGATGGGAGAGGAGAGGAGAGAGAGAAGAAGAAGAGGAGGAGGAAGAGGAGGAAGAGGAGGAGGAGGAGGAGAAGGAGAAGGAGAAGGAGAAGAAGAAGAAGAAGAAGAAGAAGAAGAAGAAGAAGAAGAAGAAGAAGAAGAAGAAGAAGAAGAAGAAGAAGAAGAAGAAGTAGTAGTAGTAGTAGTAGTAGTAGTAGTAGTAGTAGTAGTAGTAGTAGTAGTAGTAGTAGTAGTAGTAGTAGTAGTCTGCATTGCTAACCCAGGTCTATATACCTTGGGGGCATGCAAGCCCACTAATTACAGGTAAAGACATATGTCACAGGAAGGGGTTGTGCTACAGGGAATGCAGTAATGGGAGGGAGGGGGTGATCTAGGGGTATCCATGCAATAGGAAGAGGAGGGATTGGGGGTATACATGTGGCAAGATGGGCTGATCCTAGATACAGGATGGCAGCTGGATCTCCATAGGAACCATTATCAGGAATGTAAACCCCACCTACAGGAACCAAGCTAATGGTTGCAAGCTTCAGGGAGAATTAGTCCATGGTCCCCAGCAGCAGGGAGCAGGCCCTCCCCTGTGGTGGGGCGAGACAGCAGTCTGGCAGCATTGTCTTCAGGGAGGATGTCTGTAAGCATCTGACCTCCCCCCACACAAATCCACAGAAACTCATGTATAAGAGAGAGTTTTATATAAAGGTAAAGTGTGCATCGGTGCTGCCCAAGCCTACAAGTCCAACATTAACCCATTAATCCATATGTCCAACATCAATCCACAAAGTCCTCCTCCATCTCACAAAAAAAGATGCAATGATACTGACTGCAGGAGGAAAGCCAAGTCAGTGAGTGTGTAACCATCTCAGTGCTGGCAGGGGTCTCCACATGGCTGCTCCAGCACCCAGGGCTGCATCGGGGTAGATCCATGTGACTTCTCATTGGGGATGTCTTGCAGGAAGTCAGCCTTGGCAGCTGAAATGGAGCTGGCTAAGGCAGCTGCACCCTGGTGCAACCATCAGAAAGCAAGAGACCCAAGAAGTAGAAAGGTGAGGCTCACTGAGCCATTTCTCCCTTCCACTCTTCAATTAACCCCACATGTGTTTATTGGTCAGGTTGGGACAATAAACTAACTACCTCATTCCCCCACCTCACAATTCAAATACATGGATGCTTGTTCGGTCCTCCCTTGTTCAATGTCCAGCTTTCACATGCGTATGAGGCCATTGACAATATCATGGCTTGAGTCAGTGCACCTTAGTCCTCAAAGTGAACTACCTGCTTTTCAACACTTTAAAGAGGTCTTGTGCAGCAGATTTACCTAATGCAACATATCTTTTGATCTCTTGACTGCTGCTTCCAGGAGCGTTGATTGTGGATCCCAGCAAGACAAACTCCTTGACAACTCCAACCTTTTCTCCATCTATCCTGATGCTTCCTATGAGTCCAATTGTGAGGATTTTGGGTCTTCCTTATGTTGAGTTGTAATCCACACTGAAGGCTGTAATCCTTGATTTTCATCAAGTCCTCCTCCCTTTCAGCAAGCACATGGACGGTGGTTAAAATGCCATCCTCCTTTCCTTCGTGCAATCCAGCTTCTCTGATGATCTTCACAGCGTATTGACGATTGGCTGAATCAATAGGGTGGAAGGATATAACCCTAATGAACACCTTTCCTGTGTTTTTGTTTTGTTTGTGACACAGGTAAGTTTTTATAAAAGGTCGGAAGAAGTTGCAGGTTGTACAGCCTCAGAAGAGTACACGCTATTTTGGGGAGTGTGCCAAACCGCGCATGCACCGTGCTGGGGCTCCCCACTGAACACGGGCAACCTCGTGGGACTGCGCAGCCACACTTGGTGAACCAAGGCAAGAGTGCGACCGCAGGGACAGGCACCCAAGGGGGCGTTAAAAAGGAAGGCTATCCCGTCGCTAAGGTAATTGAGGCCTCTGGTTGGGAGGCGTGGTTGAAGATATCGATTGACCCCACTGGCAGAAATAGCCCACCTGGGTGGGGTCATGAGTCTGGGCCCAGTTTGGTCAGCCCAGGTGTACCTCCCACCTGATTTCTCCCCAACCTCCTCTAAGGGGCCTTCAGGCACGGAGAGGGACAACCCCCTGTCCCTGCCTCTTACTACCTAACAGACTCAGCCTGGCACCTTCCCTGGTTTTAAACCATGCAGCATGCCCTTATCCTGTTCACACAACTGCCCTTGATCCAGGTACTCAGGTGCCGTCTGACCGCCATTATGTGTTCTGGAATTCCCGTTCTTCTCAAGGTTATCCGTAGTTTTTTTTTATGATGTACGCACTTGAATGCCTTGGCATAGTCAATAAAACTCCAGTCAACATCTTCCTGGTGTTCTCTACTTTGAGCCAAGATTCTTCTGATATCAACAATGACGTCCCTTGTTCCATGTCCTCTTTGGAATCCAACCTGAACCTCTGGCCTAGCAAGTGGTGGCAGGAACAAGATTAGCAAGAGTAAATACACAGCCTGGAAGCATCAATGCCACGAAGTCGGACTTGTGGAAATTGTGTCTTTATCCAGGGCTGCTCCCACAGAAATACCACAAGTGAGTTGCTTTAACAGACACACTTATTTTCTCACAGATTGGGAGGCTAGGGGCACTACGCATTCGGGGAAAGGCTCTCTCTGTGTGTAGCTCTGCAGGAAGGTTCTTACTCTTCTGAACCGCTGCTCCTGGGCAATCTTCACGTGTCATGGCATCTCTGAGCCCATCTCTGCTTACTTCCATGCGTGTTTAATCTCTTTCATGTCTCAAAAGATAACTGGCTTAAGACGCATCCTAACGTGGTACTGTCTCAGTAGCGTGACAAAGGCAATTCATTCCCAAACTGGATTATCACTACAGGCCACGGGGTTTTGATTTATAACATATTTGGGGCGGGGGTGGGGGAACATAATTCAATCCATAACATTTTACCCTTTGGCTCTTCAACGTCATGTCCTGGCTACATGCAAAACACATTCACCCTACCATCCCCAAAGTCTTAACTGTAGGCTCAAAATCCCATCTTCTGAATTACCTGAATCAAGTATAGAGAAGACTTCAGGAGTACACCATCCAGGTTCAGAATGGCTCTCCATCTGCAAGTCTGTAAAACCTAAACTATATTGTCTATTTCAAACTTACAATGGTGTTTCAATTAAACACGGGAGCAATGGGAGAGGAAGAGGGGTAACAGGCACCCAGCAAGTCCAACGCTCGGGAGAGCAGTATGCATTTTCTTTCAGGCCTGACCTTCGAGAGTCAGGGTATTGGCCATTGTGTCTAGATTCTGGCTGGAAGCCCCCAGTGCTGGGCTGGCAAGACCCACTGGGATGGAAACTCTGCCCCCTTGGCTTTGGAAGACCCTCTCTTCTAGTTCATCAGAGTGGTGGCCCCCCTATGCCCCCCACTTACTCGGTCCTGCTATTCTCTCCTCCTCTGCTTTGGGCAGAGGTCTCGTCCCCGTGCACTCATGACCGTTGGTAAAGATCCATCTTTTTGAAACCTGGGAGGCCATGCCCTCCTCTGTGAAACAGAGGCAATACTTCTTTCCTGTGCTCTTTCAACAGCTGCTGGTGTCCCAGTGCTCCCGAGACGGTTCCTTTCTGTTCCCGGAAGACAACGGGTGCCGCATCTTTGGCTTATTTCCTGCCAGTAGCATTCCAGGAGGCAGACAGCTTTCCTGTCTTTGGTCCTATCCCTTGCCCCTTCAGTCTGACCTGATGGGTTTTCTACTGTGATGGATGGTTAGATCTGACAATCACAAGTTTAATTTCTTTAACAAAAGATTGGATCCCTCACCAGTCATGGGAGAGTGTCAGGGCACCAGTCCTTGGTCTGTACAACACCATTTTCCAAATCTTTCGGTTGGCACAGTTCATTTTTTTAAACATTTTATTGGGGGCTCATACAACTCTTATCACAATCCATACATACATCAATTGTGTAAAGCACATCTGTACATTCTTTGCCCTCATCATTTTCAAAGCATTTGCTCTCCACTTAAGCCCTTGGCATCAGGTCCTCTTTTATTTTCCCCTCCCTCCCCGCTCCCCCCTCCCTCGTGAGCCCTTGATAATTTATAGATTAATATTTTGTCGTATCTTGCACTGTCTGTCTCCCTTCACCCCTTTTTTGTTGTCTGTCCCCTAGGGAGGAGGTCACATGTAGATCCTTGTAATCAGTTCACTCTTTCCAAACCACTCTCCTTCTACCCTCCCAATATTGCCACTCACACCCCTGGTCCTGAAGGTATCATCTGTCCTGGATTCCCTGTGCCTCCAGCTCCTATCTGCACCAGTGTACATCCTCTGCTCTAGCCAGACTTGCAAGGTATTCGGATCATGATAGGGGGGCGTGGTGGTGATGGTGGTGGAAGCATTTAGGAACTAGAGGAAAGCTGTATTCTTCATCAGTGCTACATCACACCCTGGCTGACTCATCTCCTTCCCTAGACCCCTCTGCAAGGGGATCTCCAGTGGCCAACAAATGGACTTTGGGTCTCCACTCTGCACTTCCCACTTCATTCACTATGGTAAGATTTTTTTGTTCTGATGATGCCTTATACCTGGTCCCTTTAGCACCTCGTGATCGCACCAGCTGGTGTGCTTCTTCCATGTGGGCTTTGTTGCTTCTGAGCTAGATGGCCGCTTGTTCACCTTCAAGCCTTTAAGAACCCAGACACTATCTCTTTTGATAGCCGGGTACCATCAGCTTTCTTCTCCACATTTGCTTATGCACCCATTTGTCCTCAGCGATCATATCATGGAGGTGTGCACCCAATGACATGATTGTTTTGTTCTTTGATGCCTGATAACGCACAGTTCGGTTTTAAGCCCATCTCTTTCCCTTGAATTTTACTTTAAGTGGCTAGGAGAAACCATGTGGCCCCTTTAAGATCTTGCTTGGACATCTCCTCAGTCAACTAGCCACGTTCATCAGTTCAGAGTTCTACCCTCCACCAAACGTTTGAGTATAATTTAGACAAGTTCTTTGCCAGGAAAACAGCTTCTCCCTCCATCATGTAATCACATGTTCACCGTTTTCTTTAAAGCCTCATTTTCTGCTTTTTGTGTCCAGACTAAACGTCCACTTTAATGTCTACATTTAATGTCCACGTTTCTAGCAACATTCTGTTGCTGGCATCGTGTGGATTCTCTAATACAATAGAGACTTTCTCTATCATTCCCCTCTCTTTCCAGCATTTACCAGAATTGACTTTGACAAGCATAATTCTACCAATGTCTCTAAAAGGCAATCTTGGCTTTCACTATTAGCCACTGTGGTCATCATTTCTTTTAGAAGAATTAATACCAGACTAGTCCCAAGAAGTTAGAGATTAAAGATGTCCCAAATGCACAGCGAAGACAGTCGCTCCATTTCACCCCTGACTCCTCCCTTGAGCCATGCCTGGGTTCTGCGAAACTCATGAAGCTTTGAGGAAATGTCTCCTGTGATGGTGGGTGCTGTTCAGTTCCGTGAGTTAACTGCAGGGTCCAGATCCAGAAGCCAAAAATGTCCCAAAGTCACTCACCACAGCCCATCTTGCTTCTACAAAAACTCAGTCAGGAAACAGAGGTGTGGGTTTGCAGGCCAGGTGGCGTGTGTGAGGGCTGCATGGTGGTACCAGTAAACCGACCCCACCCAAGGAAAACAAAGGATGCTGTCTTCAGTCACAACCTCTACTCAGGGAGGCAAAGATGCTGCCAAGGCGACAGAGGGTGTGGCTTGATTCACACTCTCTACTAGAGCCAGGTCTGATTCATACCCTAATCCTATCCATTCCTGGAGTAGAGAATGCATTCTAAAATGGGAGGATCGCCATGGGTGGATAGAGTCCAGAATTATAATACGTCACATAAGGGATGAAGGCTAGGGGGACCATAGTCATTGACATGAGCTCAGACACCGTAACACTCTTCCACCCTCAAGCCACTTCCCAACTCAAAAAATCACTGCCACATTCTCGGTGTCCACTAACGTAGCACACCACTCCTGGTACCAAATTCTCTTAGTTGCTTAATGCGGCACTGACAGAAATCCGCCACTGGTCTGTCCGTTTGTCCTACTTGTGGCTTTTGGGTTGCTTTGATGCTGGGAGCTATGTCGCTGGTATTTCAAAGGCCAGAGGGTCACCCAAGGTGAAGCAGTTTCAGCAGAGCTTCCAGACCAAGAACAGACGGTGAAGGAATAGGCCCCTCCTGAGGAATTGGTCACTGGAAACCTTGTAAATAACAGTGAACTATTTATCAGTTAGAGTGCTGGCAGGTGAGTCCCTCAGCTTGGAAGACACTCAGAGCAGAAGAGAGGAAAGGCGACCTCTTCAATGCAGAGGCGACCCGAATGATGTGGACAGAGGCTCGCTTTCAGGATATTTATTTGCTGATGGGGCCCAACTGAAAATGAGGAGAAACAGCTGCAAACTTCCATTAATGAACGTTCATAGTACAAATCTAGGAAAATTGGAACGTGTCAAAAATTTGAACCAATCAACTTCAAGAGGAATGCCATCACATTCATCATCAAATAGAACATGTCAAGATCAATCCTGAAGTACAAAACTGTCCTACATCCCAAACTGTCCTACATGCCTCCAAGGAAAGACAATACTACAATAACTATTATTTAAAGGCATGCACTAACCACTAAAGCTAGTGATGAAGAAATAGGGGAATTCTACCAATGTCTTCAGTCTGGAATTGATCAAACATGCCACGAAGAGGCATTGATAATTAATGGTGATTAGAATGCAAACGTTGGAAACACAGAGGAAGGGATATTAGGTGGAAACTATGGCCTTGGTGATAGACACTAAGCTGGAGATCACATGACAGAAATGACTTTCTTTATTGAAGATACATCTTACTGAACATCAAATGAGTCTCTACACCTGGCTCTCCCCAGATGAAATAGACAGGAATTGACATCATCTGTGAGAAGAGATGATGGAGAAGCTCAATCTCAACAGCCAAAAGGAGGTCGGGGGCTGAGTGAGGAACACATGTCATCAATTGCTCATCTGAAAGTTCAGGTTGAAGTTGAAGAAAATTAAAACAAGTTCATGAGAACAAAATATGGCCTTGGGCAAAAGACGCATTAGAATTTTGAGAACATCTGCAGAACAGACTGGAAACACTGAGCACTGGTGACAGAAAACCTGAAGTGTTGTGAGATAACATCATACATGAAGAAAGCAAAGGTCACTAAAAAGACACGAAAATATCAAAGTGGATGTCAGAAGAGATTCTGAACCGTGTTCTTGAAGTTCAAGTAGCTAAAGCAAATGGAAGAAATAATAAAGGGAAAGAGCTGAACAGAACATTTCAAAGGGCAGCTTGAAAAGACAAAGTAAAGCATTATAATGAAATGTCCAAAGACTTTTTGGGTGTGAGAAAATCAAAACGGAAGAATACAGTCAGCACATCTCAAGCTGAAAGAAATGAAGAAAAACATCAAGGGTTGACTTGCAATACGAAAGGATTCTATAGGCAAAATATTAAACCATGCAGAAAGCATCAACGATGATAAAAAGTCTCTGTACCAAAAAGAACTGGTTGACATTCAGCCATTTCAAAGGGAGCACATAATCAAGAACCTATGAGGCTGCAGGAAGAAAGTCTGGCTGCCCTGCAGCATTAGCAAACCACAAGGCTCAAGGGATTGATGGAATACTAATTAAAATGTTTCAACAAACTGATGAAGCACTAGAAGCAGTCATCTATGGCAAGAAAATTGAAAGACAGCTACCTGGGTAGGTTCCACTGGAAGAGATCCGTGATCTGTGCCCATTGTATGAAACAGTAACCCAGCAGCATACAAACTATGTGGCTCAAAACCAACGAGGGATCACATTTAGAAGAATGAGACTTCAGAACACTTCATTGTGCTCGGGTGGAACCTGGTACCCAGACCAAAAGGCAGTTATTCAAATAGAACAAGAGGATACTGGGTGGTTGAAATCAGGAAAGGTGTGTGTCAGGGTTGTATCATTTCACCATACTCATTCAATCTGTATGCTGAGCAAATACTCTGAGAAACTCAACTGTATAAGACAGAAAGCAGCATCAGAACTAGAGGCAGGTTTATTAGCAATCTGCAGCATGCGGACACCACCACCTTGCTTGCTGAAAGCGAAGAGGACTTGAAGGACTTGCTGATGAAGATCAAGGACTAAAGCCTTCGGTATGTATTGCAATTCGATGTAAAGAAAACCAAAATCCTCACAACTGAACCAACAGACAACAGAATGAAAAACAGAGAAAAAAACTGAAGTTGCTAAGGGTTTCATTTTGCTTAGATCCGCAGACATTGCGCGCGGAAACCAAAAACTCACTGCCATCAAGTTAATGCTGACTCGATAGCAATCGTATAGGACAGAGTAGAACTGCCTCTGTGTGTTTCCAAGACCGTAACTCTTTACGGGAATTAAAAGCCTCCTCTTTCACCCTTGATGTGGCTGGTGGTTTCCAAACTGCTGACCACGCATTAAGAGTTCAAAGCTCACAGAAGCAGCAGCCATGAAATCAAATAATGCATTGCATTGGGTGACTCTGCAGCACAAGTCCTCTTTAAAGTGTTAAAAAGCAAAGATGTTACTCTGAGCACTGACCCAAGCCACGGTATTTTCAATCACCTCATATACATGTGAAAGTTGGACGTTGAATAAGGAAGACTGGAGAAGAATCAATGCATTTGAAGTACGGTGCTGGCAAGGAATATTGAAAATATCATGGGCTGCCAGAACAAATCTGTCTTGGAAGAAGTACAGTCAGAAAACTCCTTCGATGCAAGTTTGGTGAGACTTCATCTAATGTACTTTGGACATGTTACTGGAAGAGACAATCCTTGGTGTGGGGGAAAGCTTCATGCTTGGTAAAGGGTCAGTGAAAACGAGGGAGACTTTCAAGGAGATGGATGGACACAGTGGCTGCCACAGTGAGCTCAAACAGAGGAACAATTGGGAGGATGGCGCAGAACTGAGGAACGCTCCATTCTGTTGTAAACGGGCCGCTACGATTCTGAGCAGGCTCAGCATCTCACAACCACAAGAACAGAAATGCCACAAGTTGATTGCTGTAATCAACAGGCATTTATTTTCTCCCAGTTTAGGAGGCTAGCAGTCTGAACTCAGGGCACCAGCTCTAGGGAAGGGCATTCTGTCAGCGGTGACCTTGTCTCTTCTGAACTGCTCCTGGGCCGTTTTCAAGTGACTTGCCATCGTTCTTCCTCCAACTCTGCTTCCTTCCTTGCTCATTAAATAATCTCTTTCTCTTTTCATTTTTATTTTGTTTTATTGGGGGCTCTTACAGTTTTTATCAAACGAGATTGATTGAAGACACACTCCAAACGGACGCATTCCCAAATGGAATGTACAGTATTGCGGGAGGCACAATTCAATACATTAACAGATGGCATGTTTGGTTAGGTGTATGTTTGTCATAACTAAAACGCCATGCAAGCATCATACTGCGTGCTTTACACAGATTCTTCGCTTTAACCCTTTCAGCAACCAGCAAAGCAAATATTCCTTAACCCCCTTGCACAGCTGCTGCCGCAGCTGTGTTTACTTAGCCACTGAGAGCCAGCTGAGCCACGCCTCCATCTTGGTCTGCTGCTTCTAGGGCTTGCTCTGCTAACCTGCTGTTGTCCACTCCCTGGTTACCTGCCCTCCAACCTCACTGAGGACACGAGGAGGCTGACAATCTGGACCCCTTTTTAAAAAGAGATGTCAAATGACACATCACACTCTGATCCCACTGCATAGTATCTGGACCATCCTACAGGGGAATGTGTACGTTAAACTCAAGGGGAGCCCTTAAATGCAGAGAAGCGGAGGATCCAGGGTGTGCACTTCCATGGATGCTGACAGAAAAACAGCCAGAAAACTCCTTGGAAGGGAGACTATGTCTCATTTATTTTGGACATATCATTAGGACAGGCTGGTCCCAGAAGGACGTCATGGTTAAAGGGTCAGCTAAAAAAAAGGAAGACTCTCAATGAGGTGAATCACCACAGTGGCTGCGACAAGGGGCTCAAGTACCGGAGCAATTATGAGGATGGCGCAGTCTGGGCAGTGTTTGGTTCTGACTCGATGGCGCCTGGCAACCACCTCCCTTTTCAGCTCCCCAAAGACTGCAAAACACGAGAAACCTTAAGAAAACTGTCTTCCATGAACGTCTGAGATCCCTGGGGAGACCAAGGCTGAAGCTGGTGTTCACCTTCTCCAGCATCCTCACAGCTGTGCTCTGCTCCCCTCTCTACCCTTCAAACGTCACAGTCACAGAAACCCAACAGTGATGCCAAGAGTCTGCTGGCTCCTTTTCCCTCCATTTACATTGTTTCTCATTTCACTGGGGCTCTCCTTGACCACAACCCTCAAGACTACTACTGTTTTCTGTCTTGTCCCATAGCCTCCCACCACCCCTGCCTCCTTCCCAAAGACTCCAGCTTCTCACAACAGAAGGCTTCACTTTAAGCCATTCACTCCTCTCCCAAGAATCTAGCTTAAGGAAACCATACCTGTACAAGTGTTTGATGTAGTCAGGCTTTTAACAGCGGAGGAATTGGGAGCAATCTAGTATTTCACAATAGGAAGGGGTTAAATATATGATGTGCATCTATTGCAACCATTATGGATGATGATTCAGAAGAACATCAATTGCTTTGGAAATATATTCATAACAATACTAAGTGTAACCAGCTGTATACAAAAGACGACCTAAACTATGCCCTATTTTTTAAAAAAATAAAAATAAAAAAATAAACTATGCCCTATTTTTAATGGCATTTATCCAAAAAGAAGGTATGTGTGTTAGGCCAGGTTAACTAGCGAAACAAATCCAGAGACACCCAACTATTTATCAAGGGATAATTGTATATCAAGAAAGCACCCCAAATATATAAATAAATAAGCAAACAAATAAATTAAGGAAAGCAGTCCAGATCAAGTCCATAAGTAGTCCCTAAGTCTGATACTAGTCCATAAATCCCTCTTCAGGCTCACACAGCCACATGCAATGATGCAGATGCAGGAAGATCACCGGCCAGTGGGTGCAGAGTTGTGTGGGTCCAATGGCAGTGGTCACATGCAGGGCTCTCAAAAGTCATAGCACGGCTCTTCAACAGGAAGGTGAAGGCAGAGAAAGAGAGGGGAGGTTCCCAGGACCCTCCTTATGAGAAGGTCATACCCACAAGGATACACCATCAGGCTGTGACCTGAGTGACAGGCTAGACTCCACTCCTAAACTTTTATATCTTCAAGTTGACATGAAATTATAAAACTACCACAGTACATACATATATGTATATACATATATTACATATAGTGAGTATATATATGTATATACATATATACAGAAATAGAGCTATGCATCAAAATGATAAGTTTGTGTTTAAGAAGTAACTGTTCTTTGGGGACAGTCTTTTTTTGTCCATTTTTAATCTTTTACATATATTAATTTTATAATTAAAAAATTGTGTATCCTACCCATGAAGCTGCCATGAGTTAGAATCAACTTGAAAGCACAAGACAACATTTTTTTCCCCTTCCTGGGACATCACATTTATTCAAATATTGGTGGGTGTCAAAATGTGTAGGATTTGTAGTGTGGGATTAATTACATTGAGTAGTATTTTAACAATCACTTCATGTGAAACAGCTACAGTGGTGGTGGTGAGGGTTCTAATCCACAGCGACCCTGTCTCTGCACAACAGAACAAACCACCGTCCAGTCCTGCCCATCCTCACAATTGTTCTCATGCTTGAGCCCATGCTTGTGGTCCCTGTGTCCATCCATCTCCTTGAGGGCCTTCTTCTTAACAAGATATATTTATACCCCCAAAATGGACTACCGTATATACTCACATATAAGCCAGCCCGAGTATAAGCCGAGGTACCTAATTATTACCTGGGAAACAAGAAAAAACTGATTGACTCAAGTATAAGCCTAGGGTAGGAAATGCAGGATGTGAATTAACACAGACACCAGAGGGGAGAGACGGAGCGCAGCCACAGACACATCCTTACCAGTTCAGCTGCCGGCGTAAGTGAACCACTATGGGTGCTTCGGCGAATTGGAGCCATCCACATCATAGGACGGCTGATTGGCTAGATGTGAGTAAACAAACATTCAAAGCCCTGCAGTGTCAGCGGGGCTTTGAATGAACAGCGGAGAAATGGCAATCACCCGCGAGATGTTACACCACTGACCCATGTATAAGCCGAACCCCAGTTTTTCAGCACCTCACATTTTTTGTGTGCTGAAAAACTCAGCTTATATACGAGTATATACGGTAAGTCATGAATTCACATCGTTCAAACACTCCGAAATGGGTTAAGGTAGAAAGTTTCATCTCACTAATCTTTCAGCCTCAATTCCCCTCCTCATAGGAAAATAACATATTATATACTTCTACACCTACATTTAGAGATATTTATGCATTTGCACACCCATAGACACTAAGGATATATATCTAGAGAGAGAGTCTTTTTTTTTCTTTTTAAAACACAATAGCCTACTACAGACTTTTCTGGATTTTTGCTCTTGTTTTATTAAACAAGAGATCTTGGAGTTCATATCTGTACACAAAGGGCTGCCTCAATTTTTATTACAACTACTTAGTACATGTTATTGTTGTTGTTGTTGTTGGATGCCATCAAGTCCATCCCAACTCGTAGCAACCCTGTGCACAACAGAAGGAAACACTGCCTGGTCTTGCACTGTCCCTCAATTGTGCCTGGGCCTGGGCCCATCATTGCAGCCACTGTGTCAACCCATCTTGTTGACTGCCTTCCTCTTTCATCCTACCCCTCCACTTGACCAAGCCCGATGTCCTTCTCCAAGGACCGGTCTCTGCTGACAATATGTCCAAAGTATGTAAGATGAAGTCTTGCCATCCTTGCCTCTAGAATGCTCCTACTTCTTCCACAACAGATTTGTGTGTTCCTTTAGCAGTCAATGATACTTTAAATATTCTTCTCCAGCACTACAGCTCAAATACATTGATTCTTTTTTTCATTCTTCCTTATTCAGTGTCCAATTTTCACAGGCATATGAAGCTATTGAAACTATCATTATTTGGCTCAGGTACACCTTATTCCTCAAAGTAAGTTCCCAAAGTAAGTTCCCTTGCTTTTCAACATTTTAAAGAGGTCTTGTGCAGCAGATATACCCAATGCAATGCATCATTTTATCTCTTAACTGCTGATTCCATGAGCATTGATTGTGGATCCAAGCAAGACAAAATCCTTAGCAACTTCAACCTTTTGTCGATTGATCATGACCTATTAGTCTGGTTGTAGGATTTTAGTCTTCTTTACAATAAGTTGCAATTCATACTAAAAAAAACTCCTATCTTTGATCTTTATCAGCAAGTGTTTCACATCCCTTCTCACTTTCAGAAAGCAGGTTGTGTCATCTACATATCGCAGGTTGTTTAGAAGTCTTCCTCTAATCCTGCTGCTGCATTATTCTTCAAATAATACAACTTCTCTGATGATTTGCTCAGCATACAGATTGAATAAGTATGTGAGAGGATACAACCCTGACACAAACCTTTCCTGACTTTAAACCATGCAATATTCCCTTGCTTTGTTTGCGCAACTGCCTCTTGATTCGTGTACAAATTCCACAAGGGTAAAATCAAGTGTTCTGGAATTTCCATTCTTCCCAAGGTTATACATAGTTTGTTATGATCCACACAGTCAAATACTTTGGCATAGTCAATAAAACAAGTAAACATCTGTGGTAGTTATATGATCGGTTGTCAATTTGAGGATTAAGAGTGTAGGGGTGGAGTCTAGCCTGTCAATCGGATCATAGCCAATGAGGCCTCTGTGTAGGCATGGGTTTCTCCTGAGAATTCTGGGAAATATGGTTTTTCCTCCTTGGAGGCAAGAGAGACTCTCAAGAAACTCCCTGGGAGACATTGCAGCTGACAAGACACAAGGAACTACACTAGTGCCCTGAGCTGGAGAAGCCACATGGACCTACTCTGATGCCACCAGACCTCTGAAGCCAGAAAAGCCATGCAGAGACCCCTGCCAGCACTGAGATGCTTACAATGCCACTGGATCCAAAGATTTTTCTACCCACTGGCTTGTGATCTTCCTGAATTCAGCAGCACTGCATGTGTTTCATGAGTCTGAAGAGGACTTTATAGATTGGTATCAGACATATGGGCTAATATTGGACTTCTGGACTTGATCTGAACTGAATTGGGCTGCTTTCTTAATGTACAATTATCCTTTATATACAACTCTCTTATACACATATCTGTGTTTATGAATTTATTTCTCTAGTATACCCAGACTAACAACATCTTTCTGGTGTTCTCTGCTTTCAGCCAAGATCCATCTGACATCAGTAATGATAGACATCCCTTTTTCCACAACGTCTTCAGGATCCTACTTGAACCTCTGGCAGCAATCTGTCGATACATTGCTAAAATTGTTGTTGGATGACCTTCAGCAACATTGTATTTGCACGTGATATCAATGATTTTGTTCTATAGTTTAGGCGTTCTGTGGGTCATCTTTCTTTGGAATGGGTACAAATATGGATCTCTTCCAGTCAATTGGCCAAATAGTTGTCTTCCAAATTTCCTGGCACAGAACAGTAAGTGCTTCCAGGGCTTCATCAGCCTGTTGAAACATTTCAATTGGTAATTCATCAATGCTTGGAGCCTTGTTTTGTGCTAATGCTTTCAAGGCAGCTTGACTTTCTTCCTTCAGCATCATTGGTTCTTGTCCATATACAACCTCCTGAAATGGTGGAATATTGACTAGTTTTTTGGGGGGGTACTGTGACTCTGTTTAGTCTTTCCATCTTCTTTTGAAGCTTCCTGCATCAGTCAACATTTTGTCCATAGAATCTTTCAAGATTGCAACTCGAGGCTTGAATTTTTTCCTCGATTCTTTCTGTGTAAGATATGCTCAGCATATTCTACTTTTTGGTTTTCTAACTCTAGGTCTTTGCCTTTGTTTACTTTGCCTTCTTGAGCTGCCCTTTCTATTCAGCTCTTTGACTTCATTGTATCTTTCATTTCCTTTAGCTACTCTGCCCTTAAGAGAAAGTTGGAGTCTCTTTTAACATCCACTTCAATCTTTTCTTTCTTTCTTGACTTTTTAATGGCCTTTTGCTTTCTTCGTGAATAATGTTCTTAATGTCCTCCCACAGCTCATCAGTTCTTCTGTCATGAGTGTTCAATACAGCAAATTTGTTCTTGAAATGTTCTTGGAATTCAGGTGGGAAAGACTCAATATCCTATTTTGACTCTAGTACACTTGCTTTGATTTTCCTCACTTTTAACCTGAACTTAGAGATGAGCAATTGATGGTCTGTTCCACAGTCAGTCACGGCCTGGTTTTTGCTGCTAATATTGAACTTCTCCATCAACTGCTACCACAGATGTAGTCAATTTTATTTCTGTGTATTCCATCTGGAGAAGTACATGTGTATAGTTGCCATGTGTTGTTGAAAAGTTATTTGTGGCAGGATAAACAATCTGGAGGAGAACCGAGGGACTTTGTAACCAACTTGTGCAAGAAGGGGACCCCAGATTCCAGCCTGATCAAGTATCCCTTTGACAAGCAGACCTTGGGAGGCAATGACAAAGAACTATGCCAGGTAGGCAGGTCTTCCAAATTTCTTAGCATAGATGAGTAAGTGCTCTCAGTGCTGAGCAGCTTGTTGAAACATTCCCACTAGTATTCCATCAATTTCCGGAGCCTTGTTTTTGGCTAATGCCTTCAGTGCAGCTTGGACCTCTTCTCTCAGTACCACTGCCTCTTAATCATATGCTACCTCTTGAAATGGGGAGATGTCAACTAATTCTTGTTGGCACAGTGACTTTGTGTGTTCTTTCATCTTTTTTAAGGCGTCCTGCATCATTCAATATTTTGTCCATCGCATCTGTCAAAAATGCAAATCAAGGCTTGATTTTTTTTCCCCCTCTAGTCCTCTCAGCTTAAGATATGTGAGTGTGTTCTTCCTTTTGGGTTTTCTAACGTTAGGGCTGTGCACACTTCATTATGATATTTGACCCAGTCTTCTCAAGCTGCCCTTTGAAACATTCCATTCAGCTCTTTGACTTCATCAATTCTTCCATTTGCCCTAGCTACTCTACGATTAAGAGCAAGTTTCAGGCTCTCTTCTGACATCCACTTTGATCTTTTCTTTCTTTCCTGCCATTTTAATGACTGTGTTACTCTGGGTACATTTCAGAAACAAATACACAGAAACTAATATGTGTAAGAGAGAATTTTATATAAAGGGTACGTGCACATCAAGAAAACATCCCAACTCAAAGCTGCCCAAGCCCACCCCAACTCAATGCTGCCCAAGCCCACAAGTCCAACAATAACCCACTAGCCCATATGTCCAACACCAATCCACAAAGTCCTCCTCCATCTCACAAAACAGACGCAATTACACCGATTACAGCAGGAAAGCTGAGTCAGTGAACGTGTAAGCATCTCAGTGCTGGCAGGGGTCTCCATACAGCTGCTCCAGCACTCAGAGCTGCATCAGAGTAGGTCCATGCAGTTTCTCCTCAGGGATGTCTTACCGGAAGTGAGGCTTGCCAGCTGAAGCAGGGAACTGGTTAAGGCAGCTGCACCCTGGTCCAACCATCAGAAAGCAAGGGACCCAAGAATTAGAAAGGTGAGGCTCACTGAGCCATTTATGTCCCCACCCTTTGATTAACCCCACATGTGTTTATTGGCCAAGTTGGCACAATAAACCTTAACTAACTCAATCCACCCTTGCCAACTTGGTACCTGTACATCATTCTTTAGCCTCACAATTTCAATTAAGTAACACCTACACCTTAATCCTATGAATATGTTCTCCCACCTATTAAAGTTTATAAGCCAACCACTTCATGCCTTTATCCCCCAATTTTGGGTATACTGACCACTTACATCAACCCAGTGCTCTGAGAAGACAATCATATTTTTCAACACAAAGAAATCTTCATTCCAGTTGGAACCTTGTGAAGTCAGCATTCATAAACAAAGTCAAATCCAGACAGGCCATCCATAAAGTCAGCAACAATATGCACCAGTTCACAGGCTCAAATTTCTCCATCTAGTCGGGTACTAGTCAACTCAATGTGGGCTGCCTCACTCAGTCTCCACAGGGTGCCCATTGGTTGCCTTGCCTTTAGACCATGGGCTCTCACCAATACTCAACAAGCCTAGCCCCCTCATGCTAGGTCATGAACCTTAGACCAGTCAACCTGCTCTCAATGACCTTTTGCTTTCTTCATGTACTTCAAGATAGATCTTGAAGTCTTTTTGATGATGAATGCAACTTCATTCTTCTTATCATTCCCAGCATAGTAAGCTATATGATTTTCTGATTCAAAATGGCCAATACAAGTCCATTTCAACTAATTTAAGACTAGAATATCGATCTTCAAAGGTCCCATTTTGGTTTTAATGACTTCCAACTTTCCAGTATTCATACTTCTAGATTTCAAGTTCTGATTATTAGAATTTTACAGTTGTTTCTTCTCATTTTTAGTCATGTCCCATCAGCGAATGAATGTCCTGAAGGTTTTACTCCAGCAGACTTTACTCTATCCGAGCCCATATGGTTGGCTCGACTTTGAGAAGGTAGCTTGTCCTTAGTTACATTTTGAATGTCTTCTGATCTGAGGGGCCCATCTTCTGAAAACATTCTGCTTCTTTTAAAAAAATCATTTTATTGCGGGCTCATACAACTCTTATCACAATCCATACAACATTCTGCTTCTAACCATTAGATTTTCCAGAACTGACAATGTCCCAATGCTACCCAGGGACTTTTAATGCCTAATTCCTCTGAAGTAGAGAGCCTATTTTGTCATCAGTTTGTTCTTATACTGGAAGCTCTGCTGAAAAATGCTCACTTTGGGAGACCTTGCTGCTATTTTAAATACCAGTGACATAGCTTCCAGGACCACAGCAACATGCAAGGCACTACAATAGGACAAACGGACAGGTAAGTGGTAGAAAGCAAAAGTATCAAAGGGAAAAGGTACACAGTTTGAAGACCAGAGAAAGAAGGTGCAAACTTCCCAGAATCCTCCTCCCCTAGTGAAGTCACACCTAAATCCAAACCCACAGCCATTGAGTCAGTTCTGACTCATAGCAATTCTATACATGACTTCTGAGACAGTAAATCTTTACAAGAACAGAAAGCCTCATCTTTCTCCCTGGGAGCACTGGTGGGTTTGAACTGCCAGCTTTGAGGTTAGCAGTCCAATGTCTAACCTGCAGCATCACCAGGGCTCCCTTGTGGAGTCTCACAGAGCACACTAAATTCTGACAAATTAGAACACACATGCTACCACTTGTCTATCGGTATGTCATACTGTGGTAACTTGTGTTTTGCTGTGATGAGGTTTTCTACTCTTATTAAAAGTTAGGGGGCCAGCTCTACTTTATCTAGTAGGGTCACAACGAGTTAGAATCGTCTTGATGCCAGTGAGTTGCTTGTTTGCTTTTTTAATACACCAGAGTATTCCTGCCTCAAGGCTTTCCGCTTGCCCTTTCCTTCATCTGGAATGTGCTACTTCCAGATCATTGCATGGCTGTCTCCTTCTCATTTGTTCCAGCTCAAATGTCCCTCTCAAGAGAAGCCTTTCCACACCATCCTACTGTTAAGTCAAACTGCTGACTTTGAGGTAGGAGCCCAACTCCTAGCCCACTCTGTCACCATGGCTCCTCTGGTGTATTAAAAGAAGAGTTATAAAGCCAGTGTGGTTTCAGAGTAGTAGCAAAAGGGAAAATGGTAGGTGAGGTCCCAGAGGTCAGCTGAGGCCACCGCGTATTCCTCCTAAGTCATCGTGAAGCTTTTCAGTTTCATATTAAGTGTGATAAGCCTTTGAAGTTTTCAGCAGTGGAATGATGTGATCTGGTTCAAGTGTGAGGATCATTCAGACAGCTGTGTGAATGCATCGGCAACAAGGCCATCTTTCTATCAGCAGCAGAGATAAGAATGCATGTGACTAATGAGCTTTGCAGGGCCTAGGAAAAGGTTGGAGTGGGGATAAAGGGAGGGGGGTAGATTCCAGAAAGGAAACTGCCAAGTTGAAATAAGGACATGTTTAATGAAAGAAACCTTCACATCATGGCAACTGCATTCATCAATAACTTAGTATTTGTAAACAAATTACAGCTGGATGTTAGATTTTCCCAACTCACAGAAATGTCCCGAGAATGGCCAATATTTGTTATGACATTAGAGTCGATTCTAAATGTGAATTTTCTTGCAGCTAAATAATGTACCAAGAAAAAAGAACAGCAACAAAAAATGTTTAACTTTAAAAAGTGTACTTAATGGGAAATATAGAATTTTTTTTAAATAAAACAAAAGAATCATCCCTAGCACATGCAAACACCAGACTCAATTCTGACTCATAGTGAGCCATGAGCTAGAAGGTTAGTTACTTCGAGAGAAAGATGAGGCTGTCTGCTCCAGTAAAGATTTACTTAAAGTCTAGGAAACCCAAAGGGGCAGTTCTACTCTGTCCTCCAGGGTCCCTGTGAGTCAGAATCAATTCCATGGCAGGGAGTTTGAGTTTTAACCCCATGTAGCCTTAAGATTCTGAAGCCACAGAGGTGGCCAGGCAGCTTGGATCGGTGTTGCTGAGGCCTATAATGACAAGCAGAGGCTTACACATCCCTATGAAGGCCCCAAATACCAAAGGACACTATCCAGGTGACCATTGGAAAGGCTTTTCTGAGGATATCTGAACCAAGAAACTTGAATGAGAAGGCACGAGCTAGGCCACAAATTGGGAAAAGAGGTTCCATGCAGAGGCTCCGAACTGTCATTTTGAAGGAACAACAAAGGGGGGGGGGCGGTTTAATTCAGGTGGATTGAAGTTGGAGATGAAAACAAAGTATGAAGAATCTTGATGACAATGTTCTCAATCCCGTACAAAAGAAAATCGTTTACATTTCAAGCAAGGGAGTGACCTGATCCAAATTTAGATTCCCACTGCCCCATAGTACAGCAACCTTCTCTCCCTGAGCACTTGAACATGGCCTGAACTTTCGTTTTTACTCAATTAATTTCAAAGTTAAAATTCAAAACCCCAGATCCTATTCAGCTAATGAAAAACTTAAAATGATGTTTGGAACAACTTGGACATGAGGGTCTACTTTTTCCAACTGTAAACTGTAGGAAGCCTAGAGGCAGAGGTTAACTATTTCCAATAAAACATTTGCATCCTAGATGTGTAACGCATACAGGATTTCAAGGTCTCAGTACTGGGTAAAAGTATCACATAAGTCGTTTTTTATAATAATTTTATGTCAAAATAATATCTTGAGTATCTTGGATTAGATGTGCCCATTAGTATAATTAATTTCACATTTGGGAGACAAGGAAATAGAACAAGCATGGGAAGATCTCCTGAGCAACAACTGGAGAGGGTCCACTAGGAGGGAAATCCTATACTTCTTGCCAGCACAAAAACCAACTTAAAAGCTAAGTAAACCAAGTTGAAAGTAGGACAGCAGCAACACCTGCTAACAAACTCCTCTTTACCACTTACTAGAGGCACAAGTCACTTCTGTATACGCACTACTCCTTCCCAGCACAGCTGATGTTCCCCAGGGGGCCCTGCGTGGATAGCAGACTGCATGAGCGGCTTGGTACAGGCATTCTTAGCACCCCGGCTACAGTTGTCTCCTTTTTTTTTTTTTCATTCCTCTTTTCTGTCTTCTTCTCAGGTGCCCTTCCCCCGCCCCCAACCCTTCCTTGCTCCAACATCTGGACACACAGTAACTGCACAAATAAATCAAAGCAGAAACCCCCACCCACAAAGCAGTGCTATTTTTTTTTTGCGGTTTTTGTACTTATGTTCTATTATAATACTTCTATTATTTTACTCGGTTCTCTCCCACTTCATTTTCCAGTGTCACTCCTGAGAATACACATTCCCTCCAAGCAAACATACTCACCTAATCAAGGACTTTTTGTGGTTTGCTTTCTTTTTTTCCTCTGAGAGTCCAGACCCACCCACAATCATGCTGCCATAGCACTATAACTCCAATGTCCAGATGCAACCCACACTCTGTTGTTTCTTACGTCTCTCTCTTGTCTCTACATATCCACACTCTTTTTGTTTTTTTCAAAACTTAATTAAAAATGTTTATATAATCTAGCTTCTCTGATTGTTTGTTCAGCATATAGTCTGAAGAAGTACGAGAGGATACAACCCCGATACACATCTTTCCTGATTTTAAACCATGCAATATTTCCTTATTCTGTTCCCACAACTGCCTTTTGATCATGTACAGTTTCTGTATGAGCACAATGAAGTATTCTGGAATTCTCATTCTTCTCAAGGTTATCCACAGTTTATTATGATCTGCACAGTCAAATGCCTTGGCATAGTCAATAAAATACAAGCATCTTTTGGGTGTTCTCTGACTTCAGCCAAGCTTCATCTGCTATCAGCAATTGGAGCTATCCTTTGCTCACATCCTGTTCTGAATCTGGCCTGAACCTCTGGCAGCTCCTTGTCAATGTACTCTTGCAAGTATTGTTGGATGATCTTCAGCAAACATTTATTTGCATGTGATATCAATGATGTTGCTTGAGCATTCTATTGGGCCACCTTTCTTTGAAATGAATACAACCATGGATCTCTTCTAGTCAGTTGGCCAAGTAGTTGTCTTCCAAATTTCCTGGCATAGTTGAGTAAGTGGTTCCAATGCTTCATCAGCCTATTGAAACATTTCAACTGTTATTCCATCGATGCCTGAAATCTTGTTTTTAGCTAAAACATTCAGTGCAGCTTGAACTTCTTCCTTCAGCATCACAGGTTCTTGCTCACATGCAACCTCCTGAAATGGTAGCATGTTGACTAGTTATTTTTGGTACTGTGACTGTGTATTCTTTCCATCTTTTTTTTTAATGCTTCCCACATCATTCATCATTTTGCCATAGAATTTTTCAAGATTGCAACTCATGGCTTGGATTTTTCTTTTTTTTTTGGCGGGTGGGGGGGGGGTTCCAATTCTTTCACTTTACGATATGTTGAGTATGTTATTCCTCTTTCATTTTCCAACTCAAAGGCTGTGCTTATTTCATTGTTTTACAAATACAAGACTTTGTCTTCTCAAGCTGCCCTTTGTAATTTCCACTGTAGCCCTTGACTTCATAATTTCTTTCATTTTCTTTAGCTATTCTATGAGTCAGAGAAAATTTCAGTCTCTTCTGACAGTCACTTTGATCTTTTCTTTCTTTTTTGTCTTTTGAATGATCTTTTTCTTTCTTTGTGTATGATGTCCTTCCATAGCACATCGAGTCTTCTATCATTAGTATTCAGTGCAGCAACTCCATTTTGAGCTATCTCCAAATTCAGGGGAGATGGACTCAAGGTAGTATTTTGACTCTAGTGGACTTGTTTTGATTTTTTTCAGCTTTAACTTGAACTTACAGATAAGTAACTGATGGTCTGCTCCATAGTCAGTCCCTAGCCTGGTTTTAACTGTTGATACAGGTTATCCATCCTCTCTCCCCACAGATGTAGTCTACTTGATTTCTGTGTATTCCATCTGGAGAACTCCATGTGTATAGACACCATTTGTGTTGTTGGAAATAGGTATTTGCAAAGAAGTAGTTGGTCTTGAAAAACTCTAGTGCACGATCCTCAGCTTTGTTTCTATCACCACAGCCATACACTCCAACTATGGTTCCTTCCTCTTTGTTTCCAACTTTTGCATTCTAATCGCTAATAACTCTAATGCATCTTGATTTGCTATTTCACCAATTTCCAACTAAAGAAGTTAGTAGAATTCCATTTCATCATCACTAGCTTCAGTGGTTGGTGCATAAACTTGAATAGCTGTATTTATTGAATTCCTTGAAGGCAGACAGATTTAATCCTATCACAGACAGCATTTTGCCACAAGATAGATCTTGAAATGTCCTTTTTGAAACGAATATATTATTCATCCAGATTGTGTTATTTCTGGCATAGTAAACCAGATGATTTCCTGATTTAAAATGACCAACACCAGTTCATTTCAGCTCACTAATGCCTAAGATATGAATCTTTATGCATTCCATTTCATTTTTGATGACTTCCAATTTTCCTAGATCCATGCTTCAAACAGTCCAAGTTCTGACTATTAGTAGATTCTCGCAGCTGTTTTGTCTCATTTTGAGTTGTGCCCCATCAGCAAATGAAGCTCCTGAAGGATTTACTCCCTCGGGGTTTACTCCATTCTTGTTACCATGATCGACTCTACTTTGAAAAAGCAGCTCCTCAATCAGATTTCAAGTGCCTTCTGTCTTGGGCCAGTTTTCTAGCTCAATATCTGATAATGTTCTGCTTCTATTCAGACAGTATTGTACTTCCAGAATGATTGTGAAATGTCCTTTCTGGCCGCGAATGTAATGCCACTCCTCTGGATTGTGTCATTCCTACCATAGTAAATCATATGCGTTTTCTCCTTCAAAACGGCCAATACCAGTCCATTTGAGCTCACTAATGCCATGGATATTGCTATTCCTGTGTCCTACTTCATCTTTCATGACAACCAATTTTCCCAGAGTCATACTTCACACATTCCAAGTTCCAATCATTAACAGACTTGTTTGCAGCTGTTTCTCCTTGCCTTGAGTCCTGTGACCCACCAGCAAATGAACATCCCAAAGGCTCCCCTCTCACAGGCTTTATCACACTCATATCACCATGGTCAAGTCCACTCCAAGAAAGGAGCTCCTCAGTCACATTTTGAGTGCCTTCAGACCCAAGGGGCCCAGCATCCTCTGGAACAATATTCGACAATGTTCTGCTTCCGTTCACTAGGCCTTCGGTATCTGGCAATGTCTCCAAGCTGGGCATATGGTTTTCAGCAGCTATTTTCTTGGAAGCGGGCAATCAATTCCTTCATCACTGTCTAATCTTAGCCTGCAATCTCTGATGAAACCTGTTCACTTGGGATGACCCTATTGGCATTTTACATATCAATGACATACCATCACAGTAAATATCAGTGAAATATCAGTATCACAGCCACACACAAGCTACCACAATATGACAAATTGACAGACAAGTGGTGGAAAGTGAACCAGGGACATAAACCATTGGTATGTAAATGGATTTGGGGCTCAGACTTAATTTTATCCCCAATCTAAGAACAATTAGTTCTTGTGACACATCCCTACTCAATATTGGCCCTCATGAAAAGATCACGGAAGATATGGGTGCCTTATTAAAGTGTGCTGAAGAAACCAGATGGTGCCTCCATATCAGAAAGAATAGTGTCTGGGACCTTAAAGGCTGTCTTCCAACAAGCAGCCATCTAAGTGAGGTGTCAACTAAGTCCACCTGGAAGAATCACACCAGCCTGTGAGATTCAAGGATTGTAAATAATAAAATCCAAATCCGAAGGAGAAAATTGTATCAGAGGTGAAATTCTGGAGACCAGGCTTGTAGAAAACTATTGATGACAGTGGGAGCCCACTGTGGTGGTTACATAATTCACATCAATTTGATAAATAAGAATAAAGGGGTGGTCTAGCCTGCCAATCAGGTCACAGCCTGATCCCTCCTTGTGGGTATGGCCTTCTCACAAGGATTCTGGGAACTCTCTGCTATACATTCCTGTTGACATGCCACAGAGAGCCACGCTGATGACAGACAGAGTCCTGGAGCTGGAGAAGCCACGTAGAGACCCACACCAGCACTGAGGTGCTTCTACCACCACTGGGTCCATTAGACTTTCCACCCACTGGCCTATAATCTTCCTGCATCCAGCATCATTGCATGTGTTGCGTGAGTCTGAGGAGAAATTTATGAACTGGTATCAGACATATGTGCTAGTATCAGACTTAATGGACTTGATCTAGACTGAGCTGGAATGTTTTCTTAATATATAATTACTCTTAGACATGAAACTGTCTTACACACACATGAGTGTCTCTGGATTTGTTTCTCTAGTCTACCCAGACTCACTGTCAGGGTCCCTGTATGGATTAAACCTTTGTTGAATACTCTGACCACAGTCCAGGGGTGTGAATAGCCATGCTATCAGCATGGTAAGGCCAATAACACCAGATGTAGTTAGGTTAAAATGTAACACCTTTATCATTTTTTGACCCATTTTAAAGTTGCTTATGTTTTAATATTTTCTTTCAATTGAGGTTTTCTCTGTCTTGTCATTGTTGAGATTTTTTGCATGTGTGTGTGCTTTGTATGATTGTATATGAAGTCCAGCATAGATAAATCCATAGAGACAGTAACCAGATTAGTAATTACCAGGGGGCATGGCAGGGGATGTTGTTTGGAAATGTTGTGGGGAGCTAATGAGCACTACAAGTGTTCTGGCGTTGTGGTGTTTGCACAAGTCTTAATATGATCGAACCACTAAATTGATATGATATATATGTCGATAAAGCTATTTAAAATTAATTTCCTATTTAAAATATTTAATATGTCTAACTCAAACCCCCAAAAGCAAACTCACTGCCACCGAGTCAATGCTGATTTATAGTGACCCCACTGTAGGTTTCCAAGACTGTAACTGTTTTCAGGAGTAGAAAGCCCAGTCAATATCCCAGTGAGCTGCCAGTGGTTTCAAACTGCCCACCACACAGATCGCAGCCCAGCGTATAACCATTACTCCACCAGAGCTCCTAGTCTGGATACTAGAAACTGTAAACTAGATATGAGTAGCTCGCACACCTTTCTCACTGTACATCCTGGCGAAGGCCGAAAGGGAGAACGTGAGGCTGGAAGCGAAGGTGGTCATGGCGGTGCGGAGAATGTTCTGGTAGTACTTTGTGGCTCTAAGTCATGTCAGCGAATTTTCACCACCTCCATCCAAGGGCGAGCAAACGCGAGTGGCAGAGCCCGGCCTCGAACCCACAACTCTCCCGGGAGCGTTCGCGAGCTCCCGTTTGCCTCAGCGCGTTCGAGGAGTCCCTCAAACCTCCCGGCGACCCTCGAAGCGGCGATAACGGAATCCGGTGCAAGGTGCAACCCGGAGCCGGCCCTAGCGCAGCCGGTAACCACCACTCCGTGACTCCCGGCCGCGAGACTGGCGGCCGCGGGGCTTGAGGGCTAGGTCCCGGCGACGCGGCCCTTCTCCCTTCAGACGACGCAACCACTCAGCACCCGGCATCCTCTCCCAATCAGCGAATCCCCAACCGCGCTACCTCGCCTAGTCCCGCCCCTCGATGAACTCAGCCAATCGCTATTGCTAAACCTACTTTATGCCTGCCCGCTCCCGCCTGCCAATCACCCTTGGCGCGAGCACCACCCTACAGACCTTCTTCAGCAAGCGCCGCGCGCCCCCGCTCGGCCGTTGGCAGCGTTGCCCTGGCTGGATGCTTGCCCCGGAAGGGCGGGGCAAAGCGCGCGCCACGCGGGTGCGGGAGCCCTGGGGATTGGCCAAGAGCAGCCCCGCGCTCTGTCTCCGCCCACTCCCGCCCTCCGCCTCCAAGTCGGAGACACAGGGGATTGGCTCCCTGGTGGGGAATGGGCGCCCAAGGAGATGGTCCCGCCTCCCTCGCGTTCGCCGGAGAGGGAGCTCTGCGGATTGGTTGGAGAGTCTCAGCGCGCGTCCACCGGCGCTCCGTGATTGGCTGGTGGCGGGCTCGCGTCTCCGGGGAGCGTTGGTGGTGATTGGCCGGAGAGCAGAGCGGCTATTTGAAGCCGGCGCGCGAAAGGGGTGCGCACTTCTGGCCGCGTAGAGAGGAGACGTGAGCGGTTCTGTGTAACGCTGCCCCCCCAACCCCCCGCCACCTACCTCACCGGACGCGGAACCTAGCTTGACCCAGCCTCGCCTCGGCCCTGGTACCAGCCCCGACCCGGCGAGGCGATGGCCAAGGTGTCGGTGTTGAACGTGGCGGTGCTGGAGAATCCGAGCCCATTCCACAGCCCCTTCCGGTTCGAGATCAGCTTCGAATGCAATGAGGCCTTGGAGGACGGTGAGGATGGGCCTGGGTGGGGGTCCCTGTCCCTCCGCAAGGCCAACCCCGACTTACCGCAAGGCCAACCCCGACTTACCCCCGGAGACTCCCACAGCCAACCCAGACCTCCCTGCGGAGACATCCTCCTACATCCCCCGACTCCCACCCGCCCACCCTGGTCAACTAGGACTTCCCTAGGGCAATCCTCCCGTCTCCCCCCCTCCCCCACGCCACCCCTCACCCTCCTGAGGCTCCTCACACAGCCAACCCCGGCCTTTGCTCGTTCACCCCACCCCTCCTCCCTGTGGAGACATTCTCTTTATTTGTTGGTGGCTCTCAGCCCTGGGGGCGCAGTGGGTTTCGTGTAGAGCTGATAAACCGCAAGCTCCGCACTTTAAATCCTCCAGCTGCTGCGCGGAAGAAAGATGAGGCTTTCTGCTTCCAGAAAGATTTACACTGTAAATCTTACAGCCCCGGAGAGCCACGGGGCAGTTCCACTCTGCCTTAAAGGGTTGCTTTGAGTCAGAATGGACGCAAACCTCGGAGTGTTTGCCTGGGGTGGGGGTGGGGTGGGGTGGGGGCGATTCCTTGGAGGCATGCCTAGGGACCTTCTCAAACTTCATTTTCCCTATGACAAGACACCTTACAAGTAACCCACCAGTTCTGCATTCCAGACCCCACCCACACCCACCCCACTTCCAGCTACCCAGTAGGATGAGGCTGCCCACTCATCTCAACCCCTCCTGTGGACACACTCTCAACTCCATTTTTCCCTGTAGAGACTCAAATCCCCTCCCGTTTCCCCTGTGGAGACTGCTCCCTCTAAGCTATTTCTAGTGGAGACTCCCTCAAAGTCACTTTTACACACACACAGTGCTGTGGCAAGATCTCACTTAATCTCCCCTAACACTCTCCACCCAACCTGCTATTTAAGCATCTCCCTGCTCAAAGTCCACCTTGCCCTTGCCCTGCACCCCAAACCAGGCACTGTAGACCCTGACTTAACCCCTCTTCTTCAGTTTAACTCCCTAGACTTGAGCCACCTCCCTGGAGAGGGATGGCTTAGCTTCTCCCTCCAAGAAGGTAGTTTGGTCGCCCAGGCTCCTGTTGCTCTCGGCTCCCCAGCTTGAATGACTCTTGGCAGTTCACAGGTTTTGCCACCCCCACACCCAGACCTTCATTGACTTCCTTGCAGCAATTCTTCCAGTGCTTTTGATAGTCTGGCCTAGTCTTGGGGGTGGCTGGCCCAGCTGAGACAGCGCCTGGCTTCAAACAGTGATCCGGGAGGTCATACCTTTTGTGCATTTTTCCCCAAGCTGCTTTCATGGCTGTGCTTAGAAGTTGGCGTGACATAAAGATGGGCACCTCTTTTCATCTCAGATGAGAACGAAGAGGTCTCTCAAAATCTGAAACCAGTTGGCTAAGGTCACCCGGGGAGCTTCTGCGCAGCTAAGAGACTGAGCAGCCCCGATTTGGAAAGGCAGTACTCTGCTGGGCGGTCTCTCCACCAGACAGTTAATGGACAAGTGGCAGCAGCTGAAGAGGGGAGGCCCCTGGCCACTAACTAGCACCTCCCTGTGGTTGCTCACAGAACCTGCTGTGGAGATTAGCTGGTGGCTGGCACCCTTTGGACCATGTGCTGCCCTCTGGGTCGCCCCCTGGTGTCTCACAGTCCTTTTTTTAAACAAGGGTGTCCATCTGTGACTGGCTAGTGAGTAAGCTAGGCTAAATCCTTGCTGGAACAAGGCTGGGTGTAAAGAAATAAAGTTAAGAGTAAGGCTGCAGGATACGATTGAAAATTCAGGCCAGGAGGAGATGTAAGGAGCTAATAGGTTAAGGGATTCACAGTTCCCAGATGGCAGATTGGGTTTCAATCAGCCAATGTGTGCTCCTGGAATTAAAAAGTGCCCGTAGGGCCGGTACTTCGTTCATTTAGTTAGTTTTTATTCATAAGGAGCCCTCGCCCTGTAATTTCAGTTCTCTTGTTGCCAGCATCGGAGACGAGAGGTGAAAGTCAACCTGTTGAGTTTCTTTTCAAATCGAGTGGAATATGGTGTCGTCTCCAAGGTCACACAGCCAGTTTGTAAAAATGGGATAAGAGCTTGCCTGCGCTCTGAGTGGGACTGCTGAGTCCCCGCTCGCATCCTGCGGGGTGAAAGCAAGCAAGCAGTCCCTATTTCAGCAGCAGGGGAGGAGAATCCAAAGAGCCATACCCTGTGGTGTCCCAATTGGAAGCTTTTTAAAACAAAAAACTGCTATCAAATCAATTCTGATTCATTGTGACCCTGTAGGACAAGGGAGAACTGCCTCTGGATTCAAGGCTGCCTGTCTTTCTCCCCAGGAACAGCTGGTGGTTTTGAACTGCTAGCCTCAAGGTTAGCAGCCCAAAACATACCAACTATGTCACCGGGGTTCCATAAAGGAATTACGGGGATGCTAGTCTTCAGTCAGTTAGACAGGAGAGCTTTTACCCTGAGACATTTAAGCTGGGGTTGAAACCCAATCCTGGAAACCCAGAAGCTTTGGTTCTGTACTATAACCTGCCAGTTTGCTTTCTGCCTCTTTCTGGCCTTCTTCCTGCAAAAGCGGAGAGAGTGTGATTCCTGCCTTCCAAACGGGGCGGGCCTACCCCAGGAGCCTCTCCCGTCTGTCCTGGAGGGATCTCAGTCCTTGCTGCCAACTGAAATCTGACAAGCCACCCAACCCAGCCCCGCTTCCCAAGGATCTCCAGCACCTTTGGCTCGCTTTTCTCCACAACAGCTGGAAATAGATGCCTCCGAGGCCAAAGTCCCTTTACTGTGTTTGGTGTGCGTTTCCAACTGACACTGGTCAACTCGGTCCATGGAGTCCGATGTTCCGAGCCAAAGCTCAGGCTGTGGTGAGGCCACCGTGCATCTGAGCAATGCCCAAGGCAAGGTGATGCCACAGAAAGGTATACTAAGTATGTTAGATTTGACAACCCAAACAGGAAGCCCTCCCTAGGTCGTTCAAGGATGAGGATTTGTTCAAATGTGTCCTTCCCTCCACAGTAGAGGGGTGTATTGTAAGAGATAGTGAGGTCGGGGCCTAAAGACAGCCTGGTGTACTCATGTCCCTCCCCCTGGAAGTTGCCCATAAGGTTAAGTGCACCATATCGGCATCTGTGGTTAGGTGGTTGTGTCCCAGACTCAGTCGGTGTGCGTGAGTGCTGGTTCCTTTGTTGTCCAAAGAAAGGGTCTTCTTGGGGGAGGGGGGGGGAGACCCTTTACACCCTGCAGCAAACCTAAGGAGAGCCCTTATTCCAAGCGGTTTTCCCTGTCTGTAGCCCGTGTCATCAGCACCGCTTCCTCCTGAGACATGCTTCTCTATGATCCTAGGTTACTTTTCCGCTTCCTTTCTGGCCTGGGCTGAAGCACAGCCCGCTCACGGTTTCTCTTGTGGTCTGCATGCACACAGTCTTTGGTCAGGTCTCCCCGGCAGGCCCTGAAGATGCCAAGTGCCCGCCGTGGGTGCTGCAGCTGTGTTTCCGTCGCGTCTCGCACGGTCCTTGAGTGAATGCAGTCACAGGTCTCCACTGGTGATGAGGGAAAGGAGCAGAAGGGTGTCCATGTTGTGGGAGAAAAGGGAGGTCAGCTAGTTTGTCTTTCTGCCCTCCCCTAAGTGTAGTTCTAGTTATGTCGCTTCTTAAAACGCAAACAAGTCAATAATAAGACAACTCTGGAAACTTGAGTAACTTGGTGACTGTTGGATAAGCGTTGGACTGCTAACCGTACCTCAGCTGTTCAAGTCCACCAGCCACTTCTCCAGAGAAACATGAGGTTATCTGCGCCCGTAAACCGTTTGCAGCCTTGGAAACCCTGTATAGCCGGAGTAAGGGGTTTCCAGCTTGCGGACCACATAAGGCCCCCCCCAAATCACCAAGACCAGCTAGCATCACACACCTCACCAAAGAAACCATTCCAGCCATCAAATAGTTGTGAGGTGCCGTCGCAGCAGTTCCGACCCATTGCAACTGCACAATAGAACAAAATTCCTCCCGGTCCTTGCTCCAGCCTCGCCATCCTATGCTTGAGCCTCTTGTTGAAGCCACTTTGGCCGTCCATCTCCTTGAGGGCCTTCTCTTTCGCTGCCCCTCCACCAAACATGACGGCCTGCCCCAGGGTCTGGTCTCCTGCAGCATGTCCAAGGGATGTAAGACGCAGCCTTGCCATCCTTGCCTCTAAAGCACTCTGGCTGTACTTCTTCTAAGACATCAGTTTGTTCTCTTAGCAGTCCATGGTATTGTAAATATTCTCCAGCATTACAACTACAGTGTAGTAGAGGTGAGCTAACTAAATGTTTAACCACATTTGTTGTTGCTGTTAGATGCCCTCCAGTCTGTTCCAGCTCATAGTGACCCTATATGTACACCCGACCTAGGTACACCCTATCCATGTATATCCTATCCGTTACACCCTATCCATGCACACCCTCAAAAATGTGGGGCCACTGTATCAATCCATCTTGTGGAGGGCCATGCTCTCTGTGTTGCCCCCCTCTGTCAAGCCTGATGTCCTCCAGCAACTAATCAGTCCTGACAAAATGTCCGAAGCACATGGGCTGAAGTCTCACCATCCTGGCCTCTAGGGAGCATGCTGACCGTGCTAATTCTGAAACAGGCGTGTTCTGTCTCCTGGCAGTCCGTGGCGTTTCCACTGCCCTCCCCGACACTAGTTCAAATGCATGGATTCTGCCGCGTTCCTCATGCAACGGTCCGTTTTCACAGGCAGTGCACAGGTGGTGATGGAAAATCCCACGGCTTGGGCCAGGCACACCGTAGTCCTCAAAGGAACATCCTTGCTCTTCAGCACTTGCAAGAGGCAGTGTGTTTGCTTTTGTGCAACCGAGTTTCCTAATGCAAACCACCTTGGATCTGCTGGCTGCTGCTCCCAGCTGCTGACGCTTGGTGGCAGAGTAGCTGTGTGCTGGGCTGCTAACCACGCACTCAGTAGTTTGAAACCACCAGCCACTCCTCCCGAGAAAGACAGCCTTTTTTTTTTTAACAGTTTTATTGGCACTTCATCCATATACCGTACAATTCAGTAGTTCGGCCATATCAAGAAGAGTTGTACAATCTTTACCACAGATTTTGTTTTGTTTAGTGAATTTAGTTTGGGTTTGGATGTTATAAATAGCAATCTTAGAACACTGTCATTTTCCCATACTCCTAAGACTGGGCTTTCTACACCCGTAAAGAGTTACCGTCTTGGAAACTCACAGGGGCAAGTTCTACCTTGACCTACAGGGCCTACTACTGAGTTGCCATCAACTTGAAAGTTTGGTTCTTCAGCGGGGAGGAGGGGGTGGCGCTGAATGATGTCATAAGGAAGCCTGGTGGTGGTCCGGTTACATTGGGCTGCAATTCACTTGGTTAGCAGTTGGAAACTACCAGCAGCTCCTTGGGAGACGGACAGGGCTTCTACTCCCGTCTCAGAAACCCACAGCCAGTTGCCAGAGTCAGCACTGACTGGATGGCAATGAGTTGAATCTGGTTTGGTTCTACTCCAGTAAAGAGTTTCCGTCTTGGAGACTTATAGGGGCAATTCTACTCCATCCTATACGGTTATGGTGAGTAGGCATCAACTCGATGGCAGTGAGTTTAGTTTGGGTTTGAACTTATAAATACCCAACGACTCTTAACCAACAAAAAGTTTCTCTGTCCCTGCTTTATAGGGTTACCATGTTGAAATCAACTCATTGGGAGGGGTGTGGGGTGGGGGGGAGATCTGAGGGTTTGTGTTTTAATATTAAAATTCCCTTGGAAGTTAAACTACTGAGCCAAGGGATCCTCCATGCTGCAAAAGCCGATATGGGTGCCTGAACAGAGGGCCTGGGTGGGACTGCGCAGTGACAGGAAGCAGCGGCTCAGGAAAAGACAGGTGGCCCCGCATGGCTCACACTGGGACGCTCCTGCAGGAGGCTTGACCAAGGAATAGGGCAGCTTCCAAGAGACTCTCTTCCTGTGAAAATCACAGCTTGTGAAACTCGCAGCTGCTGGAGCCGTCGGTTGTGCAATGTCAAAGAACCTAAAATAAGCCCACGGGCTCCTGCCAGGCGTCGCTGCACTAGCGTGACCTTGCCCCTGGTACACTTGGACTCCCACTAGAGGAAGTGGTCACTGGGACCATCGCTGTGATTGATGGGCAAGGGCTTCTTACTGTCTACTGTCGCCTGGGCATACTCAGGGATGGGGTCCTGCTGCCCCGCGGGTTGGGTTCCAAATGGTCACCCCAAACTACTATGTTGGTTGACAGTGGCACCCTTACGTGAATGTCCCTGAGGAAGCGCGACTTGGGGGTCGGGCGGCTCTCCCAGTGGCCTCGTCTTCCCCCTCCTGCCGCTGGCTCTCCTGCTGGATTGGAATCTGCCGCCCTGCCCCAGTTGTCGAGGGATCTACTCAGTGTGGTGGCATCGGTCCCTGTGTGTGAAAGAGGATGCTACTTCCTGTTCCAGCACCCAGTAGGCAGAGCCCGGGAGTGGCCCAGCTCCTGCTTGCACTCTCAGTCATAATCACGTGGGGCTTGATTCAGCCCCTGCCATACGGTTTGCCCTCAGGCTCCCAGAGGCCAGTGTTCCCGCTAGGTGCAGAGTCAAGGTCACCTGGCAGAGGGAGGCCAGAGTTAAGATCACATGACGGAGAGGCAGACCAGCCACCTGGCGTTCAGGACTGCAGGGCCAGCCACTGGGTGCTCAGGGTGGCCGCTGTTGGGCAGAATTAACATGAGGAGACCCATCTCCTGTCTTCTACCGCCCTCCTTTCCATTCCTTAAACACCACCCCCGCACCCCTATGTCTTTGCAGACCTGGAGTGGAAGATCATTTACGTGGGCTCCGCCGAGAGTGAGGAGTTCGATCAAGTCCTAGACTCGGTGCTGGTTGGCCCTGTCCCAGCAGGGAGGCACATGTTTGTTTTTCAGGTAAGAGACCAGACCACAAGACTGGCGGTGCACAGCCTAGCAGGGCACCTCCCACCCACCTCACGTTCTCTGCAGCACCAGGTGTGATCCAGGGACCAAAAGGTCTGGGTCAAATCTTGGCTCTCCCGTTTGAAGCTGCGGAAGAAAGGTGCCCTGGCCTGTAAACTGCTTGCTTGACAACCGCGGCTGTGAGAAGGCTCGAGGCCTTCACACTGGCTCTCTCCTTGTCAAATGTGTGACCTGGAGCTGTTGAGTTAACTCCCGGATAGCTCTGGGCGAGAATCCCTGGATAGGGTTGTTGGAAATACAGGTCTCACACTCCCCAGATGGGGTGTCACACACTCCGAGGTTGGGAACCGCTTCGATCAGTCACTTAAACTGTCTTCTGTTAGGGCCCCCAGCACACCCCCCCCCTCCCCTGGCAAATCCTCTTGCTCTCTGTGGCCTGAGCCAGGGCTTCAGGCTTGGCAATGCTTTGCTGTTAAATTACAAAAGATATTTTTACAGTCAAGATTTTTTTTCCCATGAACTTTTTAAAGACCCCTCATATGCAATCGTCTTCATTATCTAACGCTGCTCTAGCAGAAATGCTGCTGGTGAGTGACTTTAAGAAATTTTGTTTTCTCGCCATTTAGGAGGCTTTCTGCTCCCATCCAGATTCATCGCCTCGGGCAGGGTTCTACTCTCCCCGCCCACCCCCACCCCCTCTGGGAGCACTGTGGGTTGGACTTGACTCTGTGGCAGTGCGTTGGCTTGGGGATTTTAAGGAGGCTCGAAGTACAAATGCAGGCTCTCTGAGGGACTCCAAAGGAAGTCCTTGACCCTTGACCCTTCTGAGGTTTGGCTCTGGGCAGTCTTCACGTGGCTTGCCATCTTTCTTCCCCCGGGCTTGCTAGCTGGCATTTCATCTCCTTCGTTGACTGGCACTCAGAGCACCCGACACTTATTGGGTCGCATTTATGTAACAAAGTAAACCCATTCCCAAAGGCGATTATGACCCCATAGGCGTAGAGGTTATAGTTAATCCAAAACCATATCTTGTTCTGAAGAATATAAACAGCACAGTAGAACTCCCCCATCCCTACACATGTGTGTCCCTGGCGCTGACGACAATCTCAAATTGTGCAACCCTTGTCCCATCTGCTGAGTTCCTCCCCGTGATCATAAACTCACTGCCTGCCCCCACCCCCGTTTCATATCTATTCTTTACAGATTACTAGTTTGATCCTGAAGAGATCTTTAGAAAGCATTATGCTCAAGATAAGCATTCTTTCCTCCATACTCTGTCCTTTGGTTTTAAGAAACATGGGCTATTTTTGATGTATAGGTTCAAGGTGACGTCTCGGCAGTCATTGAGGGGTGGTCTGGAACCACTCACTTGGGTAACAAGGAGCCCCAGTTTGCAATGGGCCCCAGAGACTGTAGCCGATCTGTTCAAAAGGACACTTCTTGGAATCTGCTGTAGCCTCCCCGGCCAGTCCAGAGATGTGTTTGCAGACAACAGAGCTGGCATCTAGTACTTACCTGCTAGCCGTCTAGCACCTCTTGAGTTCTTAGCCAGCCCAGCTTCCCCTTGCTCACTGCCCTCCAGTGCCACACCAAGCAGTTTGCTGGCCCCTTGGGACACATGCCCTATTCAAAATTGTAAACACATTTGTGTGGCTGAGTCTCTTCCCATGATGACACTGAGGCTCTGAGGGCAGAGCCTGGACTCTCGAGTCGGTGGGTCACTGCGATGGCCATGTGTTTCCCTTAGGCTGATGCCCCCAATCCGTCCCTCATCCCGGAGACTGATGCTGTGGGTGTGACTGTGGTCCTCATCACCTGCACCTACCACGGACAGGAGTTCATCCGAGTGGGCTACTATGTGAACAACGAGTACCCCAGCCCCGAGCTGCGTGAGAACCCACCCCAGAAGCCAGATTTCTCTCAGGTAGGGCCTGTCTACCTCTGCAGCAGCCAGGCAGCCATGGGGGTGGGGGGTGGGGTTGTAGGGGTGTGTGTGTGTGTGTGTGTGTGTATGTGTAGGGGGGACTCAGGGGCGTTTCAGGCATTAGAACAGAGCCATGGGGCACTGCTTAACTTTTCAGTTTCCCCAGGGCCTGGCCAGGAAAGAGGGTCATTGCCTCACAGTGTAAACAATGAAAGGTGGTTGTCCCATGTGGAGGCACAACCCTGGCCTTTGGAGTCCTGGGCATGGTCAGTGAGCTGAGCAGGAAGGACCAGCTCTTCCTGGGCTGGGGGAGTAACGAGGGGCCCCGGACAAAGCGTCTTCTTCCTGCCCTAGCTCCAGCGCAACATCTTGGCATCCAACCCTCGAGTGACCCGCTTCCACATCAACTGGGACAACAGTGCTGATGATCAGCTGGAGGCTATGGACAGCCAAGACCTCTCCCTGAGCGGGGGCCTCCCCTTCAGCTGCACACCTCTCAAAGGTCTGGGCCTCCCGGGCTGCATCCCCAGCCTCCTCCCCGAGAACTCCATGGACTGCATCTAACAGGGAGCTCAAGCCGTACGGGAGCTCTGCTAGCACGGACACCAGTCTCCACCTGGCACATCTGGAACAGGCACGTGGGCCATCTGGGGGACTTTGGGGCTGTCACCTACATCGGACCAGTCAGATTTGGGCCCATGGAAAGGACAGACCCAGTGTCACCCAGCCCTGGCCCAGGAGGTGCATCTCAAATCTCCACAGGCCTGTAAGAAGTAGCTCCTCAGTTCTTTCTGACATGCCCTTTCTCCCTCCTACCTGCACCGTAAACTCCCCTGGAGGCCATGGTGCTCCCTGAGTGTCACTGACCCGAAGCTGCTCCCTCCAGCCCTCCCTGGCCAATGCCTGGCAAGGCTCTAGCCCTGTCACTCCTTTCCGAACACCTGGAGCCACAGGCAAAGAATTCTAGTCAGTACGTACGCTCAGCTACAGTGTCCTCCCAGGAGGATTTTGAGCTCTTTTCAACCCAGTAACCCCTGGAAAACGCTGCCCCCAAAGGTGCGATTAGCAGGTAGGTGCCTCTCAGTCACCCCAGCTGGGCCAAGCCTTCCCTAGCATTCAGTGGTAGAGACTTGGTATGTTGGGGAGGGGTCTACTGTGCTCTGGCTATCAAGGGGGTCAGCACCAACGCCCTTCCACCCATGGCAGCCTTGCTCTGCCCTCTTGTCAAGGCCACATGTGCTCATGGGCAGGAAGCTGGATGTCAGGAGCCTGGAACCTTTCCCTCCCACCTCCTTGCTGCTATGTGAATGCTGTCGTGATTGCAGTTTATATATTATAGGGGTTTTATATTATACATGTTTGGTTGCTGTAAAAAATAAAAGCACTTCATTGAGATTGATGGTTTCTGCTTGTGTCTCAGGTGGGTAGAGGCGACTCAACCCTCTTCCTAACTGGGAGTGGCCTCTCCCCATGCTCAGGGCACCAGCTCCCCTTCTCCCCTTTCTTGACTTCTTCCAGTTCCAGCTGGCGCTGCCATTTTATTTATGGGGAGAGTGTTTTCTTTGTCACATCTTGAGTTGACCAGTGTGTCAACATTCAGACTTTGACTATGGCTGACAAGGAGAAAGGAACTTTTTTGGTTGTTGTTTTGAGAAAGAATTCTTACATCATATCCATGTACACACAAAAGCCCCTGCACTGAAGATTTTGGAAGTCTGAGGTGGGGAGCCGTTTCCCTCGATTCCCCGGGGAAACTCAGACTCTCTCCCAAGTGGTGGTCACCCTGGTATCTGGTGCAGGCAGCCGTGTGCAGTTAATGCAGGGCCTTGACGGAGAATCGATCGACTTGTAGGCAGGACGGGGCGAGCCCCTTCTAGTAGCGGACAGCTGGCTGAGCCAGTCCCCTGTCCCTCTGGGCATCTGTTGGAGTCTTCCTCTGCTTCAGGGGATCTAGACGACCGCCATGTGTGCTGACGGCTGTAGGTAGTGGGAGCATGAGGTGGGGTAGTGTCTGCTACTGGCATCTAGTGGGTGGAAGCCAGAGATGCTGCTCCAAGCCCTTTTGGTGCACAAGACAGCCCAGCTGTGCTTTCTCAGGCAGTGCCATGCATCATAAAGGAATCCCAAGGAAACTGCTTGACCCTGCTGCCCTCCCAGAAGTCAGGTGCTTGGAAGCATTCTCCAGATAGGAACAAAGAGGGTGGTTACCAGCAGGAAGCCTGCAGCCAGGAGGCCAGGCAGCACCCCGCCCCGCCCCCATTCCTCATCTGTAAAATGAAGGTGCTTATACATGAGTGGAGTGTTGTGCGAACGAAACCAAGCGAACCAGTACCAACTCTCCTGGCATGAGCCCAGGGTGGGCGCCCAGCAAAGAGAGGGCACGCAGTGCCATCCATTGCTTCAGCATCCCTCTAAAGCTCTGGTTACAGCTGTTGGCGACCCCGGGGCGCCGGCGGCTGGAGCCCAGCGCCAGGCCTTATGAATGACGAGGCCGACGGTCCGGCGACCTCTGACCTGCAGCGCTGGCCGCACCCCTCCCCCGCTGGCAGGTGGACAGCGGCTGCGCCGGCGGCCCGCGACGCCAACCTTTGGCTGGCCGGCGGCCGCTGCCGCACTGGGCGGGGGCGGGGGACTGCGGCGCGCGCGGGCCGGGCCGGTGCCGCCGGGCTGCCTCCTGGGCCTGCGAGCGCTGCGCGGCCGCGGGCCAAGCTCGGCCGCCCCGCCTGCCGCCGAGGCCTGGGCAGCAGACTGCGCCTCCGCCCCGCCCTCTCACCCCGGGATTGACACTGGACGTTTTGCGGGGGTCCTGCCGGATTGCGCGCCTTGGCCAATCGGCGGCCGCCTCGGGCGGGCCCCAGGCCTGGTCGTGAGCCTCGGCCAATCAGATTCGTCCGCCCGCCCAGCTGGGACTCCGCGAGCACGCGAGTGGCCGAGCGTCCACGGAGCGCGTCACGGGCCGAGAGCCTATGGTGGGGCGGGAGGGTCACGATGGGCCAATGAGGAGCTGCGCGGTGCTGTCAGTTAAGATGGCGCTGGCCAATGGGAGGCAGTCTGCGGGGGCGTCACAGACAGCAGCAGCAGCGGACTTGGGCTGAGGTTCCCGGGCGGGCGGCGCGGAGAGACGCGGGAAGCAGGGGCTGGGCGGGGGTCGCGGCGCCGCAGCTTGTGCAACCAGCTCGTGGGGCCGCCGCCGCTGCTCCCAGCGCACTCCTGGGCCGCCGGCCGCCGCCTGCACCCGCCGCGCCGCAGCTCCGGGACCGGCCCGGGCCGCCGCCGACGCGATGGGTAACACCGCCGCCGCCAAGAAGGGCAGCGAGCAGGAGAGTGGTGAGTGCCCGGGCTGTGACCCCGATCCTGGCCCCGCTCGGCCAGACTCCCCCTTGTCCATCACTGCATGGCCCCTCCCCCACGTCCCCCCTTCCCTGTTTACCCCCAACACCCCTAGGCTGGAGCCCAAAGGCCTGCAGAAGGTCCCCCCCATACGGGTACCCCTGCCAAAGGCCGCCCCCAATGCAAAAGCAGTACCTCCCCTCTCCCCCCAGCTGTCACTACCCACCATGGCTTGTTTGACCGCTGGGCCCCCAGTAAGGAGGTCTTGTCACCTCCCCCTCCTTTCCCGGGCACCTCTCCCCAAATTCTGGTCTCCCCACTTCTGCACTCACTCCTCATTACAGAAGGGACCCTCTGCCTGACCCACACCCAGGGTTCTGGGAGTCTGGAGAAGGGGGCGGGGGTCTGCCTCCACCCTGGAGGGACCTTGGCCACTTGGTGACCACACCCCTCCCACTCTCTAGCCCCCGCCATCTTACTCCTGCCTTTTGCCTCTTCACTCTACCCGACCCTCATGCCTCCCCTTGTGCTATTCCCCGAAACCACCCCCAGCGTTGTTTTTCCCTTCTGTGGCACTTGGCGCACTTGGCATAGGGGACAGGATCTTTCTGGGTCCCTCTGTCGCTCTGTGCCCCCTGCTCCCTCCTTCAAGCAAGTGTGTGTCCCTGGCTGAGACTGGTTATGAAGCTAGAGGAAGAGCCTCAGTGTGCCCAAAGCCAAATTTGAGTTGCGCTCTTGCAGGGATTCATTGCGTCCTCTTTTCCAGGGGGCGGAGGGCCAGGGGGTAGCGTTGGAGCACCTCTCTGCCCCTGCTGGGCAGCCCAGCTTCAAGCTCCTGGGGGGGCCCCTCAATAAACGGTTGTTTCGCAACTAAGGCTCCGTCATTCACCAGGTCCCCAGGGTGCTTCACCCGCTCCTGGCGCTGGATGGAAAGTTGTTGGGGGGGGGGGGGTGTGAAAAGTGACTGAGTTTAGCCAGGACTCTTGCAGCTTGAGTTGGGATGGTGAGAAAGGAAAAGGGGGTGCCGGGTGCGACTTGCTTTGCTAACCCATAGGCAAGCCCCCACCAGAGTGGCCGGTTCCTTTCCCTGGGATTGCGCTGGCCTCTGCAGGGCAGAGAGAAAGGTTGTCCATCGGGAGACTGCTTTCCAGAATGGTCTCAACCCCATCCTCAGTTCTCAGCACCTCAATTGACCCTCCAAGCCGAAAACTAGAGCCCATTTGACAGCCCCCTCAAGTAACCCAGACTTAGAGCCCAGAGGGGGGGCCATGTCCAGCCACACCTGCTCTAGTGCCCAGGCTCAGACACTAGCCTGAGTCCTCTGAGTCCACCCTCCACCCCCCCACCCCCGAAAGACCTGGGCCTGCAAGGTAGGGAACTTTATGCCCACATGGGTTCTTGAGGAGCCAGGAGACCGTGGGAGGCCTGGCATATCTCCGATGGGCGGGAGACAGGAAGGCAAGTGCCTGTAGATGAGCGCTTGATGACAGAGGAGCAGGTGGATAGTGTCCAAAAAAGGCCTGGGCATGAGCAGGGAGGGGACTGGGGGAAGGGCAAGGGGCTGGAGCCAGCCCCCAGCAGGTGAGGCTGCTGGGAGGTGGCAGGTGGAGGCTAGCAAGCTATATATTACAGTGGCCGGATTGAAAGTTGGGAAGATGACATAGTCCCCGAAAACCTTCAGGACGTACCAGGCACGTGCAGTGGGAGCAGGGGCGAGGTGGAGCGTCGCCCAGCGCAAAGGATCCCCAAAAGGCTCCGGAAGGAACCGCTAATTCTCTTAGAGCACAGGCCAGAAGACACCCAAGAATGGACTCCCTCTGAAGTAGAGCCACTGGGGGCTGGGCATCTAGTGAACGAGCGCTAGACTAACCGGGTCTCCATAGATGGGCTCGTGTGATAGTCGAAACTGGCTGTTACGAATACGGATTTTGAATTTTCCCCACTTCACGCCGGTGATACCACCTGGACAGGATTCACATCCAAATCTTCATGGACCTCATAAGGGCCCTTCTCAAGCCATTCTAGGCCCTGCTCGCTGCCACTGAGCTGATTTGGACAGAGTGGAACTGCCCCTTTTGAGTTTGCAAGGCTGTCAATCTTTACAGGAGCAGAACTGAGTCTTCTCTTCTTCCTGCTGCACAGTTGCAGGGTTTGAACTGCTGGCCTCGGGGTTACGTAGCCCATGCCACCACCAGGTCCCCTGTAGGCACTTCTACTTTTTAAATGTAAAATAACAAAAAGTGAACTCACTTTTGTTCTACTGGAAACCTTGACCTCCCATCCCATCCCCCCTAAACCCTCCCCCAGTGCTGAGCAAGCCATGACCTTGCTGGGTCAGTTGTATTTTCTCTGATAAAATCTCATAGGTAGCTCCAGCACTGCCATCTAGTCAGTGTTGACTCATAGCAACCCCCTGTGAGTTTCCAAGACGGTAACTGTCGACGGAAGTAGAAAGCCCAGTCTCTCTCCCGTGGAGCTGCTGCTGCTGCTGCTGGTGGTGGTTTCGAACTGCCAACCTTTCGGATCATAGCCCAAAGCTAACCACTACATCACTGTGGCTCCTCTTAAAGTAGTAGCTAGTAAAATAGTGCAGACTCCCTTAAAAAGTTTTCAGCTTTAGGCTGGGGGCTGCAGGGGACAGAAGTGTCGCCTTTTAGAAAGCCATAATTCTTCCCCAAGCCAGGAAGGGCTCCCAGAAAAGGAATCAGAAGGAGGAAAGGGACCCCTCCCCCCCCCCTTTGAAGTGAAGAGATGGAGCTAGACTAAATCTGCCCTCATCTGACCAGGGTGGGGCCAGGGCAGTAGCCAGGCCAGCCTGCAGGGGGCACCTGAATTTCATCTGCCACACAAGGGCCCACTAGGATAAGGAAAATGCCTGAGCCTCAGGAGCTATCAGTTAAGCATCCATAGCGCCCACCCCCTTCTCCGTGCCAGGACAGGGCAGGGTCCTCATCCCATGAAGAAGCATCACTCTGCTCTAAGCAGCTAATCCTCGGTGAGGGTCCAGACGGACAGAGGAAACAGACCTAAGGCCCAGCTTGTGGCCAGGCTTGGAGAAACAAGTAACGTGGGCACCCAGGAGGCCCCAAGGACAACAGCCAGGTGGGGTTTGCCTGAAGGTTGCCACTGGCTGAGCCCCCCACTCCCACCCCACAGCCGACCATGGGGGGCAAGGGAAAGCTCCCCAGACATACCCCAAATGCCAGCGATAAGCCAGAACGGAAAGTAAGGAGAGAGCATCTGGACCCAGAAAAGGAAGAACTTCCAGATTCTAACAGCCTACAGAGGCCCAAGAGGGCCAAACACCTGTGCATTGGCAGTTGTATGGGTGCCCAAGAGGGTCCTGCCAAAGCAGTTTTTCCCTTTGCTTAATCCAAGCTACAGTAGCCCTGAGGGACCTAGCCACCTGTCCCCTGCCCTCACTGGCCTCCATGTAGTGGTTTTTGGTTTTTCTTTTCCCCAAAAATCCCTACTCCACAACTCCCTGGCTCCCTCTATAGGCAGGGCTCTAGGCGTGCTTGGCCAACCTAGAACAGCAGGTCTCATGAGCCTTCCCAGCCACCGTAGTCCCGATGCCCTGAGCAAAGACTGAGTGATGGCTTCCAACCCCACGGATGGTGAGACTGAGCCCTGTTACTATAGCAACTTCCCCAGACACTCCCTGCCCCCCCACCCCACCCCAAGCCAGAGGGGGTCAGTAGTAAGATTCGGGGAGCGGGCAGAGAGGAGTCCCAGCCTCACCCTGGAGGCTCTCCTCATAGTAGCAGCTCTGTGTTGTGGGGCCTAGGGAGAGCAGGGCAGGGGGTGGGGGGCCAGTTCAGACAAGAGAGGGTACCCACCCCCGGCCCCGAGAGTAGGGATGCATCTCAGACTTGTTAGAGTTCAACTTAGATTGGGGAGGTGGTCCAGCCAGTGTTAGGGTTCAGCTCAGGCCAAGGAGTAAGTAGTAGTTCAGCCAAAGATGGGGTCCGTCTCGGAACGGAGCTGAGCCAGCCAGTGCTGGGATGATCCACCCAGAAGAGGGCTTAGCCGTGGCTAGATTGAAGACTAACTGGCCTTCACGGGGCACCTAGGCTGGGCCTCCGCACCCGGGAATTCCCAGAACAGCCAGCGTGCAGAGGGTCCACCCAAGACTGTTGTTGCAGGGGGGATGGGGTGGGGGGTGGGGGAGGCTGACCTCTTCCCTGCACCTATTGGTCATTCTGCTGCTGCAACTCTCCCCTCCCAGGGGAATCCTGAGGTTCCTGCCTCCCGCAGGGCCCTTGCTTTTTTTTTTTTAAGGGACGTTTGGGGTTTTGTCTGTGCGACCAAATGGATTTGAGATCAGGATGAAGGGTGGGCGAGTGGCAGCAGGCTCTCTGGGCAGTGCACAGCCAGCTGGGTTTCCTGCTCTGCCACTTCCTGTTGCAGGCGGGGACCATGGGGAACAGACACTGTTGGAGAGGTTGCCACTGGCCCCTCGGCTTCTTTGGGGATCTGGAAAGGAGGAGGAGATGGTCAAGGTTGCCTCTCCCTCCTTCCTCCCTGGGCTTAGCCTTTTGTTTCCGGTTTGGACTTTCAAGGCTGAGAGCCGAGCCAGGCTCAGGGCAGGGTTTGATAGAGGCCAAGGACATCCCAGAATGCCTCTCTCCTTGCTGCCCCCACAGAGGATGAAGATGGAGAGCCAGATATACCCATTTCTCCCGCGGGGTAGTATGGTTTGGGAGCTCAGGGGAAGAGATGATGGAGTTGGTGCTTTTAGCGTGCACCCCCCCCCACCTTTCTCTCCAGCTGTTCTTTCAGCTAATTAACCAAACTGTGGGACTTTGGTAGCCCCCCAGGGTGTCTCTGACTACCGCCTGGGCCTTAACCCTTTCTCCTTCACTTGGTGGACACAGCCCTGGGCATGTCAGGTGTCATCCCTGGGCAGTCTCGTGACTGCCATGAGGAAGGCAGGTCCTGACATCTTAGGAAGTTCGCTTTAAGCTTCCAGACAGGGAGGGCAAGGGGTGGGGGAGAGGCAGCAGCTAGGAGGGACACTCTCAGGAGAATCCTCCCACACTGCACACGTTGGCCAGCTGGGAGCAGGTACCTTTAAATGCTGCCGTGGCAACCGGCTCCTCCTCTGCCCTCCAGGGCCCTCTGAGGAACAGGCTCTAGGCTCTGGTTTTCCTGTGCCCGCTCCCCTGCCCTCTGGCAAAGGGCAGAGTCGGGTAGAGACGGAGGTCTGGGATGGACCTGGGGGGGGACTCAGAGGCCACCTTCCAGCTGTGGCTGCAGCTCTTCCTTTGGGCCCACCTGGCACTCCGCGTTCTGGGTTATCTGCGCCAAGCCCTCGGGGCTCCCAAGCCACAGCCAGCCCCCTAAGGTTTCCTGGCCAAGAGCTGATGGGCCCCAGATCACCCCATCCCACCCCTTATCCCACGCTGTGCTGGAAGGGTCAAGAAGAAGAGGTGAGTGTGTATTGGGGAAGGGGGAGCATCTGGTTGCTTTTTCCCCCCACCCCCAATTATCCTTCTTTATCTGCTGGCTTTTCCAGACACTGACTTCCCTACCCTCCCTCCCTCAAGTCTGGCCCATTGATAGCGCCCGGCCTGGGCCCTTGGGTGCTCCGAGATCCAAGAAGAGGCTAGCCAGGGGCCCTCATTGGGGCAGGCACATTTGGAAGAGGAGGAAGCAGGACTGGGCCTTCTCTTGCCTATTCTGTCTGGCTGGGGTGGCAATCGAATCCTGGTGGGCTCCCCTCTGCCCGCTCCCCCCAGAATTTGTTGCGGGACTATGCGCGGTTTCTGAAGGAGGCTGGGAGCAGTGGAAGGCTTTGCTGGTAAACTTACCAAAGGTGGTTCAATCTGCATATGCAACTCAGCCTCTTGGGCAGTTGGTGGCGCTGCCAGGTGCCAGCCTGGGGCTGCCGGCCACTCTGTGTCAACCCTTTCTGGACCTGGGTCACTCTGCAGGGCTCCCCGGACCAACAATAGGCTTCCGCCTTCCACTCTCTTAGCCCCAGCGGCCTAGTTGGAACGCTGAGAGGGGGGCCTGGCGACAATTGGGGGAATAGCAGCTGCCTGTGGGAGGTGCCTGGTCCCATATACCAGTGGAGACAGATGATACAGGGTTGAGGGCAGCGCTGCCCATGGCATCGATGATGCACTGGCCAACACCTGAGCTGCCGACTGAATCGGTAGCAGTGAAGCTGATGTCTCAGGCAGCAGGGCCGCCCTTCAGCATCGGGCTCTCCCCTGGAGCCGCGGTATCCACACAGTGGATACAGTAGCAGCTCCCACCAAGCAGAGTGAGAGTTCACAGAGAACACTCTTGGCCTGGCGCCAGAGCAGCCAGTCTGGAGCAAGAAAACCCATTGGGCAGTGGGTTTGTGACCTGGCCATTTGACTCACCTCAGCACGAATTGTATGCCTCACTTTGCTAAAGCACTGAAAAGCAAAAAAGGGGGAGTAGATGCTTACATAGCACTGACCGGAAGGAGCCTTTACAGGCACTGGGTTACAGGGTCGGCAGTTTCAGACCCAGTGGCCTCTCCCCACAGTGTTTCTATGTTGGGCTGTGATCTGCATGGGCAGCAGTTCGAAACCACCAGCAGCTCCTGGAGAGAAAGACCAGGCTTTCTACTCCCATCGATAGTCAAGGTCCTGGAAACCCACAGGGGCCACTATGAGTCAGCGCTGACTCAGTGGCAGCGAGTTGAGTTTGGAGAGCCTGTCCATGGGAGAGAAAGATGAGGCTGTGTGCCCCTGTAATGATGTCCAGCCTCAGACACCCACAAGGGCAGTTGTAATGTGCCCTACCTGGTCACGATGAGTCAGAATTGACTGAGAAGCGGTGAGTTTGGTTTTTCACGCTTTGGGGGGGGCCTGCCCCAGCCACCATTCAGCCCCCTCTACAGAGAGGAACTCATTTGATTCCTCACAACCAGCCTTTGAAGTCCTTCCTTCCATTGTCCCCATTTCGGATTGGCCGGGCGGGGGCGGGGGGGGGGCGCGCTAGAGGGGCAATGTCAGTGGCCTAAAGTCTCACAGTTAATTAGGGCCCAGACTGGCATCTGAACACAGTCTCGCTGGAGTCCTGGCCCCTTCCCACTGTGCGGGACCACCTCTCTCCACGTTGTTGACGACTATTCACAAGCCTCAATTTCCTTGTTGAGTGGCAAGAGTGGATAAAGGGTCGCAGGCAAATCAGATGGCATAGGACAGATGAGGCAGCTATGGGCTACATCCGAGGTCAGCGGGGGACTCCCTGTGGGCAGGTATCGCCGTTGGGCTCTGTGTAGGGGGCTTCCCTCAAACCAGCTCTCGGTCAAAGGCCCCCACCATTGGCAAAGGCCAGCTGAGGGCCAGGTGACAGCTGAGTCTCCCAAAGGCACCTGCTACCCGAGCCCCCCAAGGACGCCTGCTACCCGAGCCCCAGAGGCCTCTACTCTAGGCCCATCCTCCCCAGAGAAGGGGCCGGAGGCACAGCCAAATCCCTGGTCTATAAATACCTCTGCTGGCGTCTTCTCTGGCCGTGGAATGTCGGTCAGAACTGGGGCAAATGGGGGTGGGCTGGCCTGGCCACTGCTTTCTGTCCCTCTGGAGTGACCCCCGAGCTGCCCTGTACCCCTTTCTTGGATGGGAATGAGAACAGATCCTATCTCCTGTAATTTGGGGCAGGGAGGCCCAGGCCCCAGCCCAGATCAGGACTTTCCCAAACTTTACTACCTGTAAACTCCCAGGGTTACCCCAAAGGCAGCAAAGAAAAGTCCAGCTCTAGACAAGTGACTGCCCCCAAGTTTACACGAGCTGACGGCTCCCCAGAAATAGCCTGAGCTTGCTCTGACAAGGCGGGGTGTCCATTCAACCTTCCCCCCTCTCTCTCTTTCAGTGAAAGAGTTCTTAGCCAAAGCCAAAGAAGATTTCCTTAAAAAATGGGAAAATCCTGCCCAGGTAAGCCCCCAGTGTAGAATCATGGGAGGGGCGAGTTCATGGACGGTGGCCCTGACGGGTGTTGTCAGAACCCCCAGGGAGAGCTCCTACTCCCCCATGCAGGCTCCCAGGCACAGGTCCCTGATGGCCCATGGCTTGGCTCCCCCACCCTGCTGCCCCCTCCCGACTGGCAGCCCCTGCCCCCCACGCAGCTGCCAGCCACTCCCGGGCCCCAGGCCAGGGCCGGATCTGGCCCCTGCCACCCGCCTCCAGGAATGCACCCTCCGCCATCTTCTTCTTCTGCCCCCGTCTTCATCACCCCCGCCCCCCCCTCAGGCCACCCACTGCCTGGGGCCCCCTCTGCTGGTGGCAGAGGAGATGCCCTGACGTGGGCCCTGCCAACTCCTCTTCCCCCAGAACACAGCCCATCTGGATCAGTTTGAACGGATCAAGACTCTGGGCACGGGCTCCTTTGGGCGGGTGATGCTGGTGAGGCACAAGGAAGCGGGGAACCACTATGCCATGAAGATCCTCGACAAACAGAAGGTGAGCCCGCTGTCCGCCCCGGCTCCTGCTAACGCTCCACACGGCCAGAGGACCAGAGGGGCCAGGCGGCCTTCAGCCTGCTTTCTGCCTGGGCCAAGCGGCCTTGTGAAGCCCGCCCTGCGATACTGGATCTGGAAGTGCCTGGCCCCTTGGGGCCCAGAGACGGGGCAGCAGGCAGCCAGCCAGTTTGGGGGTCCTCCTGGAGCGAAGGAGTGTTGACGGGCACTTTTGCCCTCTCCGCCCCTTTTTCTGAGGCCCTGCATGATGCCAGACAGTCTCAGCCTCTGGCTTGGAGCAGTGCGGCCCTGGCATGCCCAAGTGGGATTTCAGTGGTAGGAAACGTCAACCTGCAGTCCCCATTTTTGCTGTGTTACTGTTTTAAAGGAACCAGTGAAATAAGTCTTAACGATCTGCTTTCATCAGGCAATAGATTTATCACGTGGTCACCTCAACACGTGATCGCACATGCCTTGCTGCTGAGATGCCTCAGGTTCTTGCTCGGTCTCCGAAGCCTGCAGGCAGGTGCTGCCCCAGCAAACCCATCTCCCAGAGCTGCCCCAGCCCAGGCTGTCCCAGGAGTCTCCGGAGCTGGGTCAAGGGTCCGTTTTTGGTTGTGCCTTTTAGATGCTTCCAGCCGTCCCTGTCTCAAGCTCAGTGCTTGAGGGTGCAGCTGGGAGCCAAGCTGGGGGGAAATCCAGCCTCAGAGGGTTGACCAGCAGCCTGAGCTCAGCCAAGCCACCTCACCAGTCTGGGCTCCTGGCACGCCCTGTATGTGGCCCCCATGGGATGCTCTGAGTAACGGTGGCAGTGTTAGGCTCATGCTGTGTGCTGTTGGGGACCCACCGAAGGCTGATGAGGTTAGCCCAAGGGCCCTGTGGCTGCATGGGGTGCTCTCGAGCCCAGAGAGGCTGTTTGTCAACACCCCACCCCTTGGGCTACTCCTGTGCCTCTTTCCCCAGGGACTCTTCTTCGAGCCCTGGCCCAGCTGCGGGCGGGAGCAAGAAGTTTTCTGACCCTGCTCCCACTCCCAACTGTTGACAAGCTTCTTACCTGGGCCTCCAAAGGCCCCTGGGCTGAGGCTGGGTGGCTCGGAGACGCTACACTGCCCCGTGTGCACCCTTGGGTGACACGGCACCCTTGCCTCCCGGTGTGTCCTCCGTGCCCAGCCCAGTGCCTGTGGGCTCAAAGGCCTTCAAGACACTTCCAGCTGAAGACCCCGCTGGCCCAGGCGCCACCCCCCCCTCACCCTTCCTTCCCTTCCGGCCTCGCAGGTGGTGAAGCTGAAACAGATCGAGCACACACTGAATGAAAAGCGCATCCTGCAAGCGGTCAGCTTCCCGTTCCTTGTCAAGCTCGAGTTCTCCTTCAAGGTGCACCGGGGTCCCGGGCAGGTGGTACAGGGCGGGGGGGGGGGGGCAGTGCCCAGAGGGAAGCTGCTGGGCACGGCTGGCTGGGTGCAGCCTCTTGGCTCCCAGGGCAAGTGGGGACTGCGCAGAGAAGAGGCAGCAGGAGGTCCCCAAAGACGGGGTGCTGCTAGACCCCAGTCCAATTCCCAGGCCTGCCAAGTTCTAATTTCACGTGGGACACGCCCCCTGACAGTGGGGTGTTCCCTGGAATCGCCACGCACAGACAGCAGGAAGCTAACACAGCCGGCAGCATGGGCTACGTATCCCAGCTCCATGCTTGCTGGCCGTGAGACCCTGAGCCTCCTGTCTTCAGCTGCGCTGTGGGCATCACGCAGCAGGCGGGGCTGTCGTGGGCACCCTGTGCGGGCCAGGGGTGCCGGGCAGGGCTTCGAGAGCTGGAAAAGGCCGCGTGGGATCAGAGTCACAGGCAGTGATGCAGTCTCCAGGGTCCTGTGCCCACGAGGGCCGAGCCTGGTCCTAATAATTGTCTAGCAAGGGAGCTGCCGTTTGAGTTGGGGCCCTGCGAGTCCTGATCCCATTTTACAGAGGACAAAACCGATCCCAAGGCCTTGCTCAAAACAGCCTGGAGAACTCTCCAGTGGGCACTTGGCTGAGACCCCTTCCGGCCCCTGGGCAACCCTTCCTCTATCTCCTGGTCACGGTGGGATGCCACCTAGCTGCCCCTTACCTCGGGGGCAGATGGAATGAGACAAGTTACGCAGTGAGCCTGGCACAGGCCCCCCCAGCACACCCCTCTGAGCTGGGAGCCACTGTATACATCCGTTCTTTGGGGCTCTGACCAGCCGCTGCTCCCCACAGGACAACACCAACTTATACATGGTCATGGAGTACGTGCCTGGGGGCGAGATGTTCTCACACCTACGGCGGATCGGAAGATTCAGGTGAGCGGCTGCCCAGTCCTCCTCAACCTGTCACGTCAGCCCGGTGCCGAGGCTGAGGCCTCTCCATTTCCCCAGTGACCGGGCACCTGCCACGTCTCAACTCGCACACAGCAGGCCGGCGTAGACCTATCTCAGCCCGCAGTGGCAGAGTATGCTCTCCCATCGCTGCTGGCGTGGCCGCACTGGGGCAGCGGTGGCCGCCCACTAGCTGGACGGCTTTGGGTGGACAGGTCCTGACTGGCCGTGAGCCCCCAGCCCTCACCCAGCCCCTCTGCTTGTCTGCCAGCGAGCCCCACGCCCGATTCTACGCAGCGCAGATTGTCCTGACCTTCGAGTACCTGCACTCACTTGACCTCATCTACCGGGACCTGAAGCCGGAGAACCTCCTCATCGACCAGCAGGGCTACATCCAGGTGCGTGGCGGGTGAGGTGGCTGCAGTCTGCGTTGACGCATACATGAGTGCACTCAGGAGTACACACACTCACACACACTCACACGCCCCACCAACTGACCATTCTGGTGCCTGCAGGTGACAGACTTCGGTTTTGCCAAGCGTGTCAAAGGCCGCACCTGGACCTTGTGTGGGACCCCTGAGTACCTGGCCCCTGAGATTATTCTAAGCAAAGTAGGTCTTTCCCAGCCCCGTCCCTGCTCTCTGCCCACGCCCTCCCTGGCTTCCTCCTCTCACCCGCTGCCCCCTCTCGCCCCAGGGCTACAACAAGGCTGTGGACTGGTGGGCCCTGGGGGTCCTCATCTATGAGATGGCAGCCGGCTACCCGCCCTTCTTCGCTGACCAGCCCATCCAGATCTACGAGAAAATCGTCTCTGGGAAGGTGAGGCCGGATTCCGGCATTCGGCCACCTCCCTCCACCCCCTACGGCCACCGGACCTGCACTCTGTGGAGCCCGGATGGTGAATGGAAATGTCTAGAACAGCAGTTCTCAACCTTCCTAATGCTGCGACCCTTTAATATAGTTCCTCATGTGGTGGTGACCCCCCCCTAACCGTAAAGTTATTTGCGTTGCTACTTCATTACTGTCATTTTGCTACTGTGATGAATCGGGCGACCCCTGTGAAAGGGTCGTTCAACTCCCCAAAGGGGTCTCGACCCCCAGGTTGAGAACCACTGGTCTAGAAGCTCCTTCAGTTGGGTCAGGCAATGGAGCTGGGCCGCTGGCCCTGCCCGGGCTGACAGTAGCACAGCCCCTGACCCTCAGGGCAGAATCACCACCACCACCCCTCCCGCCCCCAGCTCTCCTTGTCCCAGAGCCCCCGGCCCTGCAGCTGAGTGTTCTCACAGGTTTCCCTGGGTGGCACACAACCCACTGGGCCTTCCTTCCCTGTTTCCGGTAAGGGACAGGGGGCTTCAGGGACCTGCATTTGGGAACGGCGTTAAGGCACCCCAGATGAACATCTTCAGCCCCTTGCTCTGTGCAGTGGGGGAGAGGAGGACGTGGAGGTTCCCTGAGATCACATCGGGGCGGAAGTGGAGACAGGGTTGTAGGTCTCAAGGGCCCAAAGACGTGTGGAGCCCCGTCTGCCCTCAGCTCACCTCCACCTGACACGCACAGCATCTGGCACAGGGAGCAGTGTGAAGTTCCCGGGTGGGCAGGCTTGGCCCCGAGTCCCAGCGCTGCCACACTCCTGGCTGAGAAACCCTGTGAAGGTCCCTATCTGAGAGACAAAGCAGCGGGGTCGGGGGGGGGGGGGTTGGGGAGTGGGGGGCTTTTGTGGGCTGGGCACAGAGGGAAGGGAGGTCCCTAGAAGGGAAAGATGGAGGATCTGCCACAAGGCAGAATGGAAATGGCCAAGAAAGAGCTCCAAGGGGGAGTTGGCCTGGAAGGTTCCAAGGCCAAAGATAGGGCTCATCACTCCGTTCTTTGCAGCATTTTAACAGCCCGCTCTCCCCCGTGCCTCCCAGCAAGCCTGGGCTAGCTGCCCTGTGCTGTAGAGGCAGACACAGGCCCAGAGAGCGTAAGGGGGATGTCCAAGGTCACACAGCGACGTCTCTGCTCAAGGTGGTCAGGCTGTAGGCTTAGTGTGCTGGGGAAGTGTCTGAAGAGTCCACCTGGACCCTAAAAAAAAATGGAAGGCCATGTGTTTACATTTCAGAAGCCCCCTGGCCCAGCGAGGCTGCTTCAAGCAGGCTTTTGATGGGATTGCCATTTCCCACTCCTCGTCTGTAAAACGGGCGTCGTTGTAGCCCTGGCCTTAGAGCAGCGATTCCCAAAGTGGGTGGTCTCCAGCAGGATGGGCATCGCCAGGGAAAGTGCGAGAAACCAGATTCTCAGGCCCCAGCCAGGTCTCCGGAATCAGCCTTCCAAGGTCGGGCCGACACTGTTCTACCAGGGCCGTCCACTGAGGGGCCTCTACCAGATAAGAGTGCTATTGGGAGCCGGCGGTGATCTGAGCTCCCCGGAGCTTCAGACCAGCTCCCTCTGAAATAGAAAGGAACCCCCTAACTGGCTTGAACCCTGCCCCACCTCCTTCCAGGTTCGATTCCCGTCCCACTTCAGCTCCGACCTGAAGGACCTGCTTCGGAACCTCCTACAGGTGGACCTCACCAAGCGCTTTGGGAACCTCAAGAACGGAGTCAATGACATTAAGAACCACAAGTGGTTTGCCACGACCGACTGGATTGCCATCTACCAGCGAAAGGTGGGCATCCCCCACACCCCGTGAACTGAGAGTGTCCCAGGAGGCCGAGTCAAGGGAGGTCAGCTGACAAGAGGGGCAAGGAAGTACACATTGGCTGCAGGCTCAGACTTCGCCTCAAGGAGGCAGTTTGGTGCCAGCGGGAAGGTGGGAGGCATCTAGAAGTGGGATGCTGGGTGTACTGGTTCCTCTGTGACCTTGGGCAGACACTGCCAGGTCTCAGCAGTATTTCTCCATGGGCGAGTTGGGCTCTTGGGAGGGCTGCATGGGCACAGGCCCGGGTTAGAGGAAGTGAAGTATGGAATCAGGCTGCTCATACTGATGGTTGTAATTCTGACTGTGGTGACTAATGAGTTCTGCGTGGTTCTCACCCACCTCCAGGTGGAAGCGCCCTTCATACCAAAGTTTAAAGGCCCCGGAGACACAAGTAACTTTGACGACTATGAAGAAGAAGAGATCCGGGTCTCCATCAATGAGAAGTGCGGCAAGGAGTTTTCGGATTTTTAGGGGTGTGCCTGTGCCCCACGGGTTTTCTTTTCTTTTTTTTTTTTTGTTGGGGGGGGTGGGGTGGGAGGGTTGAATTGAACAGCCAGAGGGCCCCAGAGTTCATTGCATCTACTTTCACCCCCTACCCCACCCTCCAGGGTCAGAGCAGGCAGGGCAGATTCTTGGAGGGATGGAAACACCAGCTGCTGCCCCTCGCCCTCCTGCCCACTTACTCTCCAGCTTCTCCCTTCCTCCTCCCGACGCCCCCCACTCTCCCCCCGTACCCCAGCCCACTTCTGCCCGTCTCAAGTGAATTTCTCAGCTCCGGTCAGGCCGGGTCTTGCTGGTATCATCCAGAGACAGGGTGTAGAAACAGGGTCTCAAGCTTAACGTGAGCTCTCACACCCCCATAAAACCGCAGGCACCGAATAGCTAAGGGCAAGTGAACACACAAGACAAGCCAACCTCCACCCCACCCCAACACTACACTTGGACCCAGGATGTGAGAGATTCCCTGTGACAGGTTCAGTGGGCTGCTTGCTAGGATTTTTAAGGAAACCATTTAAAATATTATTTAAGTTCCACCAGTGCCTGCTCCCACCTCCCCCTTACCTTGCCCCCCTAATCCCCACCCTCCCCTGCAAAAAAAAAAATTATCAAGGCTGGGGAGCAAACTTGATTTTGTAAAAGGAAGAGCTGGAGGTTAGAGCCTCTGCCTCCTCATCTCCCCCTGACACCACCACCACCCCATGGGGGAGGGGCGCTCCCTGCCAAACTTGGGAGGGGTCTAAACCTCTTCAAGAAGCCCCAACTCTCTTCATCCCTAACACCTTGGGGCTTTGGAGTCAGAGGAAGCAGCTGCCCCTCACCCTGCCAAAGAGGAGGACCTCCAAAATGGATGGACCCTCCCCCCCACCCCAGCAAGCCTAGGGGCTCTCCCTCCCAGCATCCCCTTCCCCCCAATTCCTCCATTTTATTCTTAGCTAGATTTTTAATGCCCAGCTTCCTCTCAGCTGAGAAGACAGACAGACCTTGCAAAAGGACAAGGAAGAGGCAAGCCGCCCACTCGCCCCCATTGGCCCAGGGTTCACGGCCAGGCCGGCCTGGGAGGAGCTGCCTGTTTTATTCACTCTGTGGCCTCCAAGCGCCCCCCCACCCCAATACTGGACGTGCCTCCTCCAGCTTAGCTGTCAGCTGCCCATCACCCCGTGTCTCCCTCCCATCTGATTAGTGCTTTTTTCTCTCAAAAAAAAAGTAGCTCTGTGGGGAGCCACCCCAACCACCCCCCCATTTGTCCCTCATAACTTCTCCCCAACCCAGAAGGGGTTCTCAGGCCTGGAGTGGGGCCCTGGGTGGGCGCGGGGGCGATTCAACCTGTGTGCTGCGAAGGACGAGACTTCCTCTTGAACAGTGTGCTGTTGTAAACATATTTGAAAACTATTACCAATAAAGTTTTGTTTAAAAAAAAGTGTTTCTGGTGTTCCCGACTTCGGTCAGCCTCCCACGCACCCCGGGGGAGGTAAGCGGAGAATTCCTGGACCCCCATGTCCAGGCTGAACAGGCCCGGTCAGGAAGCTGGAGAGCGGGGTTGCCCGGAATTCTGCCACTCTCCCACCGCGCTGGGGAAGGGGCGCCCCGCTGCCCTCTGACCCCGGATTCAGGAACCCCCAAATCGGCGGCGCGCCCAGCCAGAGGCCGGCAGGGCACTCGGAGGCACGCCGGGGCTGGCGCGCCCGAGGCCGCGCGGCGGGGGCGGGGGGACGGTGCGCGCCCCCTCCCGAGTCCGCGGAGCGCTGGGCCCGGCGCGTCGGAGGGGCGCGGAGGTGGCGGCGCACAGGCGGTCCCCGCGGCGCCGCGCGAGCGGGGCGGCCCGGGCCCGCGGGCGGCGAGTTCCCGGTAAGTGCGGTCCCGAGAGCGGAGCGGAGCGCGCCGGGGAGGCGTGGAGAGGGGGGCTGGGCGCCGGGGACGTCTGGGTCCCGCGCCCAATGGCTGGAGGGCGGCCCAGCGCCGCCCGCCCGCCCCTCTCCCCTCCCCCCCGGCGCTCTCCTCCCCCTCCCCCGCCCGCCGCTTGCCCCCGCCCCCGCCCCGGCGCCAACTCCGCGGCGCCTCCTTAAAAAGCGCGCGGGAGTTGTAAGGGGGGGCCGGAGCGAGCCGGAGTGAGCGCGAGCGCAGGGTAAAGGGGCGGGCGGGGGGCCGGGGCTCCACCTTAAAAGCGGCGCGTGGGGGTGGGAGGGAGGAAGGCGGGCGGCGGAGGGGAGGGAGGGAGGGAAGGAAGGGGGGCCGGAGTGTCCCGGGCGCAGGGCGCGCGTGCGGCGGCGGCGGGGAGGGGCCGGCCGCGCCGCGCTCCCCTCCTCCCTCCTCGCATCCCCGGCCCCGCGCGCGCCCAGCAGAAGCGGGGCTGTGTGTGTGTGTGTGTGCGTGCGTGCGAGTGAGTGAGTGTGTGCATATTTTTTTCTCTCTTTTCTTTCTCTCTCAGTTTTTTTTTTCCCTCTCTCTCTCGCTCCCTCTCTCTCTTTTTCGCAAAGAAACAGCAGCGCCGCCGCCGCTCCGCCGAGGCGCTGCGCCCCCCGGGGGGGGGAGGCGGAGGAGGCGGGCAGCGGCGGAGGGAGGGGAACCGGGGAGGGGGGCGCCGCGCTGGGAGGGAGGCAGCGCGCACGGTGCAGCCGGGCCGGGCGGGAGGCATGGCGGGGCCCCCGGCCCTACCCCCGCCGGAGACGGCGGCGGCCGCCACCACGGCGGCCGCCGCCTCGTCGTCCGCCGCGTCCCCGCACTACCAAGAGTGGATTCTGGACACCATCGACTCGCTGCGCTCGCGCAAGGCGCGGCCGGACCTGGAGCGCATCTGCCGGATGGTGCGGCGGCGGCACGGCCCGGAGCCGGAGCGCACGCGCGCCGAGCTCGAGAAACTGATCCAGCAGCGCGCCGTGCTCCGGGTCAGCTACAAGGGGAGCATCTCGTACCGCAACGCGGCGCGCGTCCAGCCGCCCCGGCGCGGAGCCACACCGCCGGCCCCGCCGCGCGCCCCCCGCGGGGGCCCTGCCGCTGCCGCCGCGCCGCCGCCCACGCCCGCCCCGCCGCCGCCGCCCGCGCCCGTCGCCGCCGCCGCCCCGGCCCGGGCGCCCCGCGCGGCCGCCGCCGCCGCCGCCACAGCGCCCCCCTCGCCCGGCCCCGCGCAGCCGGGCCCCCGCGCGCAGCGGGCCGCGCCCCTGGCCGCGCCGCCGCCCGCGCCCGCCGCGCCCCCGGCAGTGGCGCCCCCGGCCGGCCCGCGCCGCGCCCCCCCGCCCGCCGTCGCCGCCCGCGAGCCGCCGCTGCCGCCGCCGCCGCCACAGCCACCGGCGCCGCCACAGCAGCAGCCGCCGCCGCAGCAGCCACAGCCGCCGCCGGAGGGGGGCGCGTCGCGGGCCGGCGGCCCGGCGCGGCCCGTGAGCCTGCGGGAAGTCGTGCGCTACCTCGGGGGTAGCGGCGGGCCCAGCGGCCGCCTGACTCGCGGCCGCGTGCAGGGCTTGTTAGAGGAGGAGGCAGCGGCGCGGGGCCGCCTGGAGCGCACCCGCCTCGGAGCGCTCGCGCTGCCCCGCGGGGACAGGCCCGGACGGGCGCCGCCAGCCGCCAGCGCCCGCGCGTCGAGGAGCAAGGTGAGTGTGCCGGGGAGGGGCGGCGCGCTGCGGTGGGCAGGTGCGGGCAAAGTTGGTGGCCGGGGCGGGAGTCCCGGGAGAGAAGCTGCGACTTGGGCTTTGCGCTCCATCCCAGCGGGCCGGGGGTGTGGTGACCTTGTCAAGTGGCTTCCTCTCCACGAGCCTCAGTTTACTTCGCTTCGAACGCCGTTTAATAGCAGTAGCGACCTCTTGGGGTTGTGGAGCGAGTTCAGTGAGATTTGCCCACGGAGGGCCTTATTAACACAGGGCCTGGCCCGGAGCGGAATCTGTAAAAGTTAGTCTAGGTGGTTATTAAAGGCGGCGTTAGGCACGCGACTCCGTCTTGGGGCCCAGGACAGGGGCAGATTGATACAATTCCTGTCATCCTGGCCCCTCTCCAGAGAGGTGGGGAAGAACGAGTGCTTGAGAAAGAAGAGGAGGACGAGGAGGAGGAAGAGGAGGATGATGAAGACGACGTGTCTGAGGGCTCTGAGGTGCCCGAGGGTGACCGTCCTGCTGCGGGTGCCCAACATCACCAGCTTAATGGCGAACGAGGCCCTCAGAGTGCCAAAGACAGGGTTAAGGAGTGGACACCCTGTGGGCCCCACCAGGGCCAAGATGAAGGGCGGGGGTCAGCGCCAGGCAGCGGCACCCGACAGGCCTTCTCTGTGGCAGCCATGAATAAGGAAGGGGGTTCAGGTAAGGATCCTGGGTGTGGGGAGGGTCTGGTGGGGCAAAGCCCAGCCTCCAGACAAAGTGACAGATAGTGTGCTTCTGCATTCCCAGCCTCTGCCACCACCGGGCCAGACTCTCCATCCCCCGTGCCTTTGCCCCCAGGAAAGCCAGCCCTACCTGGGACTGACGGGACCCCCTTTGGTTGTCCGTAAGTTGGAATATTTGAGATGTGTGGGGGTGGGGGGTGAGTGGTCAGAAGCAGAACCAGAGGTGGACCCCACTGCTCATGGGACTGCTCTGTTTGCTGTACAGCTCCGGGCGCAAGGAGAAGCCCACTGACCCCGTAGAATGGACCGTGATGGATGTGGTGGAGTATTTCACCGAAGCTGGCTTCCCAGAGCAGGCCACAGCTTTCCAAGAGCAGGTGAGCGAATGGTCCCAGTGCCGGGCTCCCAACTGCCTCCAGGGTACCCTGCCCTCACCCAGCCTTGTGTCTCGCCCCCCCCCTGCCCCCCACCCAGGAAATCGACGGCAAATCTCTGCTGCTCATGCAGCGTACGGATGTGCTGACCGGCCTGTCCATCCGCCTCGGCCCGGCCCTGAAAATCTATGAGCACCATATCAAGGTGCTGCAGCAAGGCCACTTTGAGGATGATGACCCCGATGGCTTTCTAGGCTGAGCGCCCAGCCTTGCCCCTGCCCCCCCCAACCCATTCCAGCCCCCTCCCTCCCCAAGCCCACCTGGAGTCCAGGAGTTTCTGGATGGGGGGGGGACTCCCTCAGTCCTCATGACAGACTCCCTACTCATCTATCTCCCTGTGCCCCATCCTCCCACCCATAGCCCCACATCTGCCCCCAGCACATCTTGGACTCAGTTTGGGTATGAGGTGGGGTCAGGGCCTGCCCAGTTAGTTCAGCCTGGGAGGCCAGCCCCACCCACCAACCCAGGACATTTATGAGGAAAGAAGAAGTGGGGGCTTCCCATCTCCCCAAGATCCTATTCCGTTCAGCCAGATGTTTCCTAAATAAATATTTTCTTCTGCCTGTTCATTGTGGTGGGTGGGTGAGCTTTCCTCCCTCGCCCACCACCCCTGCCCCTGCCCAATCTCCTGGCCTCTAGGCGCTTGTGAGCAGCTGGGGTGGGGTCTTGGGTCTTCCCCACCCCCAACCCTCTGTCGGTTGTCGCTCCAGGTTGCTGTCTTGCTTTTTAATATTGCACCGAAGGTTTTTTAAAATAAAATTTTAAAGGAAAAGAAAATGCCAGGGTGTTGGGTGTCGTGAATGGGTTGGGAGGGGAGGGGAGGAGAGGAGAGCAGAGCCTAGGCTAAGAGCAGGAATGTTGGCAGGGCAGATGAGCCCTGATGGGCTCAGAGGATGAGAGATGCTGGCTGCTTACTCTGGAAACAATGTTGAGTTTCAGGAACCCAAAGGAGCAGGTCTGTCTTGGACTACAGAGCCACTACCTCCAAAACACAAAGGAGTTGAGCCCTAAAGGGTCCCTGAGTTGGAACCAAATGCTTGGATCCAGGAGGACAGGGGTGTTAACTCTTCCCCTAGTCGCATAGCGCCTGACACACAGTGGTTGCTTTCCTCGTGTCCGGATAGTGACACAGTAGTTGTTAAAGTGCTTATTGAGTGATGAGCGATAGGCTTAACAAGCCTCTTCTTCACCAGCCTCTTCGCAGGGAGCTCAGAGAAAACTCATTTCACGTAGGCCACTACCCCAGCCTCGGGTTTGCTCAAGGGCATGACACGCCTGCACTCTGAACCCAACACGAAAACCAAGCCTCTTATCTCTGACTCACTGACCCTGACCGTGTAGGGCGTCTGAGTAGAGCTGCACTGCGTGGAGTTTTCTGACAGCTGTAATCAGTGTGCCAGGCCTTTCTTCCATGGCACCATGGCTGGTCAGTAACAGCAAACCATCTCCCGGGGCACCTGAGCTCTATGCACAGAGGCTTTTAATTAAGTTAGGTGAATACGTCCGACTTCATACCAAGGCGCCTCTCGAGGCTTAGTGCCCTATAGAGAATGCAGTCTGGGTACGTGTGTTGGGAGGCTTGTTCTGGGACACCCGTGGAGCCTTATGTTTGCGGCACAAGAGGACAGAAGATTGGGCCAAGTGTCAAGTGAAGATTTTATTGTAATTGTTAGTAATGGCTAACACTTCACACGTCGATGCTAGGCTCTCCATTAGCGGGTTCAAAAATACAAGGAAGTCGGTATCTGGGGTGGGGGTCTGGTCCTCCTTGATACTTGTGCCAGGGATTTGGATGCAAGTTAGAGAGCCTCTCTGGGACACTGCCTCCCAGGGATAGGCCCCTGAGCCACGCCCCTGTCAGGACAGGGCCGCCCCGCGCCCAGCGCTGGCCCAGGTGGCCCGCCAGTGCGGGGAGCGCGCGTGTGCGCGGGGACGCCCCGCGGACGCGCAACGCGCCCAGGAGGGCCGGGAGCTGCGCGCCCCTCCCGCGGGCTGAAATTCAAATGAAGCGAACTCCCCTGACGCGGCGCGCTGCCGGTCAGCGGCCGAGAGAGGTCGAGGCCCTGGCGAGTCCCAGTCCACAGGGCGGCTCTGGACCCAGGCAATCCCAGGCTCGGCGAGACTCCCAGGGCCCCCGGGGCGGGGTCGAACCCCCGGCCAACGTGCGCGGCCAGGGCCTTAAAGAGCCCCCACCCCACGATGGCCACAGAGCAGTGGTTCGCGGGGCCGCTCCCCCGGGGCCCCGGGGACACACCACCCCCCGAGGACGTGGAGCCCGGAGCGCGGTCCTGCGGAGGCCCCTCGTGGTCCATGTCCCCTGGCAGGCCTGCGGACCCTGCGGAGCTGGCATTGGAGCCAGAGGACGCTCAGGGGCCGGGGTCTGAGGCCCCTGCCTCCACGTCTTCCCCCGAGCCCCTAATTCCGGGCCCAGGCCCGGCCCCCGCTCGCCTCCCTCTGGAAACCATGTTCAGCCCGGTCACTGAACAGCTCCGCTACCTGCTGAAGAAGGCCGATGACTTCCAGAGCTACCTGCTCTACAGGTGATTCCCACAGGCCCTAGCTGGGGGCTGGGGGCGGGGGTGAGGAAGAAGGGGGAGGAATATGTAGCATTGGGGATGGGGTGGGTGGGGTAAGTGAGGTGACCCTGCATGATTACTCTCCAGAGAGGGTGGGGGTGGGGTGGTGTGTGTGTGTTGGGGCGGGGGGGGGGGGGGGGGGGGGTGAGGGGATGAACTTGCCCAATTCTCCAAGACTTTCTCTCTCTTAGTTTGTAAATGTCAGCGCAGATTTTTTTAATTCTGTACTGGTCACTTAAAAAAAAACACCCATCCATGTGAGCAAGATTGGGCCTTCGGGTAACCAATTTGAGGCCCCCAGAGAATAAGGACCAGAGAAAAAGGTAATTCCTGGCGTGATGGTTCTCTGATTTCAGCCACCACTGAAATCCCCCCCAGGCAGGGTGTGTTGAGTCAAAGTCAGGTGTGAGTTTCCAGGCAGGTGCGGCTGGAGGAAGGCCGGGGTAGGTGGGTGGGGTGTGTCGGGGTGTGGGTGGCGGTTCGGGGATTTCAACCAAGGTCCCCTCCTCTCTACAGCAGGGATCGCGTGCAGAAGGAACAGCTGGCAAAGGCCATGCCCACCTTCTTAAAGATGTGTGAGCCTTACTTCCTATACCTGGAGGCCGCTGCCCGGAGTGCACCCCCTATCTACGGAGCCCTGCAGGAGCTCGTTCGAAAAGGGGTGCGTGGAACAGTTTTCTGGTCCACACACCCCTTTCTCTGACAGGCCCCCGGGCCTGAAGGTGCTCTTGGCAAGGCCACTGATCTCCTGATGCCCTTCCATACAGCTGTTGGAGATCTCCCAGCAGCTGACCCTGCGCCTAGAACAGCTGGTCCTCATGTATGCTTCCTTCGGGTACGTGGACCTGGAGGAGACCGAGCCTCTGAGGTAAGAGGGTAGGACAGTGGGAGTGGAGGGGGAGGCAGTAGGGTCCAGAGCCCAGCCTCACCTCCCCAACCGCACCCCCAAATCCTGTCTCCTGCCAGCATATCCTGCTTCTTCTGCGGGAGTTTCTCCCTCAGCCCTTCCCACGAGGTGTCCATCTTCAGATACTGCGCCCCCGCCGCCTACACCGCCAGTCGGTACCCCCGCTATCTCTACAAGAAGATGCGCTGGAACCTGGAGACCACCCCAGAGCCCAGTAGCCGGGGCCAAGATTCCCATGTGGATTAGTGAGTCCCCCTGCCCAAAGTAGAGTGCCCCCCACCCCATGCTGAAGGCAGATATGAGCCTCTGAACCACTACCAGCAAGAGTAAAAAGCCAAGCGGGAAGCCCAGGGCCTTTGAAAGGTCATCCCCCATCTATCATTTTTATTTTTAAAAGTGAACCCATCTGCCCAACCCATCAAAATAAAAGACCTCATCTGAAAGCAGACTGGGAGGGGCAGAAGCTTGAGTCCGTGAGGAGTCCTGGTGGTGTAGTGGGGTATGCTTTGGGTTTCTAACAGCAAGGTTAGCAGTTTGAAAGCATCTTTAGGATCTCTGGATAAAGAGGAGGCTTTCTACTCACGTAAAGAGTTACGGTCTTGAAAACTGCAACCCACAGGGGCAGTTCTGCCCTGTTCTATTGGATCACGATGGGTCAGTGCATTTGGTGTGCTTTATGTTGTGTCCCTACCCTAGCTTAGAACTTCGAAGCAACTTCGCCTAAGTTTCCACCTGACCTGCAAAATCCAAATCAGCAGAAAAGGCTAAGAAATTGATCACTTTTCACTGCTGCCGCCTCCCCTCCTAGCTACTTCCTGTGCTATCGAGACACCTGGGAAGACACTGGCAAGAGTCCCGCCAACTCCTGCGCCCAGATCCAGAAGCTGTGGTCCATTGGCCGATGGGTACCCCTCGGACCAGTGGAGGATGACCTTTATTCATGGTAGGAGTGTGGTCAAAGACAGGGTCGGCTTGGACTTGGGAGGGGCAGGGGCAGAACCTCTCGAACTTCACCTGCCGTCTCAACGCTTCAATTGATAGCAATTTTTTTTGTGGTCTTAAGTGTTTTATGTAGAGCCACATCAAACGCCTTTGGAGTTCTGACCAGTGAGATGACAGCAGGTGCTCAGAGGCTAAGTCACCTGCCCAAGTGACACACAGCTAACTGAGTAACTGGCCGGATCCAGGCAACTTTCTGGCTAGGTTTCTCATCAACAAAGAAGCAACACCCACCACCCACCCCCATCCTCACCCCCGCCCCCGCCAGGGTTTTACCACCCTCAGCGGAAACGAGGCCTCTAGGAGCTCTGGAGGGGCGAGGGGAGCTCACGTGTCCCTCCCGTCTGTTTGTTTCTGTCCCCCAGGATTTTGTGCCCGCAGCCTCCCGGGGACTACCAGCAGCTGCTGACCATCGGCTTCGAAGAGCCGTCGCATGTGTTGGCCACTGACCTGCTAGTGCAGATCCTCACCGGCCAGGCAGGCACCGCCCGGCCTCCGAGCGCTGCCGGGCCCTCTGCGTGGGCCGCGCAGGGATCTTGAACCCGCTGCCAGAGTGGGAGCTGGAGCCTGACAGTTCTAAACTCCAGGAGGGGGTGACCAGGGGCTCCCTCCTTCTCCTACAGCCCTGCCCCTCCTTCCAAGGAGTTAGGCCGAGCTGACCCGTCGGTACCGTCCAACACGGGCGCGAGGCCCTTGGTGCTTTCGGTGCGTGCACACCGGTTTTGGGTGTTAAATAAAAAGAGTAAGAGGTTACAGGCTCAGCGTCTGCCGGGATCACTTCGCCCCAGACCGTGGGGCTGGAAGGTCCCGCCCACTCGCGTGGCCCTCTGGGAGATGTAGTTTTTAGTGACCAGAAGGTCCGCGGCTGGACGGGCGACGGTGCAGCGCATGCGTAACGGTGCCCCTGAAGCAGAAAAGAAAGTGGCGACGCCCGTCGACCGGAAGTCGGAAAATAGCCAGGAAATCCAACGCCTACTCCGGGTGGGTCGGAGCGGTGGGTCCGCCCGGTTTTGATACTTTGACCCGGAACTGATTTCGTACAACTACAAAAGACTCCGTTTCCCGAAGTGCCTCAGCACAGGGCCGGAGATCGATTTCCGAAGGGCCGAGGTCGGATCTTGCTCCTCCAGCTCGGGGCTTGTGGAGTCCTCCTGGTCGCCGTCACCGAGTTCACCGAGTCGCGGTCCCCGGGGCGCGGGCGGGATGCGAGTGCTGTAAGGAACTCCGGCTTGGGATCTCTACGCCTCACCCACCTTTGGACGAGAGAAGGGGTCCGCGTCCTTTCTGACTTGGCTGTTAACCACCTGTGGGTGGCAAAATCCAGGGACACTCTGATCGCTTCCCTCACTCCCCGCGACAGTTTTAGAGTCGAAGGAGAGCCCTCGAGCCCTGTCCTAAGATTCCCTGGCACCCAGTAGTATCACCACCCCATTTTACGGATGAAGAAAACGGAGGGGACAGGTGAGGTCGATCAGCAGCTAGAAAGTGGTGACGCCAGGATTGGACACCAAGGCCCCTGCTTCTCCCCAGGGTCTTCTAATGACAGTTTCTGACTCCTTCATAATTTTTTTATTTTTAAGTGGCCGTTCCAGGTCCAAAGGGGTTCTGAAGCTCCCGGATACTGATTTAAAGCAGCCCATGTAATGTTCCCCATAGCTTAACCGTTCTCTTTAGATGGGCGCCTTTCAATAGAAATGGAAAGTGATCCACATACTTAATTTGAAAATTTCCGTACCCACATTGGTGGGGGGTGGTGGGGGTGGGCGGAGAAAGGGTCAAATTGATTTTGATTATATTTTTATTTTATTCACTATGTCCCAAATATTTTAGTCCGCTTAAAGTGTTGACATATTTCCCTTTGGCTAAACAAAACAAAAACACCCCCCAAAAACTTCCGTCTTTAAACTCCACTGTGGATTTCACACATGAAGCGAGTGCATCTTAGTTCCGGTTCCTGGTTCACCACCACACGGCTTGAGATACTCTCTCAAGACCAATCCGCAGGGCACTTACCTCTAAAGTTTCCGGTGGGTGGTGGCAGTACTGGGAGAGGAAGGAAACAGGTTCTATTTCCTGGGTCCTGTTTCCACCCATGATTCTCCGATTTTACCAGGCCTCACAATCTTGGTAGTTTGTTCTAGCAGAAGGGGGAAAGGCCCAGGATGTGCATTTTCAAACACTTCCCAGGTGAGGCTGCCAGAAGCTGCTTCAGACACTGCACTTCATCCGGGTGGTGGTCTGCAGTGTGGTAGAATTCCCTGAAGCAGCGGTTCTCCACCTTCCTAATGCTGTGACCCTTTCATACAGTTCCTCATGTGGTGGTGACACCCCCCCCAACCATAAAATTACTTTTGTTGCTTCTTCAAAACTGAAATGTTGCTACTGTTATGAATTGGGCAACCCCTGTGAACTGGTCGGTCCACCCCTCACAGGTTCAGAACTGCTGAGGCCCTGAGGGTTTTGAGCTGTACTGATTGATGCTAAAGACCCCTGTCCTCAGATTCTGAGTTAATTCAAGATCCTCAAATGATTCTGATCTGCAATAAAAGGAGCCTTTGTGGCACGGTGGTTAATGCTCAGCTGGCAACAGAGACCTAGGTTTAAACCCACCAATGGCTCTACAGGAGAAACAGCCTGGCAACCTGTCAATCAGCTCTCATCAAAATTACACTCTATAGCACCCCATGGGACAGTTCTCGGCCCTGAAGCATCGGTGGTCAGAATCAATAGCACATGGGCTACACTCCCAAAGTCCTGTCTGTACCTGATGTTTCTCTTGTTTAGCTCACCGCAGGCTTAGTTCTCTGTGTCCTTCTAAGAATAGGTGCCGGTGTTCCCATTTCTCCCTTTGGTGGCCCCGGTTCTTCCCTGCTTCTTTCTCCAGACAGCACGATTGGCATGGTCAAGGATGGGTCAATGTGCTGATGGCAGGGTCAGGGAACAGGCCCTTCTTGAGCTCAGCTGCTCTTGGGTGCAGTTCTATTAGGGGGAGGAGGGGGGCTCCATTCCCCATTTTACTCATTCATTAGCTACTTCCGGTCCTCCTGCAGGGTCAGGCATTTTGCTAGGCCAGGGGCATACTGGATCTAGGAGTTTAAACACAGGGCAGTGGTGGCTTGGTGGGAGAATGTTCACCTTCCATGCATGAGACTGGGGTTCAAGGCAGGCCAGTGCACCTCATGTGCAAGCCACCTGCCTTGACCAGGGAGGCTGTCGCCAAACATGACCAGGCTAGAAGGAAAAGTCTGGTATCTGCTCCTGAAAATCAGCCAGTGCGATCGGTTACATGGGGTCACCGAGAGGAGGGCGCTGACTCGATGACAGCTAAACAGTGCACTTGTGCGAAGCTGTCTGTCAAATTCTAGCCACATTCCTCCCAACGCATAGTTTTACAAACCACTCTGGGTGTTCACAGACCCACTTAAGCCTAGAAACCCTTGTCCCGGGACCACATAAATTAACGTAGGGCTTGCAAATAAACAGCTGGCCCCTGGGGACCCTACTGCCAACCAGTGGTGCTGGCGCTGCTTTCCCCTGTCCCCATCAGTGTTTAAAGCTTTTGTTTAAAGCAGGCACAGCCTCATTTCAAGTTTAGCAGACTGTGCTTTCCGAAGCCCCAACGGATTCCCAGTTGCTGTTGAAAAGCGGAAGCTCAGGCACCACGGAGCACGTTTAGTTTCCAACATACCACAGACCCCACCCCTCCCTGGTGCTTCCCTGCCAGACGGGCTGTTCCTGCTCCTCATTATCTGCCCAGCCCTTGTAAGCACCTTAGGCTTGAGACTGCGGGGCAGACTATCCGCATGCCCTGCTGAGCAGCTTGTTCCTGTCCTCTGCACTCTCGGGGGGGGGGGGGGGGGGGGCGGGCGTTGTGAAGTTATTGTTTCTGTCCCCAGGGCAGGCACAGCCTCTTATCTGAGTCTAGCCAGCGCCCAGGGCGGGCACGCCGCGAGCACCAGTACATTTCGCCAATTGGGGAAAGGGCAAGAATAGCCAGGACGCGCCCGTGTGTCCGGAAGCTGCAGTTCTCGGCAGCGCCGCTGAGGGCCAGCATGGCCCAGGGAGGGGGGGCACGGTGGTGGAGAAACGGGGCGATCGGAGTGCACTGAGTATTCCGAACCGCGCCTCCCCGGATTTTTTCAACCCATCCCAGCCGAAAAGAACCCAAAGAAACCAGCCTGCACTGCCCAGAAAGAAGGGTTTATTGAGGAGTGGAGGGCGGGCAGGATCAGGGCAGCAGAGGCTCTGGGTCTGAGTTGGAAGAGGAGACCGGTTGAGCTTGCTGAGATACTCGGAGATGGAGGATGGGGGGGGGGGTTCACTCACAAGGACAGGGTAGTGGTCAGGTAGTGCTTTAGAAGGGGACTAACCAGTGTTAACGACGGGATTGGTTAACGTCACCAAGGTAGGTTCTGGTCAGTTTCCTGGTCCTCCGTGTAGAAGGCAGAACCCTCTCCAGTCCTCCCCACGGTTAGTGGGGCACTGCTGGCCCTCGGCCCCGTTCTCCGGACGCGAGGCTTCCTGGGGGTCCCAGCCTGAAACCTAAGGCTTGCGCTCCTCCTGGGGAGAGGGGACCAGACAGAAGGCCGGCCTCAAGGACTCACGAATAGCAGGCCCACTGGCTGCCTCTTCCCCTCCGGGCCCAGAGCGGCGCCTCGGCAGGAGGGGCCAGCGCCTTCCTTGGCGCAGCGTCCTGGCGCGCTAAGAGTGGGACCGACCTGTGCGCCCGCACCGCAGTGAGGGGGCTCCTACCTGCTGCAGGCCGTTCTCCGAAGCTTTCCTGCTGCGAGGGGGCCAGATCACTGCTAGCTTTCCGTCGCCCGTACTCTCTGCAGCAGAAGGGGGTGCTCAGCCGGGGCTGCCCCTCTCACCTGCTGGCGGCGGGTAGGACCCAGGCCGGCCCAGCCCCTTAAACACACGCAGGCGGTCACGGCACCTCCACCTTCTAGAGGCCCCAGCCAGCTCTCGGTACCCAGAAACCAGAGACGGAAAAGAGGAAGGAACCTCCAAGTATAGAGAGGACCCGGGATGCAAGAAGGGGGGAGGCAGAGGTCCTTGGGATCCAACCAAGGAGAAGGCACCCAGTAGTGGGTAGCGCAGAGCAGTGGGCAGGAAAGCGAGTTGAGAAGTCACGGGTGTCCCCGAACCCGTGGGAGAACCCCAAGAGTCGGAGGGCCACGCCAAGGGCCACCGGAGATGGACAGCTGCGGGGTGCGCCTGGAGCCCCGGGGGACCCCGGCGCTCGCGTCTCACCGGTGAGGCTGGGCGCGGGCTCCTTGAACTCGGCGGTGCCGTAGATGCAACGCCGCTGGCGCTGTAACTCCAGCTCGCGTTCGCGCACCTCGCGCACCTCCTGCTGCAGGAGCGACAGCTCGGCGAACTGCGGGGCGCGGGCCGGCGCCGGGCACCGGCCAGGCGCGCCCGGGCGCCTCCGGTCTCCGGGTTCGGACGGCCGCCGCGGGCCCGCGCTGCCCGCTGCCGAGGCACCGCGCTCCCCGGCGGCCTCGAAGAATCGCTTGAGCTCGCCCAGCGGCGGCGGCGGCGGGGCGTTGGGCGGCGGGGCGGCGGCGCGCGCGAGCACCGCCTGGCGGTGGGCCTCCCGCTCGATCTCCCGCTGCATCTGCGCGCCGGCCCGCGCGCGCTCCAGGGAGCGCGGGAGCGCGGGCTCGGGCCCGGGCCGGCTGAGCACCGGCCGCACGCGCAGCTGGACGAGTTCGCTGCCCGCGCGGCCTGGGCTCAGGCCTCGGCTCCGGCGCAGGCTCTCCTCGCGCTCGCAGCTACGGCGGATTTCGCGCTCGATGGGCGTCTCCATGGGGCACGGGGGGCGGCCCTCCGGGCGCAGCGGGAAGCGCGGCTGAGAGGATGCTGGGCCTGACTCCGAGCTGGGCGTCTCGGGATCTTCGGAGGGACACTGTCCCAAGACCTCTTCGGGCGCCCCGGGGTCTTGGCTGCCCACCTCCGGGTTCTCCGAGGCCCCTGCTGAGGACGCCCCGGGGGTCTCTGCGTCCTGCCCTGCGGGCGACCCACTGACTTCGCCCTCTCCCGCGGGGCTCCCGGCGCCCTGCTCTGCAGAGGGCTCGGGGGCTTCGGTGTTCTGTCCGGAGGCTATGCTGTCTAGCCCGGGGGGCTCACGGCCCCACTCTTCCGACGACCCCAGGGCTCTGCTCTCCGGCCCGGGGGCCTCGGTGTCCAGCGGTGGCAGCAGCTTGGAAGCCTCCGTTCCCAACGCCCGGGCTTTGATGCCCGGAGCTCGGACACTGCCCTGCGCGGCACCGGTGGCAGCGGTCGCCTCCCGCGGGCTCCAGGGTGTCGCCCGCACTGCCCGCTTCTCTGACCCGCCTCTGGCCTCCAACAACTGCGTCCTGGCCAGAGCCGGGCACCGCCCCGCGCACCTGCCGGGGGAAGTAGGGCCCCGCCCCTGCCCCGCCTTCCTGGACACTGGATTCGGTCCACTGGGCAGGCCCGGGTCGACTCCCTGCACAAGGCCCCTGGAAGGAGGATTTCCCTAGACCCAGCCGGCTAGACCTGGCCGCCTCACGTCCCTGTCATTGCCCGGATGAGTGGTTTTACGGCGGGGGTGGCCCCTGAAACCATCTCCCCAGGGCCTTGTCTGCCCCGCCCAGCTGGGGCTCAGCCCTCGGGCAGCAACACCCCTGGCCTGCGGGCCCTCCTCAGTTCCCACCTGCCGCACTCAGCTCGGCCTCAGAGGGCGCCTGAAACCTCCTGGCAGTCTCTGGGCTCAGCGAGGCTCAAAGCTATGGTGGCCACCCAGAGGCCGCTTTCCTTCACCCTCTTTGAGGGAGAAGTGGGGGAGTCACCTTGGGCAGCTAGGGGGTCCCTGAAAGAGCAGGAGGCCTGCAGCTTAGCAGGACAGCTCCCTTCGGTGGGGGCCACATGAAGTTCGGGAGGACAGGATCCACTCCCCCACAGATACACATTCCATAGCCACTTCCCAACTCAGGGACATTTTTCACTCCCCCTAGAAGCTGGGGCTCACCCCCTTCTGGATTGGCTGGGAGGCCCAAGCAGTGACCTAGAGAAAGGGGTGGTGGGAGGGTGGGGCTGGAGACCACACAGCCTCACACCAAAAAGTGAATGTGTTAACTACTCTTCAACACAGACTCAAGGCGACCCCCCTTGTGTTAGAGAGTAGACGGCCCCATCGGGTTTTCGTGGCCCTGGTGGGGCAGTGGTTACACTTTGGGTCTCTAACTGTACAGTGACCAGTGACCGTTGGAAATCACCAGCCGCTCCGCGGGAGAAAGATGGGGCTTTCTACTCCCGTGAGTAGTAGTGAGAAAGTTTTTTGTTTTGGTTTGGTTTGCCATCATTTTGTAGACATTTATTTCTTTTTTCCTTTTTAAAATCATTCTATTGGGGCTCGTTCAACTCATCACAATCCATACACACATCCATTGTGTCAAGCACATTTGTATATTTGTTGCCATCATCATTCTCAAAACATTTTCATTCTATTTGAGCCCTTGGTATCAGCTCCTCATTTCCCCTCCCTCCCTACCTCTCCTCCCTCACGAACCCTTGATAATTTATAAATCATTATTATTTTTTCATGCCTTACGCTGTCTTCCAAGGTTTTCTTGCAAGTTACCACCACCGGGTTGGGTGGTTTTGAACTGCCAACCTCTAGTTAGTAGTCAAGGCAAACTTTTGGTGCCACCAGGAACTTTACATAGCCTTATTGGAAGCCCCAATAACCCAGTGACCTGGTTTCTCCTCTCCCCAATTCCTAACCATTCCTTTCCACGCTTCCACCCTCCCACTCGACCTACTTTCAGTCCCAGCTTCCAGCTGAGCATCTCTTCCCATTGGTTGATCCCTCCCATCACTACCACCTCCTCCTTGGCATAATGGAAATCAGCTCAACCTGGGTCCCATCCCAGTAAATACCTGTGGGAACTTGAAACGGTGATTCTCCAAAGCCTCAGTTCTTTGTAAAATGGGGATACGGGTACCTATTCATTTGTTGGATATCAGGATTAGGGGTATATACTTCCCAAAGGATTGTCTCTTAGACGCTACGTCCTCGTCTCTCGTCCCACCTCCAGCTATGTTAACCTACCCCCTTAAACTTGGTCCCACCTCCAGCTACGTTAACCTACCACCTTAAACTTGGTCCCACCTCCAGCTACATTAACCTACCACTGGAAACTTGGTCCCCCCCCCCCCCCAGGGAAGTTTCCCTGTCCTCAGGGAACCAATAACCTCCCTTGCCTGATCCAGTCAATGGCTCCTCTCTGTCCTCATCTTCTGTTATTGTTGTTGTTAGATGCCATCCCGTCAGTTCCAACCCTATGCAAACTAGAGCAAAACACTGCCGGGTCCTGTGCCACCCTCATCATCGATCGCTGTGTCAGTCCATCTCCTTGTAGGCCTTCCTCTTCTTCACTGCCCTGCCACCTTACCAAACATGATGTCCTTCTCCGAGGACTGGTCTGTCCAACAACATATGCAAAACACGTAAGATGAAGTGTCGCCATCCTTGCTTCTGAGGACCCTGGCTGTCCTTCTTCCAGGGCAGATGTGGCTGTTCTTTGGGCAGTCCCTGGGATTTCCATATCGCACCTCAGCACCACCATGCAAGTGCATCCATTCTTCTGTATTCCTTAGTCAATGTCCAACGTTCGCGTGCACATGAGGCGATTGAAAATGCCATGGCTGAAGGAGTGAAGATGGCGGAGTGAGGTGCGCCTCGCGGAGCCGGCCTCGGCGCCGGCGGCCGGGGCCGTCGAGTCCCGCGTCCGACGGAGTGTGGGCTTCCTCATCATCAGAAGAACATTTTCCTTGACCTTTAGGTGCTTTTATATTTTCTTCATCTCAGAAAGAAAAAAATTCTGAACTCAGGATTTGACAAGCATTTCCATGTTATGTCCTGGAGCAGGTAGTCCTGCCTCTTTTATCCAGCCACGTTCCCTCTTCATCAAGCATGGGATCTCCTCTACAGGGACCTCCAGGATTGACATGGAAAGGCTGCTTTCCCTTAGTCTGTCCCACCTCTGAAACTCACCCCACGGCAGCCTTTCCGATGCAGGCGTCATGCCGATTTCTCCCCAGAAAGAAGCAACGGACCTGGGACTTCAGTTGTTGGTGGCTTCATTGTGAAGAAATTACTTTGAAAGCCGAAGTCCAACATAAATTTGAAACGCATGCTTTGATGGTGGTATTGTGAACTCTTTACTTTTTGTTCCATATAAGAAGACCAACGAAATAGCAAACATGGATGACTTCAGGTTTGTTTTTTTGTTGTTTTTTGCCATGCCCTCCAGTTTCAGCCATTATCGGGAAAAGCACAGTTCATCCTGCAGCAGTAAGGTCTAACATTCAGTCGAATTTGAAGTATAAAAGAGATGGTGAAAAATGACATATATATCCAAACCTCATTTCATGACATATGTGAATAAACCATTACAGTCTCTGTAAAAAAAAAAAAAAGAAAATGCCATGGCTGGAGACAGGCGCAGAGTAGCCTCCTTCTTTTTTCAGAACTCTAAAGAGGTCTTGTGCAGCAGATTGCCCAGTGCAATGCCATGCTTGCTTTCTTGACCGCTGCTTCCGTGAGCATTGATTGCAAGTGCTTCAAGTCCTCCTCACTTTCTGCAAGCAGGGCTGTCACTTGCTTATCACAGGTGGCTAATAAGCCTTCCTCCAATCCTGGCATCCCATTCTTCATATAATCCACTTTCTCTGGTGATTTGCTCAGTATGCAGCTTGAACAAGTTTGTCCTGATGCACACCTTTCCTGATTTTAAACCACGCAGTATTCCCTTGTTCTGTTCACACACATGGCTCTCGATCCATGTACAAGCTCGGCATGTCCACAATGAAGTGGTTTGGAATTTCCATTCTTGTCAAGGCCGAGCGTGGTTTGTTGTGATCGATGCGCTCAAATGCCACTGCAAAGTCGGTGAGAAACGCGCAAACCTTTCTGGGACTCTGTGCTTTCAGCCAAGGTCCAGCTAATCCTAATCAATGATAGCCTTTGTTCCATGTCTTCCAAGTCCTGCCTGAGCCTTTGGCAGCTCCCTGTCCATGCACTGCTGCAACTATTGCTGGACGATCTTCAGCTAAATTCTACCTACATGTGAGGTCAATGATATTATTATAATTGGAGCATTTTGTTGAGTTACTTTTCTTTAGAATGGGTACAATGACTCAGCATCAGCTGGCCAAGTAGTTGTCTTCTGAATTTCCTGGATGTTTTCAGAGCAGCTTGAACTTCTTCCTTCAGCACCTTTGATTCTTGCTCCTATGCTACCTGCTGAAATAGTGGGATGGTGACTCTTCCTTTGGGGACCGTGACTCTGTGTGATCTTTCCATCTGCTTTTGATGTTCCCTGCATCATTCAACATTTTGCCCATCAAATCTTTCAATATTGCAACTCTAGACTTGAATTCGTTCTGGAGTTCCATTTAAGATATGCTGACTGGGTTTTTTTTTTTTCTTTTTGGTTTTCTAACTCTAGGTTTTTGCACATTTCATTATAATATTTGTCTTCTGAAATTTTCTTGTCAGCTCTTTGAAACGTGCTTTTAATCATAGGGTAACTAAGACAAATGGAAGAAGAAATGATCAAGTCAGAGTCTCTTCTGGTATCCACTTTGATTTTTCTTTCTTGTCTTTTCAATGACCCTTTGCTTTCTTCATAAATGATATTCTTGCTGTCCTTCCACAGCTGATCAGGTCTTCTGTCATTAGAGTTCAAGGCATCAAATCTCTTCCTGAGATGTTCTCAAAATGCAGATGGGATAGACTCAAGCTGGTATTTTGGCTCTCCTGGAATTTTTTTCATTTTCTTCTACTTCACCATGAACTTACAGGAGGAGCAATTGATGGTCTGTTCCACAGTCAGCCCCTGGCTTAGTGTTAGCTGCTCATATTGAGTGTCCCCACCCTCTCTTCCCACAGGTAGAGACAGTTTGATAGTTTGATTTCTGTGTATCCCATCAGGAGAACTCCAAGTGTAAAGTTGATTTTTATATTGTTGGGAAAAGGTATTTGCTGTGAACAAGCCACTGGTCTTGCAAAATTCTACCATTCAATCTCCAGCTTCATTCCTATCAGCAAGACCATATTTTCCAACTATTTTTCCTTCTTCCTTGTTTCCAACTTTTGCATTCCAATCTCCAGTAATAGTTAATGCATCTTCATTGCGTTTGATGAATTTCCAATGAAGACATTGGTAGAACTCTTCATCACTAGCTTTAGTGGTTGGAGTATAAATTTGATAACATTTGCATTTATTTGAATTTCCTTGAAGGCAGGTAGATATAATCCTATCACAGACAACATTGTACTGCGAGATATATCCTGAAATCTCTTCTTTTAACGATGAATGCAATGCCATGCCTCTTGATGGTGTCATTCCCGGCATATTAAATTGCACGATGTATTAAAATTCAAAATTGCCAAGACCAGTCCGTTTCAGCTCACTGAAGCCCAGGATATTGATCTTGGCGCATTCCATTTCATTTTTGACACCTTCCAATCTTCCTAGATCCTTCTTCATATTTTCCAAGTTCCGATGGTGAGATTTTTCTCAGCTGTTTCTTTTCATTTTGAGTTGTGCCTCGTCAGCAAATGAAGGTTCCAAAGGCTTTATTCCCCTAGTCTCGACCCCACTCATATCACCATGGTTGATTCCACTCTGAGAAAGCAGCTCCTCTTTAATTGCAGTTCAAGTACCTTCCATCCTGAGGGGCCCGCCTCTGGCCCTGTGTCTGACAGTGTTCTACCTCCAGTCCTTGGGACTTCAGGATCTGAGAATATTTCCATGCTATTGCATACAATTTTCGTCCTCTGGAGCAAGCAGCCCATGCCTTCTTGTTCTATAGTGTGCCCTTAGTCTGGAAGCGCAATCGAAACCTCATCACTGTGGGTGACCCTGCTGGCATTTGAAATACCGGTGACAGCACTTCCACTATCCCAGCAACACACCCGGGACCACAGTCTGGCCAGCTGACAGACATCTTCTGGGGTGGTAAGTTGTTCTACCTAAACTCCCTCGAAGATCTTACAGAATTGCCACGTCCACTGCCAGGGCTTCGTGCTTCAGAACCAGAAACTCACTTCACAGCAGGTAGAGCGTGACAAGGGACCCCGATCAAGGATTTTACCGGCTGTACCATCTTCCTGGAACTTGTACATGGATCAAGAGGAAGTTGTGCAAACAGAACAAGGAACTATCACATGGTTTAAAATCGGGAAAGATGTGTCTGGGATGTATCCTCTCAGCAAGCATGCTCAATCTTTTTTTGCTAGCCAAATCATCAAAGGCACTGGGTTATATGAAGAATGAGACAACGGGATTGGAGGAAGGCTTATTAGCACCCTTCAAATTACACATGACACAACCTTGCTTCCCAAAAGCGAGGAGGACTTGAAGCACTTGTTGATGAAGATCAAGGACTGCAGCCTTCAGTCTGGATTACGACTCCGTGTAAAAAAAGACTAAAATGCTCACAACCAGACCCATAGGTAACATGAAGATACATGGCGAAAAGGTTGAAGCTGTCAGGATTTTGTCTTACTTGGATCCACAATCAATGTTCATGGAAGCAGCAGCCAAGAGGTCCAAAGATGCGTTGCATGGGGAAAGCTGCTGCACAAGACTATTGAAGAGCCAGGATGTTACTTTGAGGACTAAGGTGCACCTGCCCGAACCATGGCATTTTCAATAGCCTCAGATGCGTGTGAAAGATGGACAGTGAATAAAGAAGACTGAAGAAGAGACGATGCGTTTGAAGCGCGGTGCTGGAGCAGAATGTTGAGGGTGCCATGAACTGCTAAAAAGACAAATGAATCTGTCTTGGAAGAAGTACGGCCAGAGTGCTCCTTAGAGACAAAGATGGCGAGACTTCGTCTTGCATGCTTTGGACATAGTGTCAGTAGAGACCGGTTCCTGGAGAAGAAGGACATCATGTTAGGTAGAGTGGCAGTGAAAAGGAGGAGGGCCCCTGGTGAAATGGGCTGACAGTGGCTGCAACAGCGGGCTCAGGCACAGGAACAGTTGTGAGGACACTGCACGCCTGGCCAGCGTCCCCGTGTTTCATCCTGTTGCGCATATGATCGCTTTGGGTCAGAACTGACTCGACGGCACCTAACAAGGACAACAAGAACAACCATCTTTTCAATACCAAAAAAGCACTCTGCCGGTAGTGACTCAGCGGTGAACCCAAAGGTGGGTGGTTTGAATCCAGCGGAAGTGCTGTGGCAAGTAAATGGGACAGTCTGCTGCTCTCAAGATCTGTAGCCTTGAGAACCCCCTGGGGATGCTCTGCATGTCCCACAGAGTAGTGGTGGACAGGAATTGACTCAAGGGCGATGGTTTGGTTTAGTTTAGTTTGTCTTTGTTTTTCTAACCGTGTTCTTCCTTGTGCTGAAGCAACTGGCTTGGTTGAACAGTCGAATGGCCTTTTAAAGACTCAAGTACAGTTCTCCATAGCTGGCGATAGCTCTGAGGGGGGAGTGGGCTGCTGGGGGGTGACGACACTGAAATGATCCAATGGGGCTGTAAAAATAGATACCTACGCTTTATCCAGGATTACGAGTGTGGTAATCACCTAATCTGGCGCCAGTTTAAGGATGAAGAGTGTAGGGGTGGAGTCTAGGCTGTCAATCTGGAGATAGCCAATGAGACTTCTGTGTGGGCATGGCCTTCTCCTGAGAATTCTGCTGAAATCGGAATTCCTTCTTGGAAGTGGAAGACACTTCTGTTTCTCTGCAACTCCCTGGGAGACATTGCAGAAGACAAGCCACATGGATGCAACCAGACCTCGGAAGCCGGAGAAGCCACAGAGAGACCCCCTGCCAGTGCTGAGATGCTTACAACGCCACTGGACCCAAAGACTTTCTACCCACTGGCTTGTGATCGTCCTGCATTGGCTTCATTGCATGTGTTTTGTGAGTCTGAAGAGGACTTTATAGAATGGTATCAGACATATGGGCTAATATCAGACTTATGGACTTAATCTGGACTGGATTGGGATGTTTTCTCAATGTTCAATTCCTCTTGTATATAAATCTCTTTCTTGTACACATTTGTGTCCATGGATTGGTTTCTTTACCTTACCCAGACTAACACAATGAGTTATAGTACAAAGGTTTTTAATTACCAGGGAGTCACCAAGTTGGTGGGTTTTTTTTTATTTGTTTGGTTGTCTTTCTGAAAGGGGGGCAGTAGATCAAATATGTTTGGGAACCCATGCTCTGAAATGTCGAGGATAAATCATCATCCCATGTATGGTACTGTGTCTTCCATAGCCAGAGTTCATGGGTTGAGTAATCAAGGGTTGGGTGTGAGTATGATTAACTTTAGAGATCCACTTGTAATATTTTTACTTCTGTCCCTGTAACCCTGGCCTTCTGGCCTAAAGGTCTTCATTCCAAAGGAAGGAATGCTCTCACAATTGAACTGGAATTTAGGAATGCCACCTGACCACTTCGGGCTCTGGTTCAACAGGCAAAGAAGAGAATTGTTCCATTAGCTGGTGTGACTGACCCAGACAGCCAAGGAGAATGGACTGGTCAGACACAAGGAAGGTCAAGACGAGGATGGAAGACAGGTGATCCCGAGGGCATCTCAGTACTACCAGGTTGTGTGACTAAAGTCCATGGGAAATGAAGTCAATCCATTTCTGGCCGAACTACTAATGACTCAGACACATCAGGAATGAAGATGTGGGTCATCTCAAAACCCAGACCCACTGCCATTGAGTTTATTCCAGTTTGTAGTGTGGGGTTTCTGAGACTGTAAATGTTATGAAAGCAGACAGCCTCATTTTCTTCTGTGGAGCAACTGGTAGGTTTGAACCACAGTCCTTGCAGTTAGTCATCCAGTGCCTAACTTGAGGGACCCCAGCAACCAAGAACTCACAACCAACTATTTGTTGGAGAAAGAGAATAAGGAATGAGAATGAAGGAAGATACCAGTTACAGAAAGTAGGACTTCCGGTGTTACGTGTATTTCTTCTTTGGTCTATCATGAATGTGTGTGTGCGCTTGCGTGTGTGAGAGCGTGTGATCTTGTTTTCCTCCCTCTTATCCCCTTAATGAATGGATGTGATACAGTGGCTGCAGCAATGGGCTCAGGCATATTAACGATGGGAAAATGGCACAGGGCCAGGCTGGGTTTCCTTCTGTTGTACACCGATAGGGTCACTGTATGTCCGAAGTGACTAGGTGGCACCCAACAAAAACATCCCATTGCTCTTCATAAAACGCAAGAGGTAAGAGAATAGTGTGCTTTCAGTTGTGAACACACTAGTGTGTCACGTTAGTCAGAAGTCTGACATGGTAATTGTCTTCATTTGGAAATGTTCTATAAGAGATGGCATTGCACTCATCAACAAAAAGGATATATGGAGATCGATCTTGCATTTCTATATAGTCTGTGCTAGGATAATGCCTATCTCCATCCAAGGTAATCCAATCAATACAACTTCTATTTCCAATTTATGCGCCAACCACTAAAGCTAGTGATGAAGAAATTGAAGAATTCTACAAATGTCTTCAATTGGAAATTCATCAAACATGCAATCAAGATGCATTAATCATTACTGGAGATTGGAAGCAAAAGCTGGAAACAAGGAAGAAGGAAACATAGTTGGAAGTTATGGTCTTGCAGATAGAAATGAAGCTGAAGGTTGAATGACATAATTTTGCAAGATCAGTGGCTTGTTCATAGCAAATACCTTTTTTCAACAACACAAAAGGCAACTTTACACGTGGAGTTCTCCTGATGGGATACACAGAAATCAAATAGACCTGTATCTGTGGAGAAGCTCCATATGAGCAGCTAAAACCAGAAGAGGGGCTGGCTGTGGAACAGACCATCAATTGCTCCAATGTACGTTCAAGTTGAAGTTGAAGAAACTGGACACAAATCCAGGACAGCCAAAGTACAACCCTAGAGTTCATCCCATCTGCATTTTGAGAACACCTCAAGGAAAGATTTGATGCCTTGAACACTAATGACAGAAGACCTGATGAGCTGTGGAAAGGCAGCGAGAACATCATTCATGAAGAAAGCTAACGGTCATTAAAAACACAATAAAGAAAGAAAAGGTCAAAGCAGATGTCAGAAGAGATCTCTGAAACTGGCTCTTAATCATAGAGTAGCTAAGACAAATGGAAGAAGAAATGATGAAGTCAAAGAGCTGACAGGAAAATTTCTAAGGACAGCTTGAAAAGACAAAATCAAATGGTATAATGTAATGTGCAAAGACCTAGAGTTAGAAAACTGAAAAGAAAGGACACGGTCCGCCTATCTTAAATGGAAAGAACTCAAGAAAAAATTCAAGTCTGGAGTTGCAATGTTGAAAGATTTGACGGCAAAATATTGAACGATGCAGGAAGCATCAAAGAGGATGGAAAGAACACAGAGTCACAGTCCCCAAAAGAACACGTCACCATCCCACTATTTCAGCAGGTAGCATAGGAGCAAGAATCAATGGTACTGAGGAAAGAAGTTCAAGCATTAGCCAAAAACAAGGCTCCAGGAACTGATGGAAAACAATTGAAATGTTTCAACAGGCTCACGAAGCCCTGGAAACATGAGGGCATCTATGCCAAGAAAATCTAAAGACAGCTACTTGGCCAGCTGACCGGAAGAGATCCATGTTTGTACCCATTCCAAAGAGAGGTGACCCAACAGAATGCTCTAACTGTACAATAACATCACTGATATCACATTAAGTAAATCTGCTGGACGAGACTTTTTTTCAGTGTTAAAAGGGGAGATATTACTTTAAAGACTAAAGTTTGCCTGACCCAAGTCATAGTGTTCTTAATTGCTTCATGGGCACGTGAAAGTTAGACATTGAATAAGGAAAACAAGAAAAACGGATGCACTTAAACTCTGGGGAAGAATACGGAAAGTGCCATGGACTGGCAAAGCAACACACAGTTCTGTGTTTGAGGAAGTACAGCCAGAATGCTCCTTAGAGGCAAGGATGGGGAGACGCTGTTTGGGCATGTTATTAGGAGACACCAGTCCCTGGAGAAGGGCATCATGCGTGGTAACGTGGAGGAGCAGCAACAAAGAGGAAGGACCCTCGGTGAGATGGATGGACACTGAGGCTCCATCGATGGGCTCAAACAGAACCCTTGTGAGGATGGAGGGTGACAGAGTGGCACTTCCTTCTGTTGTGTCGCTGTGAGTTGGAACAGACTCGAGGCCGCCTAACAAAAGCAGCAACAATGAATTAGGGATATGCCTAGGTACCAAACTGACCAACGATGGAACTGTGATAGCTAATTGTAAGCGTTAACTGGACTGGATTGGCATTCCCCAGGATTTTGCCAAACATGTCTACTTGCTATATTCCGTCATGTAATCACATTCAAAAGTCCGGCACAACTTTTCATCCCACGATCTAATATAAAGCCAACCATTGGCCTATGGGCAGAATGCTACACTATGCCTTGAGGCTTCCCGTACACCAGTGGTTTTCAACCTGGGGGTCGCGACCCCCTTCAGGGGGTGTCAAAGGACCCTTTCACAGGGGTCGCCTAAGACCATATTTTCCATGGTCTTAGGAACCGAGACGCAGCTCCTCTATCTGTCTCCAGACAGGTCCGCCCACATGCAGGTAAGCCCACAGACGGGTCACCACCACATGGCGAACATGTTAAAGGGCCCCCAGCGTGAGGAAGGTTGAGAGCCACTTTGTATGGTGCCCTGGGAGGGCAACCAACAGTTTAAGCACTGGGCTGTTTGTCAGATAGACACATATGTTAACAACAGAAAGGAACCATTTATTTTCTTTTTGTGGTAATTCAGGTGAAAGCTTGTATTGTTTTCCATTCAGCAATTTATACCATGCTGTCTCCTCACCTTAGTTACAATCCTCAATGTAACAGCACCCTGTCGACCTGCTCCCTGGGTTCCCCATTTCCATCTGGCCTTGTTTTCATCGACCCCCCCCCCCCCCCCCCGTCACCTTCTGAGCCTTTTATTCTCTGGCGCGATGAGGCACGTGATAGACCTATTGTTTGTCTAAAATACAACGTGGAAGTGGGTTCTGTTCCTGGTTTGAAGGGTGTCTAAGGACCACAGTCTCTGGGGTTCCACTGGTCTCGTATCATCAGATCAGGAAGAGTTTTATGGTTTTTCATTTCACCTTATCATTTTCCTTCCTCCCTCTTTGGTCAGGAACTTCACTGTGCTGCTGATCAGGGGGCTCCGTGGTGGTCACCAGGCACCAGCTCCTTCAGAAGCGGGGAACTTCTTTTCTGTCAGGGGCCACTGGGATTTTTGTCACATCGTCCGTCCGCGGGTCGTCACGCCGGCCAAGCATTTCATTAACTCACCCAGAGCGTGCTGTGAGGGCTGGAACGGAGTCTATTTGGTGAGGCGCGTGATGTCCCCCGTTAGCCTGCAGGAACCCTGGCGGTGGAGTGGTTACAAGTTGGACTGCGACCCTTGTGATCGGTTAGCTCGAAACCAGCAGCAGCTCCCAAGGAGAAAGACTGGGCTTTCTGCTACCATAGACCAGGGGTGTCAGACTCAATTACAACGCGGGCCACTGGTACAACAGGCAAGATTCACGCGGGCCCCATCACATTTGCAAACTTTGTTAAATTTATATTTTGAAGTGAGGACTCAGGAATATGGATAGGATCATTAAAAATCACGATTTAATTGCTTTTATTTAAACATTTATTTGATGTATTTATAAAACTAAAATTATTCTTTTTTTACCCGAAACTTGCCAACGCTTTCACTTACCTCTCATGTTGTGACCAGAAAATATAACAAAGTAACTAATAAAAAACACAAAATGTGGGACAGCTGACAAACATGCACAGTCATCATGGCTTCCCTCTAAAAATGTCAACGAGCGCTGCCGCTCGGTGTGATTCATACATAGCAGCACGGCCCAGAGTGCTGTTTTTAACCTTTTCACTATTGGGATCTGTTTACATTACGGGACACTGAGAGTGGCAGACGTCGCTTCCAAACATCGCTGGAACTGAGTCAGCGCGTTTACACACGTCCACAGGCCCCCAGGAAAGGCACTGGGCCACGTGTAGACTCGTCTTCAGTAGTTAAAGGGTTAATGAGGGAATTGTGTGTACGGCATTGCCTCGATCGCCCCTAAGTGCTATTTCCTTCATAACAATGTTTTCTATTTTCATTTTATTTCAGAACATTGCTGGCCACAAAAAATTACCTCGGGGAGGAAAATTATTATTTTGTCATATCTTGCACTGTCCGACGTCTCCCTTCACCCACTTTTCTGTTGTCCGTCCCCCAGGGAGGAGGTTATATGTAGATCCTTGTAATCTTTTCCCTCTTTCCAACCCACCTTCCCTCCACCCTCCCAGTATCACCACTCTCACCACTGGTCCTAAAGGGATCATCCGCCCTGGATTCCTTGTTTCCAGTTCCTATCTGTACCAGTGTATAGCCTTTGGTCTAGCCAGATTTGTAAGGTAGAATTGGGATCATGATAGTGAGGGGGAGGAGGGGGTAAGCATTTAGGAACTAGAGGAAAGTTGTATGTTTAATCGTTGCTGCATCGCACCCTGAGACCCTTCTGTAAGGGGATGTCCATGGCCTACAAATGGGCTTTGGGTCTCTACTCTGCACTCCCCCCCTCATTCAAAATGATATGATTTTTGTTCTGATGATGCCTGATACCTGATCCTTTCAACACCTCATGATCACACAGGCTGGTGTGCTTCTTCCATGTGGGCTTTGTTGCTTCTGAGCTAGGTGACCGCTTGTTACCTTCAAGCCTCTAAGACCCCAGACGCTATATCTTTTGATAGCCGGGCACCATCAGCTTTCTTCACCACATTTGCTTATGCACCCATTGGTCTTCAGCAATCGTATCATGGAAGTGAGCACACAATGATATTTTTTTTGTTCTTTGATGCTTGATATCTGATCCCGTCGACACCTCGTGATCACACAGGCTGGTGTGCTTCTTCCATGTGGGCTTTGTTGCTTCTGAGCTAGATGGCCGCTTGTTTACCTTCAAGCCTTTAAAACCCCAGATGCTATATCTTTTTTTTTTTTTTACGCTATATCTTTTGATAGCCGAGCAGCGTCAGCTTTCTTCACCACATTTGCTTATTCACCCACTTTGTCTTCAGCGATTGTGTCGGGAAGGTGAGCATCATAGAATGCCAGTTTAGGGGGGAGTGGAGAGGGAGGGGGGCATAAAAAGAGGACCTGATGCAAAGGGTTTAAGTGGAGAGCAAATGCTTTGAAAATGATGAGGGCAAAGAATGTACAGATGTGTTTACACAATTGATGTATGCATGGATTGTGATAAGAGTTGTATGAGTCCCTAATAAAATGTTTAAAAAAAAAGAATGCCACTTTAATAGAACAAAGTGTTCTTGCATTGAGGGAGTACTTGAGTGCAGGCCCAATGTCCATCTGCTGCCTTAATACTAAACCTACACATATATGCACATAGATCTATTTCCCCATCCTCATATATAAATACATTTACATATGTACATGTCTGTATTTAGACCTCTATAAATGCTCTTTGCCTCCTAGCTCTTTCCTCTATTTCCTTTGACTTCCCTCTTGTCCCATTATCATGCTCAGCCTTCATTTGGGTTTCAGTAATTCCTCTCAATTACATTGCCCTTGATCAAGCCCTATCAGGCCTCCTATACCTTCCTCACCACCGATTTAGCTCACTTGTTGTTCCCTTATCCCTGGGTTCCCTTTTTTCCTTTAAAAGCTTTTTCATAAGTGAAAAGACAAACGAAGGAGGTACTGTCAGCCATCCAAACTGATGAGTTTGAAAAATGTTTCCAAGAACCGAATTGCAGATTTGGCAAATGCATCAAGTGTAATGGAGAGTATTTTGAGGGTGATATGGTTGTTTGGTAAACAAAAAAAAATTAAATACATAGCTTTTAAATTAAATACATAGTTTTTAAAAACTCTCTTGAATTGAATACAAACTCGGACTTCCTCATGCATTCTGATGTGTCAGACCTAAGTAAACATCGTCCCTGGTAAGACATGCGTACCTAGTCCAAAGTCCAAAGCTGGCTGCTTAAGAAGAGTCAGTAAACCAACTGATAAGTAAACACAATCCGACTGAGAGCCCCCTGGAGCCTGCTCTTTCCTAGCGGGATGGCATGCAGCCGTGCTGCTCTTAGAAAGCAAGAACGCTGCCACCCTAGGGTCATGTGCAAGCCAGCAGCCCTCCTGGTCATTCAAATCTCCCAGGAGGCCTTTCCAGAAGAAGCGCTCGTCTGTTTTTTCAGATCGCCTGCCTTTGTGTTTCCTACTTCTCTGTGCCTGCACTGTATTTTAAACTTTTTTTTTATTGTGAATTAGCCAGGATTTCCATCATCAATTTCTTTCTTTCTTTTTGAGAAATCATTTTATTGAGAGCTATTCTACAGTTCTTATAACAATCCATACACCAATTGTATCGAGAGGATTTGCACATCTGTTGCCACCGTCATTTTCAAGACGTCTTTCTTTCTTTCTTTGAAACGAGTTTGTGTGTTGCAAAAGAATTTAAGTCAATTTAAATTTCCCTCCTTTTTTTTATTAAATACTTTTAGTGAGGGCACTTACATCTCTTATCACAATCTATACATTCATCCAGTGTGTCAAGCACATTTGCACATATGCTGCCATCTTCATTTTCAAAGCATTCTCTTCCCACTTGAGCCCCTGATTTCAGCTCCCCATTTCTTCCCCCTCCTTCCCCTGCCTGCCCTCCCTCATGAACCCTTGATAAGTTATAGATTATTAGTTTCATATCTTACATAGTCTTCCATCGCTCCTCATCCACTTGTCCATTGTCGTTCCCCCTGGGAAGGGGTTATATGTCGATCTTGTGATCGATTCCCCCTTTATGCCCCCACCATCCCTAATCCTCCTGGTGTCTACTCTCATTGTTGACCCTGGGGGATTTATCTCTCCTGGATTCCCTCTGTTTCGGCTCTTATCTGTAGCAGTGTGTGTGCTCTGGTCTAATCCTTCCCCCACTGTCATGACCTCAATTCGACCTTACTTTCCCTCCTTTTGCAACTACAAAGCATTGACGTCTGATTGACATTCGGAGGGCTCTTAAGGGTGTGACCTTTGACTTTCTCTCTCTTTAAAAAAAACAACAACTTTAATTGGATTCATGTTTATTATCACCCCTCCCCCATATTCATGGACTATAACACATAGAAAGGAGCATGCGCTCTATGTGGCTGTACTGCCCATCTCCTCACCACAGGGTCCAAGACCAAAATAAAAAGCCAGGCTCACCGTGGAGTCGATGCCGACTCAACGATCCTATAGGGCAGGCTAGAACTGCCCCTGCGGGTTTCTGAGACTGTAACTCTTTGTTTGTTTGTTTGTTTTGACTGTAACTCTTTATGGGTGCAGAAAGTCTCATCTTTCTCCCTCTGAGTAGCTGGTGGTTTCGAACTGTTGTCCTTTCAATTAGCCGGACAGCATCCCAGTAATACTCCTCAGGCCCTGTGTATGTACGTCTTTTCTTCTTCTTCTTCTTCTTCTTCTTCTTCTTCTTCTTCTTCTTCTTCTTCTTCTTCTTCTTCCTCTTCCTCTTCCTCTTCCTCTTCCTCCTCTTCCTCTTCCTCCTCTTCCTCTTCCTCTTCTTCTTCTTCTTCTTCTTCTTCTTCTTCTTCCTCTTCCTCTTCTTCTTCCTCTCCTTTTCTCACCCACTTTCCCTTCTGGCCTCACTGTCCCTTCCTCCTCTCCCTCCCAACCCCACCCCTGGCCCTGGCTTCTTGGTAGTCTTCAAATTCTTTCCTTTTGGTGTGAAAACTAACACACACACCCCCACACACCCTCTTTCTCCTTTATAATAAAGGTGTCAGGAAATATTTATCTTTATGAGATTGACTAAAGATCATCAATTTTTTTATTCAACAGATTAACTACGTATCTACCCAGCCCATTGATTTATCCTCCCCCTTTGATTTCCCTTTTCTCCCTTATGGATTACCAGGTTAATCCCTGTCCACCCTCCAGCCTATTGCTTCATCTTCCCTCGCTTGCTTCCCCCACCCACAACAACCTTCTAAGTCTGTTCCCTTTGCATCTTTTCCTGCTGTTGTTCTTTTAAACAATGATCTTATATAATACGTGTCCTTTGGTGACTGACTAATTCCACTCAGCATGATGTTAGCAGATCAGTTTTCCATTTAATTCATACACATTTTGTTTCAAGTCTATGGCCATCTGTGTTAGTCTGGGTACTTTAAAGAAACAAATCCACAGAAACACATACGTATAAGAGAGGGTTTTATATAAAGGTTAGGTGCACATCAAGAAAACATCCCAGCCTAGTGCTGCCCAAGCCCACAAGTCCAACATTAACCCATATGTTTGACAACAATCCACAAAGTCCTCCTCCATCTCACAAAACACACGCAATGTCACCGACTGCAGGAGGAAAGCCGAGTCAGTGAGCATGTAAGCATCTCAGCGCTGGCAGGGGTCTCCACACGGGTGCTCCATCACCCAGGGCTGCATCAGGGTAGGTCCATGTGGCTTCTCCTCAGGGATGCCTTGCAGGAAGTGATCCTTGCCAGCTGAAGCAGGGAACTGGCTAAGGCAGCTGCACCCTGGTCCGACCATCACAAAGCAAGAGACCTGAGAGCTTGAAAGGCGAGGCTCACTGAGCCATTTATCTCTCTGCCCTTCAATTATCCCCACATGAGTTTATCAGTCAGGTTGGCACAATAAACATTAACTCCCTCACTGTCCATACCTTCACTGTGTTTTCCGCTTCCTTCCCAATCCTTTCTGAACTTTGTCATTGGGGAAATGCTGCCTTCTGATCTCAATCGGTTGATTATTCTAAGGTGTAGGTACCTCCTTAATGTTACCATTCCTTCCACTTAATAGACCCCTCTCTTGTTTGGGTTGCACCTGACCCCAAGCTATGGTATTTTTAGTCGCCTCAGATGGATGTGAAAGTTGGACATGGAATAAAGAAGACTGAAGAAGAATCGATGCGCTTGAATTGTGGTGCTGGAGAAGAATATTGAAAGAATCACAGACTGCCACAAGGACAAACCGATCAATCTTGGGAAAAGTACAGCCAGAATATTTCTTCGAGGCAAGGATGGTGAGACTCTGTCTTACATTCTTTGGACAAACTGTCAGGAGAGACCAGTCTCTGATCAAGAGAAAGGCCCTGGAGGAGATGGAATGACACAGTGGCTGCTAGGATGGGCTCAGACATAAGGGCAGTTGTGACAGCGTAGAACCAGGCCGTGCTTCATTCTGTTGTGCACAGGGTCGCTATGGGTCAGAACAGACTCAATGGTACCTAGCAACAACAACACCGTTTGGCCGAACACTGAGTCATCGGGGTGAGTTCATTTCCAGACCTGAAGGAGACTAAGGGCCTCCAACAGTCCTTAAATGGAGTCCTTCATTTCTTCACTCTTTTTGTGCCCCAGGCCAAGAGAGATCGATAGACACCTCTTAGATGGTCATTCCTATACTTTTCATGCCCCACAAACATGAACGACCGGAAAGTGTGCACGTCAGTACCATTGGTTCTTTCACAGTATTGTGTCACCACCGCCTCTACCTGGTTCCAGAACATTCTCATCACCCCAAAAGAAGAGCCCCGTATGCATTAGGCACTTACTCCCCATTTCCTCATCCTTCGCTCGCTCGCATGCCACCCCACCCCTTCCCCCCTAGCAATCATTTCCTATCATTGTGGGCGACTCATACACTGTGTGGGAACTTTGGTGCCTGATTTTCCCCAACACGATGTTTTGGAGGCCCACTCCTATTCCCAGGAGCCCTGGTGACGTAGTGATGACGAGCTGGGCTGCTAACTGCAAGGTCAGTAGTTCAAAACCAACAGCCGCTCCTTGGGAGTCAGATGGGGCTTTCTACTCCGGTAAAGAGTTACCATCTCGGACACCCACAGGGACTGCCGGAGTCTGACCTCCAGGCAGGGTCACCATGTGTCAGAATCGGCTGGATGGCACTGAGTCTGGTTTGGTCTTGCTTTTGTCTTTTATTCACGTGACGTTAGGCAGCAGGACTTCATTGCTCCTGACAGCTGAATAATATCCATTGTGTGACTGCACCTCTGTCTACTCATTCGTCCGTCGATGGAAGGTTTAAGCTTCTGCCTTTTGGTGACCGTGAGGACCTGTGCTGTGGACATATGCATTCACATGTGTCTTTTTGTAGTTAGCTGCCAGCGAGGCCGTGCCAGGCTCCTGGACACCCTGAGCACCACAGGATGGAATCCTTGTGATCTCTCATGTGTCCTGGTCCGTCTTAGTCCAAAGTTCCATCAACTCTGTTCAGCATCACAGCCACCCGCACGCAGGCTTCGATGGAGCGCTCAGTGCTGGCTGTGCTTGACGTGCACTGGCTGGGACTTCTGGGACCTGCTCTCACTTCTTTGGGTTGTATAGATATATATGTTTGGGTGACTTCATCCAGTTCCGTGGGCTCAAAGCATAGGAGTCAACCTGTTTCTTTTTCCCACCTTCCACCATCAGCAAAATCTGTTGACTCAGCCTCCAAAATGTCTTCTGAATTTGCCCACTTCTTGCCAGCCCCAGCCTTATCCCAGAAACTGTCACCTCCCTCCTAGACAAATCCAACCACCTCTCAATTGCCACTGTCCCCCTCGCTACCATGTGTCCCTCCATGTATTAAACCCTCCCGTGGTTAAGGCAAAGCATTGGCTTACATACTTAGGACATGCTGTCAAGTTTCCAGTCCCTGGGAAAGGACTTCATGCTTGCACGAGTAGAGGGGCAGTGAAGAAGAGGAAGACCCGAAGGAGATGGATGGACACAGTGGCTGCTACAAAGAGCTCAGGCAGAGGGACAAATGTGAGGATGGTGCAGGAGCGTTGTGCAGAGGGTCACTATGGGTAGGAACTGACTAGAATGCCCCTAACAACCAGAACATGGCTAACGAGCCCTGGTGGTACCTTGGGGATTTTATGGCTTCAACCAAATTTCAAGTAAAAAAAATCTCAGGTCCCATTCCTCTCCCAGATGGTCCCTGCCTCATCTCAGGTCTTAGCGGTGGGTGTTCTCCCTCTCCTTCACTGCTTGGCAGCCTGCCTGCTGTCCCAGCCCCTCGCCCCTTCTATGTCCCCATACCACATGCCTGCTGTCCCAGCCCCTCACCACTTCTATGTCTCCATACCACATGTCTGCTGTCCCAGCCTCTCACTACTATTGCCCCGCCTCAGGGTTTTTGCCCTGCCTGGCTGATCCCTTTGCTTGGAATGACTCATCACCTAACTGGACCCTGCTATTCCCGTCTCAGTCTGATATTGATTTTTCAGAGAAAGGGTTCCTGATCACTCAGCCTACATCATACCCACCCCATCAGCCACGCCCTCATTATTCCCCTGAATTCTACTGGCTGTAGTTGTCACTAGTTTTCCAGCTAAATTTAGCTGCGTTGACTTGTGTGATCTCATGCAAACTGGATGGAAATACTGCCTGGACCTATCCCGTTTCCATCATTGATCACAGTGGGGATTGGCCCATTGTGACCCACAGAGTTTTCTTTTCTTTATTTATTTTTAGAAAACCGTTTCAAAGGTTTATTTCAGAGCTACCAGGTGAGGTTCATGGGTGCCTGAATTGGGGCCAGAGAAGTTGCGCTGCCTGGGAGGGAGAAGAAGGGTACTGGTCTGAGGTAGGAGTAGTTTGAGGAATTTTCCACAGCAGTTTGGCTGTTCTGCAAGGTGGGCAGTTAGAACTCAGTAACAATGTAACAATGCTATCGGAGCCTCTACGTCAGGGCTTCAAAGGCCATCATCAGGAGTTGTTGTGCACCATTGAGCACTGTCCTCAGGGGATTGCTCCACTTGCCTGCCCTACAATTTCCCCATTTCTGCCTAACATTCTGGTCTTTTTTGGCGATACTGGGCATTGTAGTTTGTCTGTCTGCTCCCTGCTGGTAGGGGGTGCTGTGGAGCTTAAACACTGGAGTGGGCAGAAGGGGGACTGGTGGGCAAGTGGGTGTACGAGTGGAGAAGAAGCTGGTTCACCGTGACCCTGGACAGTTCTCGTATGCGCCACGGGATAAATCTGAGAAAGCATGGAGCTTGATTGCTACCCTAGACTCGGCGAGGGTGATCGGGTCATTGAGTCCGGACTCCATCAGTCTTCAGCAGCTAGGCCCAGTAGTGTCAACAGCAGGTCGGGGCTTGGGGGGGACTGGCCTTCCATGGCTGGGCGCTGAAGGAGAGTCACTTCTCTAGTGGCTCTGTTGACCGCATGCTGGACAAGGCTTGTTGGGTGGACGAGGTCATGGGCAATGATTGGCCCAGGGACCTTTTTGGCCACACTTGAAGCAGACCCCTGGGGGTGGTCTGAAACTGCTGTTCCCAGGGCCTGGGAAGGATGCCGATGTCTTCTTGATTGCCGAGGGCCTCAGGGCTCCACCCACAGGGTTTTCATTGGCTGATTTTCAGAAGTAGGCTGCCAAACCTTTCTTCCTAGTCTGTCTTAGTGTGGAAACTCCACTGAAACCAGTTCAACATCATAAACCTTAAAAAACAAACCACCACCACCAACAACAAAAACTCACTGCCATCCAGTCACTGTTGACCTAAAGGGATACTACAGGACAGGGTAGGACTGCCCCTGTGGGTTTCTGAGACTGTAACTCTTTATGGGAATAGAGAGCCCCATCTTTAGCCCATGGAGTGGTCGGTGGTTTTGAACTGCTGACCTCACAGTTAGCAGCCCACCAGGGCTCCTTACACTGCTGCGCATATGATTACTGTCTGGGACTTGAACGTAGGTCTCCTGCAAGGCAGGCACGACACCCCCCCCCACTGGGCCACCCATGTTCCTTGTAGCTACCTTGACTCACTACTCTCAGCAGAGAGTGGGCTGTGATCTAGCATCAGGCATTAATTTCATATCCAAAGACTCCACAATCCATGCTCAGGGAAGCAGCCGTCGAGATCTCACAGGACACGTTGCATGGGTGAATCTGGTGCACACGACCTCTTTAAAGCATTGCAGAGAGCGGATATTACTTGGAGGACCTGACCCAAGCTGTGGTCTTTCAGTCGCCTCACCTGCATGTGAACGTTGGATGCTGAGTAAGGAAGACCAGCGAAAAGGTAATACATTCGAGTGCTGTGTTGGAGAAGCCTACTGGAGCACCCTGGACTGGCCAAACGACAAACCAATCTGTCTCAGAAGTACAGCCGGACTGCTCCTTAGAGGCAAGGATGGAAAGACTTTGTCACCAGTCCCTGGAGAAGGACTTGCTGCATGGTAAAGTAGGTGGTCAGCAGAAAAGAGGAAGACCCTCAAGGAGACGGACTGACACGGTGACTGCAACAACGGGCTCGAATGTAAGCACACGGGCAAGGACGGCAGTGTTTCGTGCTGTTGTGCAGGGCGTGCCACTAGGAGTCAGAGCCAACTCAATGGCATCGAACAATAGCCAAACCTCCCTCCCGTGACTGGACTAGACGTGTGCCCAGCACAGAATCATCGCTCCTGGGTTACTATGTCATGGTGCGGACTAGACACCTACCCCAGTATTGGGATTAAAGAGGTAAATCGGACCTGGAGGTCACAGTCGAATTAGAGAGACAAACACAAGCAGGTCTCAGAGTGGTCCCACCCGAATGTGGCACCCAGAAACCCTTGCATGATGAGATGTCCACACCCGTTATGCCTAAATGTTGAGCCAGGAAATCAGGCTCTCTCCTCTGATCCGGACCAATATACCTTCAGAATGACCTAGAAGGCCAAGTTCAAGTTCACACATTATGGGAGTCCTAAAAATTACAGGAGGAGCCCTGGTGCTGTAGGGGCTACACGGTGGCCTGCTCACTGTCAGGTCAGCAGCTGGAGCCCCACAGCTGGAAACCCCACAGCTGGAACCCCCAGCCACTGTGCAGGAGGAAGATGGGACTTTTTACTCCCGGCAAGCGTTACAGCCTCTAGCAATTGTACAATTCTGCTTGACGTGATTGAACGATGGACTGATAGGATATATGTCTTAAATCCCAGTTAACAATAATAATAAAAGGGTTGCAGTCTCAGAAACTCACGGGGGCAGTTCTACCCCATTCTATAGGGTCGCTATGAGTTGGCAGGGACTCGACAACAGGGAGTTTGGTTTTTGCAGCAGTTACAGACTAGAATGCGGGGCACAGAGAGCCAATCTTCTAGTCTCAATTCGTCTATTCTCACGAATTCTATCAGGCAGAGTCAGGGCCCTTGCGTGGATTCACAGGGACACCCCAGCCTGCCTGAGCAGCTCTTTCCATACCCCTCTGCCAACAGTCATCCCTTGGCTACCTCCCAGGCTGGGGGTGGGGGTCATGCCCTGGCAGTTCAGTCTGCCCTCTGGAGGACCCAGGGACAAGGTCATACATGTCTTGGCAGTGAACTCAGGGCATTCTGGGCTCCCAAGAACCGAGAGGGTGACCTAGAAGAAGGAGGTGCTGGAGGTGTGGGACTTAGGGGCCCCTATCCCCTCGGCCCCACCAGGAGGGACAAAGGCAGCTAGAGTGATGCCCTCGGATCATCTCAGATACGAGGGCCAAGGGAGTGTTCCTCTTCTTGGGGCTGAGATCAAATTGCACAGTGCAACCAGGGCTGTGGCAGGGTTCGGGGGGGGGGTGCACAAGAGAACAGAGTGGCCCCCTGGACCAGCCTGAAGAGGAGATGATTTTCCCAAATGCACCCAAGCTCACCGCACCATCCATAGATTAGAACTGCCTCTGTCCATGTCAACCTTCACCGGCAAAGACAGCCTCATCTTTCTCCTCTGGAGCAGAGGCTGGGTGTGAACTGCTGATCTTGTGGTTAGCAGCCCAATTCGTTATCTACTTCACCACTGGATTTCAAGTTAAAGAACTATTGAGTTAGCTGAGAAAGGGTGTGCTAGCCCTTTAAGGTGTGAAGGTGTGTGTGTGTGTGTGTGTGTGTGTGTGTGTGTGTGTGTGTGTGTGTGTGTGTGTGTGTGTAGGGGATGGGGTGAGTAAGAAACCAAGATCTGAGTGGAAAGTTCTCTCACTTTCACGACCACCCACCCCTAACTGCATCTGAGGGGCGTCCAGAGTCCTGGAGGCTGCTTGGGATCCAATTTGACCCATTTCACAGCAGAGAGAACCAAGGTCTAGAACCATGAAGCAAGTTGCCCAGTTTCCCAGGTCAAGCCTTCCTGGCTCCCATGATGCTCTGCCCCTGGTCTCCAGGAGCCTCCAGATGGGTCAGTGCGTCCCCTCCCCCACCCCAGAGCCAGGGGCCCAGAAGGGAGGGCTATGGTGTGCACAGGGGTGGATCACCCTTGGGGTGGGAGGGGGGCAATTGAACTGGGGTCTTCTGTCTGGGGTGAGAAATGGGGGGTGCATGTAGTTTTCGGGGAGGGGTGTCAGGGGCACCCCCTGTCAGCATGGCTGGCCACGCGTGTGCAAGTGTGTTTGCCAGGAGGTGGCGGAGAGAGCTCAGGGAGGCCAGCAGCTGGTAAATAATTGATCAGGACAGCTGATAGTACCTCCCCAGAACTGCGGCCAGCCCCCAGCCCCCCTCACCCCAGGCTCCCGCCTCCCTCCAGGCCCAAACCAGCTGGACCAGCTCTCCCGGTACCGCCCGCCAGCAGCCCCCCCTTCCAGCCGGCCAAGTCACAGCTCCAGGGCACCTTCAGACAAGCGGGTGGTGGGCCCTGAACTCCAAGGCACGTGTGCGTGGGCTTTGGGCAGAGATGGCCCTGCAAAGCCAGGCGTGGTCTTCGGCCACACCCATGTAAGTGTCCAGGGTCAGGCGTGGGGGCCTCGGGTCTGGTCTGGAAGGGCCATGGGGGACGGACATTGGCTCGGCTCTGCAGCTCAGAGTCCCAGCCAGCCTTTCCTGAGGGAACAAGGAAGGGTAGAGGGGACAGCAGCTACTCAGGGGCCTCTTCAATGTCCCTCTGTCCCTGGGAGGCAGGTTGGAGGTGTGGACCCCTTCCCCGGCCCCTTTCTCTACAGGGGATTTTCCACCCTAGCAGGTTGCAAGCTCAAAGTCCAACCTGGGGGTGGGGCCAGGGCTGGAAGGGGAGGCGGGGTGCCGGGGTCCCTGGCTTCTAGGCTCTGCCTCTTACTGTGTAGGGTGCAGGGTGGGCGGGAAAGTTGGAGGCACCGAGGCAGTAACAGCCCTGAAGTGGGAAAGACAATGGCAAAATCCAACAGATGACCTGTTTGATGAAATGGCCTCTGCTGTCCCATCCCGGGTGACATCAGCCTGAGAGCCTGCCCTCCCACAGGTAGACGCTGCAGCGGCAGCACGTGGGGTGCTTCAGGACGTTGCGGTGTCTCATACCTGGGGGCCTTTTAAAACAAGAGTGTGGAGGGGCTCTAAGGGCTTTTAAAGATTCTGGGGAAGAGGCTCCCCCAGGGACCCCAATTCATTTTCTCACCCTTTTGGGTCCCCCATTGCATTATTTACCAACTACAAACCTGGTTGCCTAGCAATTGGGAACCCGATCCCCCCCATCAAGGAAGAGGCAGAGAGATTACATCTTGGGGGTAGGATCTCACAGGGGGGGGCCTCACTTCTCCCCCAGGGACAAACCTATAAACAGGTTGTGTGGATGGGGACGGAGGGGGCTTGAGGTGGGAGACTCTGAAAATATGACTTCCGCAGAAATCCTGGCTGTCAGGCAAAGTGGGGCTCCTAGCCGATCCCCCTCCCCGCCCCCACTGTCTGTGAGTGGTTTGAATTTGAATCTGCGAGCCTCCGGTTCTTGTCTTCTTAGCCCAGTGATTGCTTCTCAGAACCTCAGTCCTCCCCCTCTGTAAAATGGGAGCAGGAACACCACTCCCTCAGGGCTTGTTGCGAGGGTGAGTAGCTGCTCCACATGAAGCACAGACAGGGCGCCTGGCACGTGGTACCCACGCACTGAAGAGTTGGCTAATTTTATTCTTGGCTGGGAATGTCTACTTAGCAATCACTCAGCCACAGCGGGGCACGGTCTGGCCAGGAGGTGGCTGAGGCTGTGGGAGCGGAAGTGTGGTTGGGCCACTTAGAGCAATGTATAGACAGGGTGTGCTAAATAAGTGCTCCTGGGGCCCGGCTGCCCAGCGGGTACGGGAAAGGTCAGCGGGCTGGAAGCCAGCCATCGTTCTGAGAGCAGTGTGGCAGCTCTGCTGTGTCCTGTAGGGTCACTATGAGCCGTGGTGGGCTCTCTGACAATGGATTTGGCTTAAATACACACTTGGTGTGGCCCAGGAAGACCTGGGACTCCCCATGGGTTCGGCCAATGGAATGATGCTCCCTCAACGGGCTCTTGTTCAAATTACAAAGCGGTGACGTCAGGAAGGGGCCCTGGTTGTATAGCGGGTTACAGGGGGGCTGCTGCCAGCCAGGTCAGCAGTTGAAAGCCTCCAGCCGTGCCCCTGGGGAGAAGGAGACTTTCTGCTCCCGGTCACTCACAAGGCACAGCTGTACGTTGCCCTGTAGGGCCACTATCAGTCAAGATGGACTCAATGACAGGGAGCTGCCATTTGCTGCTCACGGAGTCCTGGTAGGAGAGTGGGTTAAGGGCTGGACTGCTAACCACAACATTGGAGGTTCAAAGCTCCCTATGGGAGGAGACGGAGGCTGTCTGCTCCTGGATCACAGCATTGGAAACCCTAAAGAGCCGTCGTGCCCTGCCCTGCAGGCTTGCAGTGGGTTTGGTTTGGGGCATGGAATTACTGCTCTGGCCAGCCTCGGGCTTCCGGGGCAGCAGAGGAGGGTTGGGGCAAGGGGCTAGAGTAGGATTCTAGGAGGCACAAGGAGAGAGGACTCTCAGGTTAACCTTCAACAGTGGATTCCCCCTCCTCGCCCCTCCCCCAGCTCAGAGTCCAGACCGAGGCAGTGTGACCCAGTGACCCTTGCTCCCCGCCAGGAGGATTGGCAACTGGAGTTCTCAGGGCAGTGGCCTGTGTCCAGGGCAGGATGGGCACTTCTCCCCCCAGACTTCCTTATGCCCCAGCACCCAAGGGCTCCTGGGCCAGGAAAGAGGAGGCCTTCGACTTCTGTCAGATTTGCTGCCTTGCCAGCCCTACACTGGGTGGCCATGAATCTACTTGGTGGCAGTGGGGTAGGAGACAAGCACCCTCCTGAGAGTGGGCAAAAGACAAGGGACTGAGGACATGTTAGGGGCCTCGCAGGACTGGAGAGGGCCTGTAGGAGAGACCGCGAAGGGTCCTCTCATTAATAAGCATGGTTAATGATGTGCATAATGAAAATTATTAATAACAAACCACACTACTCCTTTGAGGACAGTGTCCTAAGCTGTTTCCCTGTTTGGATACTTCCTTGGATACTTCTTTACAAGAGCCTTCCAAGGTGGGGGGGGGTGCGTCATTCCAGTCCATTTTACAGAAGAGGACACTGAGGCTCAGTGTGTGTGGGGGGCCTCTAGGATTAGAAAGGGCTTTCAATCAAACTCATGCTGCGGGTTTCGGAGACTATAACTGTTTATAGGAGTTGAAAGCCCAGTCTTTGGGCTTCGAACTGCTCACCATGAGGATCATAGCCCAACTCATAACCACTACACCACCAGGGCTCCTAGAAAGGGCTTTAGCTCAGCCTTTAAGGCGACCCTCGCCCACGGCCTGACTCTTCCAGGTACAGAGTGCCCGGATTTGGTCCGTTTTTCTGCAGCTCGGGGATCTTGGTGGTGGGAGTGGGGTCGGGGGGCTTTCAAGAGGGTGGCCTTGCTTAGGGGTGGAAACTCGGGGACCACTCCCCCTTACAGCAGCCCCCTTGCCCGCTCCCCACAGGCCCATGGCTGAGAGCTCCCTCTACCGGCAGCGGCTAGAGGTCATCGCTGTAAGTCAATCCCTCCCGGGCACGCGCCCACGCCCTAGGCATCCCAACCTTGTGCACCCCTCCCCTCGCCTCCCCATTCCCCAGGAGCCAGTGCCTCTGTCCCCAACCCGCCGGGGCACCCGACCTCTCCTGACCTTTCCACTTCAGGGTGGTGGGGCTCCCAGAACGTGCACCGCCCACCTCCCGCCGTCTTCCTAACCCTCCTCGCACCCCATCTTTGTGGACTTTTCTCACTGACCCGCTCTGGTTCTTTCCTCCTCCTTAATCTGCCCTTCCAACCTTCCTCTTTTGGACGGCTCCGACTCTGCACCCCATATCTCTGTGTCCCATCTCATTAAACCGCTGTTTCCTACCATACACCTAGACCCTGAGCTCTGTACCCCATCTCAGTGCTGCACCCACCTACGCCCCTCTATTTCTGAGAGTCTCATCTTGGAGAACCCCACTTTTCTGGGGCCCCCGAGTTTGCATCCCTCTCTGAGCCCCGTCTCTACACCTCATCTTTTCTCGGACTCGCTCATCTCATTCGACCCCATCTCTCTGATCTCTGATTGCCCCTCCTCGTCCCACTTCCAATCCCAAGCTCCGCCCCACCGCCCCGCCCCAGACCCCCACGGCGCGCGGGCGTGGCCTCCGCAGCATCGCGGGCGCGGCCGGCCCCGCCCCGGCCCCGCCCCGCCGGCTGCTGAGTCAGCGCTGCCACAGCCCCCTCCCCGCTCGCTGGTCCACCCTCCGCTGGGGAGACCCGGGGAGCCCCGAGGGGGGAGGCGGCGGCGGTCCCGACTAGCCCGCGGGCAGCTCCGGGTCCGCTGTGCAGGAGAAGCGGCGGCTGCAGGAGGAGATCCGTGCGGCGCGCCTGGAGCTGGAGGAGGAGAAGCTCCGCGTGGAGCGGCTTAAGGTGGGGGGCGCCTGCTGGACTGCAGAAGGAAGTGGGGTGACTGGGCGACGCGAGGTGGGGGGAGACAAAAGGAGCTTCCGTCCACTCTCGGAGCCGGGGACAGTCGTCTTAGCTCCTGGGGACTTCTGTCTCAGCATGGGTAGGGTGGGGTGGGGTGGGTGTAGGGGGATGGGCTTGGTCAGCACATTTGTGCCCCCTTAGGGAGGAGGATGAAGACAATGGAAGGAAGTGTCTCCCAATTGTCAGCCCAACTTTGGGAGGAGGGGGGTCATTGATTTTATCTTGAGGGTGTCAGTCCCATCAGGGAGGGCTGTGGGGGGAGTGAGGGGGTGTCTGTTCCATCCTGGGGGGCATGGGGTGATGGAGGGTCTGTCCCATGGGTAGGGTTACCCCCATGGTATCACAGGATGTCTGCCCCATGGGAAGGGCTGTGGGGTGATGGGTGTCTGTCCCAGCCAGGAGGATTGTGGGGGTGATGAGGTATCTATCGGTCCCATCAGGAGGGATTTGGGGGTGATGGGGTTTTTCCCATGAGGGGAACTGTGGCCCCAAGGTGATGGGTATCTGTCCCAAGGGGGAAAGCTGTGGGGCTGATGGGGTGTGTGTCCCATCATCAGGGGGACGACAGGGTGATGAATCTGAGACTGTGGCTCTGAGGTGATGGTTGGCTGATCCACTGGGTGTAGGGCTTATGGGATGCCTGCCTCAGATGGGAGGGATGTGGAGTTGACGAGGTGTCTGTGGGGTTTTAGGATGACTCCCATTAGGGGGACTGTGGCTCTGGGGAGATGGTATCTATTCCATCTGGGAGGGGCTGAAGGGGCTTGGGGTGCCTGTCCCATTGGGGAAGGCTGTGGGTCTGATGGGGTGGATAGCCATTCCATCAGTGGGGAATATAGGGTGATAGGCTGTCTGTCCCATGAGGGGGCTATGCCCTTGGGGTGATGAGAATCTATCCCAACGGGGAGGACTGTGGGGTAATGGGGTATCTGTCCCATTAGGGTGATTGTGGCCCCAGGTGATGGGTGTCTGTTCCACCTGCAAAGACAATAGGGTGATGGAATTTCTTTCCCATAGGGGAGGGCTGTGGCCTTATGATAATGGGGTATCTGTCTAATCAGGCAGCACTGTACTGTTGGAGTCATGGGGTATCTGTCCCATTGGGGAGGGTTGTGAGGGTGATGGGGTATCTGTACAATTTAGGGGGGCTATGACCTTGAGGTGATAGGGTGTGTCTCCTTGGGGAGGGCTGTGGGGGTGATGGCATGTCTGTCCCATCTGAGAGGCTCTGCGACAATAAGCAATCGGCCCTGGTAGGACACTGAGTGGGGTGGGGGAGTCTCATGCCCAGTCCCACATCTTCCCCCGCCCAGAGGAAGTCACTCCGGGAGCGCTGGCTGATGGATCGGGCGGCGGAAGGACAGGACTGGCCCAAGGACCCTACCTCGCAGGATTCCCAATCACCTGAGGGCCAGGCCCAGGCCCGTATCCAGAACCTGGAAGACAGCTTGTTCACGTGAGTAGGACCCTGCCTACTGACCCTTTCCCACCTGGCACTGACAGGACCTGGGGCCCCCAGGGAGGTGGCAAATTGGGCCAGGAGGCCTGGCTCTTTCCCAGGAGTCCCCTCCCTTTCCCAGACTCCAGTCCCAGTTGCAGCTGCTGCAGAGTGCGTCCACAGGTGCCCAGCGCAAGCCTTCCTGGCGCAGACAGGTGAGGAGTGATGGGTGTCTGTTCCATTGGGGAGGCATCAGGGGGTGATGAGCCACCGAAAGTGGCGCTTGGGAGCAGGGGCACTCAACACAACCAAAGGTGGGCCCCCCCCCGCAAAGCACAACTTGACTGCCAGATCTGATTTCAAATCTACCCTCTGCTGCCCTTGGCTCTGGGACCTGGGGCAAACAGCTTTCCAGGCAAGAATCTCAGTGTCTCATGTCTTAAGTGGGAATGGTGACAGCATCCACCAACCAGCAAGAGCTTCTTGGGGGCGGGGGTGGTCAGGGGGGTGCTGTCGCAAGGCAAATAGCCTCCTACCTGTAACAGCATATGGAGACATTGGGAGAAAAGTTACCTCCCATGGTGGAGGAACCAGGCACCAGGCACACCTGGTGGTGCAATGCATTTAGCTCAGGCTATTTAACCTCAGGGTCTAAGGTTTGAACCCACCAGCTGCTTCTCAGGAGGAAGAGGAGACTGTGTGCACCCCTAAAGATTGTATAGCCTCAGAACCCCAACGGAGGGGAGGGGAGCTATGAGGAGGAGTCGGCTTAGTGGCTGGGGACTTGTTTGTTTGGTTTACATTATGGCTCAGATGAGCAGTTAGGCAGAAGGTCCTGGTAAGAGGTCATGGGAGTCACCACCAGTCACTCTCCCCTTGGGATGTGTGTGTGTTTTTATCTTTTTTCATTTTGGTGGCGGCGGGGGGGGGGGGGGGTTGAGAGTGGGAGGGAACAGCACCTATAGTTCGTACTCATTCCCCTCCCATATGGCACCTGAGCTTTTGAGATCCAGGGTGCTGCCTGCCAAAGTCTGACTTCCACAGTCTCTAGTGTCTCACCTCCCCGTGCCTGTCAGATAGGAGCCCTGGTGACACAGTGGTTACTCGGTGGGCTACTAACTGCAAGGTCAGTGGTTCAAAACCACCACCTGCTTTTTGGCAGAAATGCAGGGCTTTCTACTCCTGTAAAGACTTACAGTCTCAGAAACCCATAAAGGCAGTTCTCCCTTGTCCTAGAACAGCGGTTCTCAACCTTCCTCATGCTGAGACCCTTTCATACAGTTCCTCATGTTGTAGTGACCCCCCCCACCCCACCAACCATAATATTTTCGTTGCTACTTCATCACTGTCATTTTGCTACTGTGATGAATCGGGCAACCCCTATCAAAGGGTTTTTAGACCTCCAAGGGGGGCGTGACCCACAGGTTGAGAACCACTGTCCTATAGGGTTGGTACAAGTTGACATTGATTTGATGGCAATGAGTTTGGTTTTTTTGGTGGGGAGCCTACTGCCTGGGGTGGGACGCGCCTGTTGAATGTGAGTATAAGCCAGGCATTCATTGTTGCATGTGCTTAAGCAGGCCCCCAGCCCTGGGAACTCAAGCTATGGTGGGGTGAGCACCAGAGTGAGGGTGGGAGTTCCAGGAAGATTTCCTGGAGGTGGTGACATTAAAGCTGACTCTAAATGGGAAGCAGGCAAATGGCAGAGGGTGTTCCGAGCAGAGCAGAGGGAGACCCAGTGCAGAGGCCTGGGGGCTGGAGAGTGAGTGAGCATCGGCCAGAGACCCAGCAAAGAGCCCTGGAGCTGGCCTAGCACCCCGCCTGGTGGCCCCTGTTCCCCTCTCTTAGTGTGAGCCAACCTCTCCCCTTCTCCCCCCAGCCACACACTGGCCCTCTTGTCTTTGAAAAGGCTCAGCTTATTCTGGCCTCTGCCTAGAACACCCTTCCTCACCCTCTTGACTGGCTGGCTCATCTCACCTTCTGCAGAGCAGTTTACCGATCACCCCACCCCCTGTCCCATACCTCGCCGTCCTATCCCCATCCACAGTGTCAGTGCCATGAGCACAGGGCTTCCGTCCTCCTGGCTGGAGGTAACCCCGGTATATCTGACAAAGTAGGGCCCCAACACACAGGGAATGAGGGAAGGAACTCGGTACTGATTAAGAGCGCCCGGTCAAGGGCAAGAAGCCAGGCACTGGGGAGCCAGAGAGTTGTTAGAGCAGGGTGGGAACAGGCATGCAGGGAGCCTGGGGGGGGACAACACTGGGCCTGACCTTGTCCCTTGTCTCTGCCTTCCCTACAGGGTCACCGTCCTCTCTCCCAGACAGCTCTGGAGGCAAGTCCAGCAGGTGGGTATCCAGAGTCAGGTTGTCCTCAGAATGGTGGCCCCAAAGGACTGAAACTGGGGACTCCCGGGTCCCTGCTCACCCTGGGCCTCTCTCTCCTCTCCTTCCCGCCCTGACTGCTCAGATGCGGCAGATGCAGACAAGAGAGCCTCCTTGCCACCTTCACTGGCTGGCATGTCCCCGGAGTCCCCTTCGGAGCCCAGCGAGGAGGCTGCCTCGAGGCAGGCCCCTGGGGTGATGGGCCCCTCTTCAGAAGCCAACGGCCCCTGCCCTGGTCCCAGCTCTCCTTTGGAAGGAGCAGCAGTGGCTGAGAGGGGGGTGGATGAAGCCAAAGGAGGGGGTGTAGTGGAGGTGGTGTGGGAGGGGCTGAGAGCCACAGAGGACTGTGCTACAGGGGCCTCGGGCCCAGAGCTGGAGGCAAAGGTGGAGGAGGTAGTGCTGGCGGCCATTGGGGACAGGCAGGTGGCTGGCAGCCCAGAGCTCCCGTCCTGGGTGAAGGAGGACAGGGAGGTTGTGGAGGTGGTCTGGGAAGGGGTAGGGGGCATGGAGGGCAGTGACTCAGAGCACACCCGGGCGGGAGGCTCGGGCCAGGAGGCCACACAACTCAGCTCACCAAGGCTCCCGGAGCAGCTACGGGAAACAGCTTCTAGGAAAGGGTCAGAGGCTTGTAGGAGCAGCCCCGAGGGCAATGGGCAGGGGGGCTCTGGAGGCGAGGAGGGGTCTTTCATCTGGGTGGAGAGAGTGGCCCTCAGTGAGGAGTGGGAGGAGCTCCTGGTGGAGGGCCTGGAGGGGCCTGTGGGCAGGGAGGCAGGAGATGGGGGTCTGCTGGGATCAGAGAAGGCAGGCAGTGAGGAAACCTGGGAAGTGGAGAGGAGGAGAGCCGAAGAGCCCCAGGGTGTAGAGGATCAGGGGTCTGAGAGGGATGGAGCTGAGGAACCCCCTGGAGTCGAGCAGCAAGGGGATGAGGGAGAGCCAGGGACAGAAAGGAGCAGAGCTGAGGGGTCTCCGAAGACAGAGGAAGCAGGAAGGGAGGAGCAGCCAGGGGCGGAGAAGAGAGCCGAGGACGCGCAGGAAGGGGAGATCGCAGAAGCTGGAGGATCGCTGAGAGCGGAAGAAAGTGGTGAGGAACAGCCAGGGGCCGAGGAGAAGGCAGGAGGGGAGGCCTTGGGAGACGAGAAGGCAGGAGGTGAGGTGCAGCCGGAGGTTGAGCAGAGAGCAGAGGAACCAGGGGAAGCTGAGCAAACCCCAGGGGGTGGGGACGCACTGGAGGAAGAGAGCAAAGGAGGTGAGGAGGTGGAGCAAAGAGGTGAAGCCCCACTGGAGGCAGAGAAGACCCAGGGGGCTGAGGAAGGTCAGAACGCAGAAGAGTCAGCAGAGTCCCAGGGCGCCAAGGCACCCGAGGCAGAGGAGGTGGGTGAGGCAGGTGCTCCCGGGGAGGCCAAAGAAGAGCTGCAACCTGAGGAGAAGCAGGAAGGCCCCCCAGAGGAGGAAGCAGCAAACCCCCAAACCTCCGCTGAGGACCAGGGCCCTGCGGGAGATGCCACACCCCTCCAGGCGGAGACCACCCCCTCGGAGCAGCCCTCTGAGCGCCAGCCTCTGCTTCCAGTGGAGGGGCCCTGCGCCAACACTACCACCACCACTGCCCACCCCGCGCCCACCTATGCCCCAGCCCGGCAGCCCGAGCCACCTGCCCCCACTGAGGGGGAAGAGGCGTCTGGCCCTAAGCAAAAGACGTGCCAGTGCTGTGCGGTTATGTGAGGCCGCAGCCCGCCTCGCCCAGCTCCTCTCTCAGCTACCTCGGCCTCTTGGCAACCAGCAGAGGGTCCCAGGCACAGACAGGGCACCAAGGGACTTGGCCTTGGCCCCTCCACCTCCACCTGGGCTTCCGGACCCCCTGGCCCACCGCCTGTGCCCCCAGCCCCCTTCTGCAACAAAGCCTTTATACTTGAAAATAAAACGTTCAACCATCCATTGGCTCGCAGCAGCGTGTGTCAGTGTACATCTTGCTAACACAGAGCCACCCCGCCCCCCACACCCATCCTGCCGGGAGATCAGGAGTGTGACACAGACTAATGGGCTTAGCTGCTGTAACAAGAAGACCTCAAGCCACAGGAGTTATAAAGCCAGAGAGGTTTATTTCTCCAGGTGGTTCTGGTCCATGTGGTCATTCAGAGACAGGTACCTTCCCATTTCCTGTCCCACCCTTTCGGGCAGGCGGAAGCTGGATGGGAGGGAAACGTGGCAAACTACACTACCCTTCATCCCCTCCAGGTTTTTCAGGCCCACCATACTGGGGCAGGGAGTGGGGCGGCGGGGCACAGCACCTAGCTGCAAGGGAGGCTGGCACTTGCTGGTGTGGTGGGCTTCGCATCAGGCAGGGTCAGCTGTTTGAAGCCGCAGGCAACCCCAGGAAGAGAAAGGTGTAGCTCTCTGCTCCCGTCCGAAGTTACACTCTCGGAAACCCGCAGGGACATGCTACACTATCTGGTCGAGTCGCTGTGAGTCACAACTGCCTGGCTGGCAGCGAGTTCGGTTAGGTTACAGTGCTGTCACAGCAGGACAGGCTGGGCGGCAGCAGGTGTTCGTGACTTCAGACATTGGCTGTTCCTCCTCAGTTCACCCACGGAAGTCCCTGGCCGGGCCCGCCTTGCTCTGTGCAGGGGGGCGGGGGAGGTCCTTCAGTTCCAGCTGGTCCTGTTTGGCTGGGTTTGAAGGGGCCCTCTGAGCCTCAATGTCTTCATCTGTCCAGAGCACGGTTGTAGGGTGGAGGCCAGCACTCCTGTGCTGTGGCCTGAATCCCCAGCCAGGGGGTAGGGTCAGGCTGGCACCTGAGGTCTGGAGGGTCCCAGAAGGCCCAATTCCTCGGGGGTGGGCAGGAAATGTTTCTCATACCCGGAGTCAGGCATAGTGGGGGGCTGGGGGGCCTCCAGTCCCGGCGGAGGCTCCATTTCCTGCACCTCCAGGATGGGCATGTCTGAGGGGGGCTGGGCCTGGAACCCCTCCTAGGAAGGGGGTAAGACAGATCCGGCCTCTTGCCTCTTCCTTCCCAGCCTCCCCAGAACCTGCCTCCCAAGCCCCCAGTGGGTCCTGCCCGCCCTGCGTTTCTGCTTACCTCGATAGGGGGCAGGCCAGAATGGCTGTTGGCAGGATCTGGAACATTCTCCCAGACCCAGCGTGGCAGCATTTTGTGCCAAAGGTGGACACACCTGCCAAGCAGGGGTGAGTTAGGGCTGGGGTCCCAGTGACCAGAGAGCCAGGTCCAGGTCACATGATGGTTGCCCTCATGCCTCCCTTCTCCCAAGCTCAGCTCATACCCAGCTGCCCTCCCCAGCCTGGAAGAGGCCAATGTGCCCGAGAGCCTCACCAGCAATAGATGGCTAGGGCCAGGCCCACCAGGAACATGCCCAGCAGCAGGAGGACACACCGCAGAACTTTCCGCTTTACCGTGTTATCTATGGAGATGAGGAGAGGGGGGAAGGGCCATGTTGGATGAGGAGGTAAGGCTTCTGAATGAGATAAGGCTTAGGTGGGGGGGGGGGGTTAAGTGGGGAGGGCTTGTGGCTGAGCAAGGTGACACAAGGGTCAAGGATTGGGGGTCCGGTGAAAGACAGCCATTGCCTGGAAATATAAGGGGACTCTACAAAGTTCATGGACAAATAGCATGAACAGATCATGGATATTTTTCCCAGGGAAAATTTGAAGCCCCCCCCCCACCCCCCCCCGCCGCTTGTACAGACAATATTAAAGAGAATAAGAATTTCCCAAAACATGGTCAAACCATGCCCTCTACTGAGAGGGTGCCCACCTGAATCGCAGGTAATGATTCTAGACCTACCTGCCCCCCTTAACTGGAGCAGGTCCTCTCCTTGCAGAAGCCCCGCTCTCAGCCCCTACCTGGTAGATGCAGCTGGATGCTGGGACCAGGTGGACCCTGTCCTGCCCTGGTGGACGCAGTCATCCACAGCTTGCAGGGACCCCATGGGAGGTTCGGCAGGGTGGCATTCTGGGTGCCAGCACTCACTGAAGGGCACACCAGAGAGGTGGAGGAAGTGAGTAAAGTCCCACCTCAGGGACTTTGTATCTGCTGTTCCCTCAACCTGCACCCCTCTGCCCCCTATATCCACGTGGCTCTTTCCCCGCCTCCTTGAAGTCTTTGTGAAGAAAATGTCACCTCCTTATCCAGGCCTCCCCTGAGCCCCCCCCCTTTAAGACAGCAACCCCGTTTGGAGGATTATTAATGTTCTCTACCATAAAATGCTGGTGATGTCTCTTACGTGAACCAAAAACATCGATAAGCCATAGATCTATGAGTGGATTTGGGGCTCACACTTAATTCTAGCCCCAATCTATGAACAATTTGTTCTTATGACACGGCCCTGCTTGATACCCGCCTTCATGAAGAGATCACTGAAGATATGGGGGCTACGGCAAAGTGTGGTGAAGAAACTAGATGGTGCCTGCCTATCAAAAATAGCAGACATCTAAGTAAGGTGTCACCTAAATTCACGTGAAAGAAGCACAGCAACCCGTGTGACCCAACGACTATAAATAATACAATCAAAACGGAATCAGAGCTTACATTGCAAACACTCGGTTTGCAGAAGGCTATGGATGACAGTGGGAACCCCAAATCCACTTGCAGGGCCCCCACATGGATTAAGCTTCTAGTCAGACCCCTCTAACCAATGACCAGGCATGTGAACAGCCTAGCTTTCTAAGCAGTCCATTACGGCAGATGAAGTTAGGTTAAAATGTAATACTTATCATGTGACCTCCCTTTTGACCCATTTTAAAGGCGCCCTGGTGGCGTAGTGGTTACACGTTGGGCCGAGATCTGCATGGTCAGCAGTTTGAAACCACCAGCCGCTCCTAGGTAGAAAGACCAGGATCCTTTTTACTCCAGGAAATAGTTACCGTCTCGGAAACCCACCAGGGGTCACAATGAGCTGGCATGGACTCAATGGCAGTGCATTTTGATTTTGTTTTGTTGTTGTTTTCATTTTTGCTTTTTAACCCACTTTAAAGTTGTTTCCGTCTTTAACATCTTCTGTTTTCTTGAGTTTCTGTTTGTCTAGCCGTTGCTGTATTTACTTGCTTGTTTGCTTCCTGTTTGTGCTTTGTATGAAATTCAGGATCGGTAGATCCACAGAGGCAGTCACTGGATTGAAAATTGCCCAGAGGCATGACAGGGGCACATGGTGGGGGGGGGGGTCAATGGGGAGCTGAATGAACCACCACGAGTTTGAGAAGAAAATGTTCTGAAATCGATTGCGGCGATGACTGTACCAATCGAAAGATAATGAAATGATCACATTGTCTGACTGGTGAAGCAGATGCCAATAAAACTTTTTGGAAAAAGTAAATTTAATAAAAAATAGAAAACCAACCAAATGAACAATAAAAATCAAATAGCAACCCCTAAAACCCCCAAAAGGTTGGCGGTTGCAGTCCAGCCAGAGGCACCTCTGCGGAGAGCAAAGGCCTGGGGACCCATTGCCGAAGGATCCGGTCACCGGAACCCAGAGAGACAGTTCTGCAGGAGCACATGGAAGATTGCCCTGAGTCCAAATCGACTCCACGGCAACTGGCCCTTGGGTGCGGGTCCGAGCGATTCCGTGTGCTTGTTTTGTAAGGCCTCTCAGGAAAGGGAATAACTACGATCCTGACCTGCAAGTTCCGGAGAATCCAGACAGACTGGGAGTTGGGGAGGCCAGAGGGCCCCTTAGATCAGTGTTTCTCCACCATGACCACCCCCTGGGGTTGGGGTGCTGGAAGGATCCCTAGGGGCTGCAAAAGTTGACAGCCTACCCTTTATCCAGGTGTATGGGCTATGGCACAAACATTTTTAAATGTCAGGTAGGCGCTGAGTAATATTTCTTTTTTTCTGCAGAGGAGCAGTCGGCAGGAGGCCACAGCAGTTTGGAAGCCTCTGCTTTTGACGGACGGTTGTCCTCGGGGACCCGTCAAACCTCAAACCCAAACAGCCCTCCAGAAGTCATCTGTAGACCAACCCACCAACCAGTTTTGTGGAAAAAAGGAAAGTCTGTTACCCTTAAGGAAAAAACCCCCAAAATCAGATAGCTTCAAAAAGTTTGTGGAGAAATCTAGTGGAAAGAGGATAGAATGTTTCCAGGAACTTGTTGAAGCCAGCCTCCTGCTCCCTCTCCCAACCTACCCCTCACGTCAAAAGGGACCAAAATCAAAAACCAAAGTTATTGTCTTCAGGTCCATTCTGACTCATGGCGACCCTATAAAAAAGCGAAAAACAAACTCACTGCCATCGAGTCATTACTGACTTATAGCGACTCCGGTGGGTTTTCCAGAATAGCAAGCCCAGTCACTCTTCCATGGAGCTGCCGATTGCAGCCCAAGGCATAGCCGCTACACCACCAGGGCCCCTCCCATGGCGACCCCGTAGGACAGGGTAAAACTCCCCCTGTGGGTTTCCGAGACTGTAACTCTTGACAGGAGTAGAAAGCCTCCTTTTTTTCTCCCACAGAGCGACTGATAGTTTTGAGCTGCTGGCCTCAAAGTTAGCAGCTCAACCCATAATCACAACGCCACCAGGGTTCCTTCAGAGACTAAAGGGACAACCAAACTCCAATCCGCTGCCCTCGAGACAAGGTGTTGTTTCTGAGACTGTACTGTAACAGGAGAAACAGTTTCCAGGAGGAGAAAGCCCCGTTTTTCTCCCACAGAGCGGTTTTGAACTGGCACTTTGCGGATCGTAACCCAGTGCATGACCACACACCGCCAGGGCTAAAAGCTTCTACCCAAAAGTATGAAAAAAATAAAAAGCATTTGTGATTCTACAGACGAGCCCTATTGACATTGGAGATGGGGGTGGGCCTGTGGGGGGGGGGGGATCGTTTCTCATTTGCCAATGCTTTGCTAGCTTGTTTGAGAAAATAAATAAGTATCAAACGAAACCACCCCGTGGAATTCTGTAATCCTTTCTATCATTTTCCCTTAATCAAACAGGACAGCCGTCTTTCAGTGTCAATAAATATAGATCCCAAGTCCTCATCTTTAATGGACAAATGAAAGTGCATTACACTGAGGGCTGGGCTGGTTTTTATCCTCCAGGGCATAGGTTCCCAAACTTATTTGGCCTACCTCTCTCTTTTCAGGAAAAAAAAATAAAAACAACAAAAATTTTCTCTGGTCCTTAATCCAAGACAGAAAGCAGGTATTTCAAAGCCCTCCTGCCCCCATGGTTCCAGTGCCCTCCATGGGGGCAGTATGTTGCTCCAGGGGGGTCAATGGCATCACCTACTCACCCAGGAGCTGAGGGCGGGGTGTCCAAGGTCCCCTCTGGGGATAAAAGGTGGGAGAGCCTGATGGTGTGGGTCTTTGGGGTCTCAGAGGCAAGGCAGGGAAGCTCACCATTCATGCAGAAGGTGACATCGGTTTCATCCTCAACACACAAAGTGTAATGGGTGAGGTGACCCTGAACTTGGTGCCTTGGGATCTTTCCCCATGCTATGCTGGGGGTCCCTGCAGGGGCATCCTGGAGTCGCCAGAGCTTTGGACCTACGAGGGGTGCTGAGGAGAAAGTCACTGGGTGAGATGTGCGGAGCTACCAGGACCCTCCACCCTTCAGCACCCCCTCTTACCTAGTTCTTCTATGAACCCCCAGACTGAGGGGGCAGGAGCCACTCCCCCAGGAGAGACTGCGGTCACTGTGATCTTATAGGGGACTCCTTTCTTGAAGTTTCCTGGGTAGGGAAGGAGCAAAGCCCAGTTAGAGTTGACGTTGCCTCTCTGCTCATCTCCTACTCCCAGAAAGAGGCCCCAGACTGAAGTACAAGTTCCTTCTGAGAAAGGCGCGCCCAGGCTGAACCAGCAGTGCAGGGTGCAAGGGAGACAAGGAAAACTGCCAGTGTGGGATGTGATATGAGAGCAGTTCCCACCTAGGGGAATTGGGGCGCAATCCCTCTGGGGACCTCTGAGAGGCAGCAGAGAGCATGGAACCTCAGAATCCAGCTACCCTGGGGGCGAGGATGCTGGCGCTGTGATCCAGCAACTCCATCTCTTCCAACTGGTGGAAGGCTTCCCAGCCAGACAAAATGCTCCCGGGAAAACGCTTCCAGAGAAACTCCTGGGAACGTCGAATGCCAATGCCGGTGTTGGATGCTGGGAGGTGGTCCAGACTCGGAGAGGGCATGGCCGCAGGGGCACCCACAGCTCCTGGGCAGCAGGTGAGAAGACCCCTCTTCAAACCCACTGCCTCGGCGTGGCCTTCCCCAGCGGAGAATTGTCCAGAATCACAAGGTCTGTGCTTTAGCCTCGGTGACACAGAGGTTAAAGACTCAGCGGGTAACTACAAGGTTGGCAGTTCAAACCCACCAGCCGGAAGGAGAAAAATGGGCCAATCAGATTTCCATACAAATGGCAAACTTGGAGGCTTTAGGAGGCAGTCCTACTCTGTCCAGTGGGGAGCCCAAATTGGGCTCAACGGGTATGGGCTTGGGGGAGGGGGGCGGTTAACCCATACGTGTAGACTTCCCTACTCGTCCTAATTTCTACCCCGCATCTTTTCACATGCCCTCTTTTTGAAGTGTTCTTCCGGCAACTGACTCCCTTCTACCAAGACCTGGCCCAGAATCCTTTGAGGGCCCCACACCTGAGCCCCAGCCCCTGGGTGGGTGCCACAGTATGCCGAGCCTCAGATACCCCGTCAGCACGGAGCGCAGGGATTTGCTAATCCGCACTAAAGACTTCCACCTGTTTTCTATTGCCTTCGCCAAACTCGTGTGAAACTATTCGCTACAGATTAGCAGGTTCTGGAAAGCACAAGCAAACTGGTGCTTAACTTGTTCACTAGGTAAATACTTCCCTGAACCCATAATTGAGTTCTCAAAACTTCTGCTCTGAGACTCCAGACCCTGCCTGCCTCGCCACGTTCTTGTGCCCTCACTCGGTTTAGTCTCAACTTCCTCTACGGACCAAAGCTGAGGGGCCTCTGCCCTGTGTCCCCCCAATCATCTCCACAGTGTACCCTGCCAGCTAGTCCCCTTGCCCCAGTCTGCTTCCCCGAGGGCGCCTTAAGACCCTTCCACTGCTCAGAAGCTCGTAGGGCTCCCACCTCACTCAGGGTACAAGTCCCTCATCACCCCCTGATCTCATCTGCCTTCAATCACCTCTTCTCACACACTCTGTTCCACCATATGGGGGCCCTTACATACTGGGCCTCTAACATGCCAGCCGTGGACCAGCCTCAGGCCTCCGCACTGGCTGTTCCTTCTACCCAGAAGGCTTTTCCTTTAGACACTCATAGGCCACCCCACTTCAGGTCTTGGTCCAGGAAATCCTTTTCTAACTTCGTCCTCCTCCCTGCCCCACCCCCTTCACTTTTCTACTTTTCTTTGTTGACAGATGTCGCTGCTTGTTTGTTTCAGGGCTTAGCTGCAGGAACCTGATTCAAACAAACAAACAAACCACCTGCCCTTGAGTTGATGCCACCTCATAGTGAACCTCCAGGTAGGCCAGAGTAGAAGTGTTTTGGGGGAGTAGAAAGCCTCATCTTCCCCCCCCCCCCGAGGAGCAGCTGGTAGTTTGGAACTGTTGACGTTGTGGTTAGCAGCCGGACATTGAATCATTATGTCGCCAGGGCTTGTCCCCGAGGCTGACGATGTGGGTCAAACTCTGGTTCTGCTTGCTGTGAGATCTTGGGCAAAGGCTTCACCCTGGCCCGTTTCTTCCTGGGATCATTGAAGCATTATATAACTAACAGAAACTCGCTTTAAAGTGAAGTTCCAAGGATTGACTGTGGATGGTAAATTCCTAGGACACCCAGCTGCCTAGAACGGGAGCTCAATTGGCCTTGATTGCAGGAACGAATGATACTGGACCGAACGACAATTGAACCAGAACACTGCCTCCGCTTTGGCTGCTCTGTAACCAGCCCTGCTTAGCCAGCTGGGATGGGAACCCAGGTGTCCCACCATCTCACCTGACAATAGGACGCTGAGGTTCCCAGTGGGAAGCCAGACCCAGTGGAAGTTCTCAGGGGGGTCTCTGTCCCGAACCCAGTCTACTACGTGCTCCCACGGCCCCCCAGCTTCCTGCCGCCAGGTCACCAGCAGCTTCTTGCCGTCAGAGGTGGTGCTGACTGCCACATCCTGCGGGGCAGCGCCTGGAAAGAGAGGGGGCAGGCAAAGTCTCTGCTGCCCAGATAGCGGGCTCCCCCCCTGCACCTGCAGGGCCCTGTGTGGAGGCCTCTTACCTGAGCATGCCAGTGGGAGGGTGGTGAAAAGCTCCTGCTTCGTGGCGTTGATGGCAGACACCCTGGCCCACTCTGCCTGGGCAGGGATGGAAATGCTACAGCACGGGGTCTCCTTCAGCAGCATCTCCTGATCTCTGACCCCGAACTTGACTCTGTAGCTTAAATGCACACAGGGCCCTGGGGCCTGAGGGAGGAGGGACAAAACACACTAAAAACTCCCTGCCTTCAAGTCTATTCCAACCCACAGCGCCCTATAGGGCACAATAGAACTGTCCCCTGTGGGACGCTGAGGCTGTAACGCTTGAGGAGTAGAAAGTCTCACCTTCCTTAGCCTGGCTGGTGGTTTCTAACTGCTGACCTTGCAGTTCATAGCCCACTACGCCACCTGGGCTCCTGGCGTGGACACTACTGTCCTGTGTGTTTCCCAGTTAATCTTGGCTAGCCGTTGTTGTCCTTGGGACCCCAGTATCCATAGTTCTTAACAAGAGCAAAGCAGTTTTGTGGGGTCCATCAAAGGAGTTTTGTGGGGTCCAACAGGGCTGTTCCAGAGGTGGGACGAGGGTGAGTTGACTGAGTGGTGCAGAATTTAAAGAAGCACCAAAGCCCAGTCACCAGGAGAGATAAGCTAGATCTTAAGGTGACCAGACGTCCAGCTTTTGGCGGACAGTCCCGATTTTTAACAATTTTTCCAGCGTCCCGCAGCATTTTTAAAAAGTCCCAATTTTTGGAAAGAATGCACGACAAGCTAGGGTATATGGTTTTCGGCTGCCATGTGGCTATTTTGCCAGGATATGAGTTATATCAATGGTGTCCCGCTTTACCAATGTTAAAATCTGGTCATTTAAAATGCCTTCTTTTGATAAATCACAATGAACACACACACACACACACCCCATACTCCCCATTTTGGACAAAAGACCAACAACATTTCCAGGGAAGACAGAATCTGGCCTTCCGCTTGCTTGGTCCCTCTGCTACTCTGAGAGAATCGATGTGCAAAAACAGGCAGCTGGCCCATGAGCCACAGTTGGCTGACTTTTTTTCCAAAAAAGATCTTGGCTTAATGAGGTTCGCTCTCGAGGACTGAGTTCTTGGGCTCGCCTTAAATTGTGTGCCCTGGGCCAGTGCCTTTGCCCCCCTCCAGTTTGGTCCCTGGGCTTGGCTTAGGGATCTCACATTCCTCACTGTGTTGTAGCGGAGTGGGGATGCAGCACTAAGAAAAAGCGGGTGCCCTGGGGGAGGGGGGGGGTCTTTGGGGGTTATCAAAGTTTGGTATTTAGGAGATAAGAGCCAGATATGACCTTGTGCGGGGAAACAAATGTTTCCACATCCCTCTGGGACTTTCGATTGTTATCTCCTCTGAAAATGTACAAAGTAACAAAAGCAGAAAACAATCAATGCAGGCTGCCTGGACAGAGACGTGAGGGCTGGAGCTCAGGCATCTATCTGGGGCCATGAGGCAACCAGCCAACAGTGTGGTGGTGGAGCGCCACACCAGCGGTTCTCAACCTGGGGGTCGAAGGACTCTTTCACAGGGGCCAATTTGTCTCAGTAGCAAATTGACAGTGATGAAGTCGCAACGAAAATAATGTTATGGTTGGGGGTCCCCACCACATGAGGAACTGTATGAAAGGGTCGTGGCATGAGGTCGTGGCTCTACATGGACCCCACCTGCCAGCACTTAAACTCCCTTTCTGTAAGAGAAACCGTAGAGACGCGTGATTGATCCTTGCAGCTCACCTTCCACAGAAGCAGGGCTTTCTGTTCATCTGCGGTCTCACACAGGTTCCCGAACACCCACACTTCTTTTGGAGCTGATGGGGAGGAAGGAAGGGGAAGTAAAATAGACCAGCCGTCCAGAAACTGGGGTGCGGGTTTGGGGGCAAGCCCAAGAGCCTCACCGGAGGGTGGCGTCTGGAAAGACAGGATGGGGCTCCACTGGCCCCACAAGTCCTCTTCGGCTCGCATCCGACAGCGGCCGGACATCTCATAGCCAGTGGCTAACTCCAGGTCCTGGATCTCAACCGGAACCAGGGGTCTTGACTTCAGTTCTGGCTCCAGCTGGGGAGGGGGTGAGATGGGGAAGAAGGTGGGGGCTGAGGCTAAGCTGAGAGCACTTGACCATAGAGTAGCTAGTTCCTGGGTGCCAGCAGGGTGACCACCTGTCCTGTTGCCAGGGACTGAAGAGGCTCTCCAGACAACGGCCTTTCAGTTCCAGGCCAACTAGCTGGGCGCCCGGGGTACCACTGCCCCACAAGCACTGCCATTGATCAAGGCGACCCTCTAACGACCTTATCCTCTAGGAAAAGGTAGAATGGCCCTTGTGAGTTTCTGAGATGATCACGCTTTCTGTTTTGTTTTTTTTTTAATTATTCAGTGGGTTTATTATATTGTTAAAGAGTTGTGAGATCATCACTGCAATCAATTTTAGAACCTGTTTCTCTTTCTTGTGTTCATTATTATGAGCTCCCCACCCCCCTCCAGCCATGATTCTAAGAAACTACTCGACCAATCACTGTCTCTATCGATTTATCCATCCTGGATTTCATATACAGAAAAAGAAACCATCACTCCGTCTGAGGCTGGAAAGCCTGATGCTTCTCCCCCCTTCGTCCCCCACCCCCCGACCCCGGAGTGGTTGGTGGTATCGAAGGGCTGGCTGGCCTTGCAGTTTGCAGCCCAGCACGTCACCCATGGAGCCACGTGGGCTCATGCCGCAGCAACTGATCTGCTTCCTATTCTCCTTATTTTGACCCGAGAGGATCCTGAGGCTCAGAGAGGTGAAGCAAGTTTCCCAAGGTCACACAGCTGGTGTGTCCCGGTGCTGGGAATCCTTGAGAAAATGTCCCAGTAAGATGTCTCTCGCCTTTCTGTGATCAAATAAAAGTCCTCCAATCGCTGAGTGAACCCTCAAAGAACAGGTCAGCAGGCCTTGTCTCAGTGCCTTCCATTCCCATGACTAAATCCTGCGTCAGCCCTGACAGATGTCAAGTCTCTCTTTCTCTCTAAATTAAAGCTTTCACTATTGTTCTAGCTGAACTGGACCCAGGCAGTCAGATCCCAAAGTCTGCATCTACCACATAAAAGACAATAGCCAATCATGAGAGTAGCAATACCAGGAGGGGAAGGTGGGGGGAGAAAGGGGGAACCGATCACAATGATCTACAGAGAACCCCCTCCCAGGGGGATGCACAATAGAAAAGTGAGTGAAGGGAGACAGAGGTCGGTGTAAGACATGAAAAAAAAATGTTTTTATAAATTACCAAGGGATCATGAGGAGGGGGCAGGGGAGGAAATGAGCTGATACCAAGGGTTCAAGTAGAAAGAAAATGTTTGGAAAATGCTGGTGGCAACATATGTACAGATGTGCTTGACACAATGGATGGATGGATGGATTGTGACAAGAGCTGCATGAGCCCCCAATTAAATGACTTAAATTAAAGACAATGATGGGGACAGTGACATTTCATTGTGCGTTTCATGTCAAGAGCTATGGCTGGGGCAGCTGGTTGTCTCCAACATCCATTCTTTCTCTGGACATAGAGTTCCTGCATATTAGTCAGCCACATGGCCGCCATGAATACAGACACCATTTCTCAGCACCCCATGCAGGCAAGTGAGGTCATGCGACTGCACTCTGTCCCATTAGAGATGGACACAACTTCTGAACGGTACGCTTCCAAACTGTGCTCTTCAAATGCAAGGGCAGGTCTCCTTAATCCTAATGCAGCCACCTTGCTGGGTCACCTCGGGAAAGTTGCTTAACTTCCCTGAAGTTCAGCTGCCTCAACTCTAAAACAGGGAGGGTGATCATGAGCATCCTCGCTGAGTGCCGAACTCAGCACCCGACACACAGTAGGTGTTCAGAAGTGCCAGCTGCTTTTCTTTTATTTATTTGGAGTATTTACGAGAAGTCAGGCCCTTCTCCTCCTCCTCTGTGAAATGGGTAGATGTAAAAAAGCACGTCAAAGCGTTTTTGCAAGGATTCAATAAGTCCCTGTTTGGTGTGGGAATTAGGGTCGACTCTGGTTTGGCAGTTAAGGCCTAGTAGTCTCCCATGACATGACTAGCACAGTGTAATCAACCTGTAATGGGAGCTGCTGGGAGCAGACAATCCGTTGTAAGGAGATTACAGTGGAGTGTAACTCCCTTCTCCAGGTTACAACCCTAATGCAATTGAAAGGAAAGTTGCTTATGAGTGTGACCTAATCCCTATAGAAATGGACACTGTGGGGGAAGTTTGCTTGTTTTTTGCTGGGTCTGGACTTGAGCTAACAGCCTGCCGATCCTGGGAGCCATCATTGGGCCTGGCATCTACCCTGGTCATGCCATTGGGTAAGCATTAGACTACCAACCACAAGTTCTTTGGTTCAAACCCACCAGCTGCTTCCTGAGAGAGGAAGAGAGGTTATCTGCTCTCATAAGCCTGGGACGCCCTCTAGGAGCACTGGTGGCAGAGTGGTTACATATTGGGCTGCTAACTCCAAGGTCAGCAGTTTGAAACCACCAGCTGGTCCTTGGGAGAGAGATGGGGCTTTCTACTCCCATGAAGTTACAGTCTTAGGAACTCACAGGGGCAGTTCTACCCCGTGGCATCATCTTGAAGGCAGTGTTTGGGTTTTGGTGTGGGAATCCACTCAGCGGCTGCAGGTTTTTATTAGTCGTCCTGTGTCCTATGTACAGCATTATGAGGTGTGACTTGCTGGTGTTCTCCTTCCTGAATGTCATGTTCCCACCCCTTAAAGACAAATAGCAACCAAGTTCATAAAAATACTGCCGATAAAAAGTCGTAATAATGAAAATCGGGGTGTGGGGTATTTGACTTACATCAGAACTGACTTAGGATAGAGAAGTCATGGGAATGGAACCCCTGGATGTGAGGCCTGCCAACCGGTAGTCTTTGAAGGTTAACTTAAGCTATTGGAGGACTTTGAGTTGTCCATCAAAGGGCTGGAGGAAGTCGAGTGAGTTTCTCAAGGATTCCAAGGAGAATCTGGGTCCGAGTGCATGGAGTCTGGGGGGAGATGTTTAGCTCAAGCTGACTTGGGCAGGAATGGAGAGTGGGCAGGGCTGGAGTTGGCCTTGGCCTTTTGATGTAGAAGTGATGTCCCAACGTGCTGACCCCTGACACTCACCAGGGTCCAGGGTTCCTCCTGGCATCTTCGATAGTAGAACTGGCAGACCATGTCCTCCTGATGGGACAGCCAGGTGGGTGGAGTCCAATGGACAACAGTCTCCAGGGGCTCATCCTCTGAAAACTCCAGATCCGGGCACAGCCAGGGGGCGTCCAGCTTCACTAGGGATGGGGCAGCCATGGGGCACTGAGCCAGGGCCTCCAGGACTGCCCACCCCACACAGCGAGCCCTCTCACCACATGTTACCTCGGGTTGCCAGGTTCACGGAGATTTGGGGCCAGAGAGGCCTGCCTGCCTTGGTCCCCCAGACAAGAAGCGTGTCAAACTCGGTGAATTGTTCCCGTGGGATGATCACCCAGCTCTGCCTGGCGGGCACTGCCACGACCTGGGATCTGTTGAGATGGCTGTGGGACGGGGGTACATTGGGCTGGCCTTGGAGGCTGGCACAGAGGCGTGCAGGGTCTGAGAGATGTGGGTTTCAAATCCCAGCTCTGCTGATTCAGTGCTGTGTGACATTGAGCCCTGAGGCTCTTAAGTCTCGGTGCCTCAGATTCGTCAGCTATCATATGATGCAGTACACCGAGAGGATCAGGGGAGGGGACCCCTAATAACCTTGGGGTACCGTCTGTGTTAGAGAAGGTGATACACGTTAGGTTACCATCATGGATTGAATTGTGTGCCCAGCCAGTGTGTGGGTTATAAACCCTACTCTCGGCCCATGGCAGAGGGAGTCCTGGTGTACTGTCAGTTAAACACTCGGCTGTTATCTGTAAGGTCAGTGGTCCAAACCCACTCCAAGAGAGAAAGATAAGGCTGGCTGTTCCCCTAAAGATTTATGGTCTCTGAAACCCTAAGGAGCAGTTCTATGGAATTCTATGGGGCCCCTTCCATTGCCATCAAGTCCATTCTAGCTCCCTAGGATTGACTAGAACTGACTCTGTGGGCTTCTGAGACTGTGACTTGCCAAGAGTAGAAAGCTTCCTCTTTCTCCCATGGAGCAGCTGGTGGTTTTAAACTGGTGACCTTTGGGTTGTTAGCATCCCAACTTGTTACCCACTCAGCCACCAGGGCTCCCTAGGAGTCTTAATCAAGTGAAAGGGTTATAATGGTTATCAATGCGATACAATCCTATTTGAGAATGGGCTGCCATATATATATATATATATATATATATATATATATATATATATATATATATATATATATATATTTAGGTGAGATTCCTGTAGAGTATGCCTGGAATCAGTCTCTCTTAACCTGCAAAGTGAAATTCAATGACATCGCTTCTTGGCCTTTGGGCTAAGATCAGTGGTAGAAACTCAGTGCCAGTTAGCAGCAGAGATGGGGCAGGATAGATGCTGAGACTTGAGGGCACGTGACATCAACGGGCAGAGTGTTGACAATGCCGGAAAGAAGCAGCTAAAGAAGATGGAGGGAGGCCACAGAGTCGCTGGATCAAGAAGAACGAGTCGAGATACAGTCATTTCCAGAGGTAGCATCTGAGCAAGAACCGGTGGTATTGAAGGCAGAACTCCAAGCTGCACTGAAGGCAGTTGGAAAAACAGGGTCCTAGGAACCCCTGGGACCAAAGGAAATGTTTCTACAAATTGATGCAGGGTCACAAGCCCTCGCTCGCCAAGGCCAAGGCGTGGAGAAGAACCAAGTGGAAGAGATCCCTATCTGTGCCCATTCCAAAGAACGGTGACTCAGAGAAATAATCAAGACCATATCATGAGGGCTGGAGGTCCCTGGTCAATGGTTACAGCAATAGATCCATAGGGAGCTGGATTCAGAAGAGACCATGGGGAAAAAAAATTTTAAAAATAAATTAAATAAAAATAAATAAATTTTTTAAAAAAAGAAGAGACCATGGGACAAAGGACACCCTTGCTGATGTCAGATGGATCTTGGCCAAAAGCAGAGAGTACGGGGGAGATGTTTACTTGTGCTTGAATGACTGGGCAAAAGTACTGGGACTGTGTGGATCATGACAGCCTATGGATAACAGTGGAAAGAGCAGGCCTTGCAGGAGACTCCATTGTGTTCCCGGGAAACCTGGGCAGAGGCAACGAGGCAGTCGTTCGAACAAAACAAGGAGACACGGCATTCGCGTCAAATTGGGAAGGGTGTGCAGCACGGTTGTATCTTTTCTCTATACGTAGTTTGCATTCTGAACAAATCAACTGAGAAGCTGGACTCAATGAAGAAGCATGCGACATCGGGACTGGAGGAAGACTTGTGCCAGCCTGTGATATGCAGATGGCACAGCCTGGCTCCATGCAAGCCAAGAAGGATTAAAGCCCTTACTTACTGATGAAGGTCAAAGACGACAGCAAGCACAGCAGTGCCACCCAAACAGAACAATTTTAACCAGCCCAGGAAGGTGAGACTGCAAGTTCCTTCAGGTGATGTACCCCTACCCAAGTCAATAGAAGTAAGACTTCACCCTGCCCCCCCCCAAAAAAAAGAATTTCAATTACAACACACAAGTGGACCAAGAGACAACATGATGAACAACAGAGGGAAGATGGAAGTGTTCCAGGATTTCAATTCACTTGGCTCTACCGCCAGTGTTCATGGAAGCAGCAGTCAAGAACTCAGACGGCATATTGCACTAGACCAGTCTGCCGGACACGACCTTTTGAAAGAGTAAAAGACCCAAGATGTGACTTTGCGAACGAACGAGCTTACTCATGTCATCGTATCTTCAATCACCTCCTATACGCGTGCAAGCTGGACGGCGAATATGGAAGAATGGAGAAGAATCGGTGTCTTTGGTTTAGGATGTTGGTGACTATCGAAAGTACCACGGACTGCCAGGAAAACAAACAAACAAAAAAGTCTGGGAAGAAGTGCCCCCAGAATGTTCCTTAGAAGCCAGGGTGGCAAGGACCCCTGTACTTTGAACACGTATCGGGAGAGACCCGATCTCTGCGAAAGCAGAGAGCCAGGGAAAAGGGGGCAGAACCTCCATGAGCTGCATTAGCATAGCAGCTGGGAGAATGAACTTCACCAGAGCCGTAATGGCGAGGGTGGCTCAGGACCAGTCAGAGTGGCTTTGCAGGGTTGCTATGCGTCGGAAGTGACAGCAACACACAATCGCACAAATCCGTCCCCCCACCAGATGGCAGCGTGCACTGAAAGTGGGATGGGAGCTTTCTACTAGATTCCAGAGGTTAAAAATATAAGTCGACATGCTACATCCCATACATCATGAACTGGTTGAAAGGCAGCAGCTCTAGATAATGAAGATCTCTAATACACATTTGCATTTGTTCCATTATTCAAGCACAAAATTTTCATATTTAGTGGGTCAGGCCCTGGTCTATAAACTTGGGATAGAGCTAGGGCCCAAACAGACTAAGCCCCACGCTCTGGGTCTGCAACACCAAGGGTGAGTTCCACGTGGGCTGATAGTAAGAGATTCTAAGCTCAAGGACGAAGAGAAGAAGACGGTGTGGTGGTGGAGCAGGTTGAGTGAGAGGGTGGTCAAGAAATAAACGCCTGAGACAGTGAGTGGGGAGAACTTTCCAGGCAGAGGACGCAGGCAGAGCAAAGGCCCTGAGGCTGGTCCATGGCCTGGTTTATTGGAACACTGCAGAGGCCAGAATGGTCTGTGGCCCCAGGGCGGACATGGGCTTTTGCCTGGAGGCCGGTGGGAGCCATGGAGGGTTCTAAGTAGAGGAGGGTAGTGGCCTGACTCACTCCCTCACTCACTCCCTTAGCTGCTGGGGGAGGAGGGGATGGAAACACACTGGGAGGGGGTGAGAGTAGGGTCTAGGCAGAGGCCATTGCATTGATCCAGGTGGGAGATCCTGGGGGAGGAGAGGCTGGATCTGGATGGGGATGAGGGTGGTGGGCAGAAGTACCAGATTCTGGATAACATGCAAGATGGAAGCTCCTGAGTTCAGTGAGGGAGCAGACATGGAGGAGTCAGCAAGACGAAGACTCTCCCAGGTTTGGAACTGAAAGGTTTAAAACGGAGGCTTGATCAAGAAGCGAAATGAACACCTGCCAAGAGTAGGCAGGGCTGTGGAAACACTGACAGGTAATGTGAAACAGTGTATCTGCTGTGGAAACAGACTAGCAATTTGTGGAAAAGTTCAACAGTTACCATGTAACCCAGCAGTTCTCCTAGGTCTCTACCTCAAAGAATTGAAAACAGGTGTTCAAACAGACACAGCCATCCCTAAAGGCCAAGAGGTGAGAACCGCCCAGACAACCGTCAGTGGATACAGGAAAAGTGGTATCTTCACATCAGGGACTCTTACTTGGCCAAGAAAGGAATGAGTGACGTACTGGTCCGTGCAACAGCATGGCGGACACGACACTGCATGAAAAGAAGCAAGACACAAAAGGCCACCAAGTGCATTCATCTGAAAGGTCTAGAATAGCCAATCCATAGAGACAGAAAGCAGATTCGTGACTGCCCGGGGGTGGGGGGCAAGGGGAGAAAGGGGGTGGGGGAGGGAGTGGCTACAGTGTGAGTCAGTGGTTTCCTTGGGGGATAAGGAAAACAAATGTTCAAAAAGAAAAGAAAAAAAGAAATGTTCGTAACTCGATAAAGCCTCCAGGCGATGCTTGCACAACCTGGTGAATGTCCCAAATGGCAGTCTTTCCCTTTAAAATGATTCTTTTTAATGGATTATGAATTTTGTCTCATTCAGGTAAGTTTTCTTTCAGAAGAGTCCCTTAACACGTGGGTGGGTGTGGTGGTGGCTGTTTACCCCAGTGATAGAAATTTTCAAACGGGACCTGGCTAACCCCTCAACCCCCACCCGTGAAAAACCCTTAGACCTCATTCCCACCTTTCGGGGCCACTTCTACTCCTCCATGACTTAGCAGCATTTGAACTGGGAAACTTCCAGGGGTGATGCATCTTTAAGGGGTGCCTGTCTCCCTCATGGGCTGAGACCCGGGAGGACAAAGGTTTCTGTCTGTCTCTTTTCAGGCTACTGCACTGCCAAATGCACACAGGTCTTTTCAGGTGCGCAGAGAAGCTAGGTTATCAGCCAGCCTAAGGTCACCCTGCCGGGAAAGCACCTCTTAATCTCCATGAATTTAATTCGCTGGACCTTCAGAACCGTTTCTGTGATGAGCATCATGTAATGGGACGACATGCGGACTCACAGAGGAACTAGTGCTTCGTGGTACAAGGGCTTGGAGTTGGAGGGGCGACAGGGATCAGGACCCCATCCCCCTGATGCCTGTTTCCCATGCTCCCTGGAGTACTCACTATTTCTGGCTCTGGAAGTGCACCGCGGAGGGGGCGCCCGGGTCTCCCAGAGGCTCCCAGGAGCAGTTCAAATCCCTGGAGGCGCCGGCTCGGTAACACTGCATCCTCGGAGCAGGGTTGCCTGGAAGGACCCCCCGCCGCCCCCATGTCACTGCCCAAGCTGGCCGGCCGCTCGCTCCCGGGTCTCGGATGGAAGGGACCCGCGCAGGAGTGGGGCGTGGGGGCGCCCCTACTCCGCTCCAGGACCACACTCCGCCCTTCTGCGAGTGCCTGCCACATCCTGTCGCTGCCCCCACCCCACGCACCCCACCAGCTCGGGGTTCCCCAGCTCCGGTGGCTGGCAGCTTCGAAGGGGTCGGAGGGGCGGCGTCGGGACCACTCTGTCTGCAGACTTTTTAGCGGACGGGTGGGGGGCACTTACACAAAGGGGAGGACGGCGGCCGAGCGCCCCAAGCGGGAGCCCGGCAGACTCACCCTGGGGATGCGTCCGGCGCCACAGCAGAAGCAGCAGGGGCAGCAGGCGGAAGGGGACGGCCAGGACCCCCTGCATGGCGCCCCAGCGCAGCCGGCCAGGTGCCCCGGGCACCTTCGCTGGCTCGCGGCTCCCGCCGGAGGCGGCCGCCGCGGGAAGCAGTGTCGCCGCCCCCCACCCGCCTCCGTACCTAGCTTCGCTCGGTCCCCGCCCCTTCCCCTTGAGGGAGGAAAGTCCCGAGGCATTGGGCTGGGGAATGGAGTGCAGAAGCCACGTGTGGGGGGCGCCGAGGGCGAGGTGGCCTCCCCAGCAACACCAACACACCAACACACACACAACACACAGAGGGGCTAAAAGTCCTTCTACACTTTTATTAGCCTCCAGGGTAACAGACTTTTGTGGGAGGTTGGGGAGCCCGGAAGGGGGCGTGTGGAATGGGAGGGCATGGGAAAGGAGGTAGCTAGGGGCGTCAGGGGGCAGGGATACCCTATGGGTAGCTGCCCCATGGAGGGCTGGACAGAGAGCCAGCTGGCTCAAAACTGAGACCATGTCTGGTATGTGGCCCAGCGTCCCTCAGGGTGGAGCCCACTCCTCCTCAGGGGCCGTGAAGGGCTGATGAATGGAGAATCCAGGCGAGTGGACTTCAGGGGGCCGTCCCTCTGCTGGCTGGCCCCCGAGTTAGCAGAGGCTGCTGATTTCATTCTTGCTGCAGCCCCACCGGCAGCAATTGTGGGAGAGGCCACCCAGAACATCACGGCCACCCCGCAGAGCACCCGGGGTTCCTGGCCAGCCGGGCCGGCCCCCATAGAAGGCTTGAGGGGACTTGGTCAGGGCCATCCATTCGCTGGAGGACACTGCGTCGTCCAGCTCACTGGCCAGGCCGTCCGAGTCTGCTTCAGCGTTTGAGAAGGAAACGGCTGCAAAAGATGAGTTGTGTTAGTGCTTGGGCCCCTCTCTGGACTGGTCTGGCTGCTTCTCAGTTCTTCTGTGGTTTCCTCTTCTGTCAAATGCTTTCTTCCAATGGGGACTGGGTTCAAATTCCAGCTCTGCCACCGATTCCAATGGGCAGGTTATTCAACCAACCTGAGCTTGACTTTCCTCTCTTATCGCCCACCCCCCACCTCCAACTCCTGCACTACCCAAGGAGCCCTGGTGATGTAGTAGTGGTTATGAGTGGTTATGCACATGTGGGGCTTCGAACCTCCAGGTCGGCAGTTTAAAACTACCAGCCTCTCCTCCAAAGAAAGACGAGGCTTTCTACTCTACTCTCACAAAGATGTAGCCTCCGAAACCCACAGGAGTATGTAGCCAGGCTGAGGAAACATGAATGGGAGCTCTCTGAGTTGGAGAGTAAGCAAGTGCCTTTGCTTCTCTTAGCCTGGGGTGGCGGTGGTGGAGGTGGTGGTGCTGGTGGAGGTGATGGTGCTGGGGGGGGGGGGGGAGGAGGAGGAGAGGGTTGGCTGTTGAATAGGGCCAATAACTCCCACCTTCTTGGGCTTTATAGGGGTACATGTTTTTTGTGGTCGTTAACCACAAAAAAACTGAGACCATGTCTGGTATGTGGCAGATGCCCTCCTCAGTCTGTTGATGACTGGGCCCACACCTAACTGTGTGCCAGGCACTGGTTTAAGCACTTCCGTGGATGGGCTCCTTCCTTTATTCTTTTCAGTGTCAATGTTATGAGGTGAAGCTGCCACCTCATTTCCCAGGTAGGAAACAGACACCTAAGAGGTGGAATAATGTACAAGGACATGCAGGTATTGTATTGAAGAGCGGCTGTTTGAACACACACACACACACACACACACACACACAGAGCCATGTGCTTCTATACCTCTGTCTCATCACCAACATCTATTTCCTGCCAGGCTTCCGCCCCTGTTGACACCAGACTTCCTGTCCCCTACCTTCCCCAGACCGAGCCCCTTATCCTGCATAAACCATGGCCTTATCTGTTCTGACACAACTATGTCACTAAACAACGACTGTCCTTCCTGTGTCCCATAGACCCCAGGGCTCCGACCGAGGAAGTCACTTTTAGGAGAGATACCAATTTGAAAGTGAAGCCTGGCCCCAAACCCTATGGCGGCCCATGTGTCGCCTGCCCCAGAGGACTGCCCCATAGTGGCATCCCCTGGAGTAGGGCAAACCCTTCTCAACACAGGTAGAGATGTGCTGGGACATCTGGCCCATCATCCCCTGTGCCCTTGTGAGGCTGGACTGCTCTCCCAAGCTGGGTGTGGGAGGCCCCTGGCCCCGAGTCCCTGCCCTCATCTTTGTCTCTGGATCCTAGGGCCCAACCTGCCACCTGGCCCCCACCTGCCCAGCCTCACCTATAGCTTCGTCGGTCAGGATGTCCGCCCGTCTCCACCGGGAGCCTCCGCAGATGAAAATGACCGCTCGGATAAACTCGCGGCCACAGAGCTTCACGCCGTAGGGGGCCGCTCTGGCCTCGGCCTGCAGCCACAGCTCCCCGGCCAGCACCCACACGGCCAGCAGCAGCAGCAGCGTGCGCTTGGTCATGCTGGACAGAAGAGCCTCCGACCCAGGAACAGGCTCCTGCACTGGCAGCTTCTGCGGGTGGCGATTCCACTGCCTCTGGGCACCCCCATTTATATCTCCTGGCCTCCCCCCACTTGTATGCAGGAGTTGAGTGACCTCCTTTATCTCCCTCAGCACAGGAGAGATGAGCATGCCCCCCACCCCCGAATCTGACTTTTCCCATTCCGGGACCAAGAGATAACCTTTCACCAGGCACAGAGTGATGTGGCCAGCTCATTGGCATCTTCCACGCAGACAGGCGAGAAACAGTCTCATTTCAGACCCAGCCCAACTCCCGACCCCACAAAGCTGAGTGAGGGGGCACAGCCAGACCCTGTCGGGTGGGCCTCCAACATCTCTTCTGTAAATTATAAATGAAAATACATGAATAAAGATAGTAATCAAAGCAGTAGCAGTGAGCGCTCCACACACACCCCCCCCGCCCCCCGCCCAGTACAGGCTACGGGGCCAACAACCGATGACAATGGGACTCAGCGTGGAGCCAGCATTAGAAAGTCCTGGGGGAGCTGATTAAAACACGGATTTCTGGACCCCCATCTCCTGCAGAGCTGGGATTCCATAGGGCCGGGGCACCCAGCAGTCTGTATTTCTAGTATTTTCCCCGGGGATGCTGCCCCTCCCTGGGGCAGACTTTTCTTCGAAAGCATGCTTAGTGTCTGTAAGAGAACATCTCATTCCAACATCTTTTCCACATCTAATTCAGCGCCTGTCATCATTATTATGTTAGGCAGCCATCGCCCCCTCAACCGTCTCTAAGTTTTTTCATTCCACAGTCAACCGAACGGGCTCCAAAAGGCAGCATTTGCCCAGGGAGAAAGCTCAGAAGGCCGGACAGGGTAGGGCTGAAGGAAACACGGACCAGGAGACACAAAAGGAAAGTGGGAGGGGCGAGGTTCCATCGTGGGGACTGCAGTGGATGGCACAAAGCAGACAGTGTGGACAGGAGCATGGAGAACCAAGGTATTTGCTCCACACAGGCTCAAGTCACAATGCAAACTTGGAACCAGCAAAAGGTCAGCTAGCTGAAGTCTCGCCGCCCTTGCCTAAGGCCCATTCTGGCTACATTTCTTCTCAGCCTAGTTTGTATTTAAAAAGTGGTACCCAGATCCATAGAAAGGAAGCCTTTTAGTATTAGCATTATTTTATCCTTACCCTCCAACAGAGCCTCCCCTAAGCAGTGATGCCCATCGATCAACGTTTGTGTCTACACCTGTATGGGTTTGACTGACACAGAAGTCAGAGACCACTTTCCCTCAGTGGTTTGATGACATTAAGGAGTTGCGCCCCCAAACGCCACAGTCCAGTTTCGGACATTTCTTCATTCTCCGTGCTTGTATCAGCTCCCCGGGACCCCGCCACCCCTCCGAGCCCAGCTCTAAGGAACCGTTTCTCTCGTTCCTATCTCTGCAGATGTCATGCATGGATTTTCAGGGGTTGAGAATGTGCCCAGCCAAACCATCACCCCTTCAGCAGGCCCTTCCGGTACAACTCACTCACCCTGACTACTCTCTGGGGCTCTCAGCCTCCGCTTCCCCCACCCCCTCTTCCCCCCTGATAGCAGGTTAAGGCTCCAGATCTAATCATTGATGTAGTCACTCTGGTCCCTTATACTGGCTGCCATCGAGTCAACCCCCTGTGGGCTTCCAAGAGACTGTAACTGCTATGGGAGTAGAAACCCCAGCCTTTCTCCCTCAGAGCTGCTGGTGGTTTTGAACTGCTGACCATGCGATGGCAGCCCAATGCGTCATCAGTACACCACCGTGGTCCTCAAGCAAGCACAGTGCTATTAAGCCAGGCTTTTAAGAAGACCTCCCGGGGGTGTTTTTGCCTTAGGAGTGAAAAATGACCTCAGGATCCTTGTGCAGAGCTTTATCCACCCTCTAGGGATCCAGAAGGTCTGGGTGCCATTCGAAGCCCAAAGGTCTGTTCCTGCATCCTCACCAAACCACGCCCCTACCTTGCTTTGATCAGATGTCTTCTCTAGAATCATAGGCCAAGACTGTGTTCCGTGATGGTCGTCAGGCCCTCTTTCAGTTTCTTCTCCCTTGCTATTGTAGACACAGCATTCCAATCCCCTTTCTCTTCCTGACTCCCCTTCGTCTCCGGGTAAATGGAGACCGGTGGTTGTACCTTGGTTGGGGTCGCTACACATTTGGCTAGTCAAGGTATTTCACAAGGAGCCCAATTGGTGGCATAATTGGGCTACTCATCACAATGTCAGCAGTTCAAAGCCAACAGCCATTCCCAGGGAGAAAAAGGAGGCTTTTTCTTCTCATAAAGAGTTACACTCCTGCAAATCCACAGGGGGCACTTCTACCCTGTCCTATAGGGTCACTAAGAGTCAGCATCGATGCGATACACAGAGTGAGCCTGTCTCCAGCATCCATGCTCTCCAAGGGAAATTGGTTTTAGGATAAAAATTAAAAATTAAAAAAAGGTTTGGCTGTCTATAATCTATCACCAAGGAGCTGTAATGTGCTGGTAAGTGTTTCCTGATGAGCTTCACAGACTAAAAGGCCCTGATTGGTCAAGATGTTGTGTCTCTAGCTGATTTTAAGCTTCTGGTGTGATGCCGACTGACTCCCCACATTCCTGAGGAGATTAGCAATTGACTCTCACAAGCCAGTGTGAGTGGACGACCCGTAAACCCGCTGGCATGTAAAAACATGCATGAGTTAAAGAATCGTTGTAAGTGGAACACCTGAGTCAGTCCCACTGGGGCCAAGAAAGAGGATGTGGCAGCACTGAAATCACCAACCCCCACCTTCCCAAGCATGACCTTTTCCCCCAGCCCCAAAGGGTAACCTCTAACTTGACTCTTGTTAACCGCCATTGTGTTGACTCTCAACGCCTGGTGGCTGTGTTAGGCCGGGTTGACTAGAGAAGAAAATCCAGCGACACTCACATATGTGTAAGAAAGAGCTTTAGATCAAGAAATAACTAGATATTGAGAAAACATCCCAGTCTAATGCGAGCCCAGAAGTCTGATACTAGCCCATAAGTCCCTCTGCAGACTCACGCAGCCACATGCAATGATGGGGATTGCAGGAAGATCACAGGCTGGTGGGTGCAAAGTCTTGTGGATCCAATGGACGCGTCTCCAGGGCTCTAGAAGCTACCAGGATCAGCCAGCAGGAAGGTGAAGGCAGAGAGGGACAGGGCCATTGCCAGGGCTCTCCTTAGAAGGCCACGCCCACAAGGAGGCACCATCAGGCTGTGACCTCACTGACAGACTAACCTCCACCCCTGCACTTTTCTATAGCTTCAAATTGACATGAAATTATGTAACTACCACCGGGACCCCATGCACAAGGAATGAAATGCTGCCCGCTCCTCTGCCATCCCTGTATTGATTGCAGATTGGATCCGTGCGGACCACAGAGTTTTCACTGGCCAATCTCTGGTCGATTTCCTCCTGGCTTGGAAGCAATAGGCCAGCTTCTACTGATGGTAGGTGGTGGCTGCGTATGAGCGGCATTGGCTGGGAATGGAAGCCAGGTCTCCACGCAGAGGATGAACATACGACCGCTGAACCACCTCGGCTCTATCTTGACTTGAGTCAGCATCATTTCTTCACTTTTCACTACAGTTTCCGCACCCGTGTCCACCAGGCTAAGCGATGCTGTGAAGGTTTCCGTCCATACTTGCTGTGGGTTCCTTCCAAACACCACACGTTCAAACATGTCTCCGCGATGAGTGGATGGATGCACGCAAATGAGCTCAATCGAACAGTGACTTCCAAACGCGTCTTCTGGGTCCCTTAACTTCAAAGCAGAGAGGTCAGCTCAGAAGGTTATGGGAACGGAGCTATACCAAGGGCTCAAGCAGGAAAACAAAAACAAAAAAACATTTTGAAAGTGATGATGGCAACCTATGTACAAATAAGTTTGATACAATTGATGTATGGATTGTCATAAGAGCTGTAAGAGCCCCCAATAAAATTATTTATTTATATTTTAAAAAAAGGTTATGGGCACTGCTTTTTGGGGGGATTCCAAGAGAGTCATTGTGTTGGTCTGGGTAGACTAGAGAAACAAATCCATGGACACAACTACGTGTATAAGAAAGAGATTTATGTACAAGAGCAATTGAACATTGAGAAAGCATCCCAACCCAGTCAAGTCCAAGTCCATAAGTCTGATACTAGCCCATATCTCTGATACCAATCTATAAAGTCTTCTTCAGACTCACGAAACACATGCAATGATGCCGAATGCAGGATAATCACAGGCCAGTGGGTAGAAAGTCTTTGGATCCGGTGGTGTGAGCATCTCAGCGCTGGCAGGGGTCTCTACGTGGCTTCCCCGGCTTCAGAGGTTTAGTTGCATCAAGGTGGGACCATGTGGCTTCTCCAGCTCAAGGCACTAGCATAGTTCCATGTGCCTTGTCAGCTGCAATGTCTCCCACGGAGTGAAGTAGTGAGAGTCTCTGATGCCTCCAAGGAGGAACATACCGGATTTCCCAGAATGCTCAGAGGCCTCATTGGCTATGATCTGATTGACAGGTTAGACTCCACCCCTACAGTCTTAATCCTCAAATTGACAAATGATTATGTAACTACCACAATCATGTTGATAGATTTTTTAAAGGGGGGTGGGTTTCTTCTCTGAGGAAGTTTTAAGAAAATGAGGAGCTGCATTGGTGAGGAAAAGTCTGGGCAAGCTGCACTGAGGGATTATTGTCCTTCCCCACCAGGACAATTGTCTATTCTTTGAGGATAGCAAGGGGTGTCTTAAGATAATTTCTTGGGGAAACCATCCCTCAACTGCTCTACAACTCTGATCTTGTCCCTTTAGACTTTCTTTTTGTTCCTCCAACTCAAAGAACATTTCAAAGGAACAGCATCCAAGCCCCCCAAGAATGCCCAAACTGTTTGGGGGGGTCTCACGAATCCAAGCACTGAGAATTCTTCAGGGAAGGGCTAGGGAGATAGAAACACTGCCTTCCGGAGCGTCAAGACCGGGATGGAGGATACATTGAACAACAGCTGCTTCACAATGAAATGTTTTTTGTTTAATAAAGGTTGAGCTTGTCACAATAGTTTTTTTTTTACTCAGTCTCATATATTCCCATGACACACAACTCAGTCTGGCTCTTTCTCTCTTATTTTTAAAAGATTGAACTTTTGATCAAAATATGACTCACCCTCAGAAAGCGTCATGAATCATAAGTGAACACCTTGAAGAATTTTCAGAAGCCAAACCAACACCCGTACCTTCCATCCAAGTCAAGACACAGAACGTTCCCAGCGTCCACTCAAGGGAAAGAGAGTGGTGAATTTCACTCCGTACTGGGAGGATCATCAAGAAGTATTTGTGAAGCACCCCCACCCTACAAGAATTCATACATTATTCATTAATAAATTAAAAAACATGGGGGGAGATACGCTGAGCATATGCAAATATCATGCTTCCATTTACATTTTCACCCACCAAGTTTGTATGTGAAAGTTGGGTGTTGGATCGGGGAGACTGGAGAAGAATGGATGTGTTTGAATGAGAGTGCTCACGGGACGAACACTAAAAGGACCACGGGCTGCCACAAGAACCAACAGCTGACTTGGAAGATGCACAGTCAGGATGCTCCTGAGCGGCAAGGCTGGTGAGGCTTTGTCTCAGGTGCTTTGGACCTGTTATCAGGCAGAGGCCAATTCCTGGAAAAGGACATCCTGCTTGGCAAAGAAGACAGTCAGCAAAATCGGGAAGATCCTGGAGGAGACAGATTGACACGGTGGCTGCAGCCACAGGCTCCAATGTAAAATGCAGGAGGGGTGCCGCAGGACCAGGCAGCATTCCCTTCTGCTGTCCATGGGGTCCCCTGAGCAAAAACCAAGCCTGGCACCTATCAGAGAAGCTGCCCACAACAATTATTCTTTTTTTAAAAAACATTTTATTAGGGGCTCATACAACTCTTATCACAATCCATACATATACATACATCAATTGTATAAAGCACATCCATACATTCTTTGCCCTAATCACTCTCAAAGCATTTGCTCTCCACTTAAGCCCTCCGCACCAGGTCCTCTTTTTTATTGCCCCTCCATCCCCACTCCCCCCTCCCTCATGAGCCCTTGATAATTTATAGATTGTTATTTTGTCATATCTTGCCCTATCCGGAGCCTCCCTTCCCCCCCTTCTCTGCCGTCCATCTCCCAGGGAGGAGGTCACATGTGGATCCTTGTAATCAGTTCCCCCTTTCCAACCCACTCACCCTCCACTCTCCCAGCATCGCCCCTCACACCCCTGGTCCTGAAGGTATCGTCCACCCTGGATTCCCTGTGCCTCCAGCTCCCATATGCACCAGTGTACAACCTCTGCCCTATCCAGTCCTGCAAGGTAGAATTCAGATCATGGTAGTTGGGGGGAGGAAGCATCTAGGATCTGGGGGAAAGCTGTGTTCTTCATCGGTACTACCTCACACCCTGACTGACCCATTTCCTCTCCTAAACACCTCTATGAGGGGATCTCCAATGGCCGACACATGGGCCTTGGGTCTCCACTCTGCACTTCCCCCTTCATTCACTATGGTATATATATTCTTTTTTTTTTTTTTGCATGATGCCTTATACCTGGTCCCTTGACTCCTCGTGATCGCACAGGCTGGTGTGCTTCTTCCATGTGGGCTTTATTGCTTCTGAGCTAGATGGCTGCTTGTTCACCTTCAAGCCTTTAAGACCCCAGACACTATCTCTTTTGATAGCCGGGCACCATCAGCTTTCTTCCCCACATTTGCTTATGCACCCGTTTGTCTTCGGCGATCGTATCATGGAGATGTGCAGCCAATGATATGATTTTTTGTTCTTTGATGCCTGATAACTGATCTTTTTGGGACCATGCGATCACACAGGCTGGTGTGTTCTTCCATGTGGGCTTTGCACAACAATTATTCTTCTGGGGCTCGCCTCACTACGAGTTTCAATGTATGTTTTCCCTGGTACATTTCCAATTCCTTATCATTTGGAATTATGTTTAAAAGAGCTCCCAGGTAGCCCCTGAAGTCGTCTTACAGCGTCTCTGGTGGAGAACTTTTGTCCTGAGACTCTCCAGAACTCTGTGGGAACAGAGCTGAGAGAGGAAGCCTAGAGGGCCGGCTTTGTGTGAGTTAGGGGAGGACAAACCTCAGAAAAAGAAGGTGAACAGCATCAATCTCACGGCATTGTGCCAGCAGAAAAGGCGGATTGGTGTCTTCTGTGTAGGTTCTCAACAACAAAACAATTTAAGAAACAAAAGAAGAAGTGCCCTCCATTCGCCCAGTCATTGACTGACTGGTCAGGAAGGGCCATTTTATCTCCTGGGTTATAATCCAGGACTCTTGTTAGGTACGCCCTCATGAGGGCGCTTTCAGATGGGCTAGGAGACAAGCTGTCCTTTCTGAGATGGTCCCCCTTCACCACCCCTTCTGTTTTTCTTAGTGTAAAAAGAAGATGTCGTGAAGTCTTAAATGGGAGGAGGACAAGGTACCTAGAGGCATAGCATCCAGAGAGGGAGACCATTAGCCCAAGGTCATAATGGTGTCCAAGTGTTGACTGAGTTCCAGGGCTTTAAAAAGGACATGAGAGATCAAAGAGAAAACTGGCACAAAGATATGGTTGGGGGCAGAGCCATACCTCTTAGTTATTGGTGGAACTCCCAAAATGGGATTGTTGGGGGGAGGGTGTAATGATTGGGATCCATATAGTATGCTAGACAGAGGAGTTTATAATATTGGTCCTGGGGCTTTCTCCAAGGCAGTCAGGTCAGGATTCAAGGCTCTGGGACCCTCCGGTATGGTGATTCAGTCAAGGATATGTAAGGTTTGGGGGTCAGGTTTACCTCAGTTCTTGCTAAGCAGCACTGAAAGCATTCACATGGCAGAAGCACTTTTGTAAATCCAGGTAACCGTTATGCGGGAAAGGGAAGTTACAGGCGTTCCATTCTCAGGACACGCTGTCCTTGGGAAGTGGGCAGGACGGGTCACAATGGCCACCCAGAACTCATTGACAAGGCACACAATTTAAGGAAGTTTATTGGGGAAGTTAAGAGGTTACTGGGTTAGTCTGGGTAGGGTAAAGAAACAAATCCATGGACACACATATGTGTATAAGAAAGAGATTTATATACACGAGCAATTGAACATTGAGAAAACATCCCAACCCAGTCCAGTCCAAGGCCATAAGTCTGATATTAGCCCATATGTCCGATACCAATCTATAGAGTCCTCTTCAGACTCATGAAATGCATGCAATTAAGCCAAATGCAGGATGACCACAAGCCACTGGGTACAAAGTCTTTGGGGCCAGTGGTGGTGTAAGCATCTCAGCGCTGGCAGGGGTCTCTCTGTGGTTTCTCCAACTTCTGAGGTCTGGTTGCATCCAAGTGGCTTGTCTTCTGCCATGTCTCCCAGGAAGTGGCAGAGAGAGAGAGGTGTCTTCCGCCTCCAAGGAGGAAGTACCAGATTTCCCAGAATTCTCAGGAGGAGGCCATGCCCACACAGAAGTCTCATTGGCTATCTCCAGGTTGACAGCCTAGACTCCATCCCTACACTCTGAATCCTTAAATTGACACCAGATTAGGTGCCCACTACAGTTACCACAGTCAGGATGAGCAAGCATGCAGGATACAGGCTTTGGTCCACGGCACCAGGACTCCTCAGCCAGCAGCCACGTCTCTTACCATTTTTCAGCCACTTGCTAGTCAGGCCTCTATCTGGTCCTCAGTATCCCAGCCACATGGCTTGTTGGCCTTTGCCTCCATGGATCAGGAAGCCAGCCCGCTTGTCTGTCGCTCTGTCGTACAGTTCCGTCATCTCGGGCCAGATGAGAAGGAACCCGGTGGCCTCGGCGCTCCTCCTGGGGTCTCTGTGCCACGGTCTCGTCTCCGATACAGCAGGTCTCGCAGCTTCTGCCACGACAGACAGAGATCTTGAATGTGTGTCCCCTATGGGGTTTCTCTTTATGGAACTGTTTCAAAGATGGCTCCTCTTTTTCGCCAGAGGGGTGGTCACAACACTGACCAATCCCTTTTACGTGTGTCACGCTGGCCCTGTTTACAGCGTCTCACCCAATCGTTTGGTGGGAGTTACAGCGAACCTGCTGAAGAAATTTCACTCTACCACCCAGCCCTGGTTGTGCAGTGGTTAGGTGCTTGGCTGCTTATGGAAAGGTTGGTGATTCAAGTCCCCCCTCCCAGGAATGATCTGGCAATTGACTCCTCCCTACAGATTTCAACCTCAGAAATGCTCTCAGGCCGTGCGACTATCCCAGAGCATCCTTATGAGTCAGCCTGGACTCGAGGACGACACAGGACCACACCACCACCTCATAGACAGTCGCTCTTAGTCTCTCCCTTCCCTCAGACCCTGGTCACCACTAATCTGACTGGGGATGTACCGACCTGGGACACTTCGTTATGAATGGAGTCAGACCATGTACGTCCTTTGGTGCCTGGTGCCTCTCCCTCACCCTGGTATTTCTAAGGATCATCCCATATCACAGCATGGATCAGGACTGACTCCTTTTCTCCCTGAATCATACTTCATTGCACAGATGCACCACCGTATGGCTACAGTGGCAAAGTGAACTTCCTAATTCAGAGCTCTGCCCCGATTTCTCTATAACTCCCGCCAAAGGACTAGGTGGGATCCTCCAAATAAGGCAGAGAGAGCATGCTTAACTCAGGGGTTGGTCTGCGTTGCCCCTCCCCTGGCTATGAGAAGAAGCAGGGACAGAGAATCCCTGAGGTCGTCAAGGAAGAACTTTCAGTGGGGTCTGTTGGAGCTCTCTGCCTGCCTGAAGTGGTGGAGGCTGTAGAGGCCATGCCCCAGAGAAGAGGCTGAGGCAAGGAGACCATGAAGCAAACCAGAAAAGCAGCCCCAAGCCCATGGGACTATGTGGCGCAGCAGCAGGCTTAGCTTCTTGACCCATGGAGACAGAAATCCCTGGGGGACTGAGAGAGAGAGGCTGAGGATCAGAGAGAGAGGCAGAGAAAGAAAGAGGGGGGGGGTGAGGTCCAGGTAGCATGGCAGAGGCCAGACCAAATCCAGGGATACATATGGTAGCCAACTAAAAAGGAGGGGGGTGGGAAGGGAAAAAAAGAAATGGGTAGCAGGGGAACAGGACACTAACCCACCCAAGGGTAAGGTATTGTTTATATCTCCACAGGGAAAGAGGGATCAGACTTCAACCTGGTGCTCCAAGATGTGAATGCAGCATACCAGCCTGAAGCAGGGAACCAGTAGAGAGGCCTGAGGGACCTGCCCCAGTCCCAACTACGTGGACAGCTGCCCCTCCCCCTAGAAGAATTCACTTCAGAGGACAGCACTGAAGCTGCAGCTCAGGGAGACGGACATGTCTGATCTGAGCACATAGGAGCAAATGAAGGGGAAGGAAGAGAGAGTGGAGCACATCCTGGCCCACCAAGCCTTGAGAACAATATCCCTGCTCAGAGCAGCAATGCACAGAGAGGACCATATGGCTGGCTCCACTACGAGACACAACATCCCTCATGACCCATAGCCCTACGGAGGACAACACTGGAGAGACAGTGTGGGAATTATGCCCGTTCTGACCACACCACACCGAGGCAAAACACTAAGGGTGTGCAATAGAACAGCAGACCAAGGAAGTCCTGAGGGAATACCAAAAATAGACTTTGGGGAAAGGGCATGACATCAGACTCAACTGGAAAACAATCCTAAAGGTCAACAAGCAGAACTTGAGCTATTTACATGCTTTTTTTGGTCATTGGTTTTGTTATCTTTTGTTGCTTTGTTTTGCTCTGTCTTGGTTTTCTGCATATTATTATCTATGGAGGTCTATCTAGATAAGATAGGTGGGATACATAATCTAGAGGAAAAAACAATAGGACCAACAGTTCTGGGGGGATATGGGAGAGGGGGAGGTGAGGGAAAGGAAGTGGTATTAACAAACACAGGGACAAGGGAACAACAAGTGATCCAAATCAGTGGCGAGGAGGGTGTAGGAAGCCTGGTAGGACTTGATCAAGGGCAATGTAACTGAGAGGAATTACTGAAATCCAAATGGAGGCTGAGCCTGATGATGGGACAAGAGGAAAGTAAAAGGAAATAGAGGAAAGAACTAGGAGGCAAAGGGCATTTATAGAGGTCTAAATACAGGCATGTACATACCTAAATATATATGACAATGGGGAAATAGATCTATGTGCATATATGTATAGGTTTAGTGTTAAGGTAGCAGATGGACATTGGGCCTCCACTCAAGAACTCCCTCAATGCAAGAATACTTTGTTCTTTTAAACTGGCATTCCATGATGCTCACCTTCCCAACACAGTCACTGAAGACAAAGAGGGTGCATAAGCAAATGTGGTGAAGAAACCTGATGGTGCCTGGCCATCAAAAGCTATAGCATCTGGGGTCTTAAAGGCTTGAAGATAAAAAAGCAGCCATCTAGCTCAGAAGCAACAAAGTCCACATGGAAGAAGCACACCAGCCTGTGTGATCATGAGGTGTCGATGGGATCAAGTATCAGGTATCAAAGAACAAAAACATCATACCACTGTGAATGAGGGGGAATGCAGAGTGAGGCCCTAAAACCCATCTGTAGGCAACTGGACATCCCCTTATAGAAGGGTCACAAAGAGGAGACCAGCCAGTCAGGGTGCAGTGTAGCAACGATGAAACATGTAACTCATCTAGTTCTTAAATGCTTCCTCCCCCACCAATTCTACCTTACAAATCCAGCTAGACCAGAGGATATATACTGGTACAGATAGGAACTGAAAACACAGGGAATCCAGGACAGATGAATCCCTCAGGACCAGTAGTGAGAGTGGCGATACTGGGAGGGAGGAGGGAAGGTGGAGTAGAAAGGGGGAACCGATTACAAGAATCTCCATATAACCCCCTCTGTGGGGGATGGACAACAGAAAAGTGGATGAAGGGAGACATCAGACAGTGTAAGCTATGACAAAATAATAATTTATAAATCATCAAGGGTTCATGAGGGAGGGGGAAAATGAGGACCTATATCAAGGGTTCAAGTAGAAAGCAAATGTTTTGAGGAGGAGGATGGCAACAAATGTACAAATGTGCTTGACACAGTGGATGTATGTATGGGTTGTGATAAGAGTTGTAAGAACCCCCAATAAAATGATTGAAAAAATAAAAAGAAAGAAAGAGAGAGAGAGAGATCTGACTGCTGGCCAGGGAGAGAGTGTTGCTTGAGACCAATGACTGTATCCTGAATGCTTTTCTGCTCCTGGGCTGTGGTAACCTGTTACCTTCCCTAATAAACCCTCATCATTGTGAATGTTGTCTTCTGGGGGTTCTGTGTGCCTATGAGCCCCAGGTTGTAGAAACCAACGGAAACGTAGGGTGTCATGAGAGGAACGGTTGGTGTCAGAACAGGGTAAAGAGAGATGGAGAGCGTGGGGGGGGGGTGTCTGATCCGTCTTGTGGCAATTGGCCTTGGGGCTGATGTGGGGACGGGACCTCCTTCTCCCTTGCGCAGTCCGAGGAGGTTAGCTGTGGCGCCTACCATTTGCTGGTCTGCCCATTCGCCCAGTGCCGGCCTTCGGGCTGTCGTGAACAGTGCTGCTCTGCGCATGGCTGGACGGGCTGTCGAATGAAGATAGCATTGCCTGCTACAATTTGGAAATCTTACAAAACCATCATTCTGAGGCTCTCTCAGAGAACAGAGTCACGGATGGTGACCAACCTATGAACGCACGGTATTCTTATTTATCTCCGTATGCTTATTCAAATAAAGGTCATGTCCACAGCTCCAGTCTAGCTCCATGTGGCCCATCCCAGCCTTTCTCCTCTACTGGCCTTCAAACTCCTTTCTCGGACGATGAGATACCTGGGGACCGTTTTATTAAACTAAACTAAACAAAATGGACAGAATCCAGCCTCCCAAAGTTTGTCTATAGAAAATCACGCAAACCTCCCTAATTCATCCAACAAACGCTTCAGGGTAGGTATTGTTAGGTGGTGAGACGGTTCTGGAAGCGGAGAGAGGAGGCCGTTGTACACACTGGGACAGGCTGTCCTAGATCCCACTGGGTCGATCCCTACTAAATGATGAATTTTATGCTGTGGGAATGTACCTGATCTCATCTGACATCCTTTGGACATGTTGTCAGGAGAGACTGGTCCCCAGAGAAGGGCATTGTGCTGGGGAAAGTGACGGGGCAGAGAAAGCGAGGAAGACCCCTGAGGAGATGGGTGGACACGAAGAGCGGCCACCATGGGTGTAGGCTTAGGGACCATTGCGAGGACGGCGCAAGACCGAGCAGTGTTTCCTTCTGTCATATAGTGGGCCGCTGTGGACTCATGGCACCTAACATCACACACACACACACACACACACACAACTTCCGGCAATGAGCAGGCCTATGCTAGAATCCCAGCTCCGCCCCTTCCCAGGTGGGTGACCCTGGGCAAGGGACTCAACCTCCCTGTGCCTCCGTTTCCTCAGCTATAAAACTCGGACTCTGCACATGCGTGGGCCCCATTGGACAACTGCCTCTGGCCCACAGTACGACACGCTAACTGTGTAATGTGATTCTGTTTGATACGTTCTTCCTGGAGCAGGCCTTTCTCCCCCCCCCCACCCTCCCCAATGCCCTTTTATTCACGACAGACTTCCTGGCCTAAAGTTGCTCTCTGGCCCCCTGCCCTGGCTAGAAGGCAGGGTCACACCTGATAAAACAGCTTCCCAAGAGCTGATGACTAATCTGCTGTCCCCTTGGCAGGCCTCTTTGTCACTCTCCAAGGGGGGCACCTGAGTCCTTCTCTCCCATTGAGTAGCAGTGCTGGCGGGGCTGAGGGACAAGCAGGGGCCCTGTGTGTGGCCTGACTGCCCACCCAGCTGGCTGAACCACAACCAGAAGCCCCCTTTGTGCCTCCTGCAGGATCCCTTCTGGGCCCAGCACAGCTGGGCTCGAATCCCAGCTCCTGCGCACCTTTGGCTGATGCCCGGCACCTCTCTGCGCTCATTGGGAAGACAGCAATCCTTCCCCATTCACAGAGTTGTTTGGGGTTTTCCATGAAATTGTGTGGCTCAGGCCCCCGAGAATGCAGAATGCAGCCATCATAATGGGTTGAATGGTGTCCCCCCTCCCTGGAAAATAAATCCACACCCTAACTTCTTGGAATCTGTAACTAAGGCCTCCTCTGGACAAAGGGGTCTTTGCAGGCAGGGTGAAAGGAGGGACTTTGAGACAGGATTGTCCTGGATTTCCCCCAACAAGCAAACTCACTGCTATGGGGTCAATCCTGATTCATGCTCATCCTATAGGACAGGGTAGAACAGCCCCTGGGGGTTCTGAGACTTTACGTCCTTATGGAAACAGAAAGTCTCATCTTTCTCCCAAGGAACAGCTGGTGGTTTCAAACTGCGCACCGTGTGGTTAGCGGCCAGTGTGTAACCACTATGCCACCAGGGCGCCCCCTGGACTTCCCAGGGGCCCTAAATCCAGAGACAAAACTGTGGCCATCAAGTCCCTTCTGACTCCTGGAGTCAGAAGTCATAGGTGACAGAATACAACTGAGCGTCTCAAGGTTTTCAATGGCTGATTATCCGGAGGCCAGTCACCAGGTCTTTCTTCTGAGGCATCTCTGCTTGAACTTGAACTTCCAGCCTATTGGTTAGCAGCCAAAGAAAGCCGATTACCTGCTTGCGCCCCCTCGTTCTCCCTGCCAGCGAGTCAATTCTGACTCATAATGACCCTCGAGGCCAGGGTAAAACTGCTCATGAGGATTTCTAAGACTGTAATCTTCACAGGAATAGAAAGTCCAGACTCCAAATCCAATGACAAGCATCTTTATAAGAGACAAAAGAGAAGACACAGAGAGGAGGTGAAGGCCACGTGAAGACTGAAGATTGGAGGGATGCTGCCACAAGCCAAGGAAGCCCTGGAGTCACAAGAAGCTGACAGAGATGAGGAGGAATCCTCCTTGAGAACACCGACCACAGGGTGCCTTCGGACTCTGGGTTTGCAGGATTGGGACAGAGTATACTTATGTTGTCGGCCACCCGCGTCAGGCTGGGTTCTCTAGAGAAGCAAAACCAGTGATACATAGACACACAGAGAGCAATTTATATTGAGAAAATGGCTCACACAGTTGTTGAAGTGAGTTGATCCTGGTCCAGTTCAACTCCATGAGCCTGAGGTTAAGCTGGAGGCTTCTCCTGACTGGCATGACTTGGGCAGTGGGGGTGGATGCAGAGGCACACGAATTCAAAGTCAGCAGGGCAGATGACAAGACAGACGGTGGTCTTGGATGGCTCCCAGGATTGAGAGGCAGTATGGCAGGCCATTGGCTCCAATCTAAAAAACTGGAGGCCAATGAGCCAAATGCAGGACACAGACCAGCAAGACGCAAATAAGATCCCTAGAGCTGACTTCTACTTGTAGAGGAAGTAGGTCACACATTCAAGGACCCTCAGCAGGGTCCTTGTGACCTGAATGAAGAGGCCGTCTGTCCTACACTCTACTTTTCCCACATTGCTTGGCTGCTCACGGCAGATCCCACCTCGGGGTCCATTCTATGATGTTAGCCAACATCACAGGGGATGCCAGCCAGCTGGGAACCCTGGCCCAGCCAAGTGGACACAAAACCTAACCAGCTCGCCACTCCAAAAGGAGTAACCATCTAGTCTATTTCGACGGTGCTCCATAAGGTTTTCCATGGCTGATTTGAGCCACCTCTGGATTGACTCGAACCTCCCACCTTTTGTTTAGCAGCCTGTGTTAGTTCGGGTTGACTAGAGAAACCAATCCAGAGACACTCAGGTATGTGTGTGTGAGAGTTTTATATCATAGAGCAATTGCATATTGAGAAAACATCACATGCTAGTCCAGATCAAGTCCATAAGTCTGATATTAGCCCATATGTCCAATACTACTCCATAAATTCTTGTTCAGACTCACATGCAACACATGCAATGATACTGAATGCAGGAAGATCACAAGCCGGTGGGTGAAAGATCTTGTGGATCCAGTGGCTCTGGAAGCATCTCAGCGCTGGTGCACCTCCTCCAGCTCTCCAATGTCTTAACAGCAGGAAGGTGAAGGAGAGAGAAAGAGAGAGAGAGAGAGAGAGAGAGAGAGAGAGAGAGAGAGAGAGAGAGAGAGAGAGAGAGAGAGAGAGAGAGAGAGAGGCTCTCATAGGCCTCAGCAAATCTCCATATGGTTTGTCAACCGGAAGACAAAGGCAGAGAGAGGAAATTCCCAGAATTCTCATGAGAAGGCCATTCCCACAAAGAGGCATCATCAGGCTGTGACCTGATTGACAGGCTAGACTCCACCCCTTCACTCTAATACCTTCAAGTTGACACGAGATTATATAACGACCACACAGCCCAAGGTGCTAACCATTTGCACCCCCAGGGATTCTGTAAACCAGGGGTTCTCAATCTTCCTAATGCCGCAAGCTTCTAATGCAGTTCCTCATGTTGTGGTGACCCCCCCCCCCAACTATAAAATGATTCCCGTTGCTACCTTATCACCGTCATTGCACAAGCTCTATGAAAAAGTCATTCAACCCCAAAAGGGGTCGCGACCCACAGGTTGAGAACCCCTGCTGTAAATCCTCTAAGTTATCATTTATGGTCACCACAGGAAGACCAACATGCCTGGGAAATGTTACCCGCTACCAATATCATTACAGTGATGATCATTATTCTTTTTGTCATGAGAAATGCACCTAAATCTTACCAATTCTAAATAAAGCCACTCTGTCTAAATGTTCACCCTTTATTTCTTTTTTTTAAAACATTTTATTAGGGGCTCATACAACTCTTATCATAATACATGCATATACACACATCAATTGTATAAAGCACATCTGTACATTCTTTGCCCTAATAATTTTCTTTTCTCTTCTTTTCTTTTTTATTTATTTATTTATTTATTTATTTATTTATTTATTTTTTAATCATTCCTTCAAGGCTTTATTAGTCTCAACAGTTGAGTTTACTGTTGGGCTGGTTGGACGATATTTTGTTGGAAGCTTTTCTTTTTTTTTTTTTTTTTAATTTTAACAATTTATTGGGGCTCATACAATTCTTTTCACAGTTCATACATATACATACATCAATTGTATAAAGCACATCTGTACAGTCTTTGCCCTAATCATTTTTTTCTCTTTTCTTCTTTTACATTTTATTAGGGACTCATACAACTCTTACCACAATCCATACATATACATACATCAATTGTATAAAGCACATCCATACATTCCCTGCCCCAATCATTCTCAAGGCATTTGCTCTCCACTTAAGCCCCTTGCATCAGGTCCTCTTTTTTTTCCCCTCCTCCCTCCCCCTTCCCCCCTCCCTCATATGCCCTTGGTAATTTATACATCGTTGTTTTGTCATATCTTGCCCTATCCGGAGTCTCCCTTCCCCCTCTTTTTTTACATTTTATTAGGGGCTCATACAACTCTTATCTCAATCCATACATATACATACATCAATTGTATAAAGCACATCCGTACATTCTTTGCCCTAATCACTCTCAAAGCATTTGCTCTCCACTTAAGCCCTCTGCATCAGGTCCTCTTTTTTTTTTTCCCTCCCTCCCCGCTCCCCTCTCCCTTTATTTCTGAATATCTAATATATCCGATGTATTGTTGCTGGGTGCCATTGAGTTGGTTTCGATTCGTCGCCACTTGGTGGACAACAGAACCCACAGTCAGCTGCCACCGTGCCACTCCATCTCCTTGAAGATCTTCCTCTTTTTCGCTGACCTTCTACTTTACCAAACATGTCCTTTTTGATTTTTGATTTTTTTTTCATGACATCCTTTTTGATCGTAGCTCTGGTCTCTCCTGAGAACATGTCCACGTCTCGCCATCCTCGCTTCTAAGGAATGAGCTGGCTGTACTTTGTCTAAGACAGGTTTGTTTGCTCCTCTGGCAGTCCCGGGTAATTCCAATATGCATCCCCAGCACTGTAATTCATAATTCAAATAGATTAGAAATATGCAATAAAGTAAACGTAGCACATCTGACAAAAGTACAAGAAAGTTTATGCTACAGTATCTCCTTCCCCGCCCCCAGCCCCACCTGCTGCCCATGGATAACAGGTGCTTTTGATGCCTTGAGAGTGTTTCCAAATGTTCTGCCAGCAAACACAAATGTGAATACAACAGCGCACTGCCAGGGAGTCGACCTGCAGGACAGGGTAGAGCTGCCCCGTGAGTATCAGGGGCTGTCACTCATCTTTCTCCTGCGGGGTGGCTGGTGGTTTTGAACTGCTGACTGGTTAGCAGCCCAACATGTAACCACTATCCCACCAGGGTTCCTGGCAATGACAGTACAGATCCTAATTCTTCCCCTCCTCCCTTTACATGAAAGGCAAGGTATTGTACACATTCTCCTGCACCTTGATGGGCACCTTGCCCTCTCCAATCTCTCTTTATACACCTTCATCCTTTTTCATAGCTGCCTAGTATCCCGTGGTATGGGCACCCCAGAGGGGCTGTTTTGCCCCCAGAAACAGGCGCCCCAACTGTTTCATCTGGTAGCTCTTAAGCGAACACTGCAGTGAAGAAGCTTAGACAAACGTTGTTTTGCACACACCCAAGGGTATCTGTACTGATCCAAACCAGAAGCCCACTGCTGTCCCATCGATTCCAACTCAGGGTAACCCTACAGAGTAGAGCGGAGCCACCCCTGAGGGCCCCCAGGACTGCCATCTTCATGGAAGCACAGGGCCTCATCTCTCTCCCAAGGAGCAGCTGGTGGGTTGGAACCTCTGACCTTTCAGTTAGCAGTCGAGTACTTAACCACTATATCATCAGGGTACCTTCTGAGTAGATCATTTCCCAATGGTGGGGCTTCTGGCCCAAAGACTGTGTTCCTTTGTGACTTCTACCGATTTTGCCCCAAATCCCTCCTGGGAATTATTTAGCTCACTCCCTTTGGTAGTAGAATTTCCATTTCCCTACAGACTTCCCATCTTGTGTTATCAAACTGGATTTTTGCCAACAAGACAGCTGAAAAGAGCAGAGACAATCTACATTTCTTCTACCACCAAGGAGAGGGCCCTGGCTCTGGTGCATGGGAGAGTTATTCATTGTCTTCTCTTTATTCTCTGCTCACCTCCTTTGCCTGTTCTTCTTTGGGATTGTTGATCTTTTTCTTCTTGATTTTTAGGAGCTCTTTATAGATTAAGATTTGCTTTGGGGAACAAAAAATCATATCATTGTGAATGAGGGGGAGTGCAGAGTAGGGACTCAAAGCCCATCTGTAGGCAACTGGACATCCCCTTACAAAAGGGTCACGGGGAGATGAGCCCCGTGCAGTGTTATCAAACTGGATTTTTGCCAACAAGACAGCTGAAAAGAGCAGAGTGCACACACCCAAGGGAGTCAGTGTAGCAACAATGAAACATACAACTTTCCTCTAGTTCTTAAATGCTTCTCCACCTGTGGGAGAAAGGCCAGCCCCCCGCCAACTAATCTCGGGTTCGATAGGCACAATTGTGTGGTTAATATATTATAATAAAGTCATAGAGAGAATGAGAGATAGACGAAAGATTGAAATAATGGAGTCAGATACATTTAATGGTAGCATGCTCACATCAGCCCCACTTGGTGGTCCATGTGGAGAGAGACTGGAGGGCAAGAGAGAGAGGGAGGGGGAGGAGGAGAAGGGGAAATGGAACAGGGGAGCAAGGATTGGGTGGAGAGGATGAGTGAGTGGAGAGAGGCCAAGGGGAATCTTTATTGCTAACCAAAGCTTATATATCTTTGGGGGATGTGCAAGCCCACTAATTACAGGTAAAGATACACATGACAGGAAGGGTTGCACTACAGGTTATACAGCAATGAGAGGGGGACAATGTAGGGGTATACATGCAATAGGAAGAGGAGGGATTGGGGGTATATATGTTACAAGAAGGGCGGATCCTAGATTCAGGGTGTCAGCCTAATTTTGGATGTCACTGAGCAGGTTTGACCGGTTCTCTGGATCTCCATAGAAGCCAGTATCAGTAGGGTGTAAACCCTACCTACAGGGACCAGACTTATGATCACATACATGCCTTTAGGGAGAAGTAGCACATTGTCCTTAACAGCAGGGAGTGAGTTCCCTGTTGCGGTGGGACCAGACTGTAGTCTGGCAACTGACTACCTTCAGAGAGGATGTCTCTAAGCATCTGACTTCCCACCATATGCTGGCAAATAGCCTGTAATGTTTGGCATGTCTTTGGAGGAGACAAAGCTGGGGAAGTCTCTTTATAACCCCCCCCCCAAACACACACACACACACACACACACACACACACACACACACTATCATGATCCCAATTCTACCTTACAAATCTGGCTAGACCAGAGGATGTACGCTGGTAGAGATAGGAACTGGAACCACAGGGAATGCAGGACAGATGACCCCTTCAGGACCAGTGGTGAGAGTGACCATACTGGGAGGGTGGAGGGAAGGTAGGGTAGAAAGGGGGAACCAATTACAAGAGCCTACATATAAGCCTCTCCTTGCGGGACAGACAACAGAAAAGTGGGTGAACGGAGACGTTGGATAGTGTAAGACATGACACTCAAGGGTTCATGAGGGAGGGGGCAGTGGGAAGGGGGGGAAATGAGGAGCTGATCCCAAGGGCTCAAGTAGAAAGCAAATGTTTTGAGAATGATGATGGCAACAAATGTACACATGTGCTTGACACAATGGATCGATGGATTGTGATAGGAGTTGTAGGAGCCCCCATAATATGATTTCTTTTAAATGGGTTGTAAAATGAATTGTTAACCTCTTCCCCATGCTGCCCAGTTGGTTATTTCTTGAGACATCTTTCACTGTGATGGGTGGTGTTGATTTGAACACATGATGCATGCTTGGTTCTGTGCTAAGCCTTTCATGCAGCTCGGCTTTACAGACCTGATTTTTCACATGATGCATAAGACAACATCCACAAAACCCAGACCCAGTGCTGTCGGGTCGTTTCTGACTCGAGCGACCCCTTAAGACAGAGCACCACAGCCCCATAGGGTCTCCTAGGCTGTTGTCCACGTGGAAGCGTATTGCCAGTTCATTTCTCCCAGGGAGTGGCTGGTGGGTTCAACCTGAGTACTGACATCGCTGCTTACCCTCAGGGCTCCTAGGCGAGGGGCTACCTCTCTGATCAATAAGCACATTTCTTTACCCATCAAGTGGCAGTGTTAGGTGTGAAGAGATCTCATATTCATATAGATATGATGGCTCTGAAACATTCCACAATCTTTTACTTCCATTTTCCCGTGAGCTTTTGGATGCCCCCTTAGGTTAATGCTTCAATGGCATCTTCAATGGCCAGCTCACACATTCAAGTTCTCCTGAGTCTCCACGAGGTCCTTTGCAGAGTTGGTCCAGGCAGAGCTGTTCAGTAGAACCCTCCCCTGCTGCCAAAGTCCTGTGTATCTGGGCTTTCCAATGCGGGAGCCCCTAGTTCATCCTGGGCTCAACTATAACCATTGTGAGGCTGGTGTCGGGGCTGGGCAGTTTCCTTCTGTTGTAGACAGAGGGTGGCTAGGGGTTGTTACCCGCTTGGAGGCACCTAACAACTACCATGGCTTCTTGGAAGTGAGGCAGGTTGAGACCTTTTCTCACTTACCTGGGACATGCTACCCATCTGCGGAGAGTGGTAAAGGGCAAGACCCTCAGCAAGAGGGACTGACACGCGTATAGCACCAGGGACTTATTGAACGTCGCCTCTTCTAGCCAGAGTTTCTGTAACTTTTTTCCAGACCACTTTGGACCTTTTCCAACAGGAGTCTGGATTAAAAAGTTGGGGACAGACCCTGATAGGAGTCACTTAGGAGTAATTGGGACCTTTGGGATTCATAGGAATGCCACCCTACTGGGTAGAAAATGAGGCCTCTAAAGAGGAGAGGGAATCGTACGACTAGCAAGAGCTAGGAGTGGAGCGTGAACCCTGGACCGCAAGATCCATGCACATGGACCTCCTGAATCAATAAGACAGCTGTGACATCAGAGAAGTGGGCAGTAGTAGCAACAGAACCTGGAACCAGAGCACAAGGCAGAGTGGTTGACTTCCCAGCCCACAGAGCAAGGCAGGATATTTGGCTTGGGGAGTTGGGTGCCTCTGGGCACTTCATTGGGTGTCCCATCCCACGGGAACTTCAACGTGGATCCTAGAGGAAGGAGTGGGAATTGGGGGGACAAGAAAACACGGAGAATGGAGACAAGACAATATCCTGATCAAGTCTCATTTTAATGAACAAAGAGTTACAGCTTATATCGGCCAGCAAGGGGGTGGGGGGGGAGCATCCGCTGCACATGCAAATTAGGCTACTTTGGCAACAGGCCAATCAGGGAGTTCAGGGGAGCCGGCCCTGCCCATGAGTCAGTAAGGGCTTACAGTCTTCAATGCCGCTGAGGAGTGGCATGTTTATGCAAATCAAGCACAGGGGAGGGCAATCTTTTACCAATCAAGGGGATGCAGGAAACAGGTGCTTATCTAAAGAGCATCACACCTTGTTTGCTCAAGCTTTACAGCTGCAGTGCTGTAGGCTGGGGTAGAAGAATGCCCAGAGCTCAGGCTAATGAGTTCCAAGTCATGGCCGGCCTCATGGCTCCGGACAATCGGGAGATCTGGGTTCGCTGATCCGCAGAGGCATTTAATTTGGAGCTGGATCCCCTGACGCTTGGGGCTCAAGCTGAACACCTTCAGGCTGAGGTTTACAGCAGAGTGGCAGGCCCTTTGGGCAATTATTCGCAGCCCTAAACAAACTCTGCCACACGTCCTGACTGAACCACGCTATCCTGAGCATTTCTATCTGAACTTTAACCTGCTAGATGCCACCACAATGCCTAGCATCCTAAGCATGGTCTGTGAGTTCTGGGTGACCACCGCAGCGAAGCCAGAATCTACAGCAGGAAGAAAGCGCTGAGGGAGACAGAGAAGGCGATTGTCTGGTAGAAGACAGAACACAAGCACCTGCAGCAAGGGACTCAAGCACATGCTCTTGTGAGCATGGTGTCAGACACAGCGACAGCACAGGGTCACAGGGTTGCTTCCGGTCTGACCTGACTCAATGGCGCCTAGGAACAACAAAGGCACAGGCTGGTTGGTGAGCCTTTGAAATGTGCCTAATGCAACGGATGGCCTGGATGATGCAGGACATTTTAAAACTAAATTTATAGCCACATGTGGCGGGACTACTTATTCTGTCGCCACCCCTCACCTCCCCGCAGCACTTGGCCCACTGCAATCTGACCTCTGGGGCCACAGCACGAGGTCATCCACGAGGAACCCAAGCCACATCCAGCCCCACCTCTCTGTCACATATCCAGGAGCCCATGAAAGGATTTCTCCATGGAATTTCACCCCACCCCATCCCAGATCACGACCCCCCTTTCCTTCCCCAAGCCTTCTCAGCTTCTTCAGTTTCGCTGACAAATAGTCTGCATCCCTTTTGTGCCTATATGTTGTAATTTTGAGGAGCTCTGGTGGCAGAGTGGTTGGGTGTTGGGCTGTTAGCCCAAAGGTCAGCAGTTTGAACCTATCGGCTGCTCTGCTACAGAAAGATGAGGCTTTCTACTCCCATAAAGAGTTAGTCTCTGAAACCCACAGGGGCAGTTCTACCCTGTCTGATAGGGTTGCTATGAGTCAGAATCGACTTGATGGCAGGGAGTTTGGTTTTGGGTTGTTGTCATTTGCACAGTGGCACTCAGGATGCTAGGGTTTGTGGTTTTCACTCAGACACATGGAGTAAAACTCCAATCCTGATGTCACGTTCTTCACACAAAAATAAACAAATCCCAAACCATTGAGTTGATACCAATTCATAGTGACCCTATAAAGACAGAGTAGAATTGTCCTTTAAGGGTTCTGAAGCTGTAAATAGATTTTTAAAAATAATTTTATTGGGGGCTCTTACAACAGTCCATACATCATTAGTATCAAGCATATTTGTACATATGTTGCCATCATCATTTCCAAAACATTTTCTACTTGAGCCCTTGGAGACTGTAAATATATTTTTTTAAATCTTTACACTGTTAAATCATATTTATTTTCATTCTAGTCCCTATTTTGCATTATACATCTTGAATACATAATATTAGTTTTTGTTTGTTTTATTTTGTTTTTTAAAACATTTTATTGAGGCCTCTTACAGATAGCGTAACAATCCATAAATCAATTATACCAAGCAAACTTGTACATATCCTCATTTCAAAACATTATCTTTCTTTTTTTAAAAATCATTTTGTTGGGAGCTCATACAACTCTTATCACAAGCCATACGGAGACTGTACATCTTAATGGAAGCAGACTGTCACAACTTTCTCATCAACAACAACAATCACACTCACTGCCTTCTAGTCAATTCTGACTCCTAGCCACCCTATAGGCCAGCGTAGAACTGCCCGGGTGAGCTTGTTAGTGAAAGGAGCGCTGATATGATACGTAAATAGTTAAGTACTCACTGTTCACTGGAAGATCAAAAGGTCCAAACTTAACCAGTGCATCCGAGAAAAAAGCAAACCAGAACCAGAAGGATACTCTCCCACACAGATCACACACACACACACACACACACACACACACACACACCACCCATTGCCACTGAGTCCATTCCAACCATAGGGATCCCGTAGGGCAGTGTTTCCAAGGCTGTGACCTTCCTGGACGCAGACTGCCACGTTTTCCTCCCACCAGACCACCCTAGGTGGCAGTTCTGCCGTGTCCCACGGGAGTCACAATGAGTCCGAATCGAGCAATGGCATCTAAGAACAACAACTTGTTGAAGAGGTCGGGATCACTTTGGGATGTATCCATTGCTTCCTGATGCTGTCATTGCTACCTGTTCTCTGGCCCCACTTCCGTTTCCTCTAACCGGGCTGTCAGGCCGAGAGACTCACTGAGGGTCAGGATTGGTGTGCTGGCAAGACTGTATCCCAGTAGGAAGCTGTGAGGCTCCTTTTGAATCACATCCCAGGGCACCACGCCCCCTTAACCTTCAGCGGTGATACTGAGCTGCAGCTGGCTAACGCCTGCCGGGTGACGTGTCCGTGCTCCACATGCTGCAAGCCCCTCTCTGGACGGTCAGACTCTTCTCCCCCCTGGATGATCCTTGTCTGAACCGGTGACTTCATGGGCCTTTGCACAGTGGTGACGCCTCTCTCATTTTGTCTATGTGGCCTTCTTCTTGGGTTGATGCATGACTGCCGGGAAGGCCAGACCATGCTTCATTCCAGTGTCCCTAGGAATGAAGTGTGTGAGTGTGTGTGTGTGTGTGTGTGTGTGTGTGTGTGTGTGTGTGTGTGTGTGTGAGAGAGAGAGAGAGAGAGAGAGAGAGACCTTGAAGTCCAACGTATTCTAAGGACGCTGATCTGGAGTGAACAATCGGGTGGATTTGTACACACACAGAGTCGTACAACCAGCCCCCAGATCTAAATGGAGAGACCCCTCTCCTCCCCTCCCCTCCCTAAGCTCTACAACACGCTTGATTGAAGACATCATCTCTGGCCATGGCGATGCCCATCTTGGGGTCCAGGGACTTCTGGGAGATGGGTGATGAATGGGAAGTAGGCTTCTAGATCTTGGCCCTGATGATGAAGCCCTGCCCCACCCCCACTGTCACAGATGAGGCTGCAGGACTGAGCTGGGATGCATTCGTGGGCGCCTCCTCTGAAGGCTCCTTACTTCTTGAGGCGTGTGGGAGAGGCGTGTCATGGGTTGGGGTTCAGGTGGCATTTCCAGGTAGGCAAGGGCCGTTGCTGCTTCCCCTCTGCCAGCCAGGGTCACACCAGGGGGAGCTGAACACAGTAGAAAGTCCCAGAAGGGAGGCACACTGCCTTGGCTCTGCTGCATTGAGCTTTGAGTTGGTGAACAGCTACTTCTGCCCTTTGAGCCTCAGGTTTGCTAAGCTGTCAAATGAGGGTCTGGTCCCCCTCCCCCACACACACCCTCGCTGTGAGGATTTCTGTGGGATTGTCTGACATCCACCGCCTGTCTGACCTCATCTCCTGGCAGCTTCCTTTCCCTTATTCTGCAGTGGGCCTCTTCCTCTGTAGGCTCCTCCCTCTACCTCTGAGTCCCTTCTACCTTTGTGTGGCTTGCTTTATTTATCACTGGGCTGTTCCTTTGACTCCCCAGAGAAGGCCTTGGAAAGCATGCCCTCCCCGCACCCCCCTCCCCATTGCTGCTCTCATAGCCCTTAAACTCAACTGGAGGTAATCCCGTGGATGCTGATCCTACAGGACAGGGTAGAACTGTTTTGCCCTGTGAGTGTCTATGACTGTAACTTGACCAGAGTAAACAAAGCCCTGGATTTCATCTGCAGAGCGGCTGGTGGTTTGGGGCTGCTGACCTTGACCTTGCAGTTAGCAGCCCCACAAGTAACCACCATGCCACCAGAACTCCTTCACAGCCTTCAGGAAACTCTTGTTTATTCATTTTCCTGGGTGGGATCCACTCCAGGGTGGTGAACTTGGGATCTATTTGTTGTGTCTCCCTATTAGAAATGAGTCCTGTTGGCCCAGTGAGTTACACAATGGGACACTCATCACAAGGTTGGAGATTCTACCCCACAAGCTGCCCCGAGAGAAAGATGAGGATTTCGGCTCTGCAAAGATTCACAGTCACAGAAACCCATTCGGGCAACTGTACTCTGCCCTATTAAAAAACAACAACAACAAAACCAAACGCACTGTCATCGAGTCGATGCCAACTCAGAGTGAGTCCTACGGTACAGAGTAGAAAAGTTTTGGGGTGTTTCTGGGATTGCAAAGATTTACAAGAGTAGAAAGCCCCCATCTTTCTCCCTTGGAGCAGCTGGTGGTTTCAAAGGGCTCACCATGTGGCTAGCAGCCAAATGCATAACCACTATGCCACCAGGGATCCACTCTGCCCTATAAGGGAGGGCTCTGTGAACCAGAACTGATTCAATGGCAGCAAGTTTGGTTTTTCATTCTGGCCCCTACTAAGAGGCAATGACAAGGAGCTTGTCTGTTTTCTTCAGGTTTACAGGCTGGGGCCTACTTCTGGGAAGTTGATGTTGATGAAATTAAGGCAGAGGCTCAGAGAGGTGGAAATGCGTTCTCAATGTCACACAACAGAGTGGCATTAAAACTGGGCTGTTCCTTCCACCCAGCAAACAGTTCTACAAAGGAACCTGTTGAGTTCTTTTTCCCTCCTTCCTCTGTGCTGGCTGGGACTAGGGTTCAGGATATCAAGATGTTTTACTGCAATTTCCTTTGAAGTCAAATTAATGGAAAAACCCCATGATGACAAATTATCAAAAATTTAAGGCAGGATGGTAGCCTGCACCTGAGAGACTTGTCAGATACTAAGTAACCCTAGGGAATCCTGTCTTTAAAATTTGCTATTTTGTTCATCAGTGTTTATTAACAAATCAAAAAAATTATATTAGAATATTACTTCTCTTGGTACCTTGAGTTTTGTCCCTGATCCTCACCTTAGTCCCAAGCCTTCTTTCTGTCTCATCTCCTCCCCTCTGCACCTACCGCCAGGGGAAACTGAGGCAGGAGGAGGGGGGGGTGCGTGGGCAGCCGTGGCTCGGGGGCCTGTGGCGGGGCAAGGAGCCCTCCGCGAGAGGCGCTGCTGACCTTTGCTTATCGCTCTGGTTCTCAGCCGTTAATTAAGTCCCCCGCCCGCGGGAGACCTTTCCTAAATGGCCTGTGCTGCCTGCAGGATTGAGATAGCAGAGGTCACCTGGGCAGTCGCTTGGGAAAGGTCGCCTGGGAAAAGTCATCGGCAGAGGGAAGCCAGGGGTGAAGTCGAGTTGGGGGATCGTGCGACATCTTCGCTTTTAGCCTGGGGGTGGGAGGGCCTCCTTGGCCGGGACCGGGAATCGAACCCACTACAACTCCGCAAGTCCACGCAGCAGTCCTGGAGGGGCGTCGGGGGCGGGGCGGGCAAGCTCGAGGGTGATGTCATCGAACACGCCCCCCACCCCCAGCTCAGCCCCTCCGCTGTCATCACAGGGGGTAGAGGGCGTCACCGCAATCTTCCCGTGACGTCAGCGAGCCAAGACAGAAACTGGCCCACGAGGAGACGTCTGAAGGAAGAGATTTTTTTTCCTACTTGGAGTTTTGCTTCTTTTTTTCAGCTGAGGGAGTTTAATAGTACGTGGGGACGAACTACAACTCCCAGCAAACCCTGCGTGTCCCGCCCGCGCACGGCCTCCAGCCAGAGCGCGGCAAATCTTTGAGGTAGATTGACATCCTTTGATCCAACCAGAAGGCCAGGTTCATCGTCACAAGCCAATCCCGACCTTTCAGGTCCCACCCCTTGATTCTTACCCGGCTGCTTCCTTGCGGAGTGACGAGCTCCGCTACCTTTGAGGGCTCAGTTTCCTTTGATCGACACCCATACCGACGAATCAGAACGCCGGGAAATTCGAGAGGGCGTTGAAAAGCGTGCCTTTAGGCCAATAGCTTCGCGGCAGGACCCGGAGCCGACCAATCACCGCCAATCACTCGGGGCCCCGCCTAGCGAGTGACGTAAGTAGGGTGGGTAGCAACAGTTGCCCCGGTGAGGGAAACGGAGGCGCCATAGCCACGGTAGTCGTGGCGACCAAGCAACCCGGCAACGCGAGTCAACAACAACCACCGCCTGGCCGACCCCCACCCCCACCCCACCCCCAGCCCGGTCCGGGGACCCCGGTACGTTCCGACCCCCCTCTAACATCGCCTCCGAGGCCTCGGGAAAGCCCTTCGGCGGACAGAAGTGGGGAGAAGCCGAGGTAACCGACGGCTCCGGGGTGGCGGGTTGGGCTGGGCCGTGGAGCTCGAGGGCGGGTGTCGCTGTAATCACAGCCCTAGGGGAAGGGGCGGGCGGTCAAAATGGCGGCGGCGACTGTCGGGACCGTGGGGGAGGGGGCCGGGGCCCAGCAGGGACTACACCACCCGCCCTCGGGCCCCGCGGTACGGCCCCCGCGAGGGGCGGGCGTTCGCAAGCTGGCGGCGAGTGGAGGTCGGGCGGACGGGGCTGGGGGCTTTTATGTACCAGGAGGTACGAAGGGGCGGGTCTGGGAGGCTGGGCCAATGAGAGCAAGGGAGGGGCGAGGCGGAGCCAATGTGGGCGGGCGGGGCCCGGCGCGAGGGTGTGGGCGGGGCCGGTGGGATCCTGGGGGAGTCTGGTAAGACCGCCTCCTCCATGCTGCTCGCTCCCTGAAGCTGCCCAGGTGGTACCCCAGATGGTACCCGTAGGGCCCCTCCCCGTCAAATCTAGGACTCTGCGCTTAGGTGCCTGCCATATCAGAGGCCTCGATTTTCCAAACTCTAAAATGGGCAGAATGATTGCCATTCTTAACACTTTCTGCATTTCTGGGACACCCAGTTCCGTCCAGAACTTTCTCTAGGGCTCTTCTGTTGACTTGTTCACCTGTGAGCTGGTTCTGGATGTGGTTTTGTTAGATGATCTGCTAGCCAGTGCTGATTTCAAATCCCTAGTTGATTTTTAAACCCTCCCCTCGCTCTGAGTGGAGAAGCTGTGGGCCCCGACATAGACGAGACTTAAAGCTTTGAGGATTGTGTTTGCAGAAGGTGAAGGAGGCATGGAGTAGGGAGGAGTGTTTCTGAGGGAGTTAGAGGAACAGAAACTCACTTGCTTCCCCCGTGGGTGGCCCTGTAAGACGTGGTGCTGTCTGGTGGGGTGAGGGGAGAGGCTTGTTGAGGAAGATGGACCGATCAAGGTCTCTCCTTCTGGGGATGGGGAGCCAGTGTGGCATGGAGTTTTTAGATCCCGTAAGCGCCTTCTCTTGGCCAGAGACATGTTTTCATGTCAACCCAGTCAGTGAGGTCACATGTCGCCGAGGAGATTCCAGTGGCCAGGCCACGTGGGCAGAAGGACACCCTAGGTCAGAGGGAAGGGGAACCCTCTACTTTGGTTACAGGAGAAGCTGACCTACCGCCCTATGGAGCCAACTAGATCATTTTAAGTCTGGTTTTCAAGCAGCCAGCCAGGCCAAGATTTCCTTTGCTTTTTCTCTGGCTTTGGTGCTGGCAGACTATAACAAACCACTACCATTTCGTCTACATCTGTCTATTCCTGGGTTTCCCTTCTCAAGGCTTACTCCCTAAGAAGTCACCCTTCTGAGGTGGGCTGGGGTAGTGGGGCAGTTCTTCCTATACCAGCTCCCTTCTGCCAGGAAGTGGGGCTCCTTAGTCCGTTAGGACATCAGAGATCTATCTGTTTTCAGTAAACATCTAGAAATGCCAGCGATGTTAGAAAGGTCACCTGAACCTGGAGGCGCAGGTGATATTACTGCTTAACTGGCGTGACTGCCCAGGTGAAGGGCCTGAGCCCAGGGCTCACTTCAGCTGGGTGCTCTATGGTGAGTTTACTCACTTCTCTGGGCCGTCATTCCCTTCTGTTGGCGGGCTACCTGGTATCCACTGGGCATTGTCTTCCACTCGGTTGCTGTGCTATGTATTCCAGAAAGTAGCATCGGACACAGGACTGCTCCCAGTCTCTCAGCCACTGCTGTTAGGAGGATGCTCCGTGGCTCCTGCCAGTCCTAGGGATGACACCCTTCCCACAGGTTTTCAACATTGTGTTTAAAAGCCCTCACTGGCCGTGGGGGCTGCTGACAGGGTGCCCTGGATGCTGAATCTAAGGGCTCTGTTTTCAAATGCGGATGTGGCTCTTTCCTGGCTCTAGAATAGCCTTTCCCCAGCTGCAGGAGAGGAGCTAGAAAGAAAATTCTCCCCTGAACCCATTTTATCCTGGAGGCAGCTGGGTGGGGACCTGGGAAAGGTCAGGGACTCCACCTTCAGACGCAACAGCACTTGTATGGTCTTGCCAACCCAGGGCTTCCTGCTGTGAGCTCCTGGTGAGGGCAGGCATGCCCACTGCCGCCAGCAACAGGAACTTCTTCACGGGGCCTCTCACATGGCGGTAGACCAAAGAGCAGGCGGTGAGCCCGTGGCGCCTCCACAACCACTTGACAGTTGTACTTGAGCCTCCTGTATGTCAGCCAAGCTCCTAAGGTTGGGGACTGGGGTGGGGTGATGGGAAAGTGGGCTTGGGGAGATTGCCTTCCCAGATGTGGAGGGAGGGGAACTGTGAGCAAGTTGGCAAAGAAAAGGAAAACAGTGCCAAGAAGCAGTCTGCTGTAGAGAGGGCCCGTGGAGACTGAGCAGAGAGGAGGAGGATGGTGGGCTAGTAGGAAGAGCTTGTGCAAAGGCCCTGAGGCAGGAGGGGTTCCAGCTGAATTGGAAGAATGTGAACCAGTAGGGCTAGAACATCCAGCTCCTGTGGGGCAGAAACAGAAGGGACCTTGGGAAGGGCTCTGGGGGTCCAGGATTCTCTGATGGGCAGCCTGGGAGCCTTAGGAGCAGAGGAGAAAGGAACCAGAACTGATGTTTTCAAAGGGCCCTGTAGACTTCAAGGGCAGGGGTGAAGCCAGGAGGCTGTGCCCAGGAATGACAGGGAGGTGACCCAATGACTCAGATGAGGACCATGTGAATGCAGATGGAGAATGCCAGGCTTTGGGGGTGGGGGTGGGGCACGTTTTAGAGGAATGATCAACACGTGATTTAAACTCATCAGAGACAAACAGTGAGCAAAACTCAAGTCATTTCACTTCCCATTCCCTTGCGGGTGACGGGCAGGGAGTGAATGGCCTGATCTCTTGGGGAAGCCTTATCCAAGAGGTGGCCTGTTTGCCTACACAATCTGGCCTCAAAGGCAGTGGCCAGCAAACCCGATGTGGCCCACTGCCTAGTTTTGTTTTTGTTTGGATGACCTGTGAGCCAAGAATGGCTTTCCTAATGTTTAATGGGGGTGGGGAATTAACTGTGGCACAAAGAATAGTTCATGAGTCTCTAAGGCACTGGTTCTCAACCTTCCTCATGCGGCGACCCTTTCATGCAGTTCCTCGTGGGGTGGTGACTCCCCAACCATAACATTATTTTCGTTGCTACTTCCCAACTGAAATTTTGTTACTGTATGGATGGGGCGACCCCTGTGAAAGGGTCCTTCAACCCCCAAAGCTATCTTGACCCACAGGTTGAAAGCTGCTGCTCTAAGGGAACAATAATGCTCCTTAGAATAATCAACCACTTGAAATCCAAAGGGCAGCGTTTACAGGAGGACAAAGTTCAGGAGGGAGAGGGGGAGGAGGAGGAACAGAATCAATCAGGAAGCCCTGGGAATTGGGGTGAGCAGGCTGTTGTAGGGCTGGGCAGTCAGTGAGAGGAAGCAAAAGGTGTGAATTGTTAAGTGGAAAACGGGTTGCTCTGGAAACCTCTGCCCAGTTAGGAAAGAAGGAAGGAAAACAACCTAAACAGAATGACCAGATGGATGCGGAAGTTTTTAAGGGAAAACACTATGTGTTCTGTGCCATGTGAAAATGACAGGAAATCAGAATCTCAGTGGCTAGACCTAGTTTTATGGCAACACAGTCACACGCAGTTGTTTGCTCATTGTCTGTGGCTGGTTTTCTTTTTCTTTAACAATACTATGTTTTGGGTGCAAGTGTGCACAGCAGATTAGCTTCCCATTCAACAGTTTGTCTTGAAGGTTTGGTGACATCGGTGACATTAAAGTTCTCCTCACTTCTGGTCTTTCCATTCCCAGTCATCTAGTTCCTCTGCCCACCCACCCCCACCCCCGCCCCACCCATCTTGACAATTTGGACTAATGTCTATGTGAGTTGTTGTTTTGTAGGGAGCACAGTGCCCATGGAAGCACTCCTTATCTTAAGATTTCAGGAGCTAGTTTTCGGTCAAGGTTTAAAGAGTAGCTTGGGGCAGTGATTTCAGGGTGTCCTCCAATCTCAACCAGCCCAATAAGTATGGACCTGAAGTTCTAGTCCACATTTTTGCTTCCATTCTATCAGGATTCATCTCCTGTGGCCCTGCTGAGAATGGTTGGCAGTGGAAGCCAGGCACCATCTAGCGCTGGTCTCAGGGTAGATGAGGCCGTGACTCGTGCCGATTATGAATGCTGTAGTTTCTTCTGAGTCTCTGATGTCCTTCCTTCTCTTTTGCTCAAGACGACTGGCAACAGACAGTTGTACCTGAGATAGCTGTTCACAGATTTTAAGACCCCAAATGTTCCCTACCCAACTTAGATGGAGAACATAAGCTTGTTTGAAGTTACAAGAGTCCCCCAGATCTCAAATGTAATTTAAGGACAACTTTATAAAGTCTTAAAGCAGGACAAGAAAAAGACACATCATCTGGATGAGGGAGGTCATAGGATGAGGTCATAATGGTGTCCAAAGGTTCACAACCCCACAACTGCTTAAATAAGGCATTGAGCACAAAGGAAACTGCCACAAATTCTTGATTGGTGGCAGATGTGTACACCACAGGTAAGGTGAGAACACAGGAGAGGGAGCCAAAAGCAACAGGGCATGACTCATGGCTATCGGACACACCCCACCCCACTCTCAGTACCACCCCCAGTTCAGGGATCCCGGTCAAGGAAAATGCCCATCAAGCCCCTCTGGGACACTGCCCCTCCCAGGGTTGTCTGGCGAGGGGTGGGGGTCATATTACTTCAGATGCACTCTGCCTGAGGGCAAGACTGTTCTCATTGGTCAGAGGGGATTCAATGGGACCACATTCAAGTGGATGTGGGGGTTTCGCTGTCATCCAGGGCCAAACAGGGAGGAAGGGAGGGCTCAGAATTTCACCTCTAGTATAAGCTTTATGAATGCTACTGTGCCATTTGGCTGAGTCGGCTCTCGAAATTCTGGTCCTCAGTCTCCAACCCTGGAAACCCTATGCTGTGAGATTTGTTTAAGGTGTGCATGTAACTATGCCTCCGGTGTCCACTGGTTTGCCTGTTGGGTGCCTCTCTGCTCCTTGGCAGAGAGCTGAGGCTTTCCGCGGCTGTAAAGAGTCACAGTCTCAGCAATCCAGGGAGGCGGTTGTACTCTTCCCTACAGAGCAGCAGTTCTCCCCCTTCTCACGCCGCGGCCCTGTAATACGGTTCCTCGTGTAGTGGTGACCCCAATCATAACATTTTCAGTGCTACTTCATCTCTGTCATTTTGCTGCTGCTATGAATCAGGTGACCCCTGTGACAGGGTCGTTTGCCCTCTAAAGGGGTCATGACCCACAGGTTGAGAACCACTGCTATAGGGTCACTGAGTCAGAATCGCCCCCAGGGCGATGGATTTGGTTTTGGTTTGAGTGGCTGGTTTTGCACTGTAATAACAGAGCTGACTACTTGTGACAGACCCTCTAGGCCATAGAGTCAAAAATATGTATTGCTTGGCCCTTTAAGATGTTTGCCAACCCCAGAGCTAAAGTAATCGAGTCAAACATTCCCCACAAGAAGTTCTTCATTTGCAGGGAGGTGCAGCCCCTAGTGCTTTCTGTGGCAGATTCATTGCTGGGCAGTAGGTGTGTATAGTGAATTCATGGTGCATGCATCATACTCCATAAAACAAAAGGTTCTCATGCTCAAAAAGTGCAAGGCACTCTTCATGCTGTATAGATACATGCCCTTTATTCCTCTCTAGGGAGGAAAACGAGACTTTCTGCCCCGTTAGTTACCGGCTCAGGAACCCACGGGAACATCACTACCCTGGGCTCTGGGGTGGCTGTGAGTCTTAACGGAGTCAGTGGCAGTGAGTGTTTGAGAAGGAAACAGGTTCTTTGGGAAACTTGGTGCTCTATGGCCACCTTCTTAGACTGACAGTGGGTGTGCTGTGTGGGCCCCCAGGACAGAATTCAGCTCAGCTGTTTCTAACTCTTCTTGCCCCTTTTTGCGCTCAGGCTTTCTGCCCGTCCTGCCCTCCTTCCCACCCCCTGCAGCTGAGCGGAAGGGGTGCAGCCCACAGGCTTGCACCCCTTAAAGGAGACATTCCAACCAAAAATGAAATTCACTGCCACTGAGTCCACTCCAACTGACAGTGACACTCTAGGACAGGGTGAAAGGCCTCCAAAGAGCAGCTGGTGCTTGTGAACTGGTGACCTTTTGGTGACCAGCCCAGCGTATAACCACTATGCCACCAGGGCTCCTCAAATGACCAGCTAGTGTGGAACTCTTACGGCCCTTTCCCCAGGTGCTGCTGGCTACAGTGATGAGAAGCCTGAGCCCCAGCGAGGACAGCTCTCCCAGCCCTGAGAAAGCTGGGCCAGGGTTTCTCGAAGAACTCCCCAGGCCTACCTGCTTCAGAGTTACCTCGGGGTGCTGGCTAAAGAAGCTGATTCTGGGACAGTCCCAGATCCTCTGAGTGGCAGAGGCCTAGAGAGTTTTAACTAGTCCTCCAGGTGATCCTAATGAATGTAAAACTTTGCAGGAGCCACCCCCCCCCAGCCCCCTCCAGTGCCTTTGTCCCAGGCTGAGGATCCTGCCCACCCGTCCCCCTTGCCTGCCAGGTATGTCTGTAACACACAATACAACGTCCACAAGCTGCACTTGCCCATGCCAAGCTGGTCTGTGGTCATGGCCTCACTAGAAAAAACTGTCTGCTCTGTGCATCTGGGTCTTATCGCCCCAGGTGATAGATGGGAAACTGAGACCCAGAGGAGGGCTGGTAATGCCTCCAGTCTAGCAGTTAAAAGACAACACCAGGCTTCTGATTGGGTAGGTCTGGCCACTGACTGACTCCAGTGAAGGGAAGCCGGAGCCCCTGGTGGGGGGAGGCGTCCAGGTTGGCTGGGTTGGAGCTGGAGTGCAGCCTCCCAGGGAGCCTACAGGGGACCTCTGCCTGGTCTGGGAGGTGGTTCTGGGCCTCTGCCAGCTCCACCTGCAGCAGCCAGTGGAGTCCCTGCCCATTCCAAGCATAGCTGAATACACCCAAGTGACAGCCCTCCTTTCCATCTGTAGCAACAGCCAGGCCGGGCACAGAGGCCAGCCTCGTGACTTTATACCACTCCTAGTGCCACGTTCAAGGGCCCAGAGCAGTGAGGGGAGCCAGAGTTGCTCATTGTCACTGCACCTGGGCATTGCCCACGCCAGCTGGCGTCGTTCTCCACCGCCTCCTGCTTTGCAGCTGGGCAGCCTCGGCCTGGGAAGCCCTCACCCACAACTGCCCAGCTGGGAGGCAGCCCCACCCAGGCCTTGTTCCTCTCCCTTGACGTGCCCCCAAAGACTCAGAGACCTCTTGAGTTTGTTGTTAAAGGCCAAAATGGACGCAAAGAGAAGGGTGAAGAGCACCATCTCCCCTCCACCCCACGCCACCCCCATTGCCAACATGGGCCTCGGGCTTCCTCTCTGAAAATCAATGTTTGTGGGGAGGGTGCTGCTGGGAGAAGCAGATGAACCGGGATCCCGAGACCGTGCTTCTGTCAGGGATCAGAGCTCATGTTTGGGGTTTGCACACTGCCCTCGCCCCCTGGTGTGCGACTCTGGGCGGGTCCCACTGAGCCTGGCTGTGCCCATTTGGACAAGGGGCGACAATGCCTCCATCCCAGCACCAAGCTCTGGCTCCCTCTGGGTCACCCTGCAGTTGGAGGGGGCCTCCTGCTGGCCTGCCACGGTGCACAGGTGCCTGCCGTCCCTGCAGAAGAGCCCTTGGGCCCAGGTCATCGTTCACCCCCAGCAGCGCTCCCAAACTCAGACCCCCAGGGCCTAAATAGAGGCACAGCCCCTGCTCCTCCCCCTCTTCCATTGTTCCACCATTCTCACGTGGACAGGGACTCCTCCATGCGGCCAGGGCTCAGCGGGAGCAAGGCTATGCCTGCCCAGCACCCAGCACGGGGACCCTGCACCTGCCTCCCGAAGAGGGTGCAGCAGCCCCTGTGGCCACAGCAGTTCAGGAGACCTTTCAGGCTGGGGAAAACCTAGTCCCTCGGGGTCTGGGTGGCATGTGTGTAGGGAGCTGGACTAGGTGCTTGGGAATACAGCTTGTCCGCAGCCCCGCTGTCTAACAGCCTGACACCTGGTCCAGGGCACAGGCACCCACCCCGCCTGCCCTGGCCTGCTGTGTGGCTGAGACCCTGCCTCATACCTTTTCTAAGCCTGGGCTGCTCAGCTGGCAGACAAGGGTGGGTCGGAAGTTTAAGGTCATAAAAAGTGTACAAAGCGCTTGGCTCAGCACCCAGCCACCAAAGCCCTCGGGAGACACCCTTGAGGGATGTCCTTGGCCCAGGAAGGAGGGGAGGGGCCAGCTTTGACCCTGTGGGAATAGAACCATTTGTCAACATTCTGCCCAGGGCCCCCAGCAGGGGAAGCTTGACCTGAGGCAGCAGTGGGGGCACACTAGGCCCACAGGAAACCCCCTGAGAGGCTTTGGCCTTGCCCACATAGCCTTTCCCCCGCAGCACAGCGGGCTGTGCTCAGCCACCAGGCTGGGAGTTAATTAAGTTAGTGATGAACCCAAACCTCTCTCCAGGGAGCTAGGAACTGCCCCTGTTCTCCTCTGTTGTAGATTAATTCTTGTTTTTCCTTCTTTTTTTTCCCTCTCCCCCCCCTTCTTCCCAAGGAAGAGAAAAAAAAAGCCTTATTTATTATCATTTTCCCCACTGTTGGCATGGCAACACAGGCGTACGTTACTGAGCTACAGGCAGCCCCACAACCATCCCAGCCGCCACAGGCCCAGCCGCCGCCGCCACCACCACCACCACCACCACCACCACCACAGGCCCCGCCACAGGCCCAGGTCCAGCCCCAGCCACCCACCGCTGCTGCCACCGCCACCCCCCAGCCCCAGTATGTCACCGAGCTGCAGAGCTCCCAGCCCCAGGCGCAGCCACCGGGCAGCCAGAAGCAGTACGTGACGGAGCTTCCGGCTGCCCCCACGCCCACACAGCCGACCGGGGCGCCCACCCCCACCCCAGCATCCCAGCAGTACATCGTGGTCACCGTAGCAGGTAAGTGCTCAGAGCCAGGGGGTGCTCTCTGAGGAGTTAGCGTCCTAGACCTGGGGCCCTGCTGTCCCTGTCACTAGACCGGCCACTTTTGCACTTGCCAGGGTTCTCCAAAGTCCACCCCCTAGTACAATGGCCCTTAAAGGAGGAGGGGACAGTGGGAGGGAGTTGGCAGCTGTTTGCCTGAGTAAGGGCAGTGTGACCCCAGCCACCCTGCAGCCGCCACCTCTGTACAGTGGCACCCGGGAAGGGTCACCGGGGCCAAGAGGAGCCACCCTGCCCTTTCTGGGAGGTTCCCATGGCTGAGCGGATGCCTGGGGTGCGGCTTTCTCACAGCTTTGAGATCTGGGGTCCTGGCTCCCTGGGGACTGTGCCTCCCTCCCTAGAGCGTTGTCCTTAGTCCCTGGTCCCTCCCAGGGTGCTATGGGCTGGGTTCAGGGAGCAGGGAAGGGGGTTCTCAGCTCCCCTAATGGGCTGGGTACAGGAGAGAGATCCTGATCCTCTGTGTGGACAGCGGTGTGGCTGGAAGCTAGCAAGAAGAGTAGTACCAGTGACCAGACCATCTGGAAAGTTGGGGCCCAGGGAGGGCCAGGGTAGAGCCTCTTCACCAACTGGGAAGAGAGCCCCACACAGTGGGGCACTCTGTGCCTTCAGGACCCCACCTGGCCTGAGGTCATAGCAGCCACCAGTTTCAGCGCCCCCAGCAATGCTGTGTTGGCTCCTCGTCGGCCCCCTGCCCTGTCTCCCCCTCAAAGGCCACACTCCTGGTCCCTGAGCCTGTCGAGCCATGAGGGGTTTGGCCTGGCCGGACCCGCTGCCTTCTCAGCAGCTAGAAGATGATCCCTCAAGCCTCTCTGGGAACCCTGTGGGCCAGCTCTGCTCAGGCCTGTAGAGGTCGATTGCTAATGCCCCAGCAGCCTTCAGTGCATGTGCTACATCTCCCAGGACACCCACCTGCCCTGGTCCTGATCACTGCTGGGGCCCCCAGCCAGCCCTCAAACTCCTACACTAGACCTGCCACATCCTGGCCCCACCTGCTCCACCAGGGGTGGAGGGGTTGCAGGGGTCGGGGGGGCTCCCTTCAGGTCTGCCCAGTGTGTCCCCCATGACTCCCCACCACCTCCCACCACTGGCAAGCTGCTCCATCACCTTTCTGGGCTCCCCAGTTAAGGTGGGAGGTGGGGGGTGATCTTGGTGGGAGGGGAGTGCCTGAGCATGAGGGCAGGGCACCCAGAACCCAGCATGGTGTGCTCACCAGAGCTCTCCACCCCTTCCCCCACTCTCACCTATCCCCTCTCCTGGGCCCACCAACTATGAGGTTTTGCTATCTCAGGGTCTAGGGACCCCAGAGTGGGGGTCTAGAGTGGGTGACAGCTCTAAACCCCTGACACCCCAAGTCTGCTCTCTTTTCTGTTTACCCTACTCTCCCCCAGGCCCACCCCCATCCCCAGGAGACCCTGCTAATGTGCTGGGTGCAGGGTAGGGGTGCAGCCTGTGAAGCTCATCTGAAAGCACCCCTGCACCTTCCAGGGTAGACTGGGATGTGGCTGGAGGGCGGGGAAGAGTCATAGGAATGCTTCTGAGGCATTGGCCCTGGGCTGGGGTTCTCTGGGTGCCTGAGAGGCCAAGGCCACCCCACTGGGCAATGGCAGGCACCCCTTAATCAGTGCTGTGACTGCCCAAGTGAGAAGAGCCCCATCCACAGTACTACCCTGAATGGGCTTGGGGTGTGGCCCTCACCCAGTGGTCCTGGGGAGTTTCCCACCCCAGCCTGCCCCCAGCAGGGAGAGGAGGTGGCTTCACCCCTACAGGCCAAACCTGCCATGCCGGGAGCCTGCAGTGACCCCACCCAAATTGTGACCCTTTTCATCTGGGGGCTGCCTGGGACCTCAGGAGTTGGTCTCTTGGGTGATGGGGGGTGAGACCTTCTCCAGACTCTGAGGGGGAGGAAGAAAGAGGGGGAGGGTGGGACCCAGGCCTGGGAGGGTGGGACCCAGGCCTGGGCTGTCCCTGGAAGGAAGCTCATCTGCTCTGGCAACTGCCCGCTGCCTGCCCAAAGGTGACTTTGGAGGCGATGTGAAGGGAGCTCAAGTTACTCATCAGGTGCCAGGCTCCAGATTCACAAGCCCCTGTCCTCCAGGCTGCCAGGCACTGGCACTGGGCCCTGGAGGCCAGCCAGATGGGGATGAAGCCCCCAGGGCGCTGGCACTGGTGGAGGGATCAGCCCAGCCCACCTACTTCTCTGCTTCCTGTTTCCTTGGGATTCTTGGGAGGGAGATGCAAGCAGGGACCAGCCAGGCAGAGAGGAGCAGCAGTCCCTGCTAGGAGAACCCCTGCTCTCAGTGGTCTGGGGAGCAGGGCGTGGTCCCTCTGCCCATCTGCGGGAGGGACCTGGGGCGGCCTGCTGAGCGAGCCTCCCAGACCTCCCTCCCCGCCCCTCCCCTGGGAGAGGCTCAGGCCTGTGGGTGGGTGGGGGTGGGGCGGGAGGAAGGGCAGCCCCTCCGCAGAGAAGCATGTCGGATCAGATTCAGGGACAGGAAATGGGCTGCCTCTTCCTGCCTCACACTTCACACAGCAGGGCCCTCCTGGCTGGGCACGCAGACATAGCTGAGGTCCCCAGCCCAGCCCACACACAGCCACAGCGTGAGGACTCGAGGCTGAACCTTCACCAGCTCCCTGTGTGAGAAGCAACCCGGGTCTGTGTCCGGGAGATGGGGTAGATACCTGATGCCAGCAATATATATATATATATACACACACACACACACACACCACCCCCACACCCCCACCCCCGCCTCCTGCTGAGTGGCCCAGCCTTGGCCCCTGGGGTGGCAGGTTCTAAGCACCAGCTGCCATGAGGTCAGCAGCACCCCCCACACACACACCCTGTGCCCCATAGATACCCCAGGCAGTGGAGGGCAGGGAGGGGCTCTCATGGTACAGCTTTGTTGACTCTTCTCCCGGAGGGCCATCTCAGGGCGGGCCTTCCTGCATGGCCCTGGGATGCCAGGGGAGATGCCAGCAGCAAAGAAGCTGCCTCAAGGACTGTCCACAACAGATGCCTTCACATCTGTTCCCACCAGAGTGCACTGTCCCTGCTTTGGCCCTGATGTCATGGCCCCTGCTTGACAGCCCTCTTCCCCTCCTGGTGCCCCTCGATCTCACAATGCCTCCATAGGCCCCCGGGCTCACTGCCCCTGAACCTGCATCTGCCCTTTGGGCCTCAGCCTCAGCATGACCAGTGACACCATGTGCCACTTGGCCTGACACTGCCCGCCATTGTCCAGCCGGGTGACCTTGGGACAGTCACTTTCTCTGGCCTGGTGGCCTCACTTGAAACGGGGACATGGGGGACAGAAAGCATTTATGCCAATCCTGCCAGCCCCTTGGAGCACACAGGAAGGATGGGTGTGGCACCCTGCAGGGAGCAGCAGGAAACACAGGCTCGCAGGCTCCTCCCATCCCCAATCTGGCTTTCAACACAGCTGGGGAGCAGGCCAGGCCACATGGGACAGGGAGAAGGGTATCCTTCCAGCTGGGGGAGCAGCTCCCAGCTGTCACTGGGGGACACCTGCTCTGCCACCCTCCTCGCCCCCGCCCCCCACTCCCTTTAATCACTCAGTGCAATGTGCATGAAACTTGACCTGTGCCCGCCGATGGTATCGGGGACCCAGCCTCGAGCCACAGGGCTGAGCCCGTGAAAGCCTGGCTCCACACTGGGTGATGCCACCAGGAGGGGCTGTTTATTCCAAAGAGGAAGGATCCCCCAGGGGGATTAGCCACCCAAGGTTGCAGGTATAAAGCTACCCACACACTCGGCTGCTCCCTGAGAGGTGGGTGAGGAGCGCTGGGCTATCTCCCCTGGGTGGAGGGCGGGCATCATGTTCTATGACTGCCTCTTCTCGGCCGCCTGTCAGCGTGAGTACCCACCTCCTTAGCAACACACCCCAGGACGACAGGGGTGGCAGGACATGGGGGGCCAGGGATGCTTACTGGGAGACCCCTCCTCTGAGCAGGGGTCATCGCAGAGGAGGTGACCCCAGGGCTGGGAAGTCAGTACCTGTCCCAGCAACAAAGATGGCCCCCCTGCGCAGGCTTCCCCGTGCACACCTGCAGCTACTCAGCCCTCCTGTCAGGTATCCTTTGGTGAGGAGGGCAGGGGGTGCCTGGGCTCCTCTGGCCTGCACCCCACTCTGCCGAGTAGCCCTTACTAGGTTAGCCAGTGGGTAAGGAGAGCTCTTGGGGAGTCCTGACCTCAAAGGGCCCCATGTCAGTGTGGCATCCCCTTTCTTTGGGCTCAAGGTGGGGGTAGAGCAGGGGACAGCCTACCAAGCATGGCGCCCCCCTCCCCACAGAAGGTGCCATGCGAGCCAATGAAACCGTGTCGGAGGCCAGTCCAGGCTCCACGGCCAGCCAGACTGGAGTCCCCACTCAGGTGGTGCAGCAGGTGCAGGGCACTCAGCAGGTAGGGCCTGCCCCTCCCCCAGGTGAGTGGGAGGCATGGGAGGGGGCAGCTGGGGTGAGGGAAAGGGCGAAGGCTTCCCTCCCTTTCACCTTCCTGCCGAGCCACCTGCTCACCCGATCTTATCAAGATGGTCAGCGCAGCTGTCCTGCCCACCTGGGCTGGCCCGCCCCTGATGCCTTGCCCCCACAGCGACTGCTGGTCCAGACAAGCGTGCAAGCCAAGCCGGGCCACGTGTCACCTCTGCAGCTCACCAACATCCAGGTGCCTCAGCAGGTAAGCATGTACCTGCCCCCAGGCCCACCCTCTCCTGCATCAGAGACCAGGACCCATCCTGGGGCTGGCCCCTCCCCAGGTAAGGTCAGGAGCAGCAGGGAGCGGAGGAGCCCCAGGAGTTGGTTTCAGCAGCCAGACTTGAACTTGGGTAAGAATGGGCAGGAAAGGAGGCGAGGAACGAAGCAGGGGTCGGTAGTGGGTAGGGTCTACCCTCCAGAGCGTCAGGCCTGTGTCCCAGAGGTGAGCACAGAATTGGCCTCTGTTTGCTGGGTTTTGGCTGAGAGCATTCTGTGTGGCCTCGAAGCCAGGCTCCCCATCACGGGCCTGGCCACACCCTAGCTCTGTGATTCGGGGGTGATGATGGGCAGCAGGAGGAAGCGCCTCACGCGGGCAGCTGCCATCCATGCCCGTCACTGAACCATCCTCTTCCTCGGCCGCAGACCCTCCCCACCCAGCGCCTGGTGGTCCAGAGCCCCGCCCAGGGCAGCAAGGGTGGCCAGGTCTCCTTGACGGTGCACAGCACCCAGCAGGTGCACTCCCCGCCTGAGGTAGGTGGGCTCCCTGCCTTCAGACTCCCAGCCGACACGACCCTTTCCCCAAGCAGGTTGCCTGACCTTGCCCGCTCTGAGCAGGGAGGGCCTGGGGCTGGGTGGCGGTGGCGGTGGCGGTGGCAGGGACCCTGCCAGTCACAAAGTTATCCGAGGAGCAAAGGGGGCTCCTACCATACTGCCCCAAGGCAGTGGAGCCTCCTCCAGGCACTCCAGATCCACAAACACCATCCAGGGTGATGGAGATGGACAGGCCATAGCGGCTGGAGGCTCTGGTTGAGTCTCCTTGGAGTCCCCAGTTATTCCTGGGGGGCTCTGGCCAGGCCCTGAAGCTGCACTTTGTAAAACAACAGGTGAAAAAAAAAAAACAACAACAAGTGATACCATGAGGACAACAACTTGGGGACAGTCTTGGTCCCACCACACCCCAGAGTAGCCCCAGTGCCTCAGTCCTCATCTGGGAAGAGGGGGTTCTGTGGGGTTCCATAGAATCAGCTCAAGCAAACTTGGGGACCAGCACCTCCTTCCCGTCAGAACCACCCACAGGCCTGCCCTCATCCCAGGGCCATAGGGCCTTGACCTTGAGTGCCAGCCCCTGTGACATGGAGGCTGCAGGTAGCCCCGTGGGCTGAGACTGACCTCGCAGGACCCCCAGCCTTGTTGGAGTGACCAGGGCTGAGGTGGGCAGTGGGCACAGGGTGTGTGCCCTGTACCATCCCATGGTGGGGACAGGCCTGCGCTGGAGCTCATCAGGCCAGGTCTCCCGAGTATCCCCAAGCATGCGTGTCTCCTTCCCTCCAGAGATCGCCGGTGCAGGCCAACAGCTCCAGCAAGACTGCCGGCGCCCCCACCGGCACAGTGCCGCAGCAGCTACAGATCCGCAGTGTCCAGCCAAGCATCCCCACCAGCCAAGAGGTACCAGGCCAAGGCCGGCAGGGCTGGGGTGAGGGGTCCCCGAGGATCACGCCTATGACTTTTTGAGTTGAGAGACCCGGCCCAGCCCAATTTGCCACCCTGACCTTGCCTCAAGTCCTCCTTTCAGCTGGTGGGCCATCAGGGCAGGGCAGGCGTCCCACTCAGAGCGGCCCTGGGACAGCTGGGGGCCCATCAAGGCCTTGGGGCCTGAGGAAATGTTTGCCATTTGTCCCAAGACCAGACCCTGGCGTGTACCCCTAAGGGGCTCAGACTGGAACTCCAGCTTCCAATTGTATTTCTTGGAAGAGGCCTGTTCTGAGGCCCCAGGCCCAGACTATTGCCATCTGGCTGGCCCCACTCAAGGTCCAAGGGCCCCGAGCCCTGGATAAGCAAGGAGGACTGTGGACACCTTTCTGAGCATGATAGCAGAAAGGCCACCACTTTGTCAGTCTCCTGCCCCACACCAGAGACTTCCTGAGCTCCACACTCCTGGGCTGGACACGGGACCACCTGAGGGTCACTACGGCTTGTAGGCGCAGGTCTCAGTCTGCCCAGCTCTACCTTGGCCCTGCCACTCCCTGTCATACTCTGGTTTCGGGGAGCCTGTGTCCCACCTGTGCCTGGGCGCCCTGGGGGCTTCTCCCTAGGAGAGCCAGCTTTTACCTGGGGATTGGGCTTTATGAGCCTGTCTCTGCCCTCCCAGAGGTCCGTGGTCCAGGCCACGCCGCAGACACCCAAAGCCAGCCCTGTGCAGCAGCTGACCGTCCAGGGGCTTCAACCAGTCCACGTGGCTCAAGAGGTGTGTGTCCCCCACCTGGCTGGGGAGGATGCAGGTCTGAGGGGACCCCAAGGAAGGGCTGGAACCACTGGTGTCAAGGGTTCCCAGCTCTCTGCCCCGCCTACCCCTCTTGGCCACACATCTTGCTGGGTCCTTCCCCAGCCAGGCCCAGAGATCTGATTGCTGCCCCGCCTGCTCTCTCAGCTCTGGGATCCTGCCATCCCACCCCCAGCCCCCACCCCTCGCACCTGGGAGGGAGTCTGGCGGGATAGCAGCCCGGTGGGCGGTGCGGCCTGGGTCCCGCCCACCGTGACCCCCCAGTGTCTCTGTTTGTCCTCCAGTGCTCAGGCAGTCAGTGTCCCGCTAGGAAGGCAGAGCAGCAGGAGCCCCGGCCGGAGCCGCCGCCAGAGCCACCGCCCCACAGGCCGGGCGCGCTGGCCCTGGACGAGCCGCCGCTGCTGCTGCTCGAGCGCAGCGGCGAGGCCCCGGAGCTCAGCAGCCCCGAGCCGCCGCGGTTCCATTACCTGTCGGCTGCGGCTGCAGCGGCTCCCGCCGCAGAGCCCGGCGCGGAGCAGTGGGTGGAGCTGGTGCGCGTGCTGCCCCCGCACCTGCTCCTGCCGCAGCAGAAAGTGGTCATCGAGCCACTGCCGGGGCTCCCAGCCCGAGCCAGCCCCGACCAGAGGGTCAGGATCCAGAGAGTTCCCCAGGTGCTAGTGTTCGGCACGGCCGCCACAGCCCTCAAAGTAGGTGGGGACAAGGGGCGACGGGCGGGCGGGGGCGGGATCCGGGGCGCTGGCCCCGCGCCCGGCCCAGGCTGCCCCCCAGCCCCGCAGGATAGACCTGCGGGACAGTCCCCCAGTACAGGCTCTGCCCCTAGATCCTGGGGTGGGGCAGGCTCCTCGGATTCCACCCCTGACGTCTGGTTGGAAGTTCCTTTTCTGCGCTGCGAACTGTGATCCCAGCTCAGACCCCAGGCTCCACCCCTAGTGTACTGGCCAGGTCTCTAGGCCCCGCCCCCACAGTTGTCAGATGGGGGGGCACTCTCCCCCAAGGCCCTGTCCATGGTCATAGATTCTGCTCTAGCAGTGAGCCTCAGCCCAGGGCTTGGCACTCCTCCCAGGTCCCACCTTCATGCCACATAGTCTGCCTGGCCCCTCTGTCCTCCTGTCAGGAGCCCCACGTGACTGCTGCCCCCAGGCCCAGCAGGAGAGTTCGGTCTGCTCTTCCAGCTGAGTCTGCACCCCTGCCAAGGCCACACCTCTGGGCTTCTGTCCCTGACCCGGTCCAGGGTGTGTCCAGAGGGTCCTAGTGTGTCCCCCCCACTGGGGAGGGGGTATCCACCCCTCGGATGTGGCAGGGGAGGCTGGGCATTGACGTGCGGCACCCTTTCTCCCTGCAGGTGCAGCAGTTGCAGCAGGTACCTGTGCCCCACGTGTACTCCAGCCAGGTGCAGTATGTGGAGGGCGGCGACGCTAGCTACACGGCCAGCGCCATGTGAGTGCTGATAGGACTCCTCCTGGGTGCCTCACCCCCCCCCACCAGCTGCTAGTTGACAGGAGGCTGGGGGCTCCCCAGGAGCAGCCTGCCATCCCCCAGAGACAGAGGCCACCACCCAAAGGCCCCCATATCTACATCCTGTGTGTTTTCACTTTAAATGTTGGCAGAATTGAACATTACTTGGCAATGGGAAATGTTAGAGGGGAGGAAGAACTCACTCTCCCTCCCGCGCCCTCTTGCTACACTCTGTCTCCATGTCCCCTGGTGCTGGCACGTAGAAAGCACCCCTTGTCCTGCCAGAGCACATGCACAGGCCGGCTCACAGCGGCCATCTAGGACAGGGTCGAGCAGCCCCTGTGGGCTTCCGAGACTAACTCTTCTGGGAGCAGAAGGCTTCATCTCCTGTGGGGCGGCTGGTGGTTTCAAACTGCTGACCTTGCATTTAGCAGCTCAGTGTACCACCGCGGTGCCACCAGGGCTCCTGTGGAAGAAGGAGCTGCTTTGTTTCTTCCCCAGACACACAGCCGGTGGTCTGTGTAGGTAGCGTTGCCCTTTGTGAAAACGTTGGCGTCACTGACGCTCCCTGTGTAGATCTGCGGGAGCCAATGGGCCAGTCCCTGCTGCGGCTGCCAGTGTGGGTCACCAATGAGGCTCTGCACCAGGGCAGGAAGTAGGACCCCCAACAGCACCCCCCTCTCCACCGGCACATTCTCTCCCTGGCTGCTGCCATCCAGTGTCTTACAGTAGTGTTTTCTCTGCACTTGTCTGGGGTTCCCTTTGGTCCCACCACCTACCCACAAGAGGATGACACTGGGAGTGGGCCATCTCCTGGGGTGACGCAGCCCCTCACACTGGCCACCTTGCACCTCTCAGGTCAGCCGCTGTTCCCAGCATGACCAGCCAGAGTTGGACAGCCCACCAGGTCACAGGCACAAGGACTCAGACAGTTCTCAGTGTCCATGGGACCCTGCCCTATGGAGTCCTTGGTGTCTCCCTCAGTGGCATGTCACCTGTGCCGGCCACAAGACTGGGCCCCTGTCCCCAGCCCCATCCAGGACATGTCCAGAAACATGCATGCTTGTTGACTCCCTCACTCAGCAGGTGTCTCATAAAATACCTTTTAAAAACCCACAGCTCCTCTATATAGGGCTTCCAAGACTAATAATCTTTATGGGAGCCCCCAGGCTCACCTTTCTCCCAAGGAACGAGAAAGGCTAGGTTTGAACCACCAACCCGGGGTAGTTATGCAGCCTAGTGCTGACCCAACAACTCCACCAGGGTTCTTTAAAACACCTACCAACCCCACAAAAATACCCAACAAATCACTACCACTCTATCTGTAGGGTAGAGTAGAACTGTCCCGGTGAGTTTCTACTCTTTGGGAGAGTAGAAAGCCTCATCTTTCACCCACAGAGTGGCTGGTGGTTTTGAACTGTTGATCTTGCGATGAGCAGTCAATGTGTAACTACTTCGCTGCCGGGGCTCCTATTAAATACCTTGGAGGGTTTAAAAATCAAAACTGCTCCATGGACTATGGCAAGACACTGGACATGTGTCCGGTTTGCCCTCCACCTCACAGAGAATGGACACGCAGGCTGAGCAGCGTGTCCCCGGCTAACTCCCAGCCCCCCATCCACAAGGTCCTCCTCATCTTGATTGTCTACTTCAAGAAGGCCCTGGACAGGACAGGAGGGCCTTCCTTGCTCCTTGCAAGCCCCATCACCATTTCCAAAGCCCTTGGAATGGAGGGGAGGTGGGGTGGACATTGTAGAGTCAGTCTCGTCTCCAGGAGCAGGGCAGGAGCCAGTTCCCAGGGACTGAGACTTAACAATCTGTGCACTTACAATCATTGCTGCCAGAGGACCCCTCTGGAATCACCTTCCTGCCTCCTTTGCCTCCTCAGTGCAATTTCTGTTTAATTTGGTGTCTGCTCCCGAGGACAGGGCCTGGTCCCTTGTCCGTTGTTGGGTCAGCCATGTCTAGAAGAGAGATGCTCCCTCATCAGGCTGGGCCCTCATCTCCATGGGAACAGCAAGCCCCGCAGCAGAAGGCTGCTCTGAGATTGGGTAGGAACCCACCAGCAGCACATGGGAGGGAAGGGTTGGCAGCTCAGAGTACCTGTCTGCTGGGGGTCCTGAGACCCCTGCACTGGGATCGGGGCCGGCCCTCGGCCTCATCCTCTGACTCGCTCCCTCTGCTTCCTCCCCAGCCGCTCCAGCACCTACCCCTACCCCGAGACGCCACTGTACACGCAGACAGCCAGCGCCAGCTACTATGAGGCTGCAGGCACAGCCGCCCAGGTCAGCACACCTGCCACCTCCCAGGCAGTGCCCAGCAGTGGCTCTGTGCCCATGTACGTGTCGGGCAGCTCTACCAGCAGTGGGGGCAGCAGCAGCAGCAGCAGTGGTGCAGGTGGTGGCGGCGGCGGCGGCAGTGGAAGTGGTGGTGGTGGTGGTGCCAGTGGTGGCAGCAGCGGCAGCGGTGCGGGCACCTACGTGATCCAAGGCGGGTACATGCTGGGCAGTGCCAGCCAATCCTACTCCCATACCACTCGTGCCTCGCCAGCTACCGTAAGTGCCCAACCCAGGTCCCCGACAGGGAAGGTGGGGTGGGGGGGGTACCTGGGCAGCAGGGTGGGCTGTGGCCATCAGAAGCAGTGGGCACTGGCACCAGCGACAAGAGGCTGTCACTGGTCCTGAAGTGTTTAGCTGCCGACAGCCTGGGGTCCTACTCACCCTGGGTGACCTGGGATGAGGTACTCAGCCTTTCTAGACTGAAACTTCTCGGGGAGGGGGAGTTTGCCCACAGTAGTGCCAACTCCTGTGGTTAGAACTGGCGATGGCGGATAGTTCAGGGAGGGCAAGGCAGGCAGCCCCGGGGAGCAGCTGATTAGGCTGGGGCGCACCTGATAGCATAGTTGTCAGCCTGACGTTTGGGGACTGCTCTGCCGATCCCGTTCCCCTCGCCCCCCACCCCAGGTCCAGTGGCTGCTGGACAACTACGAGACGGCAGAGGGCGTGAGCCTGCCCCGCAGCACCCTCTACTGCCACTACCTGCTGCACTGCCAGGAGCAGAAGCTGGAGCCCGTCAACGCCGCCTCCTTTGGCAAGCTCATTCGCTCCGTCTTCATGGGCCTGCGTACCCGCCGCCTCGGCACCAGGTAAGGCCCCCACCCCAGGGCCTCTGCACAGCCGGGCCTTCTGCATGGTTCTTGCCCCCGACACCCCATCCACCTTCCCTGTATCTCTCCTGGGAGCCCCACCCTGAATAAACACACTGTGTGTATGTGTGGGGAGTGCACATCATCAGTGCATAAACAGGGCTCCGGAAGGACTGGGGGCTATGGGAACCCAGCCTCTGCCTGCCCACTGGCCCTGGTCCCAGAGTGGGCCCATCCTGGCCTTCATTCCATCACTCCCTCAGAGCCGCAGCTTCATCTGTCACTTGGGGTGTGCGGTGCCCCTCAGGGTGGGGATGAGGAACAAGGAGCGCACAGGGAGCTTAGCGCGGCGCCAGCACAGGGGAGCCTGATAGGGCCCCACTCATCCGAGTAGCCAGCACGATGCTGCCCTCACGCCTGCTCCTTGCCGGATCAGGGTTGAGGCGGGGACAGAGCCACCGGCAGCAGGATCCTGCTCCTTTTGAGTACCACCAACTCTCTCAGGGGGGGCTTGCCCGCACCCGGCCCCACCTAGTCCTCCCCGGTCCTCCCTCCCAGGGGCAACTCCAAGTACCACTACTACGGCCTGCGCATCAAGGCCAACTCACCCCTGCTGCGCCTGATGGAGGACCAGCAGCACATGGCCGTGCGGGGCCAGCCCTTCTCTCAGAAGCAGAGGTAGGAAGGGGCCGTGCTTCGCAGGGTGGCAGGCGAGGCTGGAGCCAGCGTCACCCACCCTGCCACCCGCCTTTCCAGGCTCAAGCCCATCCAGAAGATGGAAGGCATGACGAATGGCGTGGCCGTGGGGCAGCAGCAGGCAGCCGGCCTGTCAGACATCAGCGCCCAGGTCCAGCAGTACCAGCAGTTCCTGGGTGAGGACCCCCTGGTCAGGAGCATGTCCCCTTGGGCTGGGAGAGGCGGGCATGCAACGGGGACCCAAAGCCTAGTAGGGTGCAGTCCCCATGGGTGGGCTCCATGGGAGTTGTGGTCTGGGGCACAGGAGTCTGGCAAGACCTGTCCCTGCTTAGAAGGTGATCCCAAGGCCGCTTTCCAAGGAGACTTCGTGTGCCTTGCCCATGGGGAGCGTTTCTGTGGATTGAGCTCTAGAGGCACAGCGATTAAAAGCGCATGGCTGCCGTCTGTGGGCCGTTGTGCTTGCTCCTGCAGGGCCTCGGGGAGTCAGCACCTACTCCACAGCACTGGGGGGTTTGGGACTGAGCCCCCACATTAAGCCCCTCGATGCTAAGCATTGCAAACCACTGACTGGGGTGGTTCAGGTCAAGACATAATGTGGGCAACACCTCCTGCGCGCTCCCAGCGCAGGTCTGAGCCAGCTCACCAAGATGTGCTCACGAGACTCAGCCTTTCTCAGAATAAATGTCTCATCCAAGAAGGAACAGAAAAAGCAACCCCTGGGCTGAGCAAACCCCACAGGGTGCTGGTGCCTTGTGGTGGTCCCACCCTGGCCCTGGGCTGAGCAAACCCCACAAATGGAGGGGTGTCCTCTGGGCAGACTGCCTTTGGTCTCCCCTCCCTGGGACCCGGGGGCTACAGGGCAGCTCCCCTGTGATCTTGACTGGTGCTGCTTCCTGGCTAGGTGGGTGGGCACAGGTCCCAGGGCAAGCTGCGGTGGGACGAGCTGCTCACAGGCTGCAGGGGAGAGGCACACGGATTCTGTAATCCCCCCCCCCCCATTTCCTGGGTGGGAATCCTGCATCGGATGTCTACCCTCCCCTAACCTCAGAGCCTCCCTCCCCACCCTTCTGCATATGAAGTGGGGGCTGGGGGCAGACAGGGGTGAGGACCTCACGGTGTGCTCCCTGCCCCTCCCAAAATCCATCCCCTCAGACGCCTCCCGGAGCCTGCCAGACTTCTCAGAGCTGGACCTCCAGGGCAAAGTGCTGCCCGAGGGCGTCGGGCCCGGGGACATCAAGGCCTTCCAACTCTTGTACCGGGAACACTGTGAGGTAGGACTGCTGGGCAGGGGGGCTGCCAGCAGGGGCACCACCACAGGCAGGGGGCGGAGCATGCGGCTCTGCCCCCCTGAGCCCCTGGCTCCCACCAGGCCATCGTCGACGTCATGGTGAACCTGCAGTTCACGCTGGTGGAGACCCTGTGGAAGACCTTCTGGAGGTACAACCTCAACCAGCCCAGTGAGGCACCGCCGCTGCCTATGTAAGTCCCCTGGCTGGGCACCACGCAGGAGTGGGTTGGAGGTTCCCTGCTGGGGAGGAGCAGGGCGGGGGGCTGCCTATGTGCAGCGGGCTCATGACTCCTGGGGTGGGGCCCACAGACACGATGAGGCTGAGAAGCGGCTTCCCAAAGCCAGCCTGGTCCTCCTCTCCAAGTTTGAGCCTGTGTTGCAGTGGACCAAGCACTGTGACAACGTGCTGTACCAGGGCCTGGTGGAGATCCTCATCCCCGACGTGCTACGGCCCATCCCCAGTGAGTGTGTGCCCCCACCCCCCTTCCCAGCCACCCAGACCACGCTCCCCCAATACCCTGACCAGCCCCTGGGCTGCCCACAGGTGCCTTGACCCAAGCGATCCGGAACTTTGCCAAGAGCCTGGAAAGCTGGCTCACCCACGCCATGGTGAACATCCCTGAGGAAATGCTGCGGGTGAAGGTGAGGGCGTGGCAGGGCCCCCAGGGGTGGCCTTGGGGCAGGGGGCCCTGGATGTCAGCTCGTGAGCAGCTTGTCCACCGCAGCTTCATGAGTCCAGGCCCCCAGGGCATGGAACCTTACCGCTGCTACCAGAGAGCCGGCACAACACTGGGAGTAGAAAGCCTTGCTTTAGTGGAGCGGCCCGTGGTTCCTGACCACCGCACCACCAGGGCTGGAGAACAGTGCTCGTAGCGGCAGCCCCCCGGGAGCGGAGCCTCCGCCGGGAAAGCCGAGTGCAGAGTAGGAGTTGTTCTCTTCAGGCAGCTCCGGGGAAGTCTGTGCGATGTTCGAAAGGGGGAGAGGGTGTCTGTCAGGAAGCCACTGGAAGTTGCTGCCCATTCAGGAACCATGCAGACAGGAGATCGGATGGGCGGACTTGCTCTCGGGCATGTTGCGCATAAAGCGTGGGTTTCCTGGAGCTTTGGTAAAGAAAGCCAAAGAGCCCCCACATTTTTTAAGGCAACCCACCCAGAGGGAGGTCGGCAGGGCGCCTCGTGGGTGGGGACATGGGAGGCCCGAGGAGAGGAGAGTGGGGTACAGGAGACCCCGGGAAGAGGCGCTGTGGTCAGGTACTGAGTGTCTGTCACCTGTGAGCCCAGAGTTAAGCTTTCTGCCTTGGAGCGGACGTCTGTCTCACGTGCACAGAACGAGACAGAAAAGTGCCGGAAGCCAAGCTCACCTTAACCCTTCCCGCACAGTCCCCACCAGCGCTTTCTACCATGGTCTCTAAATAGACAGACAGCTGGCTAGAACCCAGTCCATCAGGGGTGCCACTGCAGGGCACACCCAGCTGGAGGGGCCCCTGATGGCTGAAGAGCCACCTCCATCCTGCGCCAGCCCTGCTGGGCTCGCTTTTCTCCCGTGAGAAAACGGAAACCCCAGGCCGGAGAGAGGCTGCTGACGACTCAGTCTGAGAGGCGAAGCCCGGCCGACCCTGGCCCCAGCCCAGAAAGGGGTGCTGGGGAGCTGGGCACTGGCCCCATGGAAGCCTTAAGCAAGCAAGCGCACACACGCACACACACACACACACACACGCCCTTTTCCTGGGATGCACCAGGTGGCTGCGGCTGGTGCCTTCGCACAGACGCTGCGGCGCTACACGTCGCTCAACCACCTGGCGCAGGCAGCGCGCGCGGTCCTGCAGAACACGGCGCAGATCAACCAGATGCTGAGCGACCTCAACCGCGTGGACTTTGCCAACGTGCAGGTGAGCGCGACGGGGCCCGTGGGCATGGAGCAGTCAGGGAGCCCGGGCAGAGCCGCAGCTGAGCCCTGGTGCCACCCGCTGTGCCCTAGGAGCAGGCCTCGTGGGTGTGCCGCTGTGAAGACCGAGTGGTGCAGCGGCTGGAGCAGGACTTCAAGGTGACGCTGCAGCAGCAGAACTCACTGGAGCAGTGGGCCGCCTGGCTGGACGGCGTGGTGAGCCAGGTGCTCAAGCCCTACCAGGGCAGCGCCAGCTTCCCCAGGGCCGCCAAGCTCTTCCTTCTCAAGTGGTCTTTCTACAGGTGTGCCCCCAGACAGTGGGCTTTGGGGCGGAGCGGGAGCCCAGGGAGCCCCTGCCCCTGGACGGGGGTCCTCCCCACCAGCCAGAGCCTCAACTCTGGCCACCCGCAGCTCCATGGTGATCCGGGACCTGACCCTGCGCAGCGCCGCCAGCTTCGGCTCCTTCCACCTGATCCGGCTGCTCTATGATGAGTACATGTACTACCTGATCGAGCACCGTGTGGCCCGGGCTAAGGGCGAGACGCCCATCGCCGTCATGGGCGAGGTCAGCAGCCAGGGTGTGAGGGCGAGGGCCAGGGCACCTGTGGCGGCGGGGTCCTCACCCCTCCTCTCCTCTCCCTTCCTGTTCTCCAGTTCGCCAACCTGGCCACCTCTCTGAACCCCTTGGACCCGGACAAAGGTAAACAGGCTGTACCCCCAGCCTGAGCCCTGGGGGTGGTTGGCAGGGGCCGAGTGAAGGCCAGGCGGCATTGCAGCCAGGCAGCTGAGCCCCGCCTGGTTCATGTGCCCCAGATGAGGAGGAGGAAGAGGAGGAAGAGAGTGAAGACGAGCTGCCACAGGCTATCTCGCTGGCGGATGGCAGCGAGTCGCCCTCACTGGGCACGGAGGCCCTGGAGCCACCCGCCAAGCTGGCGAGATCAGATGCCCGCAGCCTCTTCGTTCAGGCGCTGCCCTCCAGCTAAGCCAGTGGCTGCCGCCCGGTCCCTGCCTGTCCGCCCCGCCCGCCACCCTCCCTGCCAGGGTCCCAACTGCTTCTGTGGCCTGTCAGCACTCCAGCTTTGGCCTGGGCCCGGAGGAGCCTCGGAAACATGGGAGGCCTGGGCCCCCTCCTGGCCCAGGGCTGGCCCAATCACTGGCCTGGCAGAGCCGCAGCTGCAAACTCTCTAACACAAAAGATGTGCCTTAAGGAACCTGCCGCCGTGCCCAGGTGCCCCTTGGAGCAGCCAGCTCGGTCCCTTGGCCCCGAAGGCCACAGCATCTTCCTACCCGCCTTCCCACCACCCAAGGGGGCAGGCAGGCAGGCCCCTCCCCACCCACCCCCACAGACCCATTAACTTATTCAGCTCGCTGGCTTTGCACAGCCTATCTGGGGCCCAGCTGAGCCCCAGGCGGGCACAGGTGGGAATCACCTGGGGACCCCCACTGTCAGCAGCCCCACTGCTCCCCTCCCCTTTGGTATTAAGTGCAATTAAAGCCGTGGGTGTTGCATTTTCTCCAGAGCTGGGCCTTCCCTAGCCCCTCAGCTTGAGGGGGAACTGCCTGGCCCAGCTGTGCCAGGGTGGTGGGGGGAGGGTGGGGGCCTGGCCTCCAGTTTCCAAAGAGCACCAGGCGCTTGGCCGGCTGGGGCCACCTGCTGCAGGCAGTAGGGGTGGCCGTCCAGCGCCTGCTGGGCCCCCTCCCAGGGCCTCTCCCTGTGCTGGTTTGTAGTGGAACCTTCCCCGACACCGCGCCCTCCCCACCCCCGTGCCGTCCCCCCGTCCCCTGAACGACATGACTCCCGTGCGATTTGTGAGTGCCACCAAGCGGAGTCGGTAACTCGTTGGGTTTCTTTCCAACTATCATGGCCTTATCTGTTCCGGTTTTCTCGGTGTTTTCGACCCGTGCGATAGATGTTTATGGCAAAACCGAAAAAGGAAAAAAAAAATCAGACCTATTGTACAAGTCACTCTTGTGTGTGCTCCGCGTGCTACAGCTTTGAGGGCCAGCCCTGCCCACCCGACGCCCACGCCCCCCTTCTCCCTCCTGGCGGTGAAAGTGTCCACGCGTGTGGTAGTCTAGTGCCGAGCTGTTTTCTATCTTTTTGTAGTCTTTCTTAAAACACAATAAATTCCGCTGTGTTATTTGGCTACTTGCTGGGCCTTGGGGTGGGGAGAATGAGGATGGGAACGACGCACAGGACAACCCCCTCCCCACCCAGTGGCAGTGCAGGGGAGCTCGGCAAGGTTCAGAAATAAACATTTATTACGTGGAGAGGAATCAAAGGGGGGATGGCCACAAGGTGCCTCCCGTGGTGGGGGGGGGGGAGAGTCTAGTAGGTAGGTCAGGGCAATGGCCACACCGGCAGGGGGTGGGGGATACACAAGAAATTGAGGTGCCCGTGTAGGGTGGAGGTGGGCACTTGTGGCTGATGGGGCAGGGGGCTCCCTCCCCTTGCCCCGTCCCAACTTAAATAGGCATAAATAAGAAGCGTCCAGACTCGGGCCTCGGGGCTGCCCTTGCCCAGCCCCCTCCTGCAGCCTAACACTAGCGCTGGTCATCCGTCCATCTGTCCGTCGTCGTCGTCATCGCTGGCCGCAGCCTGGAAGAGGCCAGCCCGGGAGCAGCCGGCACCCTGGCCGCGGAGGTAGTTGGAGTCAGTGTCAGGGTGGGGCCCTCACAGCACGATCCACGTGTACCGTTCGCTGTCTGCCAGGACCTTCAGCGAGCACCCTGGAGGGCAGTGGGGGCACCCTCGTGAGGCTGCTGCTGGCCGGGCACACCTGCTCCTGCTCTGCCCCCCACCCACTGCGCCCAAAAAGTTCCAGAAGGCTGGATGCACCTCAGAGTCCGAGCAACGGTTACCCGCTGCCTGTAGCGTGAAGGAAGGGCTGCCTGGGGCCCTCCCTGAGGCCAGGACAGCCCGGGCCCAGGCTGCATGTCCATCCTGTGTGCTGGGGATGAGCACGTCCGAGGCCCTTGGCCCCCTCCGGGCCCAGGCTCACCTTTGTGCAGCGCCTCATTGGTCATCCTGTTGACATAGCGGCCGCTGCTCTCGGGCACCAGCCACTTCATCACCATGTCCACGCAACTCTTGCGGTACGAACTCCAGACACTGCCACTGAGGGGCAAGGCAGCCAGGCGGTCAGCCGCCTGGCCCTGCCCTCTCCCCCCACACACCCACCACACAGCCCACTTGGACCCGCCTCACCTGGTCTGCCCTTTAACCTCAGTGAGGTCACCCACGTTGACAGTCATGAAGATGCCGGTGGTGAGGTCCCATGCCACCTTAAGGCTGGTGTGATACGTCTTTGGTCTGCAGGGGGTACCGAGGGGGCGGTGAGCCCATGCAGACCCAGGGGGCTCTAGTCGCTGAAGCACCAACGGAGTGACTTATCCACCCTCCCCTGCTGCTGTGGGTGCTCCTGGGGTGGGGCCCCGCCCACTCACCGCAGCTGGCCCTCCTCAGTGGACGGGAAGGCCAGGAGCAGCAGGCCAATGTTGATGAGGACCTGGTTCGTCTCAGGGCACACCTGGAGGGGGCCGACAGAGAACACCGTTAAGGGGGCCCTCGAGACAGGAAGGTGCTGGGCCCACTCAGTCCCATTCTGGGCCCACCTCCAGGATGACGATGTCATAGTCGCTAAAGGAGCAAAACTGGTGGCCCCAGGTGGCATCATGGCGGATGACCTCATTGATGACGTACTCAAAGTCCAGCGTGAGCTGCTCCACCGTCAGGTACTGACCCTGTGGGCAGGGGAGCAGGAGTTGAGAGGGACTGTGCTGGCCTCCCTCTACCAGCAGGCTTCCTGGAGCCACCACCACCTGGCACCAACCTGCACAGCCGTCCGCTCTCTCATGGGCCGGAGGTTGCGGCCCCGGAGGTCGGTCACCACAAAAGGCAGGGAGATCTTGTCATCCTCAAACTCTGGGAAGGCGGGGCAGCAGGAGGTGGGGCCAATGGGTCAGAAGACCCAAAGGCCCCACACTGTCCACCACCACCATCCCCTCCCCAGGCCCCCCTGGCTCACCGTCCTCTGGCTCTGCCCCCTCCCCAGACTCCAGCACGTAATGCAGCTTGGTATAATTGATGTAGCCAGGCTCCAGGGCAGGGGGTTCTGTTGCAGGGGGGCTATCCCGGGGAGGTGCCTCCCCGCCTGGCACCAGGGGCTCTGCAGGTGGGCAGCAGCGGCTGCCTGAGGGCCCTGGGCAGGGGGGTGGCCGGGCTTCCTCGGAGGGCCCACCCTTGGCCTCTTTGGCCCTGCGGAAGATGTCAGCCACAAACTCCTTGGCTTTGGCGATGGCAGGTGAGGGCTCGGGGGCCCCCACAGGCCGGGCTGGGGCAGCCTCAGGAGAGAGGCTGGGGAGGACTGGGGGCACCTCTGGGCTCTGGGGAAGTGGGGAGCTGGGGCGGGGCGGAGGCGAGGCTGTGTGGTCATACAGGATTTGGCAGAAGCTGCCATCGCCTGGAATAAAAGAGAGAGAGGAAATTCCAAGAAATGCTCTCCTGACCCCATCTTGATGAGCATCCTCAACGAGGCCCCAAAATGCACCTTGAGGAGACTCTTTTCGGAGACTCGCCAGAAAGATATTTTTACAAATGAAACCACCACTGTCCGAACACTATCCTTCCAGATGATTCCATTTTACTTGCACGGACCACAAGGCCCTCAGGCCATGGTGGGCCGACCCTCATCCTGGCCTCATCTCAAGCAGAAGGCACAGCAAGGGATGGGACAAACTAATCCCTGCCTCAGGGAGCGGCCAGCCTCAGTGGAGGCAGACGAGGGCCACGTGACCGTGCGAGAGGATGAACCGTGCGTCCACGCAGCCCTGTCCGCCCATCCTGCCACATCAGCCTCCCTGCTGGGTGTCTACTTTCCCGGGGGTGGGGGGGTGGGATGAGGGTCGGCATGGAGAACACAGCCCACTGCTCCCTGAGCAGCCATGTGGTGGGCCCGGGCAGGGGCTCTGCCTGCAACGACTTCCTCGGGGCTCCAGAAAGCAGTCTAGGAGGGTGGGCGGAATTCTCCCACATCAGAGAGCAAGGACAGAGACCCAGAGACGCCTGTCCGTGGTCATCCGGTGAGGTCACGTGGTGGGACCGACACTGGTCAGAAGTCCCCCGTGGTGACACTGCACACAGCTTTGGTAGTGCTGCTCCTCTGGGTCGGGGACCAACAGCCGCGAGGATGCAGTACTGCAGTCCGTCTGGGGCAGGCACCCTGTGGGCTCACAGCCACCAAGGAGGTGGTCTGGCCTCAGTGACAGGGCCCTGCTCATGGTGGCTCAGTCAGCTAGGGGCCTGAGATGCCCCTGGATGTGTCTGAGGACCAAGATGGCCCAGCTGCCTACTTGGCGGCAGGTTTAAGAGACCCCGTGGCAACCACGGTCATGTGTCTGGTGGGCGTCTGTCTGCTGCTCACCTTTTCACATAAGCGGGATCAGTCACTGTTCCTATGCTGCTTCCCACACGTGTTGTACCTCAAAGCCCCACCCAGGACACTCTGGGGACATGGGCGCCATTCTCTGCTCCCCTCACAGCCTGTCTCACCCATCAGCCCTCGGTTGGTGCCAGTTCCCCCACTGCTGCCCTGGTCATGCCCCATGGTCTGGGGGAATCCCCCAAAGGAGAGGCCTGAGCCGAGTCAAGAAGCAGGGCAGTACATGCTGGCTGCCCAGCGATCAATCTCTGGCTCAGCAGCCCCACGTGGGCCCTGCTGGCTACAGCGGACAAGAGTGCCAATAGAGGAATCGACCCCACGGGACGGCGCTGTGGCCTCCCCAGTGTGGGCCTGGCTCTCTGGGGACTGGCCTCACGGGTCTGTGGGCAGGGCCAGGCAAGGGCAGGCCTACCTGCCGAGTGGACGGAGACGGCACAGGCCACCAGGGAGTAGCTGGTGTTGAGCAGCACCACCTGGTCCTTCTTGAGCTGGAAGGCGGGCTGGAAGGTGGGGAAGGGGTAGACCACCTGGTACTTGGTGTGCAGCATGAAGCCGTGCCGCAGGCACTGCGCGCTCGAGTCGCCTGCAGCAACACAGGTCGCACCGGTCTCACCGTCGGCCCCCGGGGAGGCCGAGGCAGCCCACGACCCCCTGGGGCCCTGGCCCTCACCTGGGTGGGCCCGGCCAGCATCTCGGCAGGCGGCACAGTGGCCCATGGCTGGCACGGCCACGGTGCTGATGTAGATGTCGCGGTGGTTCTCGTCACTCATCATCATCATGTTCATGAGCATCCCGTTGGCCGAGCGCGTGCTGGGGACGGCACAGCCTCAGCAACCCGGACGGACCCTGTCTATGGCCCCACGGCAGCCCTCGCCCATCCCGAGCCTCCCAGCCCTGCATCTCACTTGAAGCCGAAGACAATGACCTTGGAGGCGTCACTGGGCCACTCGCAGACTGTCAGGTACAGGTCGCTGTAGATCTCCTCGTCCTGGAAGAGCCGCACCTGGCGCACCTGAGGGGCAGGGCCAGGGCTCAGTGGGGCTGCCGGGCAGTAGCCAAGCCTGCTCTGGGACTATCACAGGCATCCGCTTCATTAGCTCAGCCCCTGCCCCATCTCTGGCCAGCCTTCATTTCTAAGTGGGGACGGATGGATGGGGCGGTGGCCCCCTCCTGCACAGTGGTGGGCCTCAGCCAGACACACTGCTTCCAAGGCTAGCTAGAGGCCTCAACAAGTCCCCTCCCGCTTCTGAGCTCATCTGTAAGCCAGAACCCACCTTATGGGGGCCTACGGAGCCAAGGTAAGGGCTGAAGGCCAGTGTGCACTCCTGGGGGGCTTAGGGGGCACGGACAAGTCCCACAGGGCCTGTGCCAGTGAGTTAGCCCAGACGGAACTGCCGCCATTCCCCACCTTCACTCTACACACTGCAATCCCACATGGCGGATGCTAAGGCAGAGCGTCCACCACGACCCCGTGACACACAAGTCAGCTGCAGCTGCCAGGGTCCTGGTGCCTGTGGGATAGCCTGGGCAGCCTGGTGGGGAGCCCGCGAGAGCTGAGCGCAGCCCTACCAGCTTGAGCTTGCTGTGGACATTGAATTCCCACCAGTACAGGTGGTAGATGTAGAAGGAGAAGTCATCGTCTCCGCTGCTGCTGGTGTAGGACAGGACGTAGCGGCCACATTTGGAAAAGCCCAGGAAGATGTGTCTAGGGGTAAGGAGCAGAGGCAGCTGGCTCAACAGGGGGGCCCCTTCCACCCTCACCACCCCAGCCGGGCCCCCTTCTAACCCTGCATAGAGGAAGTCCTCATCCACGATGCTCTTGAGGGATACGCAGACCCTGGGCGGCAACTTCCGGAAGAGGCGAGGAGACAGCTGCCCGCTGATCTGGGGAAGGGGCAGCGCATGACCTCAGTACCACCGCCCCACACCTTCCGGCCACCACATTCCACACCCAGAACAGATCAGCGCCCCCGGTGTGCCCACCAGCAACACAGGCAAGGGTAGGAAGCCCCAGTTCCAGAAGGTAGAAACTGGGCCTGGGGCACAGGGGTCATGGGTGAGAACACTGAAGCCAGGAGACTTGATGCTGGCACCTGGCCTCCAATGCCACACTTCAGCCTCGGGTCCCTTCTGCCCTGGTGGCATCTCCCCTGGCCCACACTGGACCCCAGCTCCCTCCCTGAAGTCTGGGCCTGAGTGTGGTCAACCAAACCATGCAGGAGGATGGGATGGCGATGTGACCTGAGCCTAGCAGTCCCAACCCACTGGCTCATTCATGTCCAAGGTTATGATGGGGAAGAGGCCTGATCAGGGAGCTCCCTAACTGTCCAGGAGGGCCCAATCGGATAGAGGAAACACATTGACTCAGGGGGGACATGATCTCAGCTTGAGAGTACCCAGCTCTGTCAGGGGCACCCAATCTGCAAGAGGAGACATGAGCTGCCTCCAGATTGAGGGCGGAGTCACAGCCCTCCGACAGGGAGTTCCTAGACTGGGAGGGCAGAGATGGCCTCTGCCCAGAGAGCTCCCAGTCAAATGAGGGAGACACAACTGGCTGAAGCAGGCGCAGGCCCTGTCCAGAGACACAGTCCTCCGTGGTCGCTATCCTCCTAGCGCTGGCTCTCAAGTGGACCGGGGTGACACTGCTTGGAGGGAGACTGCGGGGCGCAGGGAGCTCCGTGTCTGGAGAAAAAGGCCTGGCGCTATCAGGAGAGCTCCCTCCAGGTCAATGGGGCAGGCCGACTCAGGTACCGTCGCGGTCAGCTCCTGAGTGCTCCGGGCAAGGACAGAGCGGGACACTGGGCTGGGGACGCCTGCGAGGGGCCACGTGAGCGGGGCTCGGGAAAACTGAGTTTGACCAGGATCATGCCCCTCTCCTCCTGCCTCCTCTGGCGGCCGCCAGACCCCCCAAGCTCCAGGCCCTCCCCCCGCGGCCCCGCCCCATTCCCTCCAGCCAAGCCCCGCCCCCTGAACCCGAGCCCCCTCCCCGCGACCCCGTCTCCCCGTCCCTCCACCGGCGCCCCTCCCCTGGATTCTCGCCCCAGAGTATTCCATCCAAACCCCTTCCCCAAGGCCCCGCCCCAGCTCCCTCCATCCAGACCCCCCCTCCCCCGGGGCCCCGCCCCCAGCCCCTCACCCCGCGAACGCCCTCCCTCCGCCTCCCGCGTCCCCGCTCCCCACCCTCCGGCGCGCTCTTCCAACACTCCGGGCCTCACTTTGATCCGCTCCAGCTGCTTGAGGACGTGCTCCCGCCGCCGCCCTGCAGCCCGCTTCCCCCCGGCAGCCCCGGGGCCGCCGCCGCCGCTCCCGGCTCCGCTGTTCCGCTCCGATTTCGAGCTGGGCGCCATTTTCACCCCCTCCCTCCACTTCCGGAGCAGCCGGCGCCTTCGCCCCACCTCCGCCGCCTCTTTATTGGCCCTTCCTCAGGCCTGTAACCCGCCGGTTGGGTGAAAGCCCGCTCCGGGGGCCTCTTCCCGCTGCGTCTGTCCGTCAAAGCCGTCTCGGCTTCTGATTGGAAGAGGCGGTCCGGCGTCGCCGTGTTCCCCCCTACGCTTAAGGATGTACCAATCAGGGCCTCGTGTGCGTTCCTCTTCCAAATGACATTGACCCAATAGGCGGAGACCCTGTCCGTCTCAGTGGCTTCACGCCCTCCAGTGGTTGGTGGGTTTCCATGGAGACCCCAGGCCGTCCCGACCAGTGGGCGGGGCGATGGAAGTCTGTGGTCCAGCAGGGCTGGAACCCCATCCCTGGACTCACCGGGCCCAGGCAGCGGAGACGGTAGACCTGGCCAGCATCTCGGGGCCTCTGGGCCCCACCGAGGCAATGGATTTGCTCATGATGGAATCTGATGATATAGCTCAGGCAGCCTTGCTAGTCTGTAATGATAGCGACAAGGACAATAGCATCAAGCCCTTACACAAACCAAAAAACAAACTTACCACCAGCCAGTCGATTGCCGACAAATAGCGACACTAGAGGTCAGGGTAAAACTGCCCCCTGTAAATTTCTCAGTCTGTAACTCTTTACAGGAGTAGAAAGCCTCGCCTTTTTCCCTCAGAGTGGCTGGTAGATTTGAACCGGTGATCTTGGCGTTAGGAGTCCAGCACGAGCATGCTATTGAGTGCTACTAAACATAAACTCTACATATACAGTGTTATCTGGTTTGGTCCTCACAAGTCTAGGTGGCAGGTCGCTATTGTTTTTATGTCCATTTCACAGACAATGGTCATAATCAGAAGGAAAGGATACCAATTGTGGGATGTCTGGGGGTGCATCGCTTTGGGTGCATTAACTCGCTTAATCTGCACGACAGCCTTAGAGATAAATGGTAGCTCATTTTGTTTTTGGTAGCCGACCTCGAGTTGACCCCAACCCACGGTGACTCCATGGCCCAGGTGAACAAAATTCTTCACCCAACCCAGTGCCTCCTATGCATGTGAAAGTTGAACCTTGAAATAGGAAGACCGGGAAGAAAAGCACCAACAGATCTGTCCTAGAAGAAGTACAGCCAGGATGTCCCTCAGCGGCAAGGCTGGTGAGACGTCCTCTCACTTCGGGCTATAGATAAAACAGACAATAAGCAAGGAGCTACATGGGGCGGAGTCAGCTCAATGGCAGTGGGTTCTCTCTCATTTCAAATGAGGGCTAGAAATTGATGGGAAAGAACAAGGCTGTTCTCTGAAGAACAGGAGGAGGAATACTTAGGGCAACTGCGGGGTGTGTGGGGAGGAAGGAATGAGAGTGGCAGGATGGACTAGAGCAGGGCTGAACTGGGGGTGGGGGAAGAAGGGGCGGATCCAGGAAGGCCCTGGGAAGTAGGGCCAAATCAATCAAACTCTGCCATCGAGTCAATTCTGACACATAGTGACCCTGTAGGACAAGTAGAACTGCCCTTGTAGTTGTTGAGCCTGTCACCCTTGGTGGGAGCAGACCGCCTCATCCTTCTTCCTCTGAGTGGCCAGTGGTTTTGAACTGCTGACCTGGAGGCTAGCAGCCTCAACAGGTAGTCACTTCACCACCAGGTCTTCCCTGTCAGAGGGGTGTGTGTGTGTGTGTGTGTGTGTGTGTGTGTGTGTGTGTGTGTGTGCGCCTTAGTCTTAAATATAAAGGGAAGCCTTTAGAAACTTTCTAGCGAGAGGTGACAGAATCTGATAGGTAATTTTAAAAGATTTGTGCGAGTCCACAGTGTTATAAATAAATCACAAATAAGTAAATGAATGGAATGGAGTAAAATGCGCCTTGCAGAAGACTTCCAGCTCAGAAACGCAGAAGGGGGCAATGTAGATGGAATAAGGGAAACAGGAAATCCCCAGGAGACGAACACCACACTCATCATAGCCACAGGCAAGGTCAATCAATAGATGCTAAAGTGGGTGAGTGAAGCTTTAAGCAGAAATGAGCCGCTTGCCTCGCTTCGAAGTATCTCTCCCCCAAATACGTATTCCTGATGTAGGGTTTTACATGTGTCCACACATTTTCAGATACTCCTCCCAGCTTCGCCTCTCCCCCCTCGAGTGTGGCCTGGAGCTAGTGACTCATTTCTAAGGAATCGATTATGGAAAGGGAAAAACAGAAGCTTGAGTAGAGAAGCCCAGCCAAAAGCAAAAACAAAAACACCCTGGCCAACCGGTTAAGGTCAGTGCCACCAGGACACGCTCCTGTCATTGTGGTGGACCCCAGGGGGGATACAACCAGGAAGGCTCTGCACCTTGGTGGTCGAGAGCACTCCATGGAACGGACACTGACTCATGGTGACTCTGTTGACCACAGAACCAATGTTGCCCTCTCTCAGCCTCTTGAGCATCCATCACTGCGGGCACGGTGCCAATCCACCTCCCTGGGGGCTCCCTCACCACAGCTGGTCCTCTCCTTCACCAAGTAAGATATTCTCTCCAAGCGATCTGTCGCTCCTGATGAGGCGCAAGCAACCCAATCAGGCAGCGTCCTGTCGTCATCCATCAGGCTTCCGCCAGCTCATGTTCAAGTGTCCTCACCCGAGATGGAGTGACGCGGTGGCTGCAACAATGGCCTCCAACTTAATGGCAATGGCGACGATGGCCCAGACCTGGGCCGTGTTTCCTTCCGTCCTGCCTGGGGTCCCTATGAGTTGGGCCCAGCATGCACAACGTCGACCAACAATGTTCAAACTCTCTTCCTTGTTTGTCTTAGTCTGGCTGTTCCGCTGAAACCTGTGCGCTAGGAGGGGTCCCGCGGGTCTGTGACAGGCCAGTAGCGTGGCTTCCAGTAGGTTGTTGTTGTTGTGTTGTTAGGGACAGTGGAGTCGGTTCCGATTCACATCGACCCTGTGCACCACAGAAGGAAACACTGCCCGGTCCTGCGCCCACCTCCCAATTCTTCCTACCTTTGAGCCCGTCGATGCAGCCACTGTGTCCGTCCCTCTTGGTGAGGGCCGTCCTCTTTTCCCTGCCCCTCTGTTTACCCAGCCGGATGTCCTTCCCTAAGGAGTGATCTTTCCTGATAACCTGTCCAAAGGACGGGAGATAAAGTCTCCCCCTCCTTGCCTCTAAGAAGCATCCTGGCTATATTTCTTCCAAGACAGACTTGTTTGCTCTTTATTTTATTTTTTAAAAGAAGCTCTGGTATCACAGTAGGTTACACTGTGGCTGCTAACTGTGAGGGCTGCAGTTTGAAACCACCAGGTGCTCGGCTAGAAAAAGGTGAAGTGTTACTCACTGAAAGTTACAGTCTCAGAACCCCAAAGAGAGTCCCCCGAGGGGCCTATAGGGTTGCTAGGAACTTAGAGACTAAGAACATGAAAACTGCAACAGTAATGAAGTGTGTCCTCAGCTGAGACACATTCTAAAATCTTCCTGACCAGTACTCTTCAGATGTATCAAGATTATGAGAAGCAAAGGGAGACCTAGACATTGTTACAGATCTGAGGAGACTAAGGATACATGCTAACTAAATGCCACGCAATGCCTTAGATAGGGTCTTGAACCAGAAGAGACATTAGTGAGGAAACATCAGTATCCAGTCTACTTTGTGGTGCTATAGTCTTATAGCTGTGCGAATTGAGATGTTTATTTTGAACAAAACACTCTTGATTATTCAGAGGGGTTTCATCTCAAGTCCAAGCTGAAGCTGAAGAAAATTCAAACAAATCCACAAGCGCCTGCAGACCACCTGGAGTAAAACCCACTTGAATTTAGACAACATCTCAGGCATAGATTTGACACATTGATTATGAGCGACCGAGAACCCGATGAATTGTGGGATGACTTCAGGAATTTCACATCGTACCTGGGGAAAGTAAAACATCCTTAAAGAGGAGAAAGAAAGAAAAACAGAAGACACTACGATACTTGATCTTGAACCAATTGTGTTAGGCAGGGTTCTCTAGAGAAACGCAGGACACATGATTATATATATTATATGTGTGTGTGTGAGGATAGGTTTCTACAGTGAGAAGGAATGTGACAGCTAATTATCCCACACAGCAGCACAGAGGGCTCAGTTCAACGCACTTCCGTGGAACAGCGAATATACTGGAAGTCCTTCAACTCAAGTGGGCTGCTGGCTCCAAGGTCAAGGAAGCAGACAGTGGCCTCTCTCCAGCGAGGCAGGAAGAGTCTGCTCACAGGCAGCAAACAGCAGGGTGGGTCAGCAACAGTCAGGAGCTTAGGGAAGCAGGCCCTGATGGGGTAGCCAACTTAAGCACCACAAGGCAACAGGATCCACCAAGCTCAAGCAATGTGTGCATCAGCAGCATGAAGAAGCAGGTGTTGAAGGAGCCGCAAGCTCTAGGGACATAATCCATGGGTTGGCTTAGCCCACAGGTAGTATAGTGTGGGAAACAGAAAGATTTCTCCCAAGTCTTCTCCCCCAAATATATGTTAGACAGGACACTGCTTGCAGCTAATGATAAATAATTGTCGTTACCTCCCTGAAGGCAGTCAGGTGGCAGACTACAGGTAGGCCACCCCCCTCCCTGCTGTTAAGGACAAATGACTTCTTCTCCCTAAAGGCTTGTGACCTTTAGCCTGGTCCCTGTAGGTGGGGTTTACACCCTACTGATAATGGTTTCTATGGAGATCCAGAGAACAGAAAACCGGCTCAGTGACATCCAAAGTTAGGCTGCCATCCTGAATCTAGGATCCGCCCTTCTTGTCACATGTACGCCCCTAACCCCTCTGCTTCCTATTGGGTGTATGTCCCTAGACTGTCCCCCCTCGTGGCTGTATAACCTATAGTGCAACCCCTTCCTGTGACGTATGTCTTTATCTGTAATTAGTGGGCTTGCACTCCCCCCAAAGGCATATAGACCTGGGTTAGCAATACAGGGTGCTCTCTCAGGCTCCCCTCTTGGCCTCTCATCATTGGTTCCCCCTCTCCTCTCCCGTCCTCACTCCCTTGTTCCCTTTCCCCTTGTCCTCCTTCCCCTCCCCTTATCTCCATGTGGACCACCGAGCAGGCCTGAGGCGAGCATGCTACCATGGCATGTGTCTGACTCCGTTATTCCAATCTCTTTGATCTCTCATGCTCTCTATGACTTTAACATAATATTTATATATCTCAACTGTATAATTGCACCTATCGAACCCATGAATAGTGGGGGGGGGCTGGCCCTTCCCCCACACTGTAGCACACAGGTCGAGGCAGAGAACTAGCTAGAGCAAATGAAAGAAATGGAAGAACTAAGAGAGCTAAATAGAAGATTTTAATTGTCGGCTCCAGAAGACTGAGTCGAGGGTTAAAATGAAATGTGCGAAGACGGAGTTAGTAAGCCAAAAGGGTCGAACACACTTGGCACTTCTCAAGAGGAAAGAACTGAGTAAGAAGCTCAGACTTCAGGTGGCAGTATTGACACAGTCTGTGGGTAAAATTGAATGTCACAGGCAGCTTGAAGAGAAAATGGAAGAAACACACAGTCTAGTCTGGTAGACTAGAGAAGCAAATTCAAGGACACTCATGTGTGTATAAGAAAGAGCTTCATATACAAGATCAGTTAAATATTGAGAAAACATCCAGCCTAGTCCAGATCAAGTCCATAAGTCCCATATTAGCCCATATGTCCAATACCAAGCTATAAAGTCCTCTTCAGACTCACCAAATACATGCAATGACACCGAATGCAGGGAGTTCACAGGCTAGTGGGTGGGAAGTCTTGTGGATCTTGTGGCAGCAGAAGCATCTCAGTGCTGGCAGGGGTCTCCACGTGGCTCCTCTAGCTCCGAGGTTCTGGTTGTCATCAGCCTGTCTCCATATGGCTTGTCAACGAGGATGTCTCAAAGGGATTGAGCCTGTGTCCCGCCTCCAGCGAGCTATTTATCTCCTTAGCGCCTCCAAATGAAGCCATCGAGCTGTGACAGGCTAACCTCCCCCCTTCACTCCGAATTCTCAAATTGACAACAGATTGTGTAACTACCACAGTACCAAAAAGAATCGATTGGCATTTAACCATTTCAAGAGGTGGCATATAATCAAGACCTGATTAGATCTTGATGGAAATCCAAAATGCACCGAAGGCATTCCAAAAAAAAAAAAAAAAAAAAAAGCTCTGGGGAATTGACAGGCCACCAACTGAAATCGGCCAACCCAGAGATGCAGGGCTGGAGGCACTCAGGCATCCGTGCCAGGTTTGGAGGACATCCTGCCAACCACCTGGGAGAGATTCATGTGCATGCCCATTCCTAAGAAGGGGATCCCAACAGAGTGTGGAAATTATCCCACGGTGTCATCCACGGCATCTGACAGGACAGTGGGACAGCCTTATATGAAAAGGGAGCTGCCAGAAATTCAAGGGAAACTCGTGTTCCCTCGAGGTAACTGTTGTCAGGGGCCGACCAGTCAAGTCCCACTCACAGCAACCGCACGTGCAACCGAGGGGAAAACACTGCCCATCCTCACAGTCGTCATGCGTGAGTTCACGAGCGCCTCGTCAGATTGGCTTTCGTGTCCCTTCGACGTGACCCGATTCCCCTGTAAACAGACCCCTCATTCGGGGTGCCCAAGATGCCCCAGCAGTCTTTTGTCATTTCCAGATCCTCGCCGTGGAACCAGCCAGATCTCTGAGAAGGCTTGGTTCTTACGACTTGGAAGATGGTGTTGAGAAGCCCCGACTGGGGTGGTGGAGATGCTCCCGGGGATACACTTGTGATAGAGCATGCTTGCTTGCTTGCTTTTTAAAATCATTTTACTGGGGGCTCGTACAGCTCTCATCACAATCCATCCAACCATCCATTGGGTCAAGCTCATTTGTACACTTGTTGCCATCATCATTCTCAAAATATTTTCTTTCTACTTGAGCCCTTGGTATCAGCTCATTTTTCCCCTCCCTCCTCTCATGAACCCTTGATAATTTATAAATTGTTATTATTTTTTCATGTCTTACACTGACTGATATCTCCCTTCACCCACTTTCTGTTGTCCGTCCCCTTGGGAGGGGGTTATATGTAGACCCCTGTGATCGGTTCCCCCTTTCTTCCCCCACCATCCCCTTCCCCTCCTGGTATGACTACTCTCATGATTGCGGTTCATCTGTCCTGGGTTCCCTGAGTTTCCACCTCTTTTTTTTTGTTGTTGCCACCTTGGCCAGACAGAATGCTTAGGTTTATTTTAAGTGGGTTGGTTTCTGGTTTTGTTTTTCAGTTATCTGTTTCCAATGGAAGAGGCCCAAGGCCCAACATGCCACCAGCATGGAACCACACAGGGATGGGGAGGTGGGGGCAGGGCTGCTGCTGTGCCTCCTGAGGACCAGAATGTGGACTGGGAGCCCATGGCTGCCCTGTGCACCTGAGGTGGTGACGGCGGAGGGGGTGCCTGCCATGCAGTATGACACCACTCCCGAGGTGGGCAGTGAGGTGGGCTGCAGGAGGACACAGGCCCCCTCCCACCCCCCGCCAGCTCTGGAGCTCCTCTGTCTCATTCAGTGGCACCAGGATGGATCTGGGCCAGCTGATCCCCCAGCCCCCGGGTTGTGCTGCATTCTGGGAGGGTCATGGGGGTGAAAACTCACTCGTGGTTTTGGGTAGGCATCTTGCTGGACTGCTGAGGTGCCCCTGGTTTGTTGGGCTGTTGGTGCCGACTGCATGGGCCCTGCCTGCACTGTGGTGGTGGGGGCAGGGAGGCACTCTCAGCCCCGCTCAGGAGTGGACACAGCCACAGTATACTCGGGTGAAGGACGTCTTCAAAGGACCCCACCCACCGTGTTTCCAACTCTTATCTGTACCTGTGCATGTGCTCTGGTCTAGCCGGGTTTGGGAGGTAGAATTGGGGTCATGATAGTGAGGGGGCTGGGAGCATTCAAGAACTAGCGGAAGGAGAGCATGTTTTCTTACACAGGTTTTATTTTCTGCTTGATTGACAACTTACAGCATTTAGACGTAGGGTAGCAGGGGCTCTATCTGTAACCCTGATGCTTTAGGGCCAGGCTTGCCACACATCGCCCGGCATCGCTCAGCACCGCAGTGAATTACTTCATATGGCCCTTCCAGCCATCATGTATGTAACTCCCACCAAATGAGTGGGGAAGGCTATGAAAATGTGAGGTGTCTGTCATCCACTAAGGAGACTGGATAGCTTGCTAACCATGTAAATAAGGGATCTGGTATCCTTGTGGGGTGGGACCATACAAAGAGGGTGTGCGGAACTCTGGTGAGGAGATTGGTTAATTTTATCATTACACTAGGCTTAAAATGGATCATCCCAAAGCAGCATGTAGGATCTCATTAGCATTGAGAAAGAAGAACAAGGAGTGGGGTGCTAAGCCTCCTCAATCTCGAAGACGGGGTACTGTGACAGCAAAGACTGTCCTGACCACAAAACTGTATCCTGAGTATTTCTGATCCTGACTGTAATCTGTGAACTTTCCTAATGTGCTAGTTGGGTAGACTACAGAAACAAATCCAGGGACACGCATCTGTGTGTGAGAAAGAGCTTTATATAAGAAAACCTCCTAGCCTAGCCCAGATCAAGTCCTTAAGTCCAATATTAGCCCCTATGTCTGATACCTGTCTGTAAATTCCTCTTCAGACTCACGCAACACCTGCAATGACGCAGAGTGCAGGAAGATCCCAGGCCAGTGGTTGAAACGTCGTGTGGATCCAGTGGTAATGGAAGCATCTCAGTGTGGAGACGTGGCTCCTCCAGCTCCAAGGTTCCAGCTCTTTCAGCGAATCTCCCTGTGGCTTGTCAACAGGAACATCTTACAGGGAGACAAGCTGAGAGTGTATCTGGTCTCCAGGGAGGATGACAGGGGTTCCCAGCATCCTCAGGAGAAGGCCATGCCCACACAGAGGTCTCATTGGTGATGGCCTGATTGACAGGCTAGACTCCACCCCTTCGCACGTTGACAGGAGATGATGTAGCTGCCACACCCAATCAGCCCCGTCACCACGAGTGTTGTCTGTGAGTTTCGTGTGGTCACTGCAACAAATGATCGAGTAAGTGGACAGAGCTGCTGCAGGAAGGACGCTGGTGTCAGATCAGAAAAGAAGGTTAGGGAGAGAGAAGTTAAGCCAGAACTCGGCCTCCTCAGATTTGGTCCCCCTCCCCCTGTCTCCCCGCCTCATCCCTGCCTTCTGACGTTGCAGATTTGGGCTTTGAACACACACAAAAAAGGATTGATTCCCATCTTCACTGTAGCCCAACCTACTGGTCCCAATATTGGCTTTCGTTTACCTGTCGTGTACAATCCCAATTTGATCTGGACATTCCACTGCCTCTCATGAAATAATGTGTTTCCCAGCTTTCCTGGGCACATGCCCAGGAGGAGACATGGCCACCTGAGTAAAAGATGAACAGCTTGGAAAGCCCTCAGTGGGTGACTATCACCTCAGGATTGAAGACCGGGTCTGAATCTATGGAACTGAGCCCCCAAAGCAACCCCAAGAATCTCCTCCAGCCTGCTATGTGAGAGCTAAACTTCCCTCTTTGTTCAATCTCTGCCAATGACGGCAACCATGGCTCGGTGCAAAACCAACCCCCCCCCCACACACACACACAGCAATATGAACGATATGTAGCATTTATGATACAGCTATTCAGTTCATTTATTTTAAAATAGGTGTTATATGCATATGGTTGGAAATCCAACAGGAAGACAACGCGCAAATGGTCAAGAGGCAACCCAAAACAGTGCTTCCCATCCTCGGCCATGAAGGAAACGTAAGTCAAAACCACCATGGAATACCAATTTCCATCGATCCAAACAGCGAAAATGAATGTGAGTGAACTGCGGAATGTGATGGTATCTGTAAGAGCTCCCAATAAAATGATTAAATTTTAAAAGAAAGAAAGAAATACCAGATTGGTGGGGGGTGGGAAGGGGAAGACCACCACAACAGCTCAAATAGAGAAACTGACCATATCAAACGTCGAAGACGACGTGGAGGGACTGGCGAGCTCTCACGATGCTGTGGGAATGGGAAACAGGCCCGGCACTTTGCAAGGCAGTTTGGCAGTTTAGTACGAAGTGAGCCATGCGATCTAGCCAGTTCACTCCTAGACAGTTACCTAAGAGAAACTTAGAAGCACGTGTCTGCTGCAAGATGGACTACACGCGATCTTAGCCAAAAGGCCGAGGAGCGAGGACATGTAGGCTCCTTAGAGCAGCTGATTGTTGGCCATCCCTCAAACAGAAACCCCCTCAAAATCTATCAACACGTGATGAACAAACGGGGTGCACGCATGCAATAGATTACTACCAGGACGTAAAACCAGAATGAGATCGATCCACATCCGTTTGTACTCACCTGGGTGGATCTCCACACCACCTCCCTAAGTTATAAAAGCCAAGCCCCCAAAACAAATTGCTCCATGATTCATTCCATTTACATCAATTTCTCACAAATGCAACCTAACTTATAGTGACAGAAAGCACATCAGTGGTTTCGTGTGTGTGTGTGTGTGTGTGATGGGTGTCGGGTGGAAGGATGGACATCTGTAGGTGACAGAAATACTTACCATCGTGACTATGATGGTGGTTTCAAGGGAGCATCAGTGTTGAGTTTTGAAATGAGTTTAAACGCATCCACGTTTAACTATGTGCATCTAATTTAAACCTCAATAAAAGTATCAATAGACCCATAAGGATATTCCACAGAAAGTCCCCCTCCACTCCCTGTCATAGGCATCCAGTGCACCCAGGACCAGCCAACAGTTGTGGGTTTTTTTTAATTTATGAAGAGGATTAATATTGTACCAACACTCTGCAAATATGTCTTTCACAAGATTAGATCGACTTGTGTTCCTATGCGTAGTGGGTTCAGTGATTACCTACAAAGAGGTAGGTCCATAACCTAACTCCCAAATGTCTTAAGCTGGGTTCTACAGAAGAGCGCCACCAGCAAAGTTACAAGTGGGTATGCACAGAGAGCTATGTCTCCGCACGCACACACATAGAGAAATAGAGAGCTCTCCGCACACACACATATAGAAATAGAGAGACCGGCAAGTTCCAAGTCCACGCGTGAGATACCAGGCTGAAGGCCTCTCCTGGCGATGCCAGCAGAGCTCCCCAAGAGCAGCGGCAGCAACAAATATGTAAGCCTCGGGTTGAAGCGTGAAAGGATTCTTCGGTCAAAACGCAGGCAGTTGCCAAAGCAGAGGGAAGGAATTCCACCACACTGGGAGAGACTGGATGATCCAGAAAGGATGGCGTTGAAGGAAGAAGCTTACGCTGTACCGAAGGCTTGGCCAAAACCAAGGCTCCACCAGGAATGATACGAACACCACCTGACCCTCAGTACAAAAAGCAGGCGTTCGACTTCCTAGCATTACGGCGTTGGAGACCTGCCAGGGCGGTCCTCCTCTGTCCTATGGGGTTGTGTCACCATGGACTGGATGCTGGGTCTTTGGCGTCCAAGCTCCTTGTCTTTTTCTAAGGAGCCCTGGTGGTGTAGGGGACGACTGTAGTGGGCTCTTAACCATAAGGTCAGCAGTTCAAACCCAACAGCTGCTCTCTGGGAGGAAGATGAGGCGTTCTGCTCCAGAACAGACTTGCAGATCCAGAAACCCTAGAAAAGTGGACAGTTCCACCCTGTCCTGCAGGGTCACTACGATTCGGCATCTACTTGATGGCAGCGAGTTTGGTGCGGTGTTGGTTTACAGGTTGAAATCAACTTGCTGGCATTGGGTGGGTTTGGAAGGACTTTCTGTGGCTTGGGTATTGGGCTGCCAACGGCAAGGCCAGCAGTTTAAACTCACCGGCTAGCTGAGAGTGAGCGAGGAGAGTATCTGCTCCCATAAAGAGTTCATCTCAGGAATCCTTAAGGGATTCTCCTGGAATTGGAATGGACCCGTGGCGACGGGTTTCATTACGGTTTTACTTTCGAGCGGGTTGGAGCCCTCGTGGCACTGTGGGTTAAGCACTGCGGGCTGCTAAAGGGGCAAAGCTGTCAGTTCGAACACAGCAGCTGCACCCTGGGAGTAGAATGAGGCCGCCTGCTCCTGTCAACAGCCCCAGAGGAGCAGAATCCACTCGACGGCAGTGGGGTTGCGGCATCGATAATTTAAGTTTGCTCTTAGGACAGGCGTTTGGGGCGCTGGGGGTGGGGTGAGGGTGTCATCAGTTGCTCCATATTGCCCACGGGAAAGGTGAGGTCCAGGCAGGGAGGTCGCCCTGGTGGTCCGCGGTACAACTTAGAGGAATCTGAACACACAAAAGCTATGCTCTGTGTTTTCTCATCCGCGGCAGCTCAGGCCAGGCCAGGCGCTGCCTGCACGTTCTCTCGTTTAATCCTAGGACCCCTTGGCAGTGGGGGCAGCCATTCCCCGCACGCACGGGGCAGGGAGGGGAAGTGAGACCAGTGAGGTGGCAGGGTTCACACCCAGGCTGCGGGCACCGAGCTCACAGCCTTAACCACCGTGCAGGGTTCTCCACACGTGTAATTTCCTTTGGGGCGGCCACAGCCACTGGGGAGGGGGGTACTCTGGATGCCAGCGAGGCCAGCTGGCAGAGGGGAGGAGAGGCTGGACATCAGGTCTGGCCAAGATACCCCAGGCTGGCCTCTGTATGGACAGGCTGAGCCTAGACCCCACTCTCACTGCTAGCCACTGCCCCCAGGGATCCTCGGGTTCCCTGAAGTCTCCCCCCGCCCTCCACCCAGCTGCTTCGCTTGTGGTTGGCTCAAATACCAGACAGGGCAAATCGCGTTCCCAAAACATTCCTTGTTCCTGAGCCTGGCTGGCTGAGGTTACGCAAGCAGGAGCTGGAGTGGAGCAGGGGTGTAGTTTGGGGAGAGCTGGGGGCTGGACTAGTCTGTCCTCACCTCCCTCCCGCCCCCTCCCCCCAGTCCATCCAGCTGCCTGTTGTGACCTCCCCAAAGGCGGGCCAGGGATGGGCCAGCCCCTTCCAGCCCCTGGGAGAACAGGCCCCGGGTGGCCTGTGCTGAGAGATGGGGCCAGTGGTGGCCGTGGCAGAGGCTCTACGAGGTGACAGCCTGGTTCCCCTTAGGGAACCTTAGTGGGCAGTTCGGGCGAGGCGAGACGGCACAGCTGGGGCTGGCTATGGTAAGGGGGGAAGGGCTGTGGGTGAGGCTTGCCGTCCTCCAACTCTTGACAGTTGGCTCTTGCCACCCCATGCCAGCTCCCCCCAGCCCCCCTCCCGACTCGGATGCGCCTACGGCCACGGCAACCCAGTGGTGACTAGGGGCCCGCTGACCCCTCCCTCCACTTGCAGCAGTTGCTCTTCCTGCTGCTACTGCTGTGGCCGGGCCCCCCTGTGGTCCCTGGCATGGAGGACACGGCCTTCCCCCACCTTGGGGAAAGCTCACAGCCGCTGCCCCGGCCCTGCCCACCTCGCTGTTCCTGTCCCCGAGAGGACATGGTGGGCTGCGACGGCCTGGACCTGCGAGTGTTCCCAGACAACATCGCCAGGGGTGCTCAGCACCTCTCCCTGCAGGTGGGACCGGGCCCAGGGGCTGGGGCACGGGGTGCATGGGCAGGGGACGGGGCTGGAGCATGGCGGTTCATGGTGGCTGTGTGGTGAGGGCTGTTGAGGCGGACACAGGACTTGTTGGGGAGTGGGGTCAACGCGGGGGAGGCAGGGTGACATCTGGGCGGGGTGAGACCAGAAGGGGGGTGATGGCATGTTGGGGTCCACACTTTGGCGGTGGTGGGGTCCTTTGGGATCAGGGTCATGGAGTGGTGGGGTCCTGGAGCCAACATCCTGGGGTCAGGGTGATGAGAGACAGAAGTGTGATGGAGTGGGGAGGCGTTGGAACCCGCATCTCTGGGGTTGTGCAGGCCGTTGGGGCCAGGAGACAGGGTGGAGTGGAGAATCAGGGTTCACCGAGGGCGACGGGGGTCAGGAAGGTGAGTGCCGCACCCCCGACCCACAGAACAACCAGCTCCAGGAGCTGCCCTACAATGAGTTGTCCCGGCTCAGTGGTCTGCAGACGCTCAACCTGCACAACAATCTCATCTCCTCCGAGGGTGAGCGGCCAGGGCCCCGGCAGCTCCGCCTGGTTCCAGCACGTGGGCACGGCCCGGGTCTGTGGGTAGCTCTGCGGCCGACTTCCCAGAAGGGCCCTTTGCTGAGTAGGGTGGAAACTCAGGGGCTGGGGGTGGGGGTGGGGGAGATGACGACAGTGGATTCTGAGTGAGGACAGGGGATAGGGGTGGGGGGGGCAAACTGAGAGTGCACAGAGCAGCTATGGCTCGCCTTCAGCTGTGGCGGGGTGCACCCCAGCCCCACCAGCCCAGGGTCCCCTCACGTCCCCCACCCGCCCCCCTACCCCAGGCCTGCCGGATGAGGCTTTTGAGTCTCTCACGCAACTGCAGCACTTGTATGTCGCCAACAACAAGGTACACGTCCCCTATCTGAGGCCAGGACCGGAGGGAGGGGGCTGAGGTGGGCAGCCTGGCCTGGGGTCCTGCTGAGTGGCCCAGGGGACGCTGAGATCTGTGGGCTCTGCTCCTGCAGCTCTCGGTGGCCCCGCAGTTTTTGCCCCGCTCCCTCCGCGTCGCAGACCTGGCCGCCAACCAAGTGACAGAGATCTTCCCGCTCACCTTTGGGGAGAAGCCAGCACTTAGGTAGCCCTGGCCCAACCCCAGGCCCCCAGGCTTCTGATACAGCCCACCCTGGGGGTCTGAGGGCCCCTGCCTGTGGGGTGAGAGGGTGCTCCACAGTTTGAGGGAACCCTGCCCTGTGGATCTGGGGGGGCTGTCCTGTGGGTCTGAGGGTCCCTCGCCTTGTGGATCTTTGGGGGCCCTGAGGAGAGTGGCAGGGCCCAGTACCTGGTCCTGGGGAAGCTGGCACACAGGGGCACTGGCACACACCCACACACAGAGCAGACCCTGGGCGGAGCGGGAAGTGAGGGCAGACTGCGGCTGGAGCCTGGCCCCCCTCAGGTCCGTGTACCTCCACAACAACCAGCTGAGCAACGCGGGCTTGCCCCCCGATGCCTTCCGAGGCTCCGAGGCCATCGCCACCCTCAGCCTCTCCAGCAACCGGCTCCGCTACCTGCCGCCCAGCCTGCCGCCCTCCCTGGAGCGCCTCCACCTGCAGGTGCAGCCCGGGGCCCTCCCCTCCCGGGGTCCCATCGCCATGGTGACAGCACGCATGGGGCACCCCTCTTCACAGTGGCAAAAACATGTACACACACACACACACACACACACACACACACATACTCTCTCTCTCTTTTTGAAGTTCTCTGAGGATGAAGCCAGGTCTCTATTTCTAACTCAGGACTCTTCCCATCCCCTCCCGGCCTCTCTCTCCACCCGACCCCCTACCCCGCCCCCCTCACCTACCTTCCCATCATCCCCTGGAGTTCCGGCAGTCAGAACATCCTGTCTTGAAATCTCTTCCACTGAGAACCATGCTAAAAGCAAGCTCCTCGTCCGCCAGCCCCTCACTGTAGAGCAGTGGTTCTCAACCTGTGAGTCTTGGCCCCTTGGGGGTCGAACGACCCTTTCACAGGGGTCACCTAATACATCCTGCCTATCAGATATTGACATGATGATTAGCAGCAGTCGCAAAATGACAGTGATGAAGTAGCAACAAAAATAATGTTATGATCGGGGGTCACCCACCACCACACGAGGAACTGTATGAAAGGGTCGCGGCATGAGGAAGGTTGAGGACCACTGCCCTAGGGCCTCCCATGGCTCCTGAATGTCCTCTGTCTCATTCTCTCTCCTACTCCCCAGAACAACCTCATCGCCAAGGTGCCCCGGGGAGCTCTGAGCCGCCAGACTCAGCTCCGGGAACTCTACCTCCAGCACAACCAGCTGACCGACGGCGGCCTGGACGCCACCACCTTCAGGTGGGGCCTGGGATTGGGGCGGGATGAGGGTCCAGAGTGCAGTCGCCCTCCCCAAGTGACTCCTGACCCAGACTCACTCGGTGAGCCTCTGTTGTGCCGGGCTGCACAGAGCACTGAGCAGCCTCCTTGTCCCCAGCCACTCTGTGACAGGTTGGTCACAGCGACCGCTCGGAGAGGCTCAGCTCTCTCTCTCTGCGGCCCAGAGCACGCCCGGGTCAGAATCTGCCCTGCTGGTCTCCAGTTTGGATGTCTTGGGACGACACCTGCCTGATGCCCGGCCCTCTCTCCCAGCAGCAAGCTGCGCAGCCTTGAGTACCTGGACCTGTCCCACAATCAGCTGGCCGAGGTGCCCGCCGGGCTGCCCCGGACCCTGGCCATCCTGCACCTGGGCCGGAACCGCATCCGGCAGGTGGAGGGGACCCGGCTGCAGGGAGCACAGAGCCTGCGCTACCTGTTGCTACAGCACAACCAGCTGGGGGGCACAGGGCTGGCCCCGGGTGCACTGCGGCCCCTGCGGCGCCTGCACACGCTGCACCTGTATGGGAACAGGCTGGACCGTGTGCCCCAGGCGCTGCCCCGCCGCCTGCGGGCCCTGGTGCTGCCCCACAACCAAGTGGCCACACTGGGCGCCCGAGACCTGGCCGCCATGAGGCGTCTAGTTGAACTCAACTTGGCCTACAACAGGCTGGCCAGCGCCCGCATCCACCGCCGGGCCTTCCGCCCGCTGCGTGCCCTGCGCAGTCTGGACCTGGCCGGCAACGAACTGACACGGCTGCCCACAGGCCTGCCCTCCAGTCTCCTGGCCCTGCGGCTGCCACGCAATCAGCTGCGGGCCCTGGAGCCTGAGCCACTCGCTGGCCTGGCCCAGCTGCAGGAGCTCAACCTGGCCTACAATCGGCTCCGGATTGGTGACATTGGCCTCGGCACCTGGCACGAGCTGCAGGCCCTCAAGGTCAGGGCGGCGGTGGGAACACGGCAGGCGGCCCCTCCACCTGCCCAGATCCTGCCGTTCCAAGGTGTCACATTGTCCAAGGGGTGCCCACCTGGGGGGGAATGAGGCCACCCTGCCTCGAGTCCTTCACCCACGCCGTCTCTGGCACCTGGTCCCAGGAAAAGCCCCCCACTACCCCCACGGTGGACATGGTTCTTTAGTTGCTTCTGACCAAACGGTGGTCAAACACTAGAGAATTCCAGAGCCTGTTGTTAGGGTGACCATCAAGGGGCGGCAGGCTGTGTCCCCGAACCTGGGCGGGGCCTAGACCCAGGAGGTTAGGAGAAAGGGGGCACAAGAGGGGCTGTCCACAGGGAAGGCTCAGGAGGAGTCTGAGGCTACCACGTGCCACCTCGCCTGCCCGCCAGGTGCTGGACCTCAGCCACAACGAGCTGTCCTTCGTGCCCCCGGACCTGCCCGAGGCCCTGGAGGAGCTGCACCTGCAGGGCAACTGCATCAGCCACGTGGGCCCCCAAGCCTTCGTCAGCACACCCCGCCTGCGTGCCCTCTTCCTCAGGTGCCCGGGGCGGCCTGCTGGGTTGGGGAGCATCTGTGCTGTCATCAGGAACCTGAGGCTGTGCCCCGTCCCATCCTCACGAGACCCACCTCCCCTTGCAGGGCCAACAGGCTTCACATGACAAGCATCGCGCCCGAAGCCTTCCTGGGGCTCCCGCTTCTGCACGTGGTGGACACCTCGGACAACCCGGAGCAGGTCCTCGTCCGGCTGCAGCCCACGGCCCCACGTCGACCGCGGGCAGGCGGGCCCTGAGTGGTGGATTGATAAGACCGGGCCCACCTGGGGCTTCGGGGACTGGGCTCAGCCTCAGCGGGGAGCCCATGCTGCTCCCCATATGCTGAGCCAGGGTGGTGTTTGCCCTGTCCCCTGGAAACAATGACAATAAAACCTAAGTTTTGGGGGTGCCCTCGTGGACTAGGCACCCTTCCAAGGCTGTGCTCACTGGAGGTCGTCACGACCCATCTAAGCCTAACAGCCCAGGACCCCCACATACCGGCACAGCCAGTGTTACTCACCCCGTGAGACCCAAACCCAGACCCATGGCCATTGGACCCATTCCGACTCCTAGTGACCCGGAAGCCAAACTGCTCAGTTGGGCTTTCTCAGCTGCCGACTTGATGGAAGCAGAGAGCCAGGACTTTACTACTTGGCACCACTCAGAAGCCAAGTGAAAACCTTTTTGCACTGCCCGGGAGTCTGACACCCCCCCAACCAGGTGTAAACCCAGGTGCGCCCAAGGTTAGCGCTGCAGACACGCCCCAGACCCCAGGCGTGCACCACAGCAAGCATCCCTGCCCCGAGCTCCCAGGTGGTCACTGAGGCCCGGGCAAGAACTGACCAGAGTGCGGGGCTGGGTGTGGTCCTAGTCGTTTATTCCGAGGCTGCTCCTAGAGGGCCCGGCTGGGCCAGGCAGTCGGGGTCTCATGAGCCCGCAGGCTTCTTTGGGGTGTGGCAGGCTTTGGGTGGGGGGCTGGGGTTAAGGCAGGGGAGGGACAGGGAGTAAAGTGCTTGCAGGGCCCCAGGATTGGTCCTGCCACTTCCCACCTCAGGGCAGGCCAGGGCCCAGGCAACCCAGATTGTGCAAACGGGGTCCACCAGGCCCACCCAGCCAGGCCTGCCCTCGCCCCTCCAGGGAGGCTCTGCACACAGGGTCTGGGTGCGCCCCGCAGGGGCTAGCCCTGCGTCCGTGTCCCGAGAGTGATTGTCCGCTGATTGTGCACTCCCTTGGTCCGGCCCATGGCCGATTCTGCCAGCCACCTGGCTGCTCCCTCGGCGTGGCCGCCCGCTGGAGGCCCTCACCTGCGGAGCCGCTGTAGCTGCGGGGGAGGCCACCGGGGTCACAGAAGGCACTGCGGCCTCCCGCCCCCTACCCAGCCCAGCCGCCTGAGTCTCACCTCGTTCTCCACCAGGTTCCGCCTGTAAAGCGCCTCCTTTGCGGCCTCCTGAAGGGCAGGGTGGTCAGTAGGTGTCCCAGGGCAGCTCTGCCCCTGCCCACTCAACCCTGCCCCTCACCAGCCTCACCCTGCTGCCATCGTTGCCCAGCCGCCGGGCGGCCTCCGTGTAGAACTGCAGCTGCCGCTCCAGCTGGGTGATGTACTCTGAGGGCAGAGAGGGCTCAGGAATGCCCACTGCCCTCCCCCTAGGGTGGTCCTCCCCCACTGTGTCCCTCTTCCACTATGCCCATCTGAGCATCCCCTTCACTGTCCCTCCCAAAGCCCACCCCCACTGTGCCCATGGTGCACCTACCCCGCCGGATGCCCACGCCCCCTTGCTCCAGCTGGGCCCTCTGCCACTGGCTGCGCTGCATGATGTCCTGGTACTGCTGGGCCACCTCCGGGGGCACCGGCCGCCGCGCCTGCCTCAGGGCCAGGATCTGGAGGTGCAGGGGGCTGTGAGGGCCCTGGCTGGGCCTGCAGAACCCCCAGCCCCACCGTGCAGGGTCAAGAAGATGCTCACCTTCCGCTCCAACCGCTCTTGGTCAAAGGCCAGCACGCTGAGGCTGTGCAGGGGCCGGGCTGTTCTGCAGGGCGGGGGTGGGATGAGGGGCTGCAGGGGCGTCTCCCACCAACCCCATTCATTCAGCTGACACACTGCACACCGGTGGTCCAGCAGGAAGCAAGCCAGGCTGCCTGGCCTGGTGGGCTAGAGGGTCAGATGCCCAGGCAGCTCGGAAAGGAACTCGGGGTGCTTATGGGAGCCAAGATGAGGTTCAAGAGTAGCCTGGGGTTTCTTGGAGGAGGAATAAGCATTGGGCCCCAACGAATGAATGAAAGGTGGGCAGAGAAATGAGGGGCGAGGATGAGGAGGGTGCTCCAGGCAGATACACAGAAACGTTCAATGGCAGGCGGAGTCCATGAGGCCACAGGAGGATATAGGGAGAGGGAATGCTGGCCATAGTAAAAATGTCGGCCTGATCACAAAAGGTCTTAATGATCACACTAAGGAGTATAAAGAGGGCATTCTAGGACAAAAGGAGCTGGGAGAAGCTTGGGACATGGGCAGGAGCATGGTTCAGTTTGTTCAGTAGGTCTGAGATGGACCCAGGTGGGGTTCTCTGCAGCATAGCTTGGCCCACCTACCTGTTCCCTGGCTCCCGTGCAGAAGCAGGCACAGGAGGGGCCTTCCCTTTGGGCCCAGTGACCTGTTTCCGAGGACAGAACCCAATGAGTCTTGGCCCCTGTGCCAGGCCTCCCTCCCTGGACCACCTGGGTGGGGGGCAGGTCTCACCGTGGGAGCAGCCACTGGCACAGGGTCGATGACCAGCCACCTCTCAGTTGTCGTCTCCAACTGCTGGGCTGTCAGCGGCTCCCGAATGCGGACCATCACCTCTAGCCGGCCCCCTGTGGGCCGGCGGCCATCCAGAACCTAGGTGGGAGGAGGTGGAGGTTGATGGTGGAAAAGGGCAGCAGCCAGAGGCCCCGGGGAAGGCTCAGGGATCCCCAGGGAGGGTCCCCAAGGATGAGCCAAGCAGTGAAGAGGCAGGATGGCTGGGGTCCAGGGAGGGAGTACCGGTACTGGGCATGGGGGTGGGGGTCTGGGGCTTCCAGTGGGGTCAGGATCAGGTAATCCTTGAGGGACTCAGGGCAGGTGTCTGAATGGGGTCACTCAGGGTCCCCCACTTACCTCAAGGACCTCTCGGACCTCACATGCAGTCTCTAAGGAGTCCAACTTCAGCTGGGCTGTGCCCAAGACACGATCATTCTTAAACAGCCCCCTGTGGGGGGACAAGCTGTCTGGCGTGGGCAGCTCTCCCTCCAAGCCCCCCACCCCAGCACCCACTGGCGGCCCTGCTCACCCTTTGTGGACCACTTCAAACTTGATGCCTTTGGTCTGGATGGCCCTTCGGAAGCCGCGGTGGGTGCGGTTGATGCAGAGTTTGAACTGCTCCTTGAACTCTGCCCAGGGAGGAAGGTGGGGGCAGGTCAGGTGGGGGGGGGGTCTCAAGTACCATGGAGCCAAGTGGGGCGTCTGCTGCCAGTGCCAGTGCCACCTACCTGGGGAATCTGTGTTCTTGATCACACTGGTCTTGTCTTTCTGAGCTTCTTCCTGTGCCCGGGCAAGAGGCAGGCAAGCTGGGGTGCCTGGGGGCCTAGCCAAGGACCCCTGCCCAAGGCCCCTCCCTGCCCCCTGGGCTCCCTACATACCACGTTGGGGTAGGGGAAGTCAAAGCGGACGAAGACATCCAGGTCCCCGGGGGAGAACCCTGTGGACAGGCTAGGGTCAGGACTGGGCAAGGCTGGTCCCCAGGGACCCGAGCCCGGGCCTGCCCTCCTCACCTGCGGGCGTGGGCAGGTTGATGGCCTTCACGACAAACAGGAGCATGTCATTGCTGCTGAGGTCAGGAAAGGCCCTGGGGGGAGGGAGGGACCTCAGCAGCCTTCCTGACCCTGGGGTCGGGGTGGGCTGGGAGACAAGTCCCACCCTGGGCTCTGGGTGCATCGGCTCCTGGGCTCCCGTTTTGCAGTCAGCCAGGGCAGGGCGGTGTGTCCAGTTCCCCCACTGGCTACACTCCAGGCCCTCTCTTCAGGCTGCACAGGCTTTGCAGCCACGGGGCGCCGAGTAAGGAGCCCGCCAGAGGCCCTGCACCGGTCTCCGACACACAGGCCAGTGTCCAGCCTGTTGCCGGTAACCTACGGGTTTGAAGCTTGCCAGCTACCACCATCCCTAAGGCTGTTCATAAAAATCAATCTCTCTGTGCGTGTGTGTGTGCATGTGTGTGCACACACCTGCTGGCCCTGCTTTTCTGGAGAAGCCCTGATCCAGAGAGCAAGGCCCTCAACCACCACTCTCTCCGGAGGGGCCCTCAGAGCCCCACTTACTGGCTCTCACGGCTCGGCTCTACGTGTGTCCCGGTCCGAGTGGCCCTGCCAGCCATCACACACCTCCCTCAGCCTGAGGACTGGAACCCTTGTTGAGCTCCCATCTGTCAACTCGCCCTGTTCCACTCCCAGGGCAAATCCCTCTGCCGGCTCTGGGCGCCAGGGCAGCACCGCGCCCACCCCACCCCGACCCCCAGTAGCATTGGGGTCAGGGTCTCACTTGATGACGCTGAAGGTCCTCTGCTCAAAGCGGGCGGCAGGTGTGGGGAGGCCGCGGGCGAAGGCCTGCTTCAGCGTCTCCATGCTCCGCTTACAGTCCTCGGCCAGCCTCTCGAACCTGCCGGCCAGAGGGCGGGGCTCAGGCAGGCTCCCTGGTCCTGAGAGCGGACGGGCTGGGGGCCGTGAAGTCATTGGCAGGGGCAGGGTGGGGGTGCTCACTTGGTGGTTTCTGCGATGTTGCCCAGGTGGGTGAACTGGTTAGAGTGGTTTAAGCACATCTGGGGGAGCAGAAGACAGTGAAGGAAGACTTGGGGGGCTGTGTCTTGGGACGGGGCTGGCTGAGCTAAACTGGGGGTCCCCCCCACTCACCTCATGCTGCTGCCGTATCAGCTTCGTGAGCTCACCATAGCGCCTCGCAGACTCCTGAGACAGACCCGGGCCGGGTCGCTGGACCAAGGCGAAGTCGTCCTTGTTGACTGGGGCGGGTGGCACCTGGGGATGACGAGGCTCATGGGGATAACCCCAGCCTTGGGGGCAGGCGAGCACCTCTGAAACCCCTCAGCTCCACCCCCCACCCAACAGATACCAACCCCCCCGAACACATAGAACCCTCCCACCACCCAACACAGAGACCAACCCCTGTCAGTCAACACAGAGAACTCTCCCCTCATCCAACAGAGACCAACCCTACCCCACCAACACCTAGAACCTTCCCCCACCCGACACAGAGACCAATCCCTGTCAGTCAACACAGGGAACTCTCCCCCATCCAACAGAGACCAATCCTCCCCCTACCCAACACAGAGACCAACCCTCCTGTCGCTCGCATGCCAGGCTGTCCTGAGGCCCCATGTGAACAAGACAAAGCAGCCCCACCTCAAGGGGGACAGGCTGTCTGAGGACTGTGGAGCATAGGGCAACACACAAGGCAGGGGGAGTGGCACGGGGGCCAATGAGCCAACTCCAAATCATGGCGACCCCACGGGTCACGTCACAGGACTCCCTGGGCCGCCATCTTGACAGAAGCAGGTTCCCAGGCCTTTCTTCTGTGGTCCTACTGCGTGGGTTTGAAGCGCCAACCATTAGGGTAGTAGTCGGGTACAAACACTTAGAACAACAACCCAGGGAGCCTGTACTCAATGGTCGGGGTGAGCACTAACGCTCACCGACTGAGCGGGGAAAGGTTAAAGGGATGAATTGTGGACGGGGCAGTTCTATAGGGGGTGCTGGTCAGCACAGCCCATTTGAGCAGATACCTAGAGAGGAGGGAGGGAATCAGGCAGATATGGGGGAGAGTATTTCAGGCGGAGGGAATGGCAGGAGCAAAGGCCCCGAGGTTGGAGCTGGCCTGGTTTGAGCCCAGCAAGGAGGCCAGAGGGCTGGTGGGGAGGGAGCAAGGGGGGAGTGGAGGCCGTGAAGGCAGTCTTGGCACTGACAGCTGCTGGCCTTGTGGGTCATGATAAGGAGCTGTAAGTACTTGTAGGCCTCTTGCTAACTCCTGCTCCAGGCGGGTGGGTGGGGCTGCCTATCTGTTTTGTTCCTGGCTGTATCCTCAGTGGCCAGCAGGGGTGGGACAAATCGTAAGTGCTCTAGAAATAGTTCCTGTTGCGGACACTGTTCCCTTTCCCCCAGAGCTCACTGTGTTCCCATCCCCACTTTCCCAAGGAGAAAAGTGGCCCTCAGAGGGAAGGAATGGCCTTGCCTTTTATGGTCTCCCCCAAGTCTAATCCCACCTTCCCCAGGAATTGAGTCTAGCTGGATACGTGGTATCCAACAAGAGACTACATGTCCCAGCCTCCCTTGCAGCTAGGTGTGACTGAATTCTGACCAATGAGAGGTGAGCAGAAGGGACGCTAACTTCCTATTACTTATTTAAACGGAAACTACTGTAAATACTTGTGCATAAGCAGAGTTTTTTCCAACACATTTTTCTATGAAGTTTTTGCAGTAAAATTAGGTGCTTCGGATGATATTCAGGTTGGCTTGATACTTGAGTATATATGGGACTTCCCTAGCCTGTTCTCCTCCGTGTTTCCCACTGGCTAGACACGGTTCGGGCAGCAGTGGTCAAAGACACCTTGTCTAGGGAGAGGCAGAGCACAAAGACCGAAGGGGCCTGGGCAGCAGAGGGCTTCATAGTGTTACACACTGGACACAAATATGTCTGTCTTGCTTCACCAACTGTCTTGGGGGGGACCCATTTGTTCCGGCGGCTTAGTCTGTCTCATGCGGCCCAGGGTGTGGCTCGTGGGTGCCTGGGCAGCCCCAGTGGGCCCAGAAGCTTCACCTTGGCAATGTCCACCGGCAGCCCATTTCGGGAAGCCTCCAGCATGGGCTCCAGCCCCTTGGCCTGGCGCAGGTGCATCTTGGCGCCCTCCACGTCGTTCTTCTGCTTGGCTCGCAGCGCAGCCTGCAGGAGCTGCTTCTTACGGTTCTCCAGGAAGGCCAGCTGCTGCTGGGCTGTGGGTACAGGGGCCACGACAGTGCTGCCTGGGCCGTGGCCGGGCCAAAGGGCCGCAGGAGCTGGGAGGGACTACCTACCTCTGGTGGACGTGCCTTTGGGCGCTGCCTTGGCTGCTGGGGCCGATCCTGACGTGGGTGCTCTTGAGGCTGGAGCCTTGGACTGGGCCGTCGTAAGGCCTGCAGGGCTGGGGGACTGGTGAGGGACAGACAGGAAGTCAAACGTCTTCCTAGGTTATACAAGAAACCCAGGGCCCAGGGGCTGCTGCCACCAGAAGTGGCCGCCTTCCTGTCTCCTCGGCACCCAACCTGCCCTCACTGAAGCGACCATGGCCATGGGAGGAAGGGGGACCACGATCACCCCACTTCACGGATGAGGAAGACTGAGGCTCAGAGCGCACAATGACCGGCACAAGCATCTCCGGCGGGAAACGGCAGGGCTGGGATGGGAGCCAGGGTTCTCGGGACTTTGCTTGGCGCCACTCCCTGGCCTCCCCGACACAAGCCCCAGCCTCTCATACCTTCTTAGGCTCCTCATCCTCTTCATCTTCTGGGCCCTCATCCTGATTGGCCAGCTTCATGGCGGTTTCCAGGACGCCCACCAGGCTCTGCTGGGTGGGCTCAGTGCCCTCCAGACCCTGGATGGGGGGAAAGCCTGGGCGGGCCGGGCAGGGCCCAGTCAGGAGAGCTCCCAAGTTGCAACAGCAAGGCATGGATGCCCCTCACCATGTGGGGTGCCGCCTGTTTCCAACGCTACTTATTCCTAACCTCGCTCAGGCCACCGGCTTCCCTTGCTAGAGCACTGGCCTGGCCACAGTCCTGACTTGTCCTCAGTGCAGGGCAGGGTGGCCCTTGGCCTGGAGGGGCTGTTCCCAGGCTAACAGGGGGATCAGGACTCGGAGACAAATGCTCATGTCTTAGGTGCACAGGCAGCACTGAGAACCCAGAGGTGGCCCTGCCCATGAGGCATTTAGGGGAGGCTGAGAGGGGCCAGCTGAGCCAAGTGGAGAAGAAAGTAAGGGGTAAGTAGCAGAGAGCTGGGGAACCGGCTCTCCATCAAACGGCCCTGTGCTTTTTAGTGCTGGCCAGTTTCCGTGGTGCAAATATTCCCACCATGCCAGATTTGTTTCCAATAATAAACGGGGAAAATGTCCTAGGTAGTGGTCAGCTCCCTGAGCCTGCAGTTGGAAGGCACAGCACCTGTGATGGCCCTTAAGCTATGGGGGGGTGGAGGGAGGGAGCTGGAAAAGGCCTACCTGGGGGTACGGGCAGCTCTGCCACCTCCACGGCTCGGCCGGCCTTGTGGGCTCGGATCGCATCTTGGTATTGCTGCGGGGACACTGAGGTTAGGCTGCCCAGGACAGGTTTCCAGGGGTCATACCTCCCCGCCCTCTGGTCCCCAGGCACCTTAACAATGCGCTCGTGCATGCGAGCCTTCCGCTGGTCCCCCTTGGCCTTAGCCTGGGCTGCAGCCACGTGGTACCGCTCCATCCGCTGCTCCAGAGCCTCCAGGAGGCTCCTCGGGGGTGGGGGCACCTCTGAGCCAGGTCGGGAGGCAAGGTTCAGAGTTCAGCAATGGGGCAGCACTGTTGGCCCACTTTCCCACCCTACACGGTGCAGGGAGCCTACCTGGAGTGCTGGGTGCTGTGGTGGGAGCCAGAGGCTGTGGCAGGGGTGAAGGTGCATCTTCAGGCAGCTGATCTGGGGGTAGAGAGGACCAATCAGGGACTGGGTGGGCACCCCCCTCCAGGCTGGTCTGACCCAAGGGTGTCCCCAGACCTGACCAATGGGGGGCAGTAGCACCAGGAAGAACTCCTCAGCAGCCTGAAGTAGTCCCACAAGTGGGAAGGGTGGGGTCCTCACCAGGTGGAGGGGGCAGGCGGGACAAGTCCACGGGCTCCCCACGGCTCAGGGCCTCCAAGACGGCATCGAAGCTCTGGTAACGAGAAGTAGGAAGTGAGCAAGAGGGGGAGGGAATCCTTCGCCAATCCTTCGCCTCTCATCCCCACCAGGCAGAGGGGCCCCAGCTTCTGCCCCTCCCTTCCACCGGCTACCTCCATCCTCTTCTGAAACGGATGGTATGATAGTTAGGCTTATGGTGCCAACAAGGCCTCTGTAGAGGGCCATCTCACGAAGCCAGCAAACTGAGGCTCCAAGACCTAGGAAGTGAGCCAGCCGGGATTCGAACTCGGCTCTCTCAACATTGTCCACCAGTCTGGACTCACCTTGGCCACGCGGAAGTACCGGGCGGCAGCAGTGGTATCTCCTTGCTGCTTGGCCTGGAGAGCGGCCAGCTTGTACTCACGTTGCCGGCTCTGCAACTGGGCCAGGAGGCCAGGGCTGCAAGGACCTGCCAGGGGACAGCGCACATACCACTGCTACTGCCGCTCCCAAGAGGGCCGTGCTCAGGCCCACTGCTTCCCCACGGTCACACAGCCTGAGAATGGCAGGGCTAGGATCCCACCCCAGAGCCACCACTCTTGTGTCCCCAAGAGGATTTGGGGGCAATGTTAGGTCCCCTCACACAGGCTGAAGCTGACGTCTAAAAGGTTCCAACTTCAATGGAAACAATAGTGGAGCCCCAAACTCACTGACAAAGCTCGACCTTAGGGACAGAAAACTCTCTCGTCACTCTTGTTAACCAGCCTAAACCCAAACGCACTGCCATCAACTAGACCAGTGGTTCTCGACCTTCCTAATTTCATTGCTACTTCATAGCTGTAATATTGCTACTGTTATGAATCGGGTGATCCCTGTGAAAGGGTCGTTCGAACCCCAAAGGGGTCGTGGCCCATAGGCTGAGAACCAGAGCTGGACTAGACTCTGACTCAGAGTGACCCTAAGTTCAGACTGGAACTGCTCCCGTGGGGTTCTGGGACAGCAAACCTTTACTAGGCTAAGTTTAAAGCAATCAGCGCAATCGTTGGTCTAAAAAAAAAAGTATGTAAACACCCCCCCTCCCCCCAGCTCATCCCACTTTTCCAACTGACAACCGGCAGTATCGCTTTACATTAAGATGGAATTCCCCACAAAGGTGTCTGGAGGCTGAAGGAAAACACCCTGATGTGTCCTGGGCTTCATTGCCTGTGGCTGTAATTCTCTGCGTGTTAAAAACCCAAACACCTCTTTCTGGGCTGTGTTATCACGGCCATCATTAGCACGGAGCTCGATGTGTCAAACCCGTTAATAAAGAATTGGTCTACATCCAAGCAGTCCTGGAGAGGTGGCCTCCTATGGTCCCAATGGGGGACTGTGTCCTGCCCCCCAACCATCAGCTCGGCATCCGGCCTCAAGCCTTTTTCTACTTTTCTTCGTCATAAAGTGTTGAGGAACCCGGTCACACAGACAAGCAGGTGGAAAGAAAGACAGACAGATAGACAGACACACATGCATGCGCACACGCGCGCGCACACACACACACACCTTATTATGTGATTCTGCAAACTTCAGCTAAGTTCTCTGACCCAAGTCCCCCCGGGGGCCACCGTGGTGACTTCAGCTGGGGATTGCATGGGGGCAGTGCCAATAGCCACCCTCCTGGAGCTTGGCCAGAAAGGATGGGTTTGGAGCCTGCGGGCTTCTGTGAGGCAACGCTGATCCACTGGCCACCGAGGCTTCCTGCTAGGGATGGTTCTGCACGTGAACACAGCCCCACGCCCGGGACCTAGACGAGAGTGTGCTGGGGCTTTGCCTTCCCTACGGTGAGAGAATCCTCCTTCAACCAGTGAGGCTTTGGCAACAAGCGGATGCCTGGGAATTGCTCGCTGTGTTCTACATCCGAGTGCGGGGAGCAGTGTCTGGGGCGGGGGCTCATAAACTTGTGAGCAGCCAGCTAAGATACAACTATTGGTCTCTGCTTCTCAGGAGCAAAAGGGACGGGAAGGCCTAATGAGCTAAGGCCTCGCCTACCCTGCGTCCCGGCTAGCACTGCTGACGGCTCGGCTCGGGGCCACAAGCGATGGACTCTGGTGGAATGGTGGAGAGGGTGAAACAGAACTCAAATTCTTCACAAGTCCAGACTTTAAGAGACCAGTTGGAACCAGAGGACCCCTGATATTCTGAACCGGAACGATCTCCTCATGCCAGCTTTTAGCGAAGGAAGTAACAGACCAGCGTGCAAAAGAAAGGCTGTGTGCTGTGAGTACAGAGGTCCATTAAAAAACAAAAAGGCCAACCATCGCGCAAAAGCAAAGATAAGAAAAAGGGGGTGGGGGCAGGGGAGCTAGAGTACTGGAAACAGAAGCACCAGAATGCAATCAAAGAACAAGAGACCTGCGACCACTGTAACGAATGTCGCTGATCAATGTCCTTAGGAAAGGTCAGGTGGGACCCGAAAGCTGTAAGAGCTACACTTGCGCTTAGAACACAGTCAAACATTAGTAAACAAACAAACCCAAACCGAGCTCCGTGTGGCACGTACCCTGTGGGGAAGCTTCGGTCACTCCAGGGACACGAGGACCTAGTGGGGAGTTCAGACATTTACCCCTGGTTCTCAACTGCATACCCAGACTGGCCTGCCAGCTGGGCCCTGCACCCAACCTCTCTGCCAGCCGGCCCTGCCCCTGGCTTACCTGGGGGCAGCTGGGGCTTAGCTGAGCCTGGGGCCGGGGCTGAGGCCGTGGGAAGCGGACCTTGCATGGTCACCCTGGGCTCTGGGGCTGGCGGATTTGCGGAGGCCGGCTGGGTGGATCCCGGCGTGTGGCTGGGGGTGGTGGCCAGGCCCCTGCCCACAGCCACAGGAGGTGGGATGTCCTCTTCATCAATGGCATTGCCCTTCCGAGCGGAGGCCAGCAAGTTTTCAAGCGTCTGTGGGAGGCGTGAGCACATGGATGGTGGAGCAGCCCGGAGCTGGACACAGGGCTGGGGGGTGGGTGGGTGGGGGACCACCCCTCTGCCCACTAGCCACCCCTCTGCCCACTCACCTTGCGGCCCCGGTCATAGCGCCGCACCTTGGCGCCATCCCCAGCCTGGCGGGCGCTGTCGAGGGCTGCCTGGTACAGGGCCAGCCTTTCCTGCAGGGTGGCCTCCAGTCCTGCGCTGGGGACTGCTGTGGGCTTTGGCGACGAGAGGAAACAGGCACGGGCGAGGGATGACCCCACTCGGACGGCCCCCACAAGCATTCCAATCCTGGGTCTCCCCCCACCCTGCCCCCACAGGACTGAAATCATCATCCCTGTTCCGGGGGGGCAGCCACCACAACAGGTCTTGGGCCCAGGGGAGGTCCCTGGCCTGCTTGGAGGGCCCAGGTGGCTGAAGTACCTGGGCTGAAGGAGGCTGGGAGTCCATCGCCTTCTGTTCCTCTCCAAGGACCTCATTCAGTTCCGCCTGCAGGGACACGCAGCAGTGGGCGAGGGAGGGTCAAGGGCAGCGCAGAGGGGGGAGCCCCGGCCCACCTCCCCCAGCTGCTTACCAGCAGGTCGTCATCAGCCTCAACATCGTCCTCATCCGTCTCCTCCTCGTCCAGGTCTCTCATGCACAGACTGGCCATCTTCTCAATGGTCTCCATGGGCAGGGGCCCTGGTGGCAGGGGCGGCCCCAGTCCAGTTAGACCATTCTGGGCATCCCGCTCCCCCCACCCAGTTTCCTCATCCCCACAGAACAGGGCAGCAGGGCAGCAGGTCCCCTCTCCTGTCCTTCCAGAGCGCCCACTGTCCTCAGGTCTTCCTGCATTACCTCAGTCGTTACCCCCTCCCTGAGGACCACAGGCCCTGCCTCCTCCATACAAAGCCTCAGTCCTGGGGCCGGGCTCCGTGGGTTTGAACCCTGGCTCTGCCATTTTCTAGCTGGAGTGCCTTGTTCCGTAGAAGGGAGGCCGGTGAGACGTCGTCTTGCGTACTTCGGACGTGTTACTAGGAGAGACCAGTCCCTGGCGAAGGACATCATGCTTGGTCAAGTGGAGCAGCAGCGAAAGCAGAGGAAGGCCTCCATCAGATGGGCTGGCAGGGGTGGCCGCGATGGGTGCGAGCCCAACAGTTCACTGTGAGGATGGTGCAGGGCCGGGCGGTGTTTCCTTCTGTTGAACCTCGGGTCGTGGTGGGTCAGGCGGGCTCCATGGCCCCTAACAACAGGACCGCAGGCAAGTGACTTCATCTCTCTGGGCCTCGGTGTACCCCCGTCCTGCTGCTGCTGGATCCCCAGCTTAGCTGGGATAATCACGATTCCTCCCTCACCGGTAGGGTACAGAAAGCCCCTAGGACTGCGCAGGGCAGAGGGTTAAAGGTTCTGTGTCCCCCAGGCACCAACCCATCACATCGAGGGGCTGCAGTGAATGACAACTCGGTGTGAAGAAAACCAAAATCCTCCCAACTGGACCGATAAACAACAGCATGCAGAACAGGGGAGAGAGTTAAGTTGGCAGGGATTTTGTCTTGCTCGGATCCACAATCTATGCTCACGGAGGCAGCAGTAAGAGAGCAGACGATGCGCGACCCTGGGTAAATCTGACCCCCGAGACCGCGGTAGTGTGTGGAGCAGCAGGGATCCCGCTTTGAGGGCTGAGGTGCGCTGGTCCCACGCCGTGGTCTTTGCAGTCTCCTAACATGCATGTCAAAGTGGCCCGCAGAAGCAGCGATGCGTCTGAAGGAGGGTGCAGGTGAGGAGTACTAAAAATAACCATGGGCTGCCAGAACAAGAGCTGGAGCCAGAATGCTCTCTGGAAAGGAGAATGTGCCCAGGCCTGATCTCAGGACCTTCAGATGTGTTGTCAGAAGAGGGCAGCCCGTGGAGAAGGGCAGCATGCTGGGTAAAGCGGAGGGGCAGTGCGAGAGAGGAAGGCCCTCAAGGAGACGGGTCGACACGGTGGCTGTGACACTGTGAGGAAGGCGCAGTGTTTCACTCTGTCGTCGCTCGATGGCACCTAACCCGTGTCTGGCCCTGTTCTCTACCACATGGGTGGGTGGGTGGGGCTCTGTACCAGCTTAGCCTTCTTGGATGAGCTCCCCATTCATCTCCTGCTGTCCCCATTGTGGGCACCTCTCCTGGTGGCCCATCTGACTCATGGGTCTCTCTCAGGACTCTCGGCTCCCCCCAGTGCAGCCTTATCACTGGATACCAGCTAGGACAGTGGTTCTCAATCTTCCTAATGCCGTGACCCTTTAATACAGTTCCTCGTGTGGTGGTGACGCCCCCAGCCCCCAACCATATGATTACTTTCGTTGCTACTTCATCGCTGTCATGTTGCTACTGTTATGAATCGGGCGACCCTTGTGAAAGGGAGTCGTCTGACCTCCCCCAAAGGGGTCGTGACCCACAGGTTGAGAACCGCTGCTCTTGACGACCTTTGTTGACAGTGTGCAGGCCCTGTGGGAAGCACGTTGTGAAACCTCTGGTGGGAGGGCACTTTTACAGCCAGGGACATCCAGGCTATGCCAGTGATGTTCCCTTGCCAGGTCACATAGCTTGGGAGTCAAACTCTTGTTTTAAGGGACTGTGGGCTCCAGGAAGGCAGGTACCCTGTCAGTTTCCCTCCTGACTGTCTCCCCAGCACCCAGTTCCCAGCCTGTGCACCTTGGAGCTCAGAAAAGGAAACTTGGCACGTGCGTGTGAGCCTCTCACCTTTGCCCTTGAGCTTCTCCAGGGCTGGGGGCTGGCCCCCCACCAAGGCCAAGAACTCAGCCTCCAGTTCCTCATCGTTGACTCCATCCTCAGGCATCATCAGCCCTTCAGGGGAGAGGTCGACCAGCAGGCCCAGCTGTGGAAACAGTGCGATGTCCTCAGATCTTGGGATGGGCTACCCTGGCCAGAGGCTGCTGGAAGAGACCTACAGTCCCCTGGAGAGGAACAGTACCCTGGCCGCTTAGGGAAGGCCATTTCCTGGGAGTGGCGGGAGGCTGGAGTGGGTCCAAAAGGAGCAGGCGGCCTGCAACAGGCCGGGACCCAGATCATCAAGGTGCAAAGAGCCAGTGGAAAAATCTGGGTCCCTGATCGGGTCCAAGTCCATGCCCAAGACATGCCGGCTGCCATGTAGGGTGGGAAAGGCCAGGTCCACGCTCTGCCCAAATCCAAGCTATGATGCAAGCCAATGAGCTTATTCTACCAAGGCTCTCAGCAGCAGAGGGGGCCAGGCAGGGAGATCTGACCACCCAAAGGACAGTGTGGAAGTTCACAGCTGGGCCCTGCGAGTGGCACATCCGCTCCCCATGTCCTGGTTAATGACATAGGATGATGTGACAACATTAGACTGAACTAGATAAAATTGCTCTTTGGCTTTAAGCTCACTCAAACTCACTGCCAGTGATTCAACAGAGCAGGACTGCCCCTGTGAGTTTCTGAGACTCTCACTCTTTGCATGAACAGAAAGCCCCGTGTTTCTCTCGGGGTTCCAAACTGCTGACCTATGGCAAGCAGCCCAATGTGTCACCACATCACCAGGGCCCCCTTTGCAGATCACTGTATGGGATCGAACCGACTAACAGCAGGAGAAAGATTTCCAAGGATGCCGTGGAGGCTGAGAGGTGGTGATACCGCAGGAGAGAACACTGAGGACAACCAGGGTCAGAAGACCTGCACTCAGCCGTTGGAACTGGTGTAGGTCCTGCTACGTAGGTTTTCGACAACACAATGAAGAGAAGGCTTAAAATAAGATGCGAATAAAGGGGAAATGCACATGGACTAAGCCTCTGGCGACTCACCCTCTGACCACAGGCCAGGGACGTGAGTAGTCTTGCTATCAGGCAGGGTGCATTGGAAAGTGGACCATGGCAGGCGCACTGAGGTCACAATGTAACACCCCGTCATGTGCTCTCCCTTTTGATCCCTTCTCAAATCCGTTCTAGTTCTTACCACTGTCCAGCTTTCTTTTCCATTGAGGTGGGCTTTTTAAAGTTTTACTTGGTTATGGTCATTAGTTTTCTCTTTTTGTTCTCTGGTTTTAATGATGTACTGCACACATAATCCAGGATAGACAAATCTAGAGTCAGGAAGTGGATTAATGGTCCCTTGGAATATAGTAAGCTTTCCTATTTACATCAGTTTGAAGCCACCAGTGTTCTGCAGAAGAGAGACAGGACTCTCTACTCTGGTAAAGAGTGAGTCTTGGAAACCCACAGAAGCAGTTCTACCCTGGCCTGTGGGTACCTGTGCGTAGGCACGTGTGTGTGACTCCACGAGTGGCAGGGAAATGGGGAGCTAATCACGAGGAATACAGAACAATGAAAATGTTCGAAAGTCCCTGTGGTGATGATTGTACAACTCTTCTTGGTGTGATTGGACTACTGAATTGTATGATGGGTAAATCATATGCCAATAAAACTATTAATAAAAAGGAGTTGTTTTTTTGACCAAGAATGGCCAAATCTCTGCAAGTATACATGGCTGTACCCTGCGAATGGGAATGAGGCTCCTTGGTGGTTCCATCTGAGTGGGGATGGACAGGACGCAGTGCATGTTGGGTATTCGGGTGCTTGACTCCCGGCTGACGCACCTGGTGCTCAGCCACAATTGGTCTTTCTACGTGGAGGCTTATGAGATAGTGGGACGCTGAACAGGTTTCAGGGGAGCTTCCGGACTAGGAGGTACGGCCTGGCAAAAATAAGTCAATGAAAAAACCCAATGGTTCCGAATCCCAACCAATAGGGAACAGCGCAGGACCTGGCAGGGCTGTGCTCCTCCCAGGGTCTGCAGGGGTCAAGGGCTGGCTCCAAGGGACAGCTAACGGTCACAGTAATAACCATGGATGAAGATATTTGCAAGCGTTATGTCCTGCCACCTGCCATACATTATCTTCCAGGCCCATCTTCGCCAACAGTCTCGTGATGGCAGGGTTCTTTGGATCTCCACTTCACAGGCGGAAAACTGAGACACACAGTTGTGAAGTGGCCGCGAGCAGAGGAGGCAGGAGGGAAAATTCAGGAACACCTGCCCTGATGCCTAGGTACTTGGGCTCTGGCGAGGCTCCGAATGCCTATGACCTTGGACAAGTCTCAGAGACCTCTCTGGGCCTCAGTGTCCTCATCTGTACAATGGGGAGCTTCAAAGGTGGCCTGGTTTGGGTGGTGTGTGAGTTTCTGGCACAGGCAGGCCGAAGATGAGCAATCACAGTCATTAATCCAGGTCCAAGGCCTGCTCCTTTCCAACTGGAGCTGAGGCGGCAACAGGTGGCCCCAGCCCGGAGGTGGTGGGGGTGGGGTGTCATAGGTGAGAGGCCAGTAGGCCACACCTAGGGGACAAGGGCTGCCGGATCGCACCTGGGGGGCGGGACGAGGCTCACCCAGGGGGCGGGAATCAGGATCCCCTGGGGGTGGGGTCCTCCGCAAGCCTGTGACGGGTTCCGGAGGATCCCCCTGGCGGGGCCATAGGACGCAGACTCACCTGGCGGGCTGCGGCGGCTCCTCGGCCTGGAGGGCCTGGGGGTCCCTTCCTCTTGTGCATCTTCTAGGCTGGATGCCCGGACAACCAGCCCCCGTGTCCGGCCTTACCCCGCCTGCCTCCTCCTCCCCTGGGAGGGCGGGCGCGGGGTGTCTCCCTCCTTGCGCACGCGCCCTTCCAGGAGCTCCGCGCCCCTTGCTCGTCACCCCGTAATCCTCGTCCCTACGCCCTCACCCTCGCGGCCAGATGTGGCCGCCCCACTTCCGCTTCGGCCCTCGGGCACCGCGGCACCGGAGACCTACTCCTGGACTTGCCTGACCCGTCGCGTCGAACTACAACTCCCGGCAGGCCGAGCGCGCGCGCGTTCGTGTGTACGTGCGCGAGAAGGGGCGTAGGGCTGCGCAGGGGAAAGGGGCGGGGCGGCCGCGGGCGCGAGAGGCGGGGACTGCGCATGCGCACACGGCCTCACGCGGTGCGCGGGAAAAGGCGAAGTGTGCCCGAGTGTGCAGGTCTGTGGCGTCGCGTGAGACCCCGCGTCCTGCAGTCTCGCGGGTCCTCCGGACCGGGACAGGGTTAGTGCCGTGCTGGTGACTGGCGGCGGAGGGTCCACTCACTTCGGCTTCGGCCCCCGCTGCCCTTCAGACCCGCCATCTTCCGAGCGGCTCCCATGGATGGCCAGCTTGGCTTTTTTTTTTTCCCCTCAAAAACCGTAGCGCAGATAATTTGACTGATTTCATTCTCAATAGAGTGAGGCAGACCTGGCTCCGGACGGTTTAGACGTTTCTAGCGCCCAAGCCTGAAAGAGATGCGACTGTGGGCGCCTCGTGCCTCAGCGACCCCCGGAGGGCCCCAAGCCTCCCCTCAGAAGTCCCCGGGTTCCCAGTCCAGGTGGCCCCCTGGGCAGTCCCTGAAGGGACACTAGAGCCAGGTAGCCCAAGTCACCACAGGGGACGGCGGCTGTGAGCCGGGAACAAGATGGCGGCCGCCCCTGCTTCAGGGGAGCGGACAAGGTTGGGCCGTCCACTGCGTGACGGCGTTGGAGGCTCCGGACACGGGGGTGGGCGAAGGCCCAGAATGATGGGCCCTTTGTTTGTCATTTTCAGGTTTCCCACAGCAGGCAGGGAAGCCATGAGTAAGAAAAAGAGGCCCCGCACTCCAGGTATTTATTTGTACATGGAAGCACAGGGACTGATGGTTTCTTTTCGGAAATCCTACCATGACTTCACAGTGCTCCTCTTGCATGCCGAGGGGCGGGAAGCTTTGTACACAACTCGTAAGAGAGGTACACTCCCAAATCTTGAGGGAATAAAAAGCCAGAGCTTTCAGGGCTTCAGCCTCTCCACTGGGGAGATGCCAGGGGAGCCCCCAGACTGGGAGGCAGGGATGTGTCTCTTTAGAAATGACCTATGAATAGTGCTTGTTGGGTCGTAAAGCCCTCTGGTAGGAGGCTAAGTGTTTGGGGAACCAAAGACTTGGGCTCACAATTCCAGCTCGAGGGGCGTGACTTAATCTCTTGTCGCAACTCCCTATCAACTGAAGATAATAAAAGCACCAACAGGTGTGAATGAGAGGGAGTAAGGAGTGGAGACCCAAAGCCCATCTGTAGGTAATTGGGCATCCCCTTAAGGAAAGGTGGTAGGGAAGAAACAAGCCAGTCAGGGTGCGATGTAGCAATGATGAAGCATACAACTTTCCTCTAGTTCCTCAATGTTAACCCCTACTCCACTATCATGATCCCAATTCTACCTTACAAATCTGACTGGACCAGAGGAGGTACACTGGTACAGGTAGGAATTGGAACCACGGAATCCAGGACAGATGATTGCATCAGGAACAGTGCTGAGAATGGCATATCAGGAGGGTGGGGTGGAAAGGGGGAACCCATTACAAGGATCTACATATAGCCTACTCCCTGGGGGATGGACAACAGCAGAGTGGGTGAAGGGAGACGTCAGACAGTGTAAGATATGACAAAATAATCATTTATAAGTTATCAAGGGTTTATGAGGGAGGGGGAGAGGAGAGGGAGGTGAGAAAATGAGCTGATGCCAGGGGCTGAAGTGGAGAGCAAATGTTTTGAGAATGATGAGGGCAATGAATGTACAAATGTGCTTTACTCAATTGTATGTATGTGCTTGACACTATGTATGGATTGTGATAAGAGTCGTGTGAAGCCCTAATAAAATGATTAAAAAAAAAAAACCACCAACAGGGGCTCAAACATAACAATTGTGAGGATGGCGAGGGACCGGGCCATGTTTTGTTCTGTTGTGTCTAGTATGGCATCACTGTGAGTCAGAACTGACTCAGTGGCACTTGAACAGCCTTTTCTTTTTGGAGTGGTACAAGTGACTAACATGCTCAGTTGCAGACTAAAAGATTGACAGTTTCTGTTTACCCAGACGTGCCTTGGGAGAAAGACCTAGTGATCTACTGTCCCCAAATTTGCCCAGTGAAAACTCTTTGGAGCCCAGTTCTCTTCTTGACATGTGAATGTGGGGGGATGTGTCAGCGTTGGGAGTCGCCTGGATGACATCTGGACTAACCGGTTCCCCTTCCTTCTAGAATAGAGAAGGGAGTGGTCTGGCCTCCACGGGAACATTTGGCAATGTCGGGAGACATTTGTGGTTTCCACAACTACAAAGGGATTGCATTGAGTGGGTTGAGGCCAGGGACACAGCTGAATGCCCTACAGTGCAGGGGACAGCCCCCACCACCCAGAACCGACCTCTTATCAGTTGTCAGAGGTGTCCAAGGACGAAAGACTGCTCCAGAGCTCTCTGGACTTGATGCCTTAGTCTTTGTAAACAGAAGGCAGACAGATCTTTGGGTGATACTTAAATGGATTCTGTTGCTGTAATTGTCCTTCCAGTTCCTGGAAAAGGACATCATGCTTGGTAAAATGGAGGGGCAGTGAAACAGAGAAGGTCCTAGGTGAGATGGACTGACACAGTGGCTGCAACAATGGGCTCAAATATATGTACAATTGTGAAGATGGTGCAGGACTGGGCAGTGTTTTGTTATGTTGTACAAAGGGTTGCTATGTGCTAGAATTAATTAGACAGCATCTAACAATGATGTTCAAGTATCTGGAGACAACCCACTCCACCAGCCAGCCTTCCCATTTTGTGTTGTGGTGAAATATATATCTAACATAAGGGTGGTGGGCTAAATTACATGTCTATGGTCTTCATTACCTTGGTCTTAAAACTTTCACCAAATGATGGGTGAAACTATGTAAATAAGGTGCTTCTGGCCCACCAAGGGGATAATAATGCAAATGGGGTACATGGTACCCCCTTGTGGGAGGAGCACTCAAAGTCTATGAAAGCTTAATGAGGGAATGGGTCAGTTTTGCCATCTCCTGACCCCAAGGCTTCAAATGAGCCACCCAAGAAGTGTAACAATGATAAGAGAGCAAAGCCTGACCTTTAATTTCACAAGAGAAGAAACAGAATCAGTGTCAGCCTAAGGCCAATTCCTTTGGGAAGGTCAGATAGGCCTCCATCCTCCAACCTTTAAGCCAAATCTGATACCAGCTGTCCTCCCACAACACTGCGTCTCTGCTGGGTTCAAGAATCTGCTGCAATGGCCACACAGAAGTCATAGACCATATGCATAGTTGGGCAGGCCGAACTCCTAGGCCATACTCATGGAGTTTATTAGGGAAATAACAGGTTACAATTCAGGATCAAGAATGCTTGAGATATAGTTCTTCTAAGGCAGTTTTTTTTTTTTAAGCAGTTTCTTTTTAGTCATGCCCATAGGCAAGCCTCTCTGGCCTTAAAACCCTTAGCGTGGCTTCTGGCCTGATTGGGCAGTAGGTCTGCCAATAAGTTCCTGAAGGCACTCTACTCTGCCAGGACACCATGGCTTGGAAGTACTCAGTTCTTTTGCTCTGTGGGTCAGCAAGCCCCGGTCAGTCAAGTGACCAGAGGCATCTTATTTTGCCGGTAAGCCTCCTGCTCAAAGGCATTGGGTTCTGTGAGTTGGCAAATCCATTGTAGCTGCCTTGCACTGCTCCATATGCCAGGAAACCCACCACAGTATCAGTCTCCTGGGTTAGGGGCCACTGTTTCTCTACCCTTGAGTCATCTCCAGTGTTAAATTATCTCCTGAGTCTACAAGGTTCTCAGCAAAGGAACCCCAGGCCTCAGTAGTGAAGTCGCCTGCAGTACTATAAATTACTTAATATGACCTCTTTGTAACTTCTGCCAAATGACCAAGGACTGTATAAATGGAGGTGCTTGGGCTATTGGATAGCTTGCTAATTATGTAAATGAAGAGGTATGGTGTCCTTGTAGGGTGAGACCGCATGGAATGTATGGAGCCCTAACAAGGGGATTAATTAGTTTTGCCATAATTCTAGACTTAAAATAAGTCATCTCAGAGGTGGAAATGGGGAGATCTCATATAATTAAGGAAAAAAACCCAGGAGTAAAACACATCCTTTGGACCCCAAGATCCCTGATGCTTCTCAATCCAGGAGACAGAGCTGTGATACTAGAGATGGTGAGAAAAAGCAGCCGTGGCAGAGAAATGACAGCTGCAGAGACAGCAGAACCAAGAGCAGGAGATAGAGTGGTAGACTTCCTGGCCCAGGAAGTGATAAAACTGAATGCCTTCAGGCAGAAGGCTGGCTGGTGGAGTGGGTTGTCTCCAGACACTTGAACATCATTGTTAGATGCTGTCTAATTAATTCTAGCACATAGCAACCCTTTGTACAACATAACAAAACACTGCCCAGTCCTGCACCATCTTCACAATTGTACTTATATTTGAGCCCATTGTTGCAGCCACTGTGTCAGTCCATCTCACCTAGGACCTTCTCTGTTTCACTGCCCCTCCATTTTACCAAGCATGATGTCCTTTTCCAGGAACTGGTCTCCTGGCAACGTGTCCAAAGCACCTGAGACAAATTTTCCCCACATTGCCGCTAAGGAGCATTCTGGCCATCCTTCTTCCAAGACAGATTTGTTTACTCTTTTGGCAATTCATGGTACTTTCAATATTCTTGGCTAGCACCATAATTCAAATGTATCTATTCTTCTGTCTTCCATGTTCAACTTTCGTATGCATATGAGGTGATTATGGGAGTCAGGGAGGCGGTGCATAAGGTAATTACTTGTGCTGACTCTTGGTGCTAGAGCTGAGCACCTTCAGGCCAAGGCTTACGGTGGAGTGAAGTACCTTTGGGCATTTGTCAGCACAGCTGAGAGTTTTGTAACACTTACCTGAACAGAGTACAGGTCAGGAAGTTGAGAGAGGCAAGGGCCTGGGTGTGCTTGTAGACAATGCTGAGAAGCAGCTGTTCTGATCAAAGAACTGTACCCTGTAACCTTTCCCCCCCCCCCCCACAATCATGAGTATGGCCTGGCCGTTCAGAGTGCCCATTGCGAAGAATTATCCACCTTAGCAGAAAGCTAGACAGTGCTGTGGGAGAGACACTGGTGTCAGAGATGGTAAAAACCTAGGAGAATGGAGGCATATCAGACATCTGCTTCATAGAAACCATCCCTGGGCTACTCATCTTCCGACTTGGAACCTTCCTTCTGATTTGTGAAGTTAGTGGAGGTCAGACATGTCACATTGTACCATTTTTGCAATAAGATTTGCCATTTTAACTTTCTTTTCCCCCAGAGAATAAAATCATGGTAAGTGAAGAAAAGGTTGAAATCCGGTATTTTATTTTATTTGAATATATAATCAGTGCTCATGGAAGCTTGTTGTTAGGTGCTGTCGAATCTGTTCCGATCCATAGGGCCCCTTTGTACAACAGAACAAAACACGGCCTGGTCCTGGGCCGTCCTCACAATCTTCTTGTTTGAGCCCATTGTTGCAGCCACTGTGTCAGTGCATCTTGTTGAGGATTGTCCTCTTTTTTTTACTGCCCCTCTACTTTTACCAAGCATGATGTCCTTCTCTAGAGACTTGTCTCTCCTAATAACATATTCCAAAGTACGTGAGACAAGTCTTGCCAACCTTGCTTCTAAGGAGCATTCTGGTTGTCTTCTTCCAAGACAGATTTGTTTGTTCTCTTGGCAGTCCATGGGACTTTCATTATTCTTGGCTAGCCCCAAAATTCAAATACATCAATTCTCCTGTAGTCGGAAAACTCTTATCCAATGTCCAACTTTCACAATTACATGAAACAATTGAAAAGACTATGGTTTGGGTCAGACTCACCTTAGTCCTTGAAGTATCATCCTTGCTCTTTAACATTTTTTAAAGAGTTTTTTGCAGTAGATTTACCCAATGCAATATGTCATTTATTTGATCTTTTGACTGCTGCTTCTATGAGCTTTGATTGTGGATCTAAGCAAGATAAAATCCCTGAGGACTTCCATTTTTTCTCTGTTTATCGTGATGTTATCTGTTGGTCCAGTTGTGAGGATTTTTGTTTTCCTTACCCTAAATTGTAATCTCTTTTAAAGGTTGCAATCCTTCCTCAGCATAAATGGCATATAGCTTTGGCCAAATCTACCACACAAGTCTTTGTTTTTAAACATTTTATTAGGAGCTCTTACAGATATTAATTGCAACCCATAGTCCCATTAGATAAAGCATACTTACACAATTGCTGCCATCATCACACAAGTCTTCTATAAAATGTTGAAACGCAGGGATGTCACTGAGGACTAAGGTGTCTTGACCCAAGCCAGGTTATTTTCGGTTGCCTTATATACCAAACCTGGACAGTGAATAAGGAATTGATATCTTTGCATTAAGGTCTTGGTGAAGATTATTGAAAGTATCATGGACTGCCCCCCCCCCCAAAAAAAAACCCAAATCTGTCTTGGAGGCAGTAGAGTCAGATTGCTCCTTAGAACACTCCTCAAACAAACAAACAAACAAACAAACAAAAAAAAAACACTCCTCATGCTCAGAAGAGACCCATCATCTAAAAACGGAGCTTAGTAAAGTAGAGGGGCAGCGAAAAAGAGGAAGACTCTTCATGAGATGGATTGACACAGTGGCTTCCAACAGTGGGTTCAAACATGAGAGCCACGGGGAGGATGGCACAAGACCAGGAGGGTTTTGTTCTCTTCTGCATCGCTCAGCTCACTGCCATCACGTCGATGCCAACTCACAGTGACCCTATAGGAACTTCCTCTGTGCGTTTCCAAGACTGTAATTCTTTTTTTTTTTTTACTATAATTCTTTATGGGAGTAGAAAACCCCATCTTTCTTCTGAGGAGTGGCTGGTGTTTCACACTGCTGACCTTGCATTTAGCACCCCAACATGTACCCCTTTCCACCAAGGCTCCTTCCCTTCCACATAGGCTAGCTGAGTTGGAACCATCTTGACACCTAACAACTACAAGCACATCCAGGCATATTCATTATATTCACAGCCTCAGAACCATCACGAAGTATTGGTAAACGTCGACACCTTAAACAGAAACTTACTTAATAAGCAAGAACCCCTCACTTCCCCGCCCCCTCATGCCAAGCTTCATAACCGCAATCAGCTCTCTGGCATTTGCCTATTGGCAGACTTACTACCTTTTCATATTGAAGTAATTTTGAACGTAAAGAACCTTTGTAAAAACAGTTCAAGGAGTCCTGTGTACCCATCTCAGCTTTCCCCGATGATAACCCCAGAATGATCTTACCTCACAGTTGTGGTTCTACATGGGTCAGCATCTAGTACAAACATGTTGTTAGGTGCACTGAGTCAGTTCCAACTCTTGGCCGCTCTGTGTACAACAGACTGAAACACTAACCATCCTGTGCCATCCTCAAGATTGTTGCCCCTTTTTCTCCCCCACGATTGTTCTTATGTTTGAGACCATGGTTGCAGCCACTGTGTCAATCCATCTTGTTGAGGTCCTTTTTTTCAGCGCCCCTCTACCAAGCATGATGCCCTTCCCCTGGGACTGGTCTCTCCTGACAGCATGTCCAAAGTAGGTGAAACAAGGTCTCACCATCCTGCCTCTAAGAGGTATTCTGTCTGGACTTCTTCCAAGACAGATTTAGTTGTTTTCTTGACAGGCCATAGTACTTTCAATATTCGTTGCCAGCACCGTGATTCAGATGCAACAAATTTTCTTTGGTCTTCCTTAGTCAATGGCCAACCTTCATGCGCTTAGGAGGCGATTTGAAAGACTATGGCTTGGTGAGGACACTTTAGTCCTCAAAGCAACCTCTTTGCTTTTCAACGTTTTAAAGCGGTCTTGTGCTGGAGATTTACCTGCAATGAATGTAGCCCTAGTAGGGGTGGCGGGGGAGGGCGTGAAGATAGGAAATACACCTAGGCACAATACTTTTTTCAGACTTTGCCATTCCACATAGGCAAATGGAACCAAACCAAACTCAAACTGCCATCAAGTTGATGGTGACTCATAGTGTGACCCTATCGGGCAGAGTAGAACTTCGCCTGCGAGTTTCCAAGACTGTAACTCTTAACAGGAGTAGAAAGCAGGAAGCCCCGCCTCTCTCCTGTGAAGTGGCTGGTGGTTTCAAACTGCTGATCATGTGGTGAGCGGCTCAACTTGCAACCACTAGGCCACAGCGGTGTTTTATTTGACTAATCAAATCTTCAAACACACTGATCTACGACTTCTGTTTTTTTTCACTTCACAGTATATCCGCCGTCTTTCCTAGTCAACACAGAGAATGTCCTCATTCGTGCACGTGTACAAACTCTTAGGAACTTTTGAACAAAACTTCTGATTGATGTTCACTTAATTTGGCTAGTGTCAGTGGGTCTTGGGTCTAAGACGCCTCCCCGTTTGCAAAAGGATGGATCCTTTGTTTTGAGAACAGGATGTTTGTTTGTGTCAATTGCTTTATGAGTTTATAGTGAAAGTTAATGAATAATGAAACTGGCCTTTCTGGTTGCAGTGTTTTTAGTTCTCTTCACTACTTCTCAGGGTTAGTTTGCAGCCCCAAGAACACTCTTCCTGTTACCATGCATTATCCTTATTATTTTTAAACTTTCACAAGATGACCTTTGATGTCATGGGTAAGAGAGCGTAGTGTGTTTTCACAAGTCATCTTCCGGCCCTCAGTGGGCAATGAATTTCAGGGAGCGGCGCTTGTTTTCCCGGGGTTGTTGGACAGAACATGGAATTATTGGCGGATTGAGGACATCCATGCAGGAGATGAACAGCAGGCAGCTGGGAGGCAGGGGGACTTCTCGAATGTTGGACAGGGAGCTCTAGGCACATCAGGCCCACCCACAGGGGGCCCCTTGGGACCTCTCCTGGCAGTAGACTCTACAGCTCAGTGGACCCCACGGACTGGCCAAGACAGCTGTTTCTGTGTGTTCTGCACTGAGCAGAGAGAGAGGAAGAAGATTCTGGCAGGTGGTGAAAGGGGCCATTCCCTCCTGAGGTTTTCTTGGCCTCTGGTGTTGAACACAAGGTTCTGCCTTTAAAATGCAATTTGTCTTAAATTAGCCCAGTGGAGACGGATCACAGGGAGGAAACGGGCGGCCCTGCCCTGCTGTTGATTGTTTTGCTGGTTATTTGGTACATGGGTCCCTCGTCCCTCGACGAGAACTAGTATCTGTGTCTCAAAACTCTTTCTGTTCAAGTCCTTGGTATCAGCTCCTCTTTCCCCCCCTCCCTTTCCCACCCTAATAAATGATACATTGTTATTATTTTCATATCTTACACCGTCTGCTGTCTCACTTTGCCCATGGTTTCTGTTGTTGATCCCCCTGGAGCCAGGGGACGGCATGAAGCTGCATGCTTTCTGCTGGGAATGCATCTGTGTGGGAAACACTCGCTGGAGCCTCCGCCTACTCTCTGGGGCCCTGCCCTGGGGTGGGCATCCGGCTGAGGGGTCAAAGGGCACAGCAGACTGGGTTCCTGCCCTGGAGACAGTCCAGGTTGAAGTGGTTGAGGGGAAGATCAATGCTTTGTGCACAGAACTGGTCAGGCCCACAGCAGCGGGGTAGGTTCTCAGTGGGTTTGTGTAGATGTGACTTTAGAGTCCGCCAGCAACTGAAGGCAACTGAGGGAGCCCTTGCAGTTGGCGTTGGGTGACTCACTCAATGGTTTTGTTTCAAGGTGGGTAAGGAGTCAAGGCTGGAAAGGGAGGGTCTGCCTAGAAAGGAACCCTGGTGGCTCAGTGGTTAAGCGCCCTGCCGCTCCCTGGTAGGTCAGCAGTTCCAACCTGCCAGTGAGACCACAGGAGAAAAAACCTTGCAAGCTGTGCTTATGCAGGCTTAGCCTGGGAACCCTGGGGGGCAGGTCTGCTCTGTCACACAGCATCTCTGAGCCAGCAATGGCTCAGCCACCACCTGCCTGGGCTTGTCTGCTTTGGGTACCTGTTCTCACTGCCAGGCCAGAACGCAACCCCTCTGCCATCCAAACGTATCCCAACTCGCAGAAACCCTTATGCAGGATTATGAGACTGTAAATCTTGATGGGAGCAGGCAGTCTCATCTTAGTTCTGCAGAAGGGTTGGGTGGGTTTGGATGGGACTGCTGACCTGGAGGTTAGTCATCTAACACTTAACCCGCAATGCCAGCAGGACTGCTACAATAAGTTCTCAGTAAATGTCCAAGGACACTCCTCACTCACTACCATCAAGTCATCCTGAATCAGTGACCCTGCAGGACAACGTAGAATTTACCCTATGAGTTTCCAAGACTGTTCATCTTTACAGAAGTAGTAAGCCTCACCTTCCTTCCGAGGAGCGGCTGGTGGTTTCGAACTGCTGACCTTGTCTATTATGCCACCACGTCTCCTCCACTTGGCAGTGGTTAAGTGGGCCGGCCCCGAAGACTCCTGGCTCAAAGTCCCAGCTCTATCCTGTGACCTCTCTGGCATCACTGTTTTCGCCTGTAAGATGGGATAGCAGTGATGTTCCACTTGAATGCTTTATTTCCCCGATGGATTAGCTAACACCTGGGCCTTAGGGCAGCGGCTGGCATAGAACTAACTCACCAGCATTAATCTTCACCACTTGTTTGCTGGGTGGATAAATGAGTAGATTGCGGCCACATTTAGGGAGATCTGGACAGTTTCTGGGTGAGGGAGTTTCCTTTATTCAGTTCACTGTTGCCCTCAATTGAGCGATGTCAAGGGCTGAAGACCGAGTCCCAGTTTTCCCAGACTGGATATTCTGCAGGTCTCATCGAAACTAGAGCAGTGCGTGATCTCAACTCACCTGAGCCTCCAGGGTATGCTTTTGCATGAGAGCGTATTTGCTGGTGCTCCTCCTCCTCCTCTACCACCACCACTACCACCTATTGCTCTTGAGTGGCCTCTGACCCCTTTGTGGCAGTGTAGAACTGTGCTGACTTTAGACATAGATCATCAGACTTTTCTTCTAAGGTACCTCTGGGAAGATTGGAATCACCAGTCCTTCAGTTAGCTGTCAAGCATGCCAACAGGGACTCCTTTGGTCTTCCACCAAGTGCTTCCTGAGTCCCTGGTGGTCTCAATGCTTGTCCAGCAGGACACAGCAGAGAATGAGATGGGCAGGGAGCCTGGTTATAGTATCTAGGGGCTGAAAATGGCTCAATACATTCCAGGAAAGCTGTGAAGGGTATGCAACAGAGTCATGTACCACAAGGGGGATATACTGGAGAGGAGACAGGGATGGCCCATCTTCTGGCCACACCCTCTCCCCAGTTCCCCAGAGATTGAGTGGGCTGGGTCTACAGGCCCCATGAGGTTTGAGGCCAGACTACCTTGGGCCTTCAGCCTCATGATGGCCAGCCCATATATAAAAGTCCCTTAAAGTCTGTGGCCTAGTGAACCTGTAGGTCCCACCTCCCGGAAATGGATCCCCTGCCTCCCTCACCGAGAGGGTAAAAACATCTCCCTCGCCTTTGGAGCAGGGCTGCACCAGTGGTTCAATTGTATCTGGCATCAGCACTGGCAATGCATGCTTCTAATAGCCCCCACCATCCCTTTCTCTCTCTTTGTCTCTCTAAACCTGGAGAAGGTATTTATTCCCTGAAACCTCCAAAGAAACCAAAGCTGGACAGCTTGGACAAGGCCCATCTGAGTCCGGAGTTGGGCTGTTTGCCTGCCCTTGAAGAGTCCGAAGATACATTGGGACCATCTTCCCCTGCAGAGCCCAATGGCAATCAAGCCAGAGTGGCAGCCTCCAGGTAGGTGGCTCAGAACATTCCAGCTATGGGGACTGGGGTTGGGAGGGGTGGGGTCCACATGCCCCCCTTGCAGGTGTCTCTCATGAGGTGTCTGTCTGTCCTGTTTGCAAGAAAGGTCAATATTTTAACCCTGAGCATATGAAGTCTTGAGTTGTTCAAGGTCGCACTCAGTTACAGAATGTAACTCGATGTCTTGTCTGTTGGTCCAATCCCATATCTCACACTCCTTCAGCCTTTAATCAAGAAGAATATGAAGCCTTGAAACCATGCCCAGTGATATAAGTCAGTCTCAGACGGACACACACTCATCCAGGACCGTGTATGAGGGGGAACCCAAAATTGGAATTTTTTTCAAAGCAATGTATTAAGAATTTGTTTTATAAAACAACCCTTATCACCAGATGTTAGGTGAGTAAGGTGCGTGGGGCAAGAGGCATGCTGTTTTTTGCCAAAAACTGGTGCACTGAGATGGCTGCATGAGCAGGTACATCTTGTCATGGTGGCAACACCAATCCCCTTTCTTCCACAAATCAGGCTCTTTTTGTCATATCCTATTATGCAATCTTTTCAGAACCTCCAAATAGAAAGCTTGATTAACAGTCTGACCTGGTGGAATGAATTCCAAATGCACTATTCCCCTCATATTAAAAAAAAAAAAAAGCATCATCTTGGTCTTTGATTTCACTTGACGAGCTTTTTTGGGGTGAGGTGATGTGGCATCTCTCACTGGCTTGATTGATGTTTGGTTTCAGGGTCGTAAGAATAGAATCATGTCTCATCAACAGTAATGACCTTGAGGAAAAAAAGTCTGGGTCACTTCAGAGCAATCCCCTCACTTTGCCATCACTTTCCCCACTTTTCCTTGCATCTTCTGTTTGCATTCCTCTTTCTTGCGTGACCCCCCAGCTTTGTCCTTGGGTAAATGCTGCCCTTTTGATCTTATCTTGTTGGTTATTCAACCAGAGCTCCATTCCAGACCTGAAGGGTGACTAAGTCTTGGGAGTCCCACCAATCTCTTTCAACCTGTAAGTCTGATCTCTTCTATGATTTTGAGTTTTGTTCCACATTTTTCTCTCACTCTATCCGGAACCTTCTAATGTGTGTTTTTTTTTCCTCAGAGGAGTTGGTAGTGATAGCCAGGCATCATCTAGTTCTGGTCTCGGGTGTGGTGTGGAGACTAGCCCATTGGACTAGTGCTTTCCATTTTCTTTTCTTTTTTTCTTTGAGTGGTGGGTGAGTCAGTGAGTGAGTGGTGAGAGGGTAAGTGGTGAGTAAATGAATGAGTGAGTGGTGAATGAGTGAGAGGTCATGAAGTGTGTGAGGGAGTGGTGAGGGAGTGGTAAGTGAATGGTGTGTGAGTGAGGGGTGAGTGAGTAGTGAGTGGTGAGTGAGTGCTTAGTGAGTGAATGGTGAGTGAGAGAGTGGTTAGTGAGGGGTGAGTGGTGAGGGAGTGGTGAGTGAGTGGTAAGTGAGTGAGGTGAGTGAGTGAGTGGTAAGTGGGTGAATGTTAAGTGATTGAGTGTTAAGTGAATGAGTGGTGAAGAAAATGAGTGAGTTATAAGTGAGTGATTGAGTGGTAAATGAGTGAGTAGTGAGTGAGTGATAAGTGAGTGGTGAGTGAGTGAGTGGTAAGTGAGTGAGTGTGTGAATAGTGAATGAGTGATGAGTGGTGAGTGAGTGAGTGTTGATTGAGTGGTGAGTGAGTGCATGCGTGGTCAGTGAGTAGTGAGTGAGTGGTGAGTGAGTGGTAAGTGATTGAGTGTTAAGTGAGTGAGTGAGTGCATAATGAGTGAGTGGTGAGTGAGTGAGTGGTGAGTGAGTGAGTCAATGATGAGTGAGTGGTGAGTTAGTGTGTGAGTGAATGAGTGAGTGAGTGGTGAGTGTGTGAATGAGTGGTGAGTGTGTGAGTGAGTGAATGAGTGAGTGGTAAGTGAGTGAGTGAGTGAGTCAATGATGAGTGAGTGGTGAGTGTGTGAGTGAGTGGTGAGTGAGTGAGTGAGTCAATGAGTGAGTGGTGAGTGAGTGTTTGAGTGAATGGTGAGTGAGTGGTGAGTGAGTGAGTCAATGATGAGTGAGTGGTGAGTTAGTATGTGAATGAATGGTGAGTGAATGAGTGAGTGAGTGGTGAGTGTGTGAGTAAGTGAGTGAATGGTAAGTGAGTGGTGAGTGTGTGAGTGAATGGTGAGTGAGTGAGTGGTGAGTGTGAGTGAGTGGTGAGTGAGTGAGTCAATGAGTGAGTGAGTGAATGGTGAGTGAATGAGTGAGTGAGTGGTGAGTGAGTGAGTCAATGATGAGTGAGTGGTGAGTGTGTGAGTGAATGGTGAGTGAATGAGTGAGTGAGTGTGTGAGTGAGTGAATGAGGGAGGGAGTGGTGAGTGAGTGGTGAGTGTGTGAGTGGTGAGTGAGTGAGCGAGTCAGTGGTGAGTGAATGAGGGAGGGAGTGGTGAGTGTGTGAGTGGTGAGTGTGTGAGTGGTGAGTGAGTGAGCGAGTCAGTGGTGAGTGAATGAGGGAGGGAGTGGTGAGTGAGTAGTGAGTGTGTGAGTGGTGAGTGAGTGAGCGAGTCAATGATGGGTGAGTGGTGAGTGAGTATGTGAGTGAATGAGGGAGTGGTGAGTGAGTGACTGAATTTTAAGTGAGTGAGTGAGTGGTCAGTGAGTGAGTGGTCAGTGAGTGAGTGGTGAGTGTTGATTGAGTGGTGAGTGAGTGTGTGAGTGCATGCATAGTGAGTGGTCGTGTTTTCCATTTTCATCCCTCTTCTTTCCTCTGGATGGAGAGAGACCAGTGGTTGCACTTTAGATGTCTGCCCTCCTTGGTTAATTTTGCCTCCATTGTGCACCACCAGATGTGTGCATATGTTTGAAGCAAAGGTAGATGCACATATATAAATACCCCTGTCAAGTCCGTAAGTATTTGTGGGGATATTCCCACTCTCCCTCTCCTACCTGTCCAACTAAGCATCTTCTCATAGATCCCCACTGTTTCAGGATTGTATGGATAACAGGACTTGAAACAGCTGATTTCTGATGTGTGTGTGTCTTTCTGTCTTATTTCGGACCATTGCACTTCTAGGCTTAAAGGCCAGATCAGAGAGCCAGAAATACTGACTCCCAGGTCTGCCCCAGGCAGCCCTATCCTAAGTACTTGGAAAAGAGGTGAGAAGCCGGAGCCCCTCAGGACCCCGCCTCAGACAGACAGGAAGACATCCCTGCCCCTGGCCACTCCTGACGTCAGCTCTCCAGAGGCCAGGGCCAGGAGAAAAGTGGATGCTGTGTGGATGCCCACCCTTTATGTTTGCTTATTCTTAAGTGTTTCATTATGAAAACCCCAGGTACAGAACCACAGCATGCCAGAAAGCAGAATATACAGCAAACAAAGTTTAAAATATGTATGTTGACAACTGAAATACAACCAGCATCCCTGAAGCTGCTTGCACCACCCATCCCAATGTATCTTAAATGTCCTAACAGACTTCCTCTTATTAATTCCCAGACTTTATATGCCTCAAACCTCTGTTGGGACAATCCGAGTCCGTGAGTGTATTTTCATGCTCTTCATGACTCTTCTGGCGCCACCTCTGAAGTGGAAATCATCTGGTCTTCTTCACAGTATGCATGCCCTTATACATGTCATCGAGTCTGTTCTGATTCCTAGTGACCATTTGGAACGGAATAGAGCCGCCCATAGGGTTCCTGGCTCTTTCAGGAGGCAAATCACCAGGTCTTTGTCCCTCAGAGCCATGGAGGTCAACCTTTTGGTTAGCGGCCGAGTGCAAACCAGGGCTCCTTATACTATACATACAAACACTTATTCACACAGAACCAGAATTTTGGCCCCTTTAAGTCTCTTATTACTATATTTCTTTTATTTAACCCAGCAGATTGAAAATATTATTCTTTCAAGATGGAACCAATATGGTATTGCTGACATAATTTACACTCCTTTGTTTTTGTCCCCAGCCTTCAAAGTTCAGTATGTATTCAACACACAGCACATCTCGATTGCTGTATCGCATGTCCATCTAGCAGCAGGGCTGGAGTTCAGGTGGAAAGGTCAGTGTAGGATGCCTCTAAGCTACCCCTTTGGGAGTCGAACGACCCTTTCACAGGGGTCACCCGATTCATAACAGTGATGAAGTAGCAACAAAAATAATTTTAGGGTTGGAGGTCACCACAACATGAGGAACTGTATGAAAGGGTCGCGGCTTTAGGAATGTTGAGAACCACTACTCTAGGCCAGCACAGCTCTTCCTCTAGTCCTTAGGTTGCCTCAGAAACCTCATCTTCCAAACCAGGAGGAACCCTAATTTAGACTAAACCCTCTGGGCAAGTCCCAAACCCACTGGTATTAGGAAAAAAATATCCAGGAAGGACATTGTATAGGGCTTTTCCTTTGACCTTTTGGACTGATGTTAACTGGCGGGTACACAACAACTGGCCAAACTCAAAACCTGATTGTGGCTGGTATTCATTTAAGGGGTCCTGGTAGTGCAGTAGGCACTGTGATGGTGTAGTGGGTTGTGCATTGAGCTGCTAAGTGCAAGGTCAGGCATTCAAACCCACAGGAAACAGGAGGGGCTATTTACTCCTATAAAGATGTAAAGTCTTGGAAACCCAAAAGAACAGTTCTGGACCTTGGGCCTCTACTCAAACACTCCTTCAATGCATGAATACTTTCTTTTATTCAATTGGAGCTCTATGATGCTCACTCTCCCGACACAACTGCTGAAGCCAAAGTGGGTGAACAAGTAAATGTGAAGAAAGCTGATGGTGCCCAGCTACCAAAAGAGATAGTGTCTGGGGTCTTAAAGGCTTGAAGGTGAACAAGCGGCCATCTAGCTCAGAAGCAAATAAGCCCACATGGAAGAAGCACACCAGCCAGTGCGATCACGAGGTGCCAAGGGACCAGGTATAAGGCATCATGCAAAAAAAAAAAAGATATAAGTGTGTGTATGTATGTGTATATATGTGTATATGTATAGATGTATATGTATATATGTATATTTATACCATATTAAATGAAGGGGGAAGTGCAGAGTGGAGACCCAAGGCCCAAGTGTCAGCCAATGGAGATCCCTTCATAGAGGGGTTTAGGAGAGGAGATGGGTTAATTAGGATGTGAGGTAGTACCGATGAAGAACACAGCTTTCCCCCAGATCCTGGATGCTTCCTCCCCCCAACTACCATGATCCGAATTCTACCTTGCAGGGCTGGATAGGACAGAGGCTGTACACTGGTACATATGAGGGCTGGAGGCACAGGGAATCCAGGGTGGATGATACCTTCAGGACCAAGGGTGTGAGGGACGATGCTGGGAGAGTGGAGGGTGAGTGGGTTGGAATGGGGGAACTGGTTACAAGGATCCACATGTGACCTCTTCCCTGGGAGAGGGACAGCAGAGAAGTGGGGAATGGAGACTTCGGATAGGGTAAGATATGACAAAATAACGATGTATAAATTACCAAGGGCACATGAGGGAGGGGGGAAAGGGGAGGGAGGGGAAAAAAAAAAGAGGACCTGATGCAAGGGGCTTAAGTGGAGAGCAAATGCCTTGAGAATGATTGGGGCAGGGAATGTATGGATGTGCTTTATACAATTGATGTATGTATATGTATGGATGGTGATAAGAGTTGTATGAGTCCCTAATAAAATGTAAAAAAAGAAAAGGAAAAAAATGATTAGGGCAAAGACTGTACAGATGTGCTTTACACAATTGATGTATGTATATATATGAACTGTGATAAGAATTGTATGAGCCCCAATAAATTGTTAAAAAAAAAAAAAAAGAAAGCTGATGGTGCCCAGCTATCAAAAGAGATAGTGTCTGGGGTCTTAAAGGCTTGAAGATAAACAAGCGGCCATCTAGCTCAGAAGCAACAAAGCCCACATGGAAGAACACACCAGCCTGTGTGATCGAGTGGTTCCGGAGGGATCAGTTATCAGGGATCAAAGAACAAAAAATCATATCATTGGTGCACACCTCCATGATAGGATCGCTGAAGACAAATGGGTGCATAAGCAAATGTGGTGAAGAAAGCTGATGGTGCCCGGCTATCAAAAGAGATAGTGTCTGGGGTCTTAAAGGCTTGAAGGTGAACAAGCGGCCATCTAGCTCAGAAGCAAAAAAAGCCCACATGGAAGAAGCACACCAGCCAGTGCGATCACGAGGTGCCAAAGGGACCAGGTATAAGGCATCATGCAAAAAAAAAATATATGTTATATGGAGTTCAAAGGAAAAAAAATATATATATATGTATATGTATATATATATGTGTGTGTGTGCGTGTATATATACATATATACACCATATTGAATGAAGGGGGAAGTGCAGAGTGGAGACCCAAGGCCCAAGTGTCGGCCACTGGAGATCCCCTCATAGAGGGGTTTAGGAGAGGAGATGGGTCAGTCAGGGTGCGATGTAGTACCGATTATGAACACAGCTTTCCCCCAGATCCTGGATGCTTCCTCCCCCCAACTACCATGATCCGAATTCTACCTTGCAGGACTGTATAGGGCAGAGGTTGTACACTGGTGCATATGGGAGCTGGAGGCACAGGGAATCCAGGGTGGATGATACCTTCAGGACCAGGGGTGTGAGGGGCGATGCTGGGAGTGGAGGGTGAGTGGATTGGAAAGGGGGAACTGATTACAAGGATTCACATGTGACCTCCTCCCTGGGAGATGGAGGGCAGAGAAGGGGGAAAGGGAGACTCCGGATAGGGCAAGATATGACAAAATAACGATGTATAAATTACCAAGGGCACATGAGGGAGGGGGGAGCGGGGAGGGAGGGGAAAAAAAGAGGACCTGATGCAAAGGGCTTAAGTGGAGAGCAAATGCTTTGAGAATGATTGGGGCAGGGAATGTGCGGATGTGCTTTATACAATTGATGTATGTATATGAATGGATTGTGATAAGAGTTGTATGAGCCCCTAATAAAATGTAAAAAAAGAAAAGGAAAAAAATGATTAGGGCAAAGAATGTACAGATGTGCTTTATACAATTGATACATGTATATGTATGGATTGTGATAAGAGTTGTATGAGCCCCTAATAAAATGTTTAAAAATAAAAAAGAAGAACAGTTCTACTCTGTCCTATAGGGTTGCTTTGAGTTGGATTTAACTGATGGCAGTAAGCTTGGTGTTTTTGTGTGGTGATGCAATGGTTCTGGCGCAAATGATGCTAAGTGAACGGTCAACAGTTCAGCCCCACCGTTTGATCCACAGGAGAAAGACCTGGTGGTGAGTAAAGCCTAGGAGATGCCATGGAGTCCTGCTCTGTCTTTATGGTCACTACAAATCAGAATTGACCCAGTGGCACACATTTGAGATATGGCACCCTCATGCCACAGTGGTGGTTGCTGTCCATCCAGTGGCTCAGAAAGACCCCGGACTTGCTTTTGTAAAGATGAAAAGCCAAAACCCAGCCCATTGCCCTCGTGACGAGTCCTGTAGAGAGCTACACAGATTCCAGGCTCACTGCTCTTAAGCAGACTCTTCTCTGCTGTGCAAATCTTCACAAGAGCAGAAAACCTCACCAGCAGTGACTGGTGGGGTCAAACGTATGATCTTGTGGTTGACGTTACCACTACGCCACCAGGACGACTCCTTGAAAAATCCAGGGAGAAGATACCATTTGGGGTCTATCATGATCTTCCTCTTTGACCCGATGGATTGGCACAATGGTTGCAACAGTGGACTCAATCATTACAACAATTGAGAGGAGTGCAGAACTGGGTAGTATTTTGTTCTGTTGTACACGGAGTCTCTGAGTCAGAACTGACTCAGGAGCACCTAACAACAACAACGTGATCTTCCCCCACTATCCTCAGGAGCTGTCCCTTGTTTGTACCCAGTCTAATTGACAGGTGGCCTGGTGCTTTTGAATTACAATAAGGTAAAAGAAACTCTATCAAATTCTATTTGCATAGAATTAAGTCACACAGGGAGCCAGATTATATACACTAGGTGATGGGTGAGCCCTGGGGGTGTAGCATTGGGCTTATGTCTGCCAAGTCAGCAGTTTGAATCCACCAGTGCTCCTCAGGAGAAGGCTGAGGCTTTCAGCTCCCAAAAAGATTTGCAGCCTCGGAGACCCAAGGAGCAGTTCTACCCTGCCTGTCGGGTCACTGTGAGTTGAAGTGACTCGATGGCAGTGGGGTTGGCATAGAATTTTTGGTAGGTGACTTGATCTATGTAGTTGTCAGGGCCATAGAGTTTTGTAGCTATCATCAGTCAGTCCATATAATCCAGGTCTCTGAATGAAAGCCCATGCCTCCTTAGCTCTTTGTTTTAAGCCCTTGTCCCAGCCCTGCCACTTCATGTCAACATCATTAAAATGTGCCCACACCTCTATATAAAATTTATTAGTAATACTTGCTCTTTTGTCTTTATTTCTTTGCTTTCTTTTCTTCTTTCCCTTAATTTCTTGATTCCTTCCTACCCAGTCCCCTCTCCCCAGCCCCACATAGCCACTGATCTACTTTTCTAGGAGTGCTATTAGGTAAGCATTGGACTGCTAACCACAAGGTTGGTGGTTCAAACCCACCAGCTACCCCATAGGAGAAAGATGAGGCTGGCTGCTCCCCTAAAGATGTACAGCCTCAGAAACCCTACATTGTATCACTATGAATTGGATTGATTTATCTTTTTTAATGTCCTGTTTTATTGATAAATTCTTGGGGCAAAAATATAGAGCAGATAGTTTGTTGTTTATATTTTTAGGAAATCTTATATATAGTCACTATGAATTGGCAATCAGTTAACATTATTTGATTGATTCATATTTTTGAAGTCCCTGTTTCATTGATTAGTTTGTAGTAAAAAAAAATATTGGTGGTGAGTTTGTCTTTTCTCTTTTCACCTTACTTTTCACAGTCCAGTACTCCATCCTGTCCCCCTCAGTGAAACTAGTGGGTAGCTCAGAAACAAATGCCTGGGGCAGAGCCATTTCTGGCTCCTTTTTTTTTTCTTCCAGCTTTCTTCTTCTCTAGACCTCTTTCAATCAAAACTGGTCTGGAGACGTCACACCTGTGCGATTTCTCTTCCAGTAATAACACTTCTGGGCTGGGAAGCCACTCATAAACCTTTGCTTCTGTGCGTTTGCCTATTCTCGATATTTCAGCTATGTTGAATCCTAAAATAGTTGTCTTTTTGATTCTGGCTTATTCCCCTCAATAGAATGCTTTCAAGGTTCACCGTGCTATGGCACTTCTCTTTATGCCTGCATAAGATTCCATTTATGGAGGGACCATCCTTTGTTTACCCATTCGTCTATTAATGAACACTTGGGCAGTTTTTACCTTTGGGCTATCGTAAATAATGCTGCTGTGGACATTGGTACTTGCCCACTTGCATGTAGTTCTGTGTGTGTGTATATCTCTGTGTACATATACATACATACGCACGAAGGAGTGGATTTGCTGTGTCCGATGGCAATTCGTGATTTAACTTTGTGAGGAACAACTAAACTTTATCACAATGGTTACACCACTGTATGGAAGTGGTACCAAAAAAAACAAAAACCCAGAATTGAACTTGGTGGAGCAGAGCTTCCGTAGTATGCATTTTTCCCACTAGGCAAGCATTAAGCACCTTGCTCTGAGTTAGTGCACCCAGTGGCGTCTCTGGTCACAATGATGTTTTTGTAAAAGCAATTTTGCTCGAACCTCGTTTTTTGTGATGGCCCATTTAAGAGAGCAGCATGTGGCTGTGAAATTTTGTTTCCTGCTCAGGAAAAATGCTGCAGAAACTGTTGTGATGTTGAACACAGCTTAAAAGGACAGCACTATGGGAACAACTAAAGTGTGTGAGTTTCCAAAAAGGTGAAATGTCAATGAATGACAAACCTCATTGTGGACGTTCATTAACTTCCTGAATCGACTAAAATGTTGATTTGTAGTACATTTGGATTTCATTCTACCAGACTATTAGACTTTTAATCAAGCTTTCTATATGGATGTTCTGAAAAGATTGCATAAAAGAGAGTAACAAAAAAGGCCTGATTTGTGGCAGACGGGGGGGTAGGGGAGTAGGACAACACTGCATGACAATGCACCTCTTCACACAGCCATCTCAGTGCACCAGTTTTTGGCAAAAAACAACATGCCTCTCTTGGCCCATGCACCTTACTTACCTGCCTTCTTTCTGCACAACTTCTTTTTGTTTCCACAAATGAAGAGGGACATGAAAGGACAGTGATTTGATGACATTGAAGAGGTGAAGAAAAAAACAAGGGAGGTGCTGTCAGCCATCCAACCAGATGGGTTTGAAACATGTTTCCAATAATGGAATTGCAGATTTGACAAATGTATTAAGTATAATGGAGAGCACTTTGAAGGTGATAAGGTTTTATATAAAAAATTCTAATACAAAAAATTTACTACATAGCTTTGAAAAAAAATTATTTTTGGTGGGGCTAACCCCTCATATGTACCTACTAACAATGAATAAGGATCCCAGTGTCTCCCAATCCTGACTGACACGTTCTCTCTCTCTCCTCTATCTGTGTGTGTGTGTGTGTGTGTGTGTGTGATAATAGCCAACCAAGTGGGGTGCAGTAGTGCTTCCCTGTGGCTTTGAGTTGCAGTAATCACTGGCACTGGGCTGCTGACTAAAGAAGAGGTTGATGGATGGCCCTCTCTGTCTTGTCTGCACTGGGAGCAACTCACCTGCCACCACCCCTCATCCCCTAAAAATGTATGCCTGTGCCAACTTTGTCTCCACCCTTTCCCTGGTCAGGAGCACCTCCCAGCTGCTGAGCTGACCATTGTCTGTGTTGGTGCAGAAATAGCCCGAGACACTGACAGCAGCAGCTTGACAGCCCCACGTTCCCTGACCTCTCTTATCCCTAGTTGAAGCTTCCAGACCAGGACCATCTCAAGGGATGTGTCGGGGCTGTCACAGATGGAGTGCGGGCTCTGAGACACATTGGGACTAGGTTTGGGAGCCTCATCATTGATCATGCCAGAAACCCTTCTCTGAAGCAGCAGCTCTTCTTCTGTGCCATTCTGGGCTTTGCCCTCTCATGGGTCCTGGACTTCTTTTGCCTGCTGATGGCCTTCCTCATCCTCTTCACCATGTGAAGGAGCTGTCGCCACCTCCCATAGTTCTCTGCCCTGGGTCTTGCCTGCCCTATGTCTTCCTTTCCCTGCATCTCCCAGGGCAGCCTGGGGAAAGTAATTGGCTCAGGGTGTGACAGAGGGAAGACAAATAAATACTGTATTAATAAAGAAAAAAAGGTTTTGTGGATGGAGTCACCAGTAGCTCTACAGGAGAAAACCCTTCTGCTTCCCTATAGCTGCAGCCTAGGAAAGCCTAGGGGCCTGTGGTACGTACTTTGTCCTACCGGGCCAGTGCAAGTCAGAGCTGACTGGCGGCACACACAGGAAAGACTAGTGCCGTCGAGCGTTCTTCATGGCTTGCTGGCCATTTGAACACCTTCTTTGGAGAAATGTCTGATATTTGCCCATTTCCAAATTGAGTGATTAGCCTTTTTGTCTTGGGGTTGTAGGAGGTCTTTAGATATTCCTGATATTAAACCCTTAGCTGATAAATGAGTCTCAAATATTTCTCCCATTCTATAGGTTATGTCTTCACTTGGTTGATACTATCTTTTAATAAGTAGAAGTATTTAATTTTTATGAACTCTATTTTCCCTTTGTTGCTTGTGCTTTTAGCTTCATACTTACCAGTTTTTGCAGACACGATGCTGTTTGGATCAAGTGTTTCTTGTGTCATCTTGCCATTTCTAGAATTTGCCTTATAGGGAGCCTGGGGCATCAGCCCACTCAAGAATCCCTGTTGAGTTTAGGAGCCCGTTCCTGGTGTGTGCCTAAGGGGTGCAGTCAGTGCTGTCTCGGACACAGTAGCTGTATTCTAGAGGTGGGACTCTGCACCCTTCTTAGGAGCTGAGTATAACCCAGGTCACTGTTCGCTGCCTCCACTCCACCTTTTTTAGCAGATGCTCAAGGGGCTCCCTTTTGGGAAGCCTTGGCCTGACTTTTTAAGAACTTGGTCTTGGAGCCCCAGCGCCTTCTCAGTTTTGTCTTTGTCCACTCAGCACCCCTGATGAAGACACAGAAGTCCCCAGCAGGCAACCAGAGAAGGACACGGCCCCCTTCCCTCTTTCCCAGGTGAGCATCTGTGTGTGTACAAGGCACAGCTTTCTCAGCTCCAGCGTCCTGTGCTGCTTCTCACTGTCACCAGTGCTAACCAAGGACAGCAGACGGGGACAAGGGCTGCAGTTGAAGCAACGAGAAAAAACAGACTTGTTTTTCTTGAAGACCCAGTTCTTTATCCCTCACTGTCCTTGCTGCTCTATTCTTGTCCTGTCCAATTTACAGAACTCAGTCCGGAAGTTTGTTCCTCCGTTTTCAAAACCCAAGAAAACCATGACAAGAAAAACAGAGGACTTCGGGAGTGGGGCCTTCAACCTGGTAAGGGTCTAACACCCGCCCTTCTGAGCCCTGCAGAGTTCCGCACTCGGCCCAGCCTCAGTTAGCCAGGGCACCTCTCCGTGGCTCACTTCATTTCTTCTGGCAACAACCAAACCTGTGCTGTCAACATTCCGCCTGATGGTCAGCGCATCCCATGCTAGGGGTTTGAATGCGTACAAGAGTGGGAGCTCACAGGCCTACTAGCGGCATTTAGGAAGGCCAACCCCTTTCCCCCAAAGTTAGTTCACTCCCCATCCCTCACCCCCTTTGTGTTCCAGGGGCTTTTGTGTGAATTGGGAGCTTGGTCATTTGCTGTGGGGATGGCAGTGTCACTGGTAGCACGTGCCCACCATAAAGGGGCCTGTGGACTGTTCACATCTTCATAATCTCTCCCTAACTGGGGACACTCCAAATGGCCTTCAACAGTGACTGGTTCATCCCCACCACAGAATACTAGTCGGCAATCGAAAGGAAGAACTGAGGAGAAGCATGAGAAATGAGAGGGGGAAGCCCATGTCAATGCCACATACGTGCCGTGTGCTCCCGTATCCTTCCCACAGCTGACACGGCAAAGTGATAAACATCCAGCGTAGACGAGGGACTGTGGGAGCGAGGGGCTGTGCTCGGTGGTGTTGGTACCATTCAGGGTCTTGACGTTGGTGGACACAGAAACCACCACAAGTGACAAAATTGTCCAGAAAGTAAGACACATGCTGAATGAGTCCAAGTCACAGTGGGGAAATCTGAATGAGATGCTTGAAGTGGATCATTATCATCACTGTGAAATTACTGCTGTGGCAAAGCCCAGGGTCACCAACAAGAGCGTGGTTTACACACGGGCAGCAGATGAGTAGCACCTTATTCACATAGCGACGGGGCTAGGGCAGCTTCCACCGTTGGTGTCAGACCCTGTGGCCAGCGGGTCACTCCCTGCAGCTGGTGGTTGGTATGCACTCCTTGTGCTACAGCTGGGAGACTCGTTCCCATGCTGCCAGGAACCAAGCCAGCAGTGTTGGCCAAGTGTGTAACGTGCATATGTGAGCAGAGACTTGATGGGGCCTCCTCACAAGCAGAAGAAACTGGTGGAAAGAGGAGCTCAGGCAGGGCTCCTAGCCCAGACTTGACAGGGCAGCAGGTGAGAGGTGGAGGGACCTGGGCCACCCATCTGCCCTGCACCCATGGCTCTGCAGGGGGCTTCTGCTGCAGGCCTGTGGTAAACCGAGCTCAGGGTGCTTGGGCTCCTTATAAGTAAGTGTCTCAAAGTAAAAAGTTAATCAAAAGGCAGGAGTGGGCAGCTTCCTGATGAAGTGAAGACGTAAGTGTGTGAGATTCAGCAGGCTGATGGCCTGCGGCACTAGAACTGGTGGGTATCTGTAGTGCACAGTCCCTGTGCTGAGAACTGTGGAAGAAGCAGTGCTGAGGAGTGCATGCTGGGCAGAGCTCTGTGCCCCCTTGTGGACTTCTTTCTCTGCAGCTCGTGTGTCGCAAAGTTTCAGGGCCAGTAGGGTGTAAACGTTTCAGGTATGGGTTTTGAATGAGACAGAGTTTGTGTCCCACCTCTGCTGCTCGCCCACCCTTACTTAACCTTGTAAATGAGGCATAATGACAGCAACGGGTCTCCCGAGTTCACTGCCAGGACTCTGCCAGGCACTGTCTGTGATGTCAGCACCTCACCAGCCCACGGACTGGGTGTCAATGCTAGCCAGATGCTCTGGTGGTTATTTGTGCTTGCTTCTTAAAAGCTTTTATTGTGGTGAAATAGATAAAACCATAGAGTTTTCCATTACAGCCATTTTAAGGGTCTCATTCATTGACATTGATTGTATTCATGTCACCCCTGTCAAGTTCCTGACCTTTTTCATCACCCCCAAAGGGAAACCTGGTCCCCATTAGCAGTTCCTCCCTACTTGCACCACCCATCTTCTCCCTGTCTTGGTCCACCCAGTCCACAGGGCTCAAGGAAATGGAATCACACATGTGACCCTTGGCATCTGGCCTCTCTCACTGTTTCTGGTGTTTGTGAGGTTCATCCACGTGGAAGCACATGTCAGTGCCATGTTCCTTTTTAGGACCAAGTAGCATGCCTTCATGCTTAGTGAAGTAGAGGGTCAGCCAAGGAAAGAGCAAGATGCTTGGGGAGATGGACTGACACGGTGGCTGCAAAAATAGGCTCAGACATAACACTTGTGGGGATGGCACAAGGCCAAGCAGTGCTCTATTATGGTCTATGCAGAATCGCTATGCGCTGTGGGTCAGAATCAACTCCAAGGCACGCACCAACAATGTCCCGTTGCATGCATCCACCACCCTGGGCCTCTGTTGAACTGCTGCAGAACGCCCGGGCAGTTCCCACCTGTTGGCCCTCATGGACAGTGGCCATTTGCTCAAGGGGCTTGAGTCCCTTGGCTGTACTCCTGCTGGCAGACACTGCAGCACACGTGAGGGTTCACTTGGCCTGACTTTTCCCAATCACTCCAAAAAGACATCTGTCTTCTCTTGCGTCTTCTCAGTCCCTGACTCTGCTGTGCTGCCCTTGCGGGAGTGGTGCTGCCATGACAAGGGAGAACCTGTTAGGGACACCAGTGTTTAGCTTTTGCTTTTTGAACTTTTTATATATCTTGAAGCAATTCTAGACACAGGAACTTAGAAAGACCATACAAAGAAGTCCTCCACGCCCTGCTCTGGCCTTCCCCCTGTAGTAACATCTAGTTACACAACTGAAGTCCCTGGTCAAGACCAGGAAGCTGCCACCAGAGCTCGCCAACCTTGCTGCCTGGCCAGAGAGGACACCAGGCTCCGGGTGGAGTGTTGGGGGATGTGCAGGCAGGTGGGACAGTGTGCATCAGGACAGTCTGCCCAGGGGTGGCCAGTGAGTGCTCTGCTGTCTTTCTTTCCACAGGAAATGCTGCTGGAGCCTGTTGCCCCAAAGGCAGGAAGTCAACAACTACAGGCATCCCTGGAACTGGCTGCCTTGGAGCAGGGCCAGCTGCACAGCCAAGAGCTCCCCCTGGAGCCCGGGCCTGGCAGTGGGGCTTCTCTGCTTGGCACATCCACCCACAGCTCCTTTGTTTCAGAGAGAGCCAGCCAGCAACCTCTGTCAGAGCCAAGCAGGGCCTGTGCTCTCAATGGGGGCTGCAGCAGTTCAGAGCCTGGGCCCCCAGTAGAACAGCCTGGGGACAATGGTCTGGCTTCCCAGGGTCCTGCCCAGGAAGGGTCCCCACCAAGCAGTGAGTCTAAAGGAAGGGACTCACATGGAGAAGGCCCCCATGAGGAAGACAGTGATGTCCCAGGCACCTCAGGCCCTGCTCAAGGAGAAAGTGTGCTAGAGCCCGGCTTGGCCACTCAGGTCCACCCCGAGTACATGCAGACCCCCAGTCAGCCTCTCCTGGTCACCACAGATAAGAGCACAGACCCCACAGCACCACCACTGGAGCCACCCAAGAGGGGCATGCTGGGTGGGCAGGCCCCTGACAGTGGCTTCAATGGGGTCCAGCTGAGCAACTTGGAGGCTTCGGGGGAGACAAGGCTAGAGGACCAGCTTCCGAGCAATACCCCCGGGTCCCCAGTAGCCTCCCCAGCTCCCATTCACAGGAACCAAGAGTCTACTGTAAATGTTAGTGATCCCTGGCCTCTAGCCCCAGCAGCCAGTCCAGGTGCAGATTCAAAGCTGATGCCAGGGCCTGCTCAGGAGGTGCAGGCGGGTACCTGCATGCTGCCTTCCCCAGTGGAATCTGAGGGTGAGAAGGCAGTCAAGTCCAGCAGTGGCAGCCAGCCAGTCCCTGAGTCCTCAGGACATGGCCTCCCCCTCCAAGCCACTAGCCCACTAGCACCAAGGGAGGTGCTGGATGGCCCTCCCCAGGAGCCTGGGGCCTGCTCTGCTCCCAACACCATGGACCAGTCTGTCTGGGGGGACGCCTTGCCCATGGAACTTGACTTCCTGCCCGACAGCCAGATGCAGGATGCTTTGGATTGCCCCGATTTCCAAGCCCCACCTGAACAGGTAAGAGCCTCCCTGGGGCCCACCCCCAGCCTGCTCCAGGGCAGGCTCTGGCTAGCGAGGAGCCCTTCCACAAACTACTGCAGGGGCCTTCAGGAATCTGAGTGGCAACAGGGCTGGGTGATGGTAAGTCGTTTTCTGGGAAGGTCAGAACTGCCTCTGAGGGGCCTGCCCCATAGGGCAGTGGAAGAATCTGGGGGCCTCTTAGGAGCAGTTACCTCACTGCCCAAGCAGTCATTGAAGTCCTTCCCTCAGCCCTGGGGTCTCCCCGACCTCCCCACAAGAACCTTTGCTCATCCATAGGGTCACTGGACATTCCAACAGGATTCTATTAGTTAACTTCAAATAATAGCTATGTGTATAAAAGTGCATTTTAAAAAAGGAAACCAGTTACAGATAGCCTTGAAGCCCCGCTGCCCATGTGCAGTGGACCCAGCCAATTTGGTTTAATTTATGTGTATGTATTTGTGTATGTCTTTGTTCACATGTGTGTATGTTCGTGTGTGTGTGTTTGCTTCCCCGCTGTGATTTTTAAGGGCTTCACTGCCTGACACCTGCCCACCTGACAGGGCAGTGGGAAAAGCTGCCCAGGTGTTGCCTTCTTTGGCAACAGAGTCTATGCCAGATGCCCCTGGTTCCCTGTCAGGGCAGGTGGCTGCCTCCATTCAGGAGGTGTGGGGTTCCTGACAGTTGGTGCACCTGCGCCTGGCTGAGGGCTTGGCAACCACAGGGGGTAGGGGCAGGCAGCAGTTTGCACACACAGGTGCAGACAGGACACTGAAGGGGTCAGGCACCTGCCGGAGGGGGCCCACAGTGAGCAGAGGAAGCAGCCGGCCCCCAGGCTGGTGAGGTGCTGACACTGCACCTCAGCCACGCTGTCGGCGGGGTGAGGAGCCCATTTCTGTGGTCATTCCTGTCAGCACCTGTTTATGGAGCACTTGCACCTGTCAGATGTGGCCTCGGCCTCCTGGTTCTCCTGAGGGGGCATCTTCATTCTGCCTGGTTTCCCCTGTAAAGAGGTGGTGCAGCATGGTGAACTAGCTTGGCTGTTGACCAGAAGGGGGGAAGAAAGACTTGCAGACCTACTTCTAGAAACCCAGCTGTTGAGAGCCCTGGGTAGCACAGTTGTGCCCCAACACATAGGGGTCACCATGAGTCAGGTTAGCTGGACACTGAGGGTTCCTAGAACACAGCTTCCGAGTGAGCACAGATGAAGCCTCAGCTCAGGGACCAAGGCTGGGTGGGGCAGAACGGGGACCGGGTAGGCTGGACTGAGCAACTGAACCATCAGCAGCGTCCCCAGTGTGGCCCTGTGGTAGGAGCTGGAGGAGTCCTTTAAAGAGCTGATCCTGGGTTCTTCCCCCGGTGAGCACAAGTCCTAGGGCAGGTTCTGCCCCATCAGGAGAGCCCCTGGTCCTGGGGAGCAGCAGTGGAGCTGCTGAGCATGAGAACGACTCTTGGGCAAGAAGAATTCAGTGGTGAAGGACATTGAAATGGAGTTAAGTTGCTACATTGCCTACAGAAAAGAGGGGTGACCCAGTATGTGAGTACTGTGAGGCTTCTCCCCCTGGTTCCACTGGTGCTGGGGGCCAAATCACTGCCTGTGGCAGGTCATCCCACACAGTGTAGGGTATGTAGCAACCTCCCTGCCCTCAACCCATCAGGTGACATTAGCCCTTCCCGCCCCCCATTATCACAACCTGACATGTTACCAGACATTGCCAAGTACCCTATGGGGGCCGCAGTCACTCCAAGAATCACTGGGTTATAGGCAGGACCTGCTCTATTTTTTAAAGAGCTTTAAATGAAAAGTCCAAACTCTGCCACTGAGTCAATGCTGACTCACAGCAAGCCTATAGGACAGGGTAGAACTGGCTCTGTTCTGTGGGCTTCTGAGACCGAGAACCCCACCTTTCTCCCTCAGTGTGGCTGGTGGTTGCAAGCTGCTGGCCTCATGGTTTGTAGCCTAATGTATAATTACTACCCCACCAGGGCTGCTTATCTGTGCATTTCCACAGTCCCCAAACAGAACATTCCCATAATTTCCCCCCTCCCCCCAATCCTTGCAAAGTAGCCACTCCACTTCCCCGCCCCTGGCCCCACTAATCTGCTCCTGTCTCTGGGATTTGCCTCCGGTGCTATGAGCTAGATGTTGGGCCATTAACTAAAGGGTTAGTGGTTCAGATCCCAGCCACTCTGTGGGAGAACAAAGCTGACTGCTCCTGTGAAGACTTAGTCTCAGAAACAGTCTACGGGGCTGCTATAAGTCAGAATTGATCGCCGACAGGGGATGACTTTACAAGGTGTCAAAGTGCCCTAGTAGTGCTGTGAGTGAAGCAATGAGCTGAAAACTGAAGGTCAGTGGGTCAAGCCCACCAGACGCTTCATGAGATTAAGATGAGGCTATCTTGCCATCAAGACTTGCAGTCTTGAAAATTGTGGGAGGTGGTTCTCCTCTGTCCTGCAAGGGTGGCTGAGGTGGGGTGGGGGCGTCCGTGTTAGTGGGATGGGATAAGATATGGTGTCAAGATTCATCTACTCGGGACCCTCAGGCAGTTCCCTTTCTCCATCTCCATTCAGGGACATTTGGGCCCTTTCCAGCTTCTGCAGTTGTGGACAGTGCTGCCCTGCAGGCACCCCTGAGAATCTTTGGATCCTGGGGCCCTGGACTCTGGTGACTGGAGCCTCTTGCCCTGTCATCTGGTTTGGAAAGGCATCCTGAGAACAGGGCCCCTCTCCAGAAGCGGTGGCCCCACGGCCCAGCTGTAGCTCTGCCTCTTAGCGGGATCTCAGGTCATCCCCATGATCCAAGCTGACAGTGCCGCAAAAACTCAACCACAGCTGACATTTAGATACTTTCCTTCCCGTGGTTACCAGGCTGGCTCCTCCGTTCATAAGAACTTGCCCTTTCGCACCAGGGGTTGGTGGGGTGGGGGTGGCGGGGCAGGCAGAATCTCTTCCTGTTAGAGTAGACGCAGGGCCACCTGGCCGGGGTCAACAACTGCTTCCCCTGACCTGGCTGTGCCCATAACGTGCAGCTGAAGACCCCAGTGGGCTTCTTGGCAACCTGCAGTTGGTTTGCCTAGTTATGGACAGTGGGTGTATCCTGGGGCCACTGGTGCCCACCCAGGAGCCTGCAGGGAGACGCAGCACCCAGGCGGGTGACTGTATCAGCAAGGAGAGTGGCTGGTCTCCCCCAGGAGGCTTCTTCCCACAAGGAGTCCTGCTTGGTGGGTCGGGGGTAGGACTCAGGGCTGGTCTCAGCTGGCTATGTCCTACATTTGTGTGCTTACTTTTCAGGCCTGCCCCGGAGGCAGCAGACCGCCTGCCAACAGAGCCCCCATCACCACTCTCCAGCCCAGGTGGGTGTAGAAAGCTGTAAAAAGTCCTGGGGACACCCCCCTCTTTACCCTCCCCAGACACCCTCACATCTGCCATGTGGCCCCCACTCTATCAGTAAGGGGGAGGCAGAGCCAGCCTGGGTTCCCCCTCTTTAGGCCCATTTCACCAACCAAATAAGAGCTAAGTCTGCCTTTTTTTTTTTTCTAAGTCTGCCTTTCAAACCCTCAAATCATAGAAGAGTGTTCAGCATCCTCCCAGTAGGGTCCCTGGGGTGATGCCCCAGTGCTCTGTGTTCATATTGCATATCTCTGCCTCTCCCAAGAGGACAGGGGCAAGGGGTAGGGGGGTTAGGAAAGCAAAGAGCCACAGGCTGACAGTGCCATTCCCAGTGCTGCTCTCAGCTCTGGTACCCTCGCCACCTTGGTGCTCTCCCTCCTGGGAACCACAGGGGGTGGGGGAGTCCTCCAACCAGCCCCTTGGGGTATCCTTCCTTCACCCTATGCTGCTGTCCTTCTGTCACCTTGCATGGGAACCTGCCTCTGCCAGGCACATTCAAGGGCTGTCTGGGATGGGGCTGGGCCACACTGGTCTCCTCTGCCCTGCACATGGTCACAGCTAGTAGCTGTGGGGCCACCTGCTGTGCCCTTTTCCTTTCTCCATCTTGTACTAGTCTCTGGTTCTCCCTACAGGGTGTCCCCCCAGCACAGATGGCACACAAGCCCTTGGGAGAGTTCTGTGGCCTTAGGTTTTAGAACCCGAGGCTGAGTGAGACACCCAAGAGGCTCAGGCCTGTGGGCAGCCAGCCACCCTGGGGGCAAGGCCACAGCTACTGCCTGCAAGTGTTAAGCAGTGCAATGCCCTAGGGAAACCCCAGCCTGTGCAAATGATTAAAAACTCTAAAAAACTGCTAACTCAAAGGTTTGAGTCCACCCAGAGGCACTTGGGAAGAAAAGCCTGGTTATCTACTTCTTAGTTGGAGTAGGCTCTTTAGGATTTTGTTCTCACAACCTCTCCTCTCAGTTGCCTAATGTCCTGGTGGGTGGGGACCATGTGACAGGGCTGCAGCTGCTGGGGAGCACTGGATTCAGGCACGAGTGGCTTTGGCCCGGCCAGCTGTGTTGACAATAAGGACTTTGCCCCAAACAGAGAAACCCCAAACCAAGCCACTGCTGCCAAGTCGATTCCAGCTCACAGCAGCCTTAGAGGCCAAGGTAGAACTGCCCCGTAGGGTTTGGAGACTGAATCTTCATGGAGCAGACAGCCTCTTCTTCTTCTAGAGTGGGGCCTGGTGGGTTTGAACTGCTGAGCTTGCAGTTGGCAAGCCAACATTTAACTGGGGCAGAGTAAATGGTGGGGGAGGGGGAGAGGACAGGGGCAGCAACCCAGCTACAAAGCCCCTCAAAGGTCCCTCTAAATGGTGCAGCATTGGGCTGGGGCCCAAGTCAGATCAGAGTCTTCTGCCCTTGCCTTTCCCAGGTCCTGCGACTCCTCAGACAAGGGCGTTGAGGGTCCTAACCTGGAGGATGCCACGGCCACCATGTGTGGCCTCGTCCTGGAGCTGTCCAATCTCAAGTGAGGACTGGGCTGGGGGATGGCGTGGGAGAGGGGCAGGGGAGGAGTGGCTTGGGTATCTGGGTGGTCCCCTTGGGAGCTTCCAGGGTTAAGCAGGATAGAAAGGGTTGAATTTTGGAGAACAGTGACAGCCCCCTCCCCACGACTCTGACAGGACGATTTGGGTGCATGTGTGCCCCAGGTCAGTGAGGCTGTGTGCACGAGTGCATAGGTGAACATCTGCCCTCGTGTGAGTGTGCCTGTGTATATGCACAAGCATGTCTGCAGGCGTTGAGGCAGGCGGTTTCGCACGCATGCGAACCCCTCTTGGGTGAAGTGTCTGCACCACAAGCGCCCACCGCAGCACATCTACCGATCCCCTCACTCCCCAGCCGGCTGATCATGAGCACCCACCGGGACCTGGAAGCCTTCAGACGCCTCAGCTACCGGCAGGCCAAGCTGGCGGGAAAGCCTGCTGCACCCTATGCCTTCAAGGGGTCTGGGAGTCACACTCGTGGGGACCCACCCTGGAGGGACGCGTAGGACAACTTCCGGCTACCAACTCTATGTGGGTTGCGCACAAGCCCGGTTCCTTTCTCGAAGGACGCTCCTGCTGTTCAGAAGGTTTGGGGGTTCCTGCAGCATCACCAGGGCCGGGGTGAGGACGGCTTGGTGTGTGGTTTCCGGCCAGTGTTCTCAGCCCCACCCCTCCCTGAACCATGGGCACCTGCGCCGCCTGCAGGCAGCCGTGTCAGAGCAGCTTGGTAGGGGGAGGGGGGCACCCAGATGTTTATCTTGGTTTGCGAATTTCCTCTTTGGAGAGGTGATGGAAGGTTCAGCATTTGTTTCTTTCCCGTGTGGGAATAGGGCTCCCTTTGTTGGTTGTATCCATCTCCGGATTTCCATTTCAGGAACAACAGTTAATAAATGATTCATGAACACAGGCCAGCTTGCAGCCCTTTGCCTCTGCGCGCTTTCCTGTTCTTCCGGTGAAGCGCTCTAACTCGCTCCCCTTAACCCCCACCCCGACCCCCACGGAAACACCGTCCCTCCTGTGATCCATTCCCACCTTTTTGCTGGGACAAAAGTCGGCTTGCCACCCCTACCCCTCCATCAGTAAGTCTGACTACGCCTAAGGGCACACGTGTATAGTGTGCGCACATAGCAAACTCAGACGTGTGAGCCCACTGGGACACCATAGCTAACGATTGGCCTGGAGTTTTGAGTCCAGTGCTCAGGTTCCTACCCCTACTGGGCCTTGGCATCCTGGCAGACACAGCTGTCCATCAGAGGGAGGCACCACCCACAAGGACCTCACCAGACAGCTCACCTGGGGCCCCAGGGGCTGTTGTCCTTGTCCCAGAGTAACACTGCTTCCATCAAATATGGCCAAGGCCACCTCCAAATCCCAGACAGGGCTGCCCCCTCATCCCAGAGACCCAGCACCAGGTGAGCTGGGGCTCCCCAAGCTGTGGCCACCCAGATTCCACACTCTGTGATGCCTCCTTCCACGCCTATCCAAGTAGACCTCCAAGCCATCACCGTGCCCTCTGCTCAAGACCCAGCTGCCCTGAGCCCTAGAACAGTCCCATTCCCTGCCCCCAGAGTGTCCCTAACTCCCACCAAGTCTCCCTTTGCTTGCTACCAGCTGCCTGGAAGGTCTGCACAGTGCCCTTTGCCATTAGGATGCCCATGGCAGCACATGTTCATGGGGCCTCCACTCTGAGACAGGGTGCTTACCCCACCAGATTCCAGTGTGGGAATCCGGCCCATTCCTGAGTTTTAAAACAACTGAATTCGCAGACATGTGGAGCCCGGCAAGTACAGTGGTTACACATTGGGCTGCTAACCTTGAGGTCAGCAATTCAAAACCACCAGCTGCTCCATGGGAGAAAGATGAGGCTTTCTATCGTGAAGTTTCAGTCCCAGAAACCAAAAGGGGCAGTTCTACCCTGCCCAATAACTATCATGAGTCAGAATTGACTCGATGGCATTGAGTTCACAGATAGGGCCCCTGAAGTTGAGCCCATGATGAGAGGATGTGATCAGAACCCCACATGCCCACTCCTGTCCTGGGACTGGTCCGGTGAGAATTTGGGAATAGTTGGGGAGGGTGGGTTGTCAGGGTAGGTCCCAGGGCTGGACTGAGCTGAGGGAGGGAAGAGGCACTCAGGCACCTCCAGCCCCAAACGCCCGAATGTTCAGGCCCAAGATGGTCTCATGTGACACTGCTCCATTCATCCGGCATTTTATTGAGCGCTGACTCCAAGGGGGTGGGGGGATGAATGGGACAGGCTGGGGTTTGGGGCTAGCAGTGTGGGGGAAGGAGGTGGGGTGTACCTGGGACTCCCCTCCTTCCCCATAGGAAGGATAAATCCATCAAGGCCATACTCCCAGACCTTTGTGTGCCCACTAGCCCATGTGGCCTCATGCCTAGGTCTGGGGGCCAGTCCTAGTCGGGTGGGGTGTATCTTCCTGGAAATCCTGCCTGCACCAAGCCTCAGTCCCTGCCCACAGGCGAAGGCAGGCCAGCGGGGAAAAGGGGGTTGTGGGGGGCTGTGTGTGAGGTGGGGTGGATGTCTGTTCTCCCAGACCTGGCCTCCTAGGCTTAAGTGGAGGGACTGCAGGAAGAAGGCGAGGGTCCTTAAGGCTTCCCGGCACCTTTGGAACCTGGATTTTAAAAGCGGGGAGGAGAGGGATAAAACAATATTGAAAATGAACTGTATCCTCAAACATACCCCCTTCCCGCACCCCACCCCACCCCAAGCTGGAACTTCGGCATTGCTGTGGCTTGGGCGCCACCTGGGGGCTGCTCAGAGTAGCAGCCCCAGTGCCTCCCAGAGCCGAGGTGGCAAGCTAGGCTGGCGAGAGCACGTTCCAGGGCCGGACTAGTTAGCCCACAGTAGTTTGTTTACCAGGGTGCCTCAGGTGACCTTTCTGGGTTCGTATCCTGGCACTACCTCTCTCTAACCTGCATGGGAGTTTTCCTGTTCCTTAGGTTCAAGGGGGCAAAAACAGACCCCAGGTTGTCATTTCTGTGCCTCCTCTGCTTTCAGCATCTCCCACTTGGCCTTCATCAAACCTTGGAATAAAGCCTGATCCTAACGGGGAACCCAGGAAGGAATTTCATTCATATCCCAGTGTCCTCAGCTCAGCTGAGGTGGGAGAGGAATCAAAAGTCACCGGTCAGCTACTACCCCCAGGGAGAGTCTAGGGGGAGGCAGCACCCCTGCAGCCCCTCCTCCATCCCCTCAGGCAATGAAAGGTGCTAAGTGGATGGGTTTCTCTTTAAAATCCCTGGAGACCTGAGCTCTTTTGCACTGTTAATAACTCCAAACCCTGACTCCTCCCTCAAAGCCTGACACCATAGAGGGGACTGCAGACACCAGGCCCCACCCCAGCCCTGCAGAGCTGGAATCTGCATTTAAACAAGGTGCCAGAAGTTAGAGAAAAGGCGGGGGGGGCGGGCGGGGGGGGGGCTGAACTTCCACAGTCCAACCATAAAGCCTGCTGCTACCCAGGGCTCTGCACCTCCACTTAGGAGACTTTGGCAACACCAACCCTCTCCCTATCATCCAGCATAGCCTCGCCTTCCACTCGGACACACAAATCTGCCTGGCCTTTCCCATAGCTCCCCAGTGACCAAGACTGAAAACACACACACACACCACCACACCCCCCCCTTCACAAAGTCCCTAAACTGGCTGCTCCACACACCCACCCTGGAGCCGGGCCCCCTCCCCCGCTGACTGAAAGAAACCTCCAGAAATCACTTCCTCCAGCAAGTCCTGGGCTGGGCCCCCATTCAGCACCTGACACACATTCCCCCCTGTGCCCCAGTAACTGTTGGGTCCTGCCCAGTGCCTGGCACGGGACAGACAGGAGTTCTCGCAGCCGCACTGCTCCTGTACCACTGCAGTGCTGCTGCCGCTGCCCGGTCACTGGGTCAGGACAATAGTACTTCCAGGCTACCAGAGAGGGTGGCAAACCATAGGAGGACACACAGCAGACCTGACCCTAGCTGCTTCACACCGAATACCACTTCCAGATCTGTTTCTAGAACCCTAGCCCAAGGTCTCTGCTGGAGTCCTGTCCTTCACCCAGCCCTCCAACATAAACCCTGGGGTGAATCCCACTACACGGAGGCCCAGGGGCGTACTGTCCCACTCCAGGGCCCCTGTACAACATCCCACCTACCTGTTTCTCCTCCTCGGCCATGACCCTGGACCTGCATCCTCGTCTTGTCCGACCGGACGACCTTCTTGCCAGCAGAGTTGCGGGTGGTGTAGCTGTAGACGGAGGTGTAGCCCTGGCCCGTGAGCGGGCAGAACCGGCGGGTGTGGGCCCGCTCTTGGGTGGCACCACATTGGGGGCACACATAGTCTCGCAGGATGGGGCACAGCACCCGGCCAGCCTCGTCCTTGAGCATATGAGACTGATAGATGGCCCGGGACTCCCCATTGTGTTTGCAGAAGGTGCACAAGCGTTCGGGGGCCAGAGAGGACTCTGGGCCGGGCCTCTGATCCAGAGGCTGTGGAGCTGGCGGTGGCTGGGAGTCCAACCTGGTCTCGCACTTCTCTTCCCCACGGGGGGCCCCCACCAGACGTGCCAAACCCAGGTAATCGGTCCACAGGTTGAAAGACCCCATGGCTTGGGGGAGAGCCAGGCAGAGGTGCAGACAGAGAAGCTACCTTTGCCTGTAGCTCAGCCCCTTGCTCCTACTCCTCTCAAGAGCCTGGGAGTTTGTTCCCTCCTCTTACCTCCTACCTATAAGGGGGTGTGAAGGGGAGGAGCCAGTCGAGGGAGGCTCTTTCATGTGGGAGGGCGCTTATTGATGACCACCCCCCCCCACAATGCACCTGTCAATCTCCCAGGTGGCTAGAGGCAACAAGATGCAAGCTCTAATGGGGGGGGGGCGTTACCAGCTCGGGATCCACACCACCAAAGGGTAGTGGGTGTGGGGGCTACCCTGACTCTCCTTTCCCTGGCCTCAGGCTGGCCTGGGGGAACTGGGAGCCCCACCCACCCCATAGACAGACCTCGTAGCCAGAACTGGGCTGGGGGAGGGGCCAGGTGCCTCTCTGCTCTGGAGGGGGTGGCTGGTGTTTAGCAGCCTCTATAGAGAATGGGGGTTGGCTTCTGGGTTGTGGGATGTTAAGCCCTGAGGGGTTAAACCCTGCAGGTGTGTGGGGGTGGGATGGCGGGAGCCAAGCTTGGTAGTGTTTCCTGGGACAGGCTAGTCTGAGGCCCCCCGGCACTGGGCTTCTCTTCCCCCAGTCCAGTGAGACCCCGTGTCAGCCTGGGCACAGGCATCCAGAGGAGCCAGGGTGCACAGAGAGCAAGTCAGGGCCCGTGGGTGCTGGGAGGGCACGGTGCAGCCTCAGGAGTTGACATCAGATGAGGAGCCACTACATCCGTTCATTCATTCAAGAAAGCTGTCCTGAGTCTCCAGGAAACAGAGCTGACTGCACTTTCTGAAAGCTTTCTCCCCACCTCCCTCCGCCCTGGTTTGCCCCCTGTCTTACCCTACCCGCCAAGATTCCACCACCAAATCCCAAGGGCTAAGAGGCTGGGGGTCAGGGCAAGAGATGGGCACTAAAAGACTGAACGGGGGATGGAAGGGTTCTGCCCCCGCCCCCCATCTTCAAGTCGTGTCTGGCCCAGCCACAGTGACATTCATCCTCCGGTGGGTCTGGCCTCGCTCCTCACAACCCACCGACAACAATGAATGTTGATTGTGACCTTTGCGGCGGCCCCGGGGGCTACGTGTTCTCTTTGGGAGCCCCAGACCCTGCCCCACCCAATCTCAAGGTGCAGGAGTAGGGGCGGGTGTGTGTGTGCGTGGCGCACAACAGGATGGCAGTTCCAGGCCTCGGGGTCCACTCAACGGTCGATGGTTTGCCTGTGTTGCCCAAACTCACCGACAGGTTGAATGTTCCCCCAAACCCTTGGTTGGCTTCTCCGGGGACCAGGTGGTGGAAGGGGTGATGGGCAGGGAAACAGAAAGAAGAGAGAGAGAGCCAGGGACCGGCTGACTATCATTAACATGGCCAGCAGTTACTGCCTGCCAAGTGTCTGCTCCAAACCTGGGGGACACATGGGTTGGAAAATACCAAAAAGCCCCAAACATCCACAAATTCCACTGCCCTCCAGTCCGTTGTCCCATAGGGTTTCCAAGACTGTCGTCTTTCCAAAAGCTGCCTGCTATATTCTCCCACAGAGCAGCTAGGGGTTTCAAACTGCTGACCTTTCAGTTAGCAACCAAGTGCTTAACCCAGCTGTCCTCAACCTTCTCAACCGTGACTCCCCCAACGGTAACATTACATTATTCTCATTGCTACTTTATAACTGTCATTTTGCTACTGTTATGAATTGGGTGACCGCTGTGAAAGGGTCATTCAACCCCCGCCCACAGGTTAAGAACTGCTGGCTTAACCACTGGGCCACACCTGCTGCTAGCTAGCACCAGCAAACCGAGTTACATAACCCTGGCCCGCAGTGCCCACAGCTAAATCCCTCAACACAGTTCAGGAAATGGGGTGAAGACCCCATCTGTCAGGGGAAACAGATCTAAAGGCCTGGCTCGAGAGACAGACAGACAGACAGACAAGGAATTATGTGAGACCACATCCCACTCCCCTCCCCAGGAAGATCCAGTCAGAGGGCCATAAACAAGTCATTTTAATACAATGTAACACCTTTGTCTCAATGTTTCCAGCACATTGTTAGGAATAGGAGGAACTAGCCTGAGGCCACCCACCCCCAATTTTACCTGGGAGAAGGCAGCCCACCCCCTCCAGCTGGCCAGCAGGATTTGGGGTGCACACCTTGGAACTCAGGCCCTTGAGGAGAGCTGCCCTCCATAATGTAGGGGTGTAGGACCCCACTCTAGGGCCTTGAAACAGGCTGTAACTAGCCGGCCCTCAGATGGACTACAGTTGAGTGCTGCTTGCCTTTTCTCCTCCCTACAAAGCCCCCCAGGCCCTCCCTCCAGCAGCTGTGTAGTTTCCTCGAACTGGGGGATCAGGCTCCATTGTAAACTCCATCCCCCCACCTACTGGAATTGCAAGCAAGTATCATACATGAAGAAAGCAAAAGGTCATTACAAAGAAAGAAAGAGCGAGAGAAAGAAAAGTGGAAACTAGGAGACTCTGGAATGCGAGCAGCTAAGGAGACAGGAAGCAAGGATGAAGTCCCGAGAGCTGAACATCAGATTTTAAAGGGCGGCTCCAGAAGACAAAAAAAAGCATCTGTAGTGAAGTGTGGAAAGACTCGGAGTTGGACAATTAAAAGGGAAGACGCACTCAGCATGTTTCAAGCTGAAAGGATTGAAGAAAAGAATTCAAGCTCCCCAAGTTGTAATCCTGACAGATTCTAGGGGCAAAACAATCCTTTGCGAGGGAAGCAAAAGGTCATGAAAAAGACAGGAAAGAAAATTCCGAAATGGGTGTGAAAAGAGACTCTTACACTTGAATGAAAAAAAGCTAAAGCGACAAGGGAAAAAAATGATGCCGTGAAAGAGTTGAACGCACAACATCCTCAAGATGGCTTTAAATGACTCCCACATGTTCGGCTCTTTCCCCAAGCAGAACCCCAAGTGTGCTGAGCTTGGGTGAGCCTCAGCACACTAGCGTAAAACAGCAGGCCCTGCCTGCGAGACCCCCCCATCCAAAATCCACCCTCTCGTGAAAACTAGCAAGCCCACCTCCCTATTAACTGACCCTAGGGCCCTCTCCCTAAAGCCCACCCAACCCCCTCCAGCCTGCCAGCGTCTAGTATCCCTTGGGGCTCACCCTCTAGTATCCCTTGGGGCTCACCCGATATCAATGCCTTCCCAGCTCCACAGGCCAGCCCACAAGCCCACGACCCAAGGCACCCCACCAATGATTTGTTCAGGAATAGCCCCCACCCCTTAAGGCCCTAACCAAAGAAGCCCACTCACCTAGAACCTAAAATAGGCCTCGGATTCCCTCTCCCAGCCAGTCCTTGGGGGCCCACACCCCGCCCCAAAGCTGCCCCCACAACTGACCCAGCTAAGTCCCCCAACAGGCTAAACCCTGGAGAACCTGTCCCTTGAGGCTCCCCTTCCGTACAGCTGCATCCAGACACCCTAGCCCGCAGAATGGTCGGGTGGTGGCCGGGAATTGCTCCACTCCCCACAGCCCCCTCCCGGACCCATCCACAAGGTATCCAGGCCCTTGAGCCTTGGTCTCCCCTGAGAAATGGAAGCTTCGAGGGCTGGGTGCTAAGGAGGTGAATGCCTAAAGAGAAGGGGCTGGGAGAAAACAGATACGGAATGCAAATTATTAGGATCCGAATAATACGGCCTTCCAGGAGACCCATTTAAGGACAGGCAGGGATGGTGAGCCTCAGAGTTGGGAACCGCAGGGGGCGCAGCAAGGGTTCCCCAAGTTAGAGGTTCCCCAACTTAAAAGCGCGGGTGAGCGGATGGGCAGCCCTGGAGGGGGCGGGGCGCTCCCAAGTCACTTCTGTGCTTGCTTCCCTCCGTGGCCTGAGACCTGCAAGAGTCTCCCCAAGACTGGGAAAGGCCGCGGCGGGGCAAGAGGGCGGGCCTGCCAGCCAAGGGGGTGGGCGGAGCCGCAGCCCCGTCTGGCCCGCGGGCGGGGGCTGTCTGGGCCTGCGGGTCCGCCTGTCTCCCTTTGTTTGCCCCTGGTTGGTCGCAGCCGCTTTCCCTCCCTCGGCGTCTGTCGGAGTCTGCCTGCCTTTGTTAGCCCCGGGTCGCCTGTCTGGGTCTGGCTGTGTGTGTGTGTGTGTGTGTGTGTGTGTGTCTGTCTCCCGCTGTCGGGGTCTGCCTGTGAGGGGTTGGCCCTTTTCACCCAGCTAACCCCTCGGGTCCAAGCAGACCCTGTGGGTGTTGGCGGCCCCCACTCCTGCTTCTGATTGGCCGGCCTGACACCCTCCCGCCACGTGTCCAGAAGCTCTTTGGGGACGTCTGGTCCTCCAGTCCCCGTTCTGATCCTCCAAGCCTGACACCGGTCCTCCTTTGAAGGCCCAGCAAGTCAGAGTGGGAGGGCAGCACCGCTGCCCCTCTCAGCCCGCCCTGCCCACTGCTGGCCATTCTCTGCCGTAGACGCCTCCTCCTTAGCCCTTGGTTGAGACACCCCACCCCCAACTAGGAGGGTCTGTCTGAGTCAGGGGCCTGGGGCTGAGTAGGGTGGTGGTGGTGGTACCGGCTCCAGAAACCTCTCTGCCGCCCTCCCTGGGTCCTGGAAGGCAGGCTAGCTGTCTGGTCTGGGGGCCAGGGTCAGAGGTGAGGGGTCCCAGCAGTGCCAGATCGGCAGGCGCTGGACAGAGCCAGTTGTGTGCAGCTGTCAAGTTGAAGAACAAGGAAGGGGTGAGGAAGGTGCCAGGCAGGAGTGTCCTAAGGCGTGTATGTATCCCTAACCCAGGACTCCTCTATGTGTATGCCCGTGTGTGTTTCTGTGCCCTTGTCACTGTGTAAGTCCCCAGGCCTGTGTCCCTCTCTCTGTATATGTGTATGGCTCTGAATGAGTGTCCCTAAGTCCCCATGTGTCTCTGACTATTCCTGAGTGCACGGGAGGTGGCTGGTCGGACAAAGAGCTTGTAGAGAGGTACTGTGACAGTGCACCCCATGGGGGGCCATCTAGACTTGAGGGCCCGTAGCTCCTGAGTTGGATGACACCTGCATGGTTCCCTGGGTTCTGTCCTCTTTCCCATGGTGCCTCCCGGCTTCCTTTTTGGCTACTCAGGCCTTTTTTGCCAGTGTCCTCAGACAAGGGGCCAGTCTGTCTGGCCCAGATGTGGTGGCAGGCGGACCAGAAGCACAGCTTCCTTCCCTGACCAGAAGTGGAACCTGAGCTGCTGCAGCGAGCTGGGGAGGCTGGGGCTGGGGCTCTAGGGGAGAAAGCCAGCCCATTCCACAGAGGCTCATGGGGAAGAATGACCCTGAGCCAGGTCACCTGGACTCTGGGAAAGGAGCTCAGAGGGCTGCAAGTAGGCTATTCTGAGGGGCTACACTGGGGGATGCATGAGGTGGGGGGTGTCCATGAGTCCAGGTGGGTGAGAGTCTGGGCCATACATCAGGGCTCCCGTGGGCTTCTGTTTGTGTGTGGATGTCAGAGCAGCTGTGGGAGGGCGTCAGGCTAATTGTGGGGAACTGCAGGTTGATGTGAGCCAGTGTCCGTGGGTGTCTGGTGTCTGTCGATTGCAGCATGGGTGACTGGAGACTGTGTCATCTGATTAAGGTTTCTGTGCGCCCCCCCTAAAAAAAAAACAAAAAAAACCCTGGCTCCAGGAAGGCAGGGACATTGATGGTTTGTGCATAGCGGTGTCCGCGGGGCCTGACACACAACAGATGTTCAGGAAACGTGTGGCATCTGAGTGTCAGGGCAGCTGTGGGAACTTCTGCACATCCTAGTGTCTGCTTTCCTATAGGGACACCACCTGTGTGTGTCAGTATTACCATAGTACCTGGGGGGCTGATTGTAGACCAAGTGTCAGGGTACGGTCAGCACTATTATGGATGATGGCCACTGGAGGACATGGGGCAGCCGTGTGCTAGTGGTGCATAGCTGTGTTACCTGGTGGGGGGCAGGGGGGGCTCACAGGTCAAAATGTCCCCTTTGCAGGCTTGGACCATCTGAGTGTGTGTGTGTGTGTGTGTGTGTGTGTGGTGTGTGCCATTGTTGGGCAAGCCAATACAGAGTGCTGGAGTGCATGGCCCTGTCATTTTGGATAATGGAGTCTGGGTCACGGAGTCTATGTAACTGTATTTGTCAAAGGCGGCTCTGGGTGACTCTCTGTGGATGCCTGGTCCTCATGACCACTGTGGGGGTAGCTGACAGATTCAAGGTGGCCCCAAGTGGTCCCAACCCCACTGCTTTGTGTACACACGTGGCAGTGTTATTGTGGGTGACCGTGCACGTGTGTGTGCCAGTGTGACTGCAGGTGACCCTGGCTCAGTGAGTTAAGGGGATGCAGTGTGGCTTGAGAGTCCTTGATGACTTGGGAGACCCTGTGTCTAAGTGTCTATGACCACAGTCACAGGTGGGGGAGAAGGTGGCTATGGAGATGAAGTGGGAAGCCCCAGTGCCCTGGAAGAGGACTGAGAGTCAGTGTGGGGGCTTACCTAGTCCCTCACCCCAAGCAGAACCTTTCTTTCTGGGTGATGTCCCTGGAAAGACACCCTGTCCCTTTAAAGGGGCTCCCTAAGCAGGGGGGTTTTTAAGGCCATTTCCCCTTATTTAGGCCAATTTTGGGGGGTAGGCTACTCTTAGCAAACCGTGGCCTCTTGTACACCCAGCAGCTGCTGTTAATGACAGACTGCCGGTGGCCCGGGGAGGGCGCCATGGCTCCCACAGGCGGCGCCGCTGCAGCCCCCGGCCCCGGGCGCAGCCAGGCCCAGGAGGGCCCGGCGGCCAGGATCGGTTTCCACAAGGCCGAAGCAGGCCCATGCGCCCCTGAACTTGGCCGGGGACGCCTTCCTGAGCGCGCACGCGAGTCGGAGCCTCTTCCAGCCCGGCGTCTGCGAGGCCCACACCCGCTCTGCTCCCGCAAGAACAAAGCTCGCCGCTGGACACGGCCCTCCCGCCGTCAGGTGCCCGCGCCCCCCGCGCCGGTGCCCCTACGCCCCTGTAGCTCGTCCCCGCCCCGCGGGGTCCGCTCGCGCGCCCTCCCCGCGGTGGCCCCGGCTCAAAGACTTGGGGGCCTGCCCTCTTTTGGGAGCCTGGTCCTCGGGCCCCTTTTCCCGGAAGGCGAGACGGAGAGATGCCACTGGGGCTGGGCTCCCCGCCCCCTTCCCAGCCGCCGCAACAATGGAGGGCCGGGCCGCAGAGGCCGGGCGCCCGCCCCCGGTCGTGAGCAGGTGCGCGAGGGGGCTGCGGCCGGGCCCCCGCCGCGCCCCGCCCAGGCGCCCTCGCCCGCCCCCCGGCGCCCCCGGCCGCCCGGCGTCCGTGCTCACCTCGATCCAGCCGCCGCCGCAGCTCTCCTCGGCTTTCCAAACCCGCCCGGAAAAGCCCCCGCGCCCAGGCGCCGGCACGGGAAATTGCATTTCTCCGGCTCCGGGTCGGGCGGGGGCTCCCCAGGCCGCGGGGGGGTGGGGGGAGGGGGGCCGCGGGCCCGGCGCCGGCTCGAACCCGCGGCTGCCGCCTCCTGCCCGCCCGCCGGCCTGTCTGTCTCGGTGACGTGCCCGCGCGCCCAGCCGCCGCCGCCCCATCCCTCCTCCCCAAGCCGCACCGAGTTCTGGGGCTAGCCGCGGCCGTGCGCTCCCGAGTTCTCCCGCCAGGCGCCCCTGGACGCACGCGGGATGTCCACCAGGCTGGGTGCCAGCACGCGGCTCCCCAGGCTCGCGCCAGAATCCAGGGGAGCGATGGGCACAGGCAGGGCGCCGGACGATTGCAGACCTAAGGCGCGCTGGGAGCACAGGCGCACAAAGGCACGTGAACCGCAGCCTCTGGGAAGGGTGTGCAGGGGGCTGGGAGAGTCACATCAAGGGAGGGGAGGTGGGACAGATCGGGGCGCTGGGCACGAGGCCACATTGGGGTGGCCATAAAACAAGTTCCTCGCTGGACGACCCCCAAGGAAATGCAGACACATGCAAGACTCCCTCACCCAGGAGAGGAGGGGTGCTCCTCAGAGCCGAAACCTACACAGAGACGACCGGAGGACACCTCACAGATGGCCACACATACACGTACACGCAGGGGCCACAGGACCCCTAACAGCTCAGCCCTGGATCACACGCAGACACACACAATACACAGAAAATCGGCAAAATCTACCCCCTCCATCCTCATGCACCAGATACACACCGTGGGCACACCCCAACACACAAAAGAGCCCCTAATGCACGGACATCCACACAGAACTGAGACAGCGCCCTAGCAACACAAGGGGAGCTTCAGATTTAGATGCACAAACAGGCACTGTCAGAGACAAGACCCAGGGACTTCATAGCGCGGGCGCGTTCCCTGCAGATCCCTTGGCAGGGCCACCAGGGTACACACAATTCAGGGACGCCCAGTAATATGCAATCGGTACACAGGACATACAGACTATCAAAACCAGGACTCCCTGATCTCTCTCCTGCTCCCAGGTACATGAGCACACCCACAGGTCCCTTCCAGGGACAGTCACACATCTGTGTCCCCCACCCCACTCCCTATAGACTTCTCTAACACGCACACACAGCTGAAGCCCACCTGACACCCATGGCCTGCAGACAACACACGCACATGGGGCAGGCTGTGCTCTCAGGTGGCTTCCCATTGGCCTAGTGGCTGCACAGGTTTTTCATACCATTACTATATCCCCCACCCCAATCTGGCCAGAGATTGGAGAGATTTTCCACAGGGGGGGGGATTTTTTTTAATTTAAAAGCCCAGGCGTTAACCCTTTCAACCCCAGTCCCCTCCCCCTCACCACCCAGCCCTGGTTATCCTGCCTCAGTTTCTCCCTTATTCCCCCTTATTTCAAGTGTCATGCCAGAAAGCCAACCTCCAGCTGCCCCCAGGAAGGTCGGTGTCCCCAGCAGGCAGTGGAGACCACACACCATTGCTAAACCTGTTTTGTTGGACTACCAAGGAGTCACACACACACACACACACACACACACACACTTAACCCCCACTCCCAACAGGCTTTCACCCTTCCCTCCATAGGCTATGGATCTGGCCATGTGATCGACAGGGTGTTCATGGGTTGATTTTCTAAAGTAGATCACCGGGCCTTTCTTCCTAGGCTCCTTTAGTCTTGAAGCTCCACTAAAATGGTTTGGCATCACAGCCCTGCACAAGCCTTCCACTGACAGCACATGAGGGGGATTAGCAGGGAATTAAATATGAAAGGTGAAAATCCTATCACCAAACTATCAATATCCCCTTACCTAGATTTACCTCACACCCACCCCCCACACACATACACAAATCAAATTCACTGCCATTGAGTGGATTCCGACTCACAGCGACCGCATGGGACAGAGTAGAGCTATCCCTGTGGATTTCTGAGACTAGTAACTAAATAGGCGTGGATAGAATTCCCCGGGATGGCAGGGGGAAGGAGAGGGTGGGTGGGGGTCAATAGGAACTGGGTCTTCGTGGGTGGGTTGGCTCGGTGGGTGTCCCTGCTGTGTCTTTCCCTCTCCCTATTCTAAAGGGGGGGAAAAGGATGGGGGGGTTACTCTGAAATATCCGACGTTCATTCCGTCATTCACTCGCCCGCCCCACCCCAAGGTACCACTATAAATAGGGATTGGGGTCGGAGCTGGAGGGCTCCCACGTCTTCACTTCCCATGACCCTGCTCAGTCCCGGGGATGGAATCTTCCGGGCACAGCCTGCAAGTGGCAGAACCCGGGTTCTGGGCCAGAAGCGCCTGGTAATTTCTAGGTTCGATTTCCAGGCTGGGCCAGAAATGAACTGGGACCAGCTCTCCTGCTCGCCGAGCTCTCCGCGGCTACCAGCAGAGGGCAGCAGACTCCAGGATGGGGGGGGGGACTGGCATTCAGTGTGCCCCCCCCCTCCCGCCCCGCAGCTCAGGGCTGGGCCAGCTCAACAACCCCCCCCCCCCAACCTCCCCGCCCCCGCCTCGCCAGGAGCTTCCTCTACAGAACGCAGAGGCCGCAATAAGGCGCTCTTCTTCAATGAAGCCTCGTGGAACTGACGTACTCACAAGTGCCCCACGCGCACGTGGTCCTTGTTAATGTCTAACTCCACTCCTTCAGCTGCAACACGTTCTCTGGGCGGGCAGCCTCGGCATTCCTAGACTGGGTCAATCCAGGAGAGAAGATTCCTGGATCCTGGCCCAGTGGCCAGTCCACCCTTGGGTTCTCACCCCTCCTCCCCAAATACCCGGGAGTCAGCCAGCACAGGATGGGAGGGGTGGGGGTGGGGGAGCTTCATGCTCTGGACTCCTGGTCTCTCTAGCGTGGGAACTATTCCCCCCCACAACCCCTATTCCCCGGGGGAGCCCCTGCCAGTGCTGACTCATAGGGGGCAACCGGGGCAGTGACTCAGCATTGCTCTTCCTGAACCTCTCCTGGAGAGGCTTTCCACATCCCAGCTTAACTCCTGCCCCGCCTGGTGGGGGGGGGGGGCATGTGTGCTGGATGGGAGCATGAACCCCCTTTACTGGTTTGTGAACCCAGGCCCCAGGGGGTACAGACCTTTAATTCTAGGTGGTCAAAGGTTGCAGGGGCTTGGGCATGTGTGCCCGCCTGTGTATGGCTAGTTTGTAGGAATCAGGAGTCCAAGTCTAGGCTCTGGGGGCATCTGCCTCTGTACCCCACTCACCAGGGCTGTCAGGGCCCCCACAGGGCCTACGACTCACTCCTTCAGGACCCAACCAGTGTCGCCAGCAAGAGCAGCTTCAGCTGCGAAGGCCAAGCACTTGGAGGTGCCATGAGGGTTATGCAATCCGGAGACAAATACAGTTTTGTTTTGTTTCTCAATCGTTTTATTGGGGGCTCATACAACTCTTAGCACAATCCATACCTACATTCATTGTATAAAGCACATTTGTACATTCGTTACCCTCATCATTCCCAAAACATTTGCTCTCCACGTAAGCCCCTGGCGTCAGCTCCTCATTTTCCCCTGCCCCTCATGAACCCTTGATAAGACAAATCCAGTTTACTGTTGTTTATGAATACATTGAGTTCAACCATTCCATCTCCACCCTGATCCAGCCCCAGCCATACAGTCATGCCCCACTGCTCCTCCCCTCACACGGACTGCCCTCCCTTGGTGCCCACCTCACTCCAGGCAGAGAAGCCCAGGTCCTCCCTGGCGCCTGTACAATCGGCACTACCACCTCCCAGCCCTCATGTCTGCCCCTAACTGCCGCCGTGCCCCAGGTCTCCTCTGTTCCTCAAACCTCCCAGCGGGGTTGGACTCGAGTCTCTCTGCACACCGTAATGTTGCTTCTAAGAGGAGGCGCCTCCCACAGATCCCCACCTGGCCCCCACCTTCCTCCCAGAGGTCTGACATATCTGTTTAAGAAGGCTCCCCCTGGCTTGCTGCTGCTGCAGTTCCCCCAGAAGCCTATAGCATTTCAACGTCTTGTGTGTTTTGAGGGCACACTCTGCCCTTTGTCCATGGTGATGGTGATTCCTGCGGTGACCCCTACAGCAGGACCTGGGTGGGGTCTGTGGAGTCAGTAGATTGCTAACTCCCATCCTCTTGGCCTCTCGGGATGGGCAAAGGCAGACACATGGAGCTTGGCTGCCACCGCTGGGTGGAGAGGGAGTCATCTAGCCAGTGAATGACAATGCCGAGAGAGCTCAGTGCTAGTGCTGAGAACGCACAAGAGGTGCCCAGCCTGGGGGGCCTGTTGTAAGCCAGAGGGGCTTCTGGAGGAGATGGGGTCCTGGGGAGTCCTGTCCACCATCGTGAGAACTGGGGAGTGTAAGGAAGAAGAGAAGGCTTGTGGAGGATTTTCTTCTTTGGGCCAAGTGCATGGAGGTCTTATTTACACACAGCACAACTCACCCTGTCTATACCTCGAGATTTGATCAGTGTACACAATGACGTAACCATTTCCTTGGAAGCCCTGTAAAGGAGGGTGGGGTCGTATCACAGGGTGAGGTGCGCAGCATGGGCAGGGGAGTGGGGGTGGCAACTGTGGAAGCCCAGGGCCAGTGGGGAGACCAAGGTGGTTGTCCAGGGCAAAGGCCATTGCCTGGGTCAGGTCAGGGGGCTGAGGGGGGGACATTCCAGGATGGCCAGCTTCAGGAAATGGGCTGCCAGGACTCCAAGATGGACCAGGTGTGTGTAGTGGGTACAGAACTACAGGGAGATGTGGGGCTCAGTTGGACTCCACTCCATTTGAGGTGCCTGGGGAACACCCACGGGGGAGTTGGTTTTGAAGGGGTCATCAGTATATGGGGAGGAATGGTATCTGAGAGAGTGGAGAGGTGAACCCATGGGGTGGGGAGGGGAGCCATTCCACTGAGAAGACAGAAAGGAGGGCCTCCAGTGACAGTTGCATGCCAACGCCAAGGAGGAAAGGGCAGGTGCTATGTAGAGGTTGAGGGCGGTGGCATGTGAGAAGGTGGCCTGGCTCGGCTGGTTGGCGTCCTTGGTGTGATCGGGCTGCTGCATGGAGAGTAAACGGAGAGGAGGGAACAAAGGTGGCGGGGCTAGTACAATGTTCGTTGTCCCCCAGAACTAACTTGTGAACTTCAGGTGGGAACCACATGCCAGACTTAAAACATTTTTTGTAGCCACATCCAGAGTTACAAAGAATCGGGTGACACTGCCATTAACAGTATTTCATTTGCCCCACTAGATCCCAGAGAGCAGCAGCATGGGCTCCAAGACAGGCCCACGTACCAAATACATGGAAGCAAATGTGTCATAGAAGTGACCCATGTGGAAACTTCCCAGCGCAAACCTAAGAATGGCTGTGAGGGAGGCACAGGACCAGAGCATCTCGTTCTGTCATACACCGGGTCGTCATGAGTCAGAACCTATTGGACAGCAACTACCAAGTCTCCCCTAGCCAGTGGGGGCTCTCTGACCCACACAGCTCAGTGTAGACCAGCTGTGTGTGGGGAGGTCAGATGCTTAAAGACATCTTCCCTGAAGGCAGTCACTGCCAGACTGCTGTCTCCCCACACCACAGGGGTGGGGTCCTGCGACCATTAGCTTGGTTCCTGTAGGTGGAGTTCACACCCCACTGATAATGGTCTTTATCAGTTGAGCCAGGGAATAGGCCAAACCAGCTCCTTGACATCCAAAGTTAGGCTGCCATCCTGTATCTAGGATCCGCCCATCTTGTCACATGTATACCCCTAATCCCTCCTCTTCCTATTGCATGGATACCCCTAGATCACCCCCTCCCATCACTGTATTACCTATAGCGCAACCCCTTCCGGTGACGTGGGTCCTCACCTGCAATGAAGGGGCTTGCATGTCCCCAGAGAATATAAAAGCCTGGGCTAGCATTAAAGATGCTCTCTCTCTCCCTCCACATGGACCACCAAGAGGGACTAAGGTGTGCATGCTACCATGAATCGTGTCTGACTCCATTTATTTCAATACTTCTCTCTCTCATGCCCTGGGAAACTTTACTATGATCTTTACTTATTGCTGTACAGTTGCTCTTACCGGACCTGTAATGATGTGTTAGGGGCTGGCTTCCCCTGACACAGCTGTATTTGGGACTCACAGAAGCTACCTTGGAGCACACCTGTCTGAACAAGACCAAGCCCTGCCCTTGCTTCCCACTCACCCCACCCCCCCATGCTAGTCCTGTGGCCTTCCATTTGTCCTTACAGTTGGAATGTCCTGTTCAGTGTAGATTGCTGTTTTTGTGGTCTGGATTTGGAATTTTTTAAAGGCATTTAAGTAATTCACCCTTCCCACACACGTGTGTGAGCGCGCACACAGACACACACACGCACAAGCTTGTACGTGCACATTCCTAGCAGCGTTTTTCATAAGTGAAAGAGCGGAGACGAGGGACGAATGGGTGCAGGCGGTGTGATACATCCAGGCATCGGGCGCGTATGCAGGCTTGAAGAGGCATTAAGTCTTACCTACACACACGCTGCAACACGGAGGAATCTGGACATTACGGTCCCTGAACGAGGGTGGTGGCAAAGAGTCGTTTGTATATTGTATGCATCCATGTATGAGATTTAAGTTCCCCAAAAAGTAGATTAGTGATCGTCGATGGTTGGGAGGTTGGAGACTCCTCGGGAGTGACTGAGGGGCCCCTTGCCTTTGCAGTGATGAAAAGGATGTTTGCACAACGCTGTAGAGACTTAAACGCCAGCCATTGGAGGTGCACATTCAACCGCTGTTCTGAAAGAAGATCTTTAGGGGCCCTGGCAGTGTACTGGTTCTGAGTTGGGCTGCGATCCTCATGAACCATCGGCAGCTCCGCTGGAGAAAGACTGGGCTTTGTACTCCCGTAAACAGTCTCAGAAACCCACCCTAGTCCAACACACGCCAAGCTGAAGAGGTGTGGAGAGAGGGGCCCAGCATAGGTGGATTGGGCAGATGGGGTGTGGATCTGTGGTCACATCACCCTCTTATCTGCCCCGAAGCCATGGGCTTCCCTGGGATACACATTCCCTGAGTGTGTGCGTGTGGGGGGTATGCTTATTCCAGGGGGTTCTCTGAAGGCTGATTCTCAGAGCCCTGCCCATCCGCCCTACGGACCTCCTATTCTGACTCACTTTGCCCGCTATGTGCCATGGGCTGTGCGTGTGACCCTCCGCTTCCCGAGTGACTCAGGGGCCTGGGAGCCCCCTCCACCTCGGGGACACCAGGCTGCCCACGAAGGCTTTCGCAGTCCTGGCGGAAGCAGGCTGGCGCCTCTCTGGCCCAGACCAAGCTCCTGGGGGGCAGCCTAGCTGGCCTGGGCCCCACAGCCCACCCCTAGAGAGAGCCTAGAGGCTGGGGGGAATTTTCTCAAAGAGCCTTTGTGGGAGCGGCTGGGTGGGGGGGGCTACCGGGGGACCCCGCCCTGCGTGACTCAAGCTTCATTGCTGGGCGGTGACTCACACCCTGGCTCCCTCCCGAAAAGGCCGTCTGCAGCAGGTGTTGCCTGGGACAGCATGGGCCTGGAGCCTCCACAGCCACATCCATACCACTGTCCAGAGGGGCCCACCCTGCACGATCCGGGCTTTTCTCTGTCTAGGGCTCAGAGCGCCCACGAAAAGTCCCACTCCCCGCCATGCCCCTTCCACTGAGGGCCAATAAGCACTTGTGTGGAGCGTGCTCCTGTCCCCTCCTTTTACAGATGGGGAAACAGGCAGGCTGTTTGAGTGATGAGGTTAAGTCAAGTACCGGAGGGGTAGCGGGGAGAGATGGGTCACCACGCAGGCTCCCCAGCGTAACTGCGCAGCAACCCGAATTACCCTCGGCACCAGGCTTGGGTGCCGGAGACTCCCAGCGCCTAAGTACATCACACACCCACAGAGGTAGGCGAGGAGGGATTCGAACTGATGACAGAGTCTGCGCGCCGCTTCCCCACGGGCCTGGGCGCCCTCCCTCCCCAGCCCCCACGCCGCCGCCGCCGCCGCCGCCGCCGCCGCCTGGGCCCCTTCAGCCGCCGCCGAGGCCGGGCCGCCCGCCAGGCTGCCGGGCGCCGTGCCCGCCGCATCACGCCGCTCTGAGTCACCGCGCCGCCGGCCACGCCCCCCGCCGCCAACAAACAGCGCGTTGCTTGGCAACCGCCGCCGACTCCCTCCCCGCCTGGCCCGTCCTGGTGGACCTGGGTTCCAGACTCCTCGGTGGGTGCAGAAGCGGGGCAAGATGCCCAGGGTGCATTAGGGTGGGGACAGGAGGTGGTTTCTGCCCAGCCCCGGTTAGTCTGGGGTGCGTGCCGGGGGCAGCCTGACCCACCTCTGTCCTCTGAGATTCCGGTGGGTGGCCTAAATGCTGAACCCGAGCTGTGGCCCAGGAGCGAAAGCCCTTTTCTTGAGCGATGTGGGGCGCCAGCCTGGACTTTCCGTGTTAGAGACCTTCCGCTTCTCATCCTCCCCTACCCTGTGAAAGTCGCTAATCCCCAATGAGGCCCTGCGGGACTTCAAGCCCAGACCTGTGTACAGTCAATGTGTGTGCCTGTATATTTCCATTCCGTAGATGAGGAAACTGAGTCACAGAAGGGTGGAAGGCCCATTTTGGAAAAGACGCGCCCCAAGCCGCCAGGCCCAAGGCCCCTCGTGACCCAGGCGCCACCAGCGCACACACCTGATGGATTTTAGAGCATGGGGTGGGGGAAGGGGCGTGCGTGGGACATGTTTAGACTGTGGCGGAAGGCGCTAGGCCAGGGGCTATGTCCATCTCCTCCCCGACGGTGGCCATGTCATTGAAGGCAGCACCCCCCACAGTTGTCATGACTGAACTGCCCCCAGGCGGCGGCCTGGGAAGGGACCACCTTTGAGCCATTCAGGTGGCAGCATTGAGCGCTAGGGATATATATGGCCAGGCAGCCCCAGGGATGCCTGGTTGGGCGGGAGTAGAGCCTCGCTGGTGATGTCCTGGGATCTGAAGGGTGACCTTCAGCTCCTTGGAGGGGTGGAGAGACTTGATCCGGGCCCTAGAGAGTTTGGGATCTTGGGGGGTAAATGGCTTACAGTCTGAGTTGTGGGTGAGAGAACCCACGTTCAGTTTAAGGTTTAAAAAGCTCTCTGGAGAACAGGGGGAGCAGGGTGGCCAGAGCTGGGGGAGTGTGTTGAGCTGGCGACTTGGGGGGAGGGCTGCGAGATCTAGCAAGTAAGAATGCAGGATGCCAGGTTATATTTGGAGTTTCGGGAAGGGACGAGTAATTTTTAGTACATATGTGTTCCAAATTTTGCATGGGACATACTTATAATAAAAAATTATTTGCTGTGGATCTCAAAATTTAGAGTTAATCTGTATTCCAATCCAACAACAGACAGTTCTTGGGGGGGTTTGGGGGCCCTTAGGGGTGGGGAAGACTCGTTGGGCGCTCCCTCCTCAGAATGCACTACCATTAGACCCATTTTCCAGATAGAGCACTGGAGCCCAGACTGGGGGTGGGTAAGTCGCCTGTGCGGTTATTAAGAGACTGGGCCACGAGTTCAATTCAGGCATAGTGGATACAGTTCCACCGCCGCTGACCCCCACCCTGTGGTCCCCCTTAGCCCAGGTAGGGGTCTTCTTAAGCCAGGGCACGGAGGCAGTGGCAGGTGGGAGGAGAGCTCAGGGGCGTCCTTGGGGGCCTCCTCTGGCCTTGCTGTCCCGGGTCTTCTGCGGCGGGAGGATCGGCCGTCTGCGCCCGCGGTGAGGGGGAGGGGGCTGGTTATTTTTACCTCCCTCCCGGCGGCCAGCCCGGGCGACAGGAAGTGAGCACGCGGCCCGCCAGATGTGGGGAGCCAGGCAGCTGGGAGCAGCCACAGCTGGACTGGCCGGCGGCCGGGAGCGGTGGGGGTGAGGGAGGGGGGAGAGGGCGGGTGTGTCGCAGGGTGGAGGTTGGGCTTCAGGTCCCACTTTGTTCCCGCCGCCCTGACACCCACCCCCCACCCCCAAGTCGCCCAAGCCGCCCGGGGTGGCTTCGCTGTCCTTGTCCGTGTGTCCGTTTCTGCGGTGCACGCCAGGCTCTCAGGCCATAGTCGTGGAGACGGATCCTGCTCGTCGCTCCGGGGATCCCGGGTCCCAGGCGAGTTGGGGTGAAGGGGGAGACGTCCCCTGGCCGGCCCCGCCTGCCACCGCCATTGTTTACCCGTCGGCAGCCTCCTAGGAAACTTAACCCGCCAGCGGTAATTTTATTTGGGAACTTCCGCCGGTTGTCATAGCAACTTCCAGTGACGTCAGAGGGGCTGGGGCCCGAAATCCCCAGGAAAAGGTGGGGGGCGGCGGAATGGCGCTAGGGGGAGACCCTGAGGAGGGCCCCCAGTTAATCCTGCAGTGCCAAAGTAGCCTAGCTACTTTGGATGTCCTGATGTGGCCCCACAGGGGCGCCCCCTACCCTGGCACCGTGCCAAGTCAGAGTGACAGGCCAGGCTCTGATGTCATTGTTTTCTGGGGGGCTGGTGATGCGTCAGCGCCTAGGTAGGGGCTAGGCTTAGGGCTATTCCTGGGAGCCACCCTATTGCCCCTGAGGACTCAGGGGTGGGTGGGTGGGTGGGGGGTATTCCTACAGCTCCCTGAGGGCCCCTGCTCCCTAAACCACCAGTAGATATAGGTCCTGACATCTCTCCCAGCCTCTGGACACTGGGCTGGGGCACTGAAATGGAAGAGTGGGAGGTAGAGAGTGGGGGGGCCATCTGCCCCTTCCCAAGACTGGAGAAGTAGCTGGAGCCCAGATGAGGGAGGGGGGCAGGTGGTGGGCTCCCTGCTTAGTCCATAACAGTCAGTCGCCAGGGTGACAAGAGGCAGGGGCCCTGCTGGCAAGGAAGCCAGGGAGGCACAGACAGGATCAGGGGCTGGGCTGGGAGGAGCGGCTCTAACCACAGTGACGCGGGACTTCCTCGCAGGGCCTGTTTGATGTCTCTGTGTGCAGCGTTGCCATGGGGCCCGGCGGGCGGTCTGCATGCCAGCCAGGGTGACCTGCCTCGCTGCTGGGACTGTCAAGGTCCTGCATCCCAGCCACCGCCCCTGCCCCTCCACCTCCCCCCTCCTCCTGGCCTGCCGGGCTTTGCGGACCTGTGTGCACTGGTTGATCCAGCCTCTGCCCCAGCCCATGTCCCGGCTGTGACACTTCTCACCCAGAGCCTGTTGGGCATAACAGCCAAGGTCATGCTTCCATCCCATTTTCCAGCTGAGGAAACTGAGGCTCAGAGCATTCCAAATGCTTGCCCAAGACCTTCCAGAGGAGAACATTGGGGAGGGAAGGAGGTAAGAGCTGAACCTCCTCCTTCTACTCCACTCCTCCCCCATTCACATGCACAGGCATCATCGCTCCCTCAAAAACCCGGAGGTGTTCCCACCGCCAGGCCTTTGTGCCAGTGTGTCCCTCTTTCTGGAACACCATGCCACCACGAATTAGCCGGACTGCCCTCTCACCTCCTCCAAGCCTTTGTTAGAAAGCCACTTCTCCTCTGGAAGTACTGACCCTGTCCTCTACCTCATCACTCTCAGCTCCCTTCCCCCTTTGCACACATCTCCCCCCACCCCCCACGTACGCACTACCAAACCGAAGCCCCCAAACCCAGAGCAGGCTCCCTGCCAACGCTGTAGGACAGGGTAGAATAGCCCCTGTGAGTTTCCTAGACTGTAACTCTTAGGGGAGTAAAAAGTCCTGAGTCTTCCTCCCGTGGAGCGGCAGGTGGTTTTGAACTGCTGACCTTGCAGATCACCACCTGAGCGCGCGCACACGCACGCACACACACACGCACCACTACACGTACCCTTCTGTGCCCCTTCAGCTGGTTGTGTGTGTGTTTTCCCTATGGAGGTCAGCCTTGGGAGGGCAGGGACTTTTCCATCTTGGTCCCTTCTGTGCCCCAGTGCCCAGACAGCCTCTGGCATACACCAGGTGCTCAAGGACTGCTGGTAGAATAAAATGAAGCGGGAGTGGTAGTCCGTGTGCTCAGGGTCCCTTCGCCCCTTCACCACCCTGGCCCTCCCCTATCTCCACTCATCTGTCTCACGATGGAGCAGGCATTACTTAGGGGGCTATTGTCCAGAGTAAAGTGGGTCTGTGGGGGGAAGATGTAGGGGACCCAGAGGAAAAGCTGGCATACGTGGGTGGAAGGCCCTCTGTGATTGGCTCGAGTCATGTGAAAGAGGACAGGATAGGGCAAGTGTCCCCTGAGGCCAGCCTGGAGGAGCTTGCATCACCCCTAGCTGTGCGGGCTGCACTGACAGGTGTCCAGTGGGCTGGCCACAGGGTCTGGGGTATGAGGGGAGTGAGCCTCCTGTAGGGCCAGAGGGTACTTGGCAGAGAGGGGTGTGGTGATAGACTAGCATGGCTTCCTGACTAGTGTGCCTGTGGCCTACAGGGGGACTTGGGTCTTGCTGCTTTGTAGCTGCTCTGGCCCCACCCTGAGCTGGGGAATTCTGTGCCACCCCAAATCCTCCCCCGGGCCCCATGGGCGGCTCTGCCCCTCCTGCCCCAACCTGCCAGATCCTGCAGCCGGGGCCAGCCTACCCCTCCGGGCCCCACAGGGAAGAAAGACCCAGGAGTGCCCGGGGATGGGCCCATTGGGATGTTCGCCAGGTGTGGCTTCCGCCCACCTCTCTCCTCACGCCCTCCAGGATGCAGGGTGGGAGCTTGTTGAGTTGAACTGAGGGAGGTGGGGACCCTGGAGGACATCTGGAGCACGGGTGACCCAGAGGTGTCCAACCAGTCCCTCCAGTCCTCTGCCTGGGCCTGCGTGGGTGGGGGGGGGGGGTAACTCCCCCAGCCTTACTCAAAAGGAGAGGTCACCTCCTTTCTGCTGGGATGTGGGTGGTGGAGACTCAACATTCCCAGTTCCCAAGAAAGGACTTCTAGAGTTGGGGGTGGGGGCGTGCGCAGTTTGGAGGGGTGGAGTGGGAATAGCTGTCCTCCAAAGCAGTGCCCACAGAGGTGGGGCAAGGTTGTGTCAGGCCCCAGCGCCTACCCAGGGTGTGGTGGAGGCACACAACCCCTCTCCTGGACAAGAGAGGGGAAGTGGTGGCTGGACATGCCCAAGGAGGCTGGCTTGGCAGCAGAGGGCACCAGCCCCTCCTTTGTGGAGTTTTGTTCCCGGCCCCCCACCTGGGCACTGGGCCAGGCCCTGAGGCAGAACCCGTCCTGGGGAACAATGGCTCCGTGTTCCTCCCGGTGGAGGCTGGAGGATGGCGGGAGACACGCATGCACGCAGGGAAGGAGGGAGGGACCAGGGAGGGCCTCTCTCCCAGGGATACTCCAGGAGCTGGGGAGTTTCCCAGAGGCCCTGGGGAAGGGGATGCTGGGAAGTATGGAGTGGGGGAAGGGGACCCAGACCAAGGGACCCCCTGGGCTGGGGTCTGGAGGTCTCTTCTATGTCAACAAGAGAGGGGTCAGTGGGCTACAAGGAGGGACTGCAGAAGGGACTGTGGAATTGGTGAAGTGAGGAGTCCTGGTTTGGCCGGATCCCAGAACACCCAGACCCAAACCCTCCAGGAGGCTAGATGCCCGGGCACCAAGTCTCCCCTAGCGCCCACCCCTACGTGCCCCCTCCCCGCGCTGCTCTTTTTCCACTTTGGGTCAGGACCCCCCGGGGCCAAGCGGGGTCCCTAGGGTGAGAATGGAGGCTAGGATCCTCTGCTCCCATCCTATTCCCTCAGGGAGGCAGGCAGATACAAGGCTTCGACACCCCCCCTACCCACCCCCCTGTGGGGAACCCAAGTTCAGCACGCACAGCGAGAAGTTGGCCGGGGGTTTGGGTCCTGGGCAGATTAGGGGCACCACACCGGGAGAAACTTGGGCCTGAGTTGGGGACGGGACAGAGTTGGGGGACAAGGGAGAGAAAGTGAGGGCGGGCCGGCTCGGGGGCACATGACGGCGCGCCCGCCCCGCCCCGTGCCCGCCCCCCGCCCGGCACGCGGGGGTGTAAGGGGGGCAGGGGGAGGAGGAGACGCGAAGGTTTTAAAGGCGATCAGGCCCGGCGGCGGGCCGGTCAGTGAGTCGGGTGGAGCGCCGGCGGCCGCCTGAGCCCGCCGCCCGCCGCCGCCGCCGCGTCTCGGCCGCCGGGACCTGGCGCTGGGAGCCCCAGAAGCCGGTTCTGCTCCCGCCGCGGTAAGTCGGAGAGGCGGGATCGCAGAGAGCGGCGGCCAAACTTCTCGGGCGCCTAGTGTGTGGAGTGGGGCGCGCCCGTCCGCCGGGGCCTCAGCCTTGCGCCCCGGTGCGGGAAGGAGGGGGCGCGGCGGGGCACGCGAGTCGGGCGCGCTCAGCCTCTGGGTCGGGGGCGCGGGGTGCTGGGACGGCCGCTTCTGGCGACCGCGGAGTCCCGGGGCGCCCCCTACGGACCGGGGCCAGGGTGGCCCGCCGCTGTTCCAGCCCCGGGCGCCTAAGGCGACCCGCACCCAGGTCCCCCAGGAGACCCAGGGGGGCGGGTCCTAAAGTAGTTCAGGGTGGGCAGGGAGGGAGCGGCGGTGGGGTCGGTGGGCACGTGCCCGTTTGAGCGCGGAGGGGACAGATCTGTGCGTGCCCGCGCTGCGCGAGGTGCCTGGTCTGGTGGGGGTGGGGCAGGAAGAGTGGGAGGCCAGGGGCCCCTCTGGAGCTCCGAGGCCCACGAAGTACGGGAGTCCTATGGATGGAGGGACAGGGTTCGAGTTCTTGTGCTGGAGTGTGGTGGGGAACCCCCCACACACACCCAGGTCTAGGGCCTGGTAGGGCCGAGCAGTTCAGTAGGGTTTAGAGGACGGCTCCTTGGGGCCTGGGAGGGACCAGTTCCGTCAAGGTTGCATGGGAAGCCGGCCAGGACCGGGAGCTTCCTGGAGGGGTCTCTGTGCAGCCCCCACTGCCATGTCCTTGAGCTTTGGGAGATGGGAAGGACCCGGGTTGAACCTAATCCCCAGCCTAGTCCCTGCCTGGGTCCCAGATCCATCTAATGGCTCCCTGTCAGCTCCCTTTCCCTCCTGCACCTCATCCGGCTGATGGTGGGGTGGTGGCGTGCAGGAGAGTGGCACCCGGGGGCTGGTAGACCCTTGGGATGCGTGGTATCCCCGTGTAGCCTTGCCCATGCCAGCTCGAGAAGGAGGGTAGCACCCGACAGGTGCCCAGCTGAGAGGCGAGGTGATTGATGTAGGACACGCCCTGTCCGCACGCCTCGCCCACGCACCCTGCCCAGGCCAGCTCAGGCCCATGTGTTCACACGCCACCTGACCTGGGAAGGCATGGGCCCTAGGGCCTGGTGCCAGTACTGCCTGGACATCCAGGGCCACCCATCACCCTCTGCTCCTGCTGAGTGGCCTGGGAGAGCGCCCTCAAGACCCCAGTTGGTAGGCCTAGCCTGTAGGGTGAGGGGGGGGCCCTAAAATAGCTACGCTGCACGCTGGGCCCTGGTACACGAGTAGCCCGTGCGTGACAGGGCGTGTCCAGGGGGCTCAGCGGCGGGGCTGTCTGGGCAGGCCCGGCCCAGTGGCCTCCGCGTCTACTCAGACCCTTGCTTGCTGTAGAAAGCCCAGAAGACGTGGATGCTCCAGGGGTCCTCCCACAGACCCTCTTGTCCACCCCCTGCCTGTTGCAAGTGGAGGCCAGATGCTGTATGCAGGCTGCAGCTGTGGGCCAGGTCCCCCCTCCCTTCTGATGCCCCAGGATAACTGACTGTGGGGACAGTAGGGTGACCTGATCGCCATGGGCCCAGATGGCACTTTGACACGCTTATGTTTGCCCTTCATTGAGGGAGACTGGCTGGGGGTCTGCTGCCATCGAGGATGCCTCAGGAACGCGGGGTGGCCTTGGCAAAGCCCTTTCCAGCCCTCTGGCTTGCCCGACTCCCCGCCTCACTCAAGGTTTACTGTGTCCCCCGCTTTTCTGCGTCTCCTTTCCAGACCTACCTTGGTCCAATCCTGATTCTCCCTGGGTTTCAGTTTCCCCATCTGCAGCCTTGGGGACTTGAGCGGAGGGAAAGGGGATGCTTGTGCCTGACCCAGGCCCTCTTGGGTCGCAGTGGCCACCTTGTCTCTGGCTGCCTGCCAGGTGTCTGGGGTGGGCTGGGAGGTGTGTCTGGGGCCAGCCCTGCCTTCAGGGGAAGGATGTACGCAGAGGGATGGCGGGCGTGGGTGGGTAGGCTCCTTGGGTATGGAAGAGGGACGCCAGAGGGACGCCGCCATGCTGGGCTCGGCTGAGTCACGCTCCAGCGGCGCCTTGCCCCAGGGTGCTGGAGCTGGCGCCACCCTGGGTGTGGTCATTGTGCTCTGGCTCTGGGCATGGCGGCGGGACTGGGTGGTCTGGTGAGGAGCTAGCATAGGGGCCGCCCCCACTGTCCAGGTTTGGGGTCAACCACACCTTGAGGTTTCGTGGGGAGGTAGAGACTCTGATGTTCTGGACCTGGGGACTGTTGGGGTGCTGATGGAGGCACACGGGGCCCAGAGGCCAGACTAGCTGGGACTGCTCTGGTGCCCCCCAAAGGCCAGCCCAGGGCCATGCACTTGTGTGGGGGAGAAGGTGGAGGTGGCCAGGGAGGTGGGGATGTGCCCCTCAACTCAACTCAGGGCTCACAGCATGAATCTTGGAGCTCCTGGGCAGTCTGTGGCTGGTTCGGGGGAAAGAAAGTCTAAGCCAGGGATTGGGGTGTGGTGACTCTGGGCCCAGTGGGGGTTGGGAGGTGACTTTCGTGGTTCCCCTATTTTTAACAAGTGATTCAGTCCTCACTTACTCACCCCTTCCTGAGCCCCCCTCCCCCAGCCTGGGTGGGCAGCCAGGGCCCACCCATTGACCAGCCCCCTGGCTCCCTCCAGCCTGGTGCCAGCTTTGAAGGTGCCCATCTGAGGGCTGTTTTTTCACAGTTGAGATCTGGTTAGAAGTGGGGGGCTTGCAGCTCTCAACTGGCTGGGAAGCCCAGGTTGGCGGCTGGCTCTGGGCCCAGCCCATGGAGCTTCTGCTGAGAGTCTGGGCCCATTAGGGAAAGCGTTAGTGACAGGCGGGGAGGGCGGGGCCTACAGCCCTTGGTATTTTCCGATCCCAGCTGCTCCGTGAGGGTGGAAAGTATTTGGGGACCAGGCTTGGGGGCGGTCGTCGTGGCGCCCCCAGCGGAAGTTGCCCTGATTCATTCTTGGAACATGGGGTGGGGGTGGGGTAGTACTACGAGTGCCCACATAAGCCTCACCGGCACACGCCCTGTCTGCAGAACGGAGATACACACACAGACAGGCAGGGACTGGCTGCTGGGTCCTGGCCCTCCCAGACCCCAGGGTCTGCCCTTCCCCCAGGCCTCCTGATGCCAGAGACTTGGCCTTCCCTGGACACCTATCCCATGAACCTTTGAGGCACACCATGGGTAAGGGGGGTGTCCGGCGCTGACCACCTATGTGGCAGTACCCCTTCACAGGAGACTTAGCCTTTTGCTCCCTTGGGGATGGGGAGTGGCCTTGGCTCTGGCTCTGGGCAGGGGAAACCCCACAGGAAACAGGCCTGGCCAAATGGCCGCCCTTCCCGTTCTCGTCCCTGGGACACGAATGTGCTGTCTCACTTCCGGAGGAGCCTGGGGAGGCTGGCCGCTCTTCAGGGCCTCGCTGACCCGGCTGCTGCCCCAGACCCTGCCGAGATGAGACTGAGCCTGGCTGGGCTGGATCTGGAGGGGAAATAGGGTGGCCAGTTATCTGCATGTGTCAGGGGATGGGGTTGGGGCTCGGGGCTGGATGTTTCTCCCTGCCTGCGCCTTTCTGTTGAGGTCCCACCCATGATGTGTCCATGTGTCCCTTCGGCCTGGTGTCTCCTGGACCCTGTCCTGGTTGCAACAGATGAAGGGGATGCTAATCTTATCCCCGTTTTGCAGATGGGAAAACTGAGTCCTAGGGAGCGTAAGTGACTTGGTTAGAGTCACACAGCTAGGAAGCTGCGGAGCCGGGGTTCAAACCCAAGCAGATGGGCCCAGAACTGGTCTGTACTCAAAGGGGGCTTTGAGCCTCATTCAACATTCTGCTGCTGGCGTCTGGAATTTTTAATGGTTGAAGGACTTGGGGTCCCCGCACACGCTGCCTCGTCCCAGCGCTGGGCACTGTTCTGAACTGTACACACATAGCCTTGATGCAACCTCCCTGGGCCGGGACACAGTAGAGGTGCTTGTCTCCGTTGAACAGATGGGACTACTGAGCTTGGAGGTCACTGGGGAAGTACAGGACTGGGATTTAAACCTCGGACTGTCTGGCTGGAAAGGCCTTGCGATGATGACTTTCAGCCTTGGTCTGGGGGCTCTGCAGTGTGTGTGTGCATCCAGGGACAGAACTAGGTGCTCTCTGGCGATGCTCACTCTGCTGGGACCTGAGAGGGACTGGGCCGGGCAGGGAGCTGGACTGGCCTGCTGAAGCCAGGGCTGTAGTGGGGGCGGGGGACTGGTGGTTTCCTCCTGCCCTCCAGGCTCGGAAGTGGCGCCAGCTGGGGTGAGATCACTTCCTCACCCGCCCGCCCCCCCCCTTCCTCTCCTCCTGGCCCCATTTGGCCTGCCCAGGGCATAGGGCTGTGGAGCTGTGGGGGTGTGGGTGCAGGACTGGCTTTGGGTGTTTTGAGCACTCTTTGACCTAAACAGATTTCTTGAGGCCTGGGAGGCAGATGAGGCCGAGGCGGGGTGGGTGGGGTCAGCCTCCTAGTCTGGTTCTTCCTGCTGTGGCTCCCAGAGAGGTCCCAGAGGTGTCAGGCTAGGACCTTGGGGTGGGAGTGTTTTGTATTTCATCACCTTTCTTCTATCCCCCCCTTAGGTGCCAGCTGCAGGCCCTGCCGGTGCCCCCACCCTGTGCCACGGCCGGCGGGGGTTCCTGGGGATGGGATTTGCTGCCTGTCACAAATCACATTGCCAGGGATTTCCAACCGACCCTGGGCCCTGCCATCGGGCCACCGCCCTGCCACCACCACCACCACCAACACCACCACCACCACCACCACCACCACCGAGAGGCTTCGGGGAAGGGGAAAGGGTAGCAGGGAGGTTCCGCCGGTGCCTGGCCTGAGGAGCAGGGCTTAGCTGCTTGTGAGCAGGGTCCACACCAAATCGTGTTCACAGTGGCTAAGTTCCGCCCCCCGGGCCCCCACCTCACCCTGGCCCTGCCACCCTTCCTCCCCACCACTGCTGCCGCCGCCGCTGCCACAAGTCAGGCTCCCTGGGCTCTGCCTCCCGTGCCTACTGAGCTGAAACACAGTGGATTTGTGCAGACTGGCTCAGTTCAGCAGGAACAGGAGTCGTGCCCCCTCGGAGCCCGTGGCCACCCCCATCCCCCCACCTTCTGTGGCAGATCTGGACCCAGACCGAAGTCATCGAAGGAAAGGCTTTGGGAGGGGGTGGGGCTTGGGATTGGGGTGGGTGGGCCTGGTGGTGCCCAGCTGTCTGCAGCAGGCCCCTTCCCCCAGTCTGCACTTGGAGACCCCCCACGTGGCCTCTCATTGGGCTAGGCTCCCAGGCAGCCCTTCTGTGAAGAAGGGAAGCCAGCTGTGTCCCCAGCCTGGATGACACCCCCCACACACAAGGCCTGGAGCCTAAGCCCTCCTCTCCTTAGCCTGGCCACCAGTTAGTTACCCAAGAGGAAGCGGTGCTGGGCCCCCAGACCGTTAAATGCCAACTCCAGGTTTCCGGCACCAGCCTGGCCTGACCTAAGCCTGCCTGGCCTCTTCTCCCTAGGCTACGCAGCAGCCTTCTAACTTGGGGAGTGGGGTGAAGGGAGGAACACTGGGCCCCTTCTCTGACACAGGCAGGGACAGAGACTTGTCGACCAAGAAAAGCCACAGGCAGGCCTGTTTGGTCCCCTTGGAGTGGGGGGGGGGGGGCTGTCCCAGGACATGGAAACAGGCTGAGATTGCCAGGAGTCCCGGATAAGATGGGGTGGGGCTGGAGAGAGAGCATGCCCCTCCTCACTAGTGCAGCTGCTGTCCCCAGGTCCTCAGGGCTGGCCTGGAGCTCTCCCTAACCAGGGAGGGACAGACAGAAGCTTGGGGGTGGGAAGTGGGGAACGGGGAGAGGGGCAGTTTGTACTGTGTTGCCTGATCAATAAAAGTCGCCCTGGCTTAATTTCTGAGTGATTCTGTCCATCCCTTCTCTTCCCTTCCCAGGAAGTTCGGGCTTTTGTGGCAGGAGGGTGGGTCAGGCGACACTGGGGGGCTCTGGGAAAGGCAGCAGCTTAGTTCTGGAGATGGAGAGGTAGCCCTGGGTGTGGAAGGGCATCCTGAGGTGGGGAGTGGTCCTGAGGGAAACCCTGAAGCCGAGGGTCTGACACTTGGGGACAATGGGGTCTGAGAAATGACAGGGAGAGAGCTGGTCCTGGGGCTAATGAAACATTGGGAATGTTGAAGGGAGTCCACTTGAACCGTAGTGGGGTTGACCTGCGGGGAGCTCTGAGGCCACAGACTGACACTAGGGATGACCAGGACTGAGGGATGTTAGTCCTTTCCTGGAGTTAGTGACCTTTGTGGGCAATCAGGACCTAAGGGTCCCTGGTGGAACAATGGTAATGCGTTGGACTGTGATCTGAATGGTTAACAGTTCAAAATCACCAGTAGGGTCTTGGGAGGAAGACTGAACTTTCTACTCTCTCTACAGTCTTGAAAACTCACAGGGTGTGATTATGAGTCAGGATTGACTCGATGACCCTGAGTTTTTGGTTTGGGGGGACAACTTAAAGGACCGGCGTGTGCAACATTTGATAAGTTCCAGGCCCAAGTAGGGGCATTTGGGGTGACTTGGACCTGAGGAGTTCCCCAATTACAAAGGGCATATCGGGAGCCCGAGGGTGGGCAGTTTGCCGTGAATGGAGGCCCAAAGAAGGGATTGAAGTAAAGCCGGCTTTGAAGCCCGGCACTACCTCTCCCAGGCCTCGAGGCGGCGCCAGGAAGAGCGCCAGCCGGCCACGCCCGCACATACCTGCGGAGCGCGTGGGGAGGGACGGAGGGCGGAGCCGCCTCCCATTGGGCTCTTGGGACTGATGACGGCGCCGCTAGCCAATCGCTGGGCCCAGCGCCGCGGCCGCCCCGCCCCCGGCCGCTCTACCGCCTGGGCGCCCGCAGCCAGCAGGCCCCGCCCGGTCTCGCTCTCGGCCCCGCCCCTCCGGGAAGCGCCTGTCCTCGGCTGCCCTGGCGGACAGTGACCCAGACTGAGGCCTCTGCCACGAATACCCCTATTTGTCCGTCAGCAGGAAGGCCCCGTGGAAGCTGCTGCCTGGACAGTCACGGAAGGAAAGCAGCCCAAGACCTTCCTGCCGTCCTCCAGACGCCTCATTCCATTTGGGGGCCGGGCGCCGCCTCTGCAGAGCAGAGCGCCCCTGACCCGTCGACCGCACCTTCCGCCTTTGTCCGGATCACGCCCCCCCCCCCGCCCCTCACTTCGAGGTTGGAGCCCCACCCTCCATGGCCTGTTCTAAACGAAGCCCGGGCCCTGGCCTTCCGGCCGGGTGCTTTTCTAACCCTGCCCATCTCCCTCGCCCGTTCAGCCCCGAGTGCCCCTGACGGTGTGCCAACCCAATCCTGGGACCGCGGGACTCTCCGCCACCCTGGCCGGTTCATCAGCACCCAGGGCCCCAAGTGGCTGGCCTGCTACTTGTAATTGTAGACCAGACCCTGGGTAGCCTGTCTGGTGCCAGTGCACCCCCGAGTGGCCGTTCCTAGACATGCAGGGGCCACGCAGCCTGGGCAGGGGGCAGCCGGGTACTAAAGCTAACCCTTCGTAGCAACTTCTGGGCTTATTTTCCCAACTGTAAAATGGCCACGATAATCACACCTCCCAGGGCTGCTGTTCGGAATGAAAGGGCAGAGGTAAATCGCTGGTACCTGCCCCTTAATGTCGGCAGCAGCGGGGCTCCCTTGTGTGGAGCTATGTGTAGAATGGAAGTGAGATTTTCTGGGGACTGAACAAAAACGGGGGGGTTCTGGCCCAGGCGGACGCAACAGTCACAAAATAAAAGGAAAAGTGAAGTAGTGATCATTCTTTTTTATTTTTAAAAAAGGGAAAAGCAAAAAGGAAATACAATATACGGTTCAATAAATAGAAAAAAATACAAAACAGTATTGATCTTTTGTCCTTAATATACATGGAGAGAAGAGGATGCAGAGGGGTTGACCTGGGTGGGGCGGTTTCCCCTCCTCTCTGGGCTCAGGACGGGTGGGAGAGACCAGAGAGACAGCAGTTGGGGCTTAAGGATACAAGTAGCAAGGCAGCCATGAAAGGAGAGGAGGGAGATGGGAGAGACAACTGGATGGAAAGCAAGTAAGAAGGGGGCCAGTTCCTGGCTCTCCCGGTTTGGAGGGGTGCTATGTGAGCGTGAGCCTTGTTTATGTTCCTGAGTTCTGAGTCCAGTGACTAACAGTTAGGGGGAGGGGCGACGCTGACTCCAGCCCACCCTGGGACCCTAATGCTGAAGAGAGGGGGTGGTCTCTGCTGGAAGAGGGGTGATGAGGTATGTGTTTGAGACTTGAGGCCTCTTCTAATCCTTCACTGGGCAACCTGGGTGGGGATGGCATGGAGTGGGCCCTGAGGCAGTGAGGGGAGAATGCACAGGGGGATTGAGTCCCCTGTGGTGGCCCAGGTAGGGGGTGGGGGGCTTGGTTACTCGGCCTTGGAAGGCTGTTAGTGTGAAAACCCTTGCTCCTAGGCCCCCCAGAGTCCAAGCCAGACCTGTAAATCCCAGCAGGGGCACTTGCCTATTGCATCTGGGGTGCCTGGGGACACCCCCACTCCCGCTCCAGGCCTCTGGGTGGTGGCTATGGCTTCTGATCCTGTGTCTTGCACACTCCTAGGCACGCCTGTGGTAGGATGCCCCTCCTGTCCCCTACTTCCGGTTGGGCTTGAGGGGTGGGGGTTGGCGAGCAAGACTCTTTTTGGCCCAGGCCAACTCCTTCCTTCCCTGACTTAATACTGAAACACCACGTGGGCCTCTCTTGCGGAGGCCCCCAGTGGAGAGTGGTGCCAGGGGGACCTGGGGAGGGGGGACGCGGAGCCCCTCAGCCGAAACGCTCCCGCACCAGAAGCATGAGCTTCTTTTTGCCCTTGTAGGTCTGTTTGAGGTTCTCCAGGAACTGGGTGAACTGCAGGTGCCCGTCGGGCGCCAGCAGGAAGGTCTCGCGGGCCTTGTCCAGGAACTCGATGAAGTCGCCGTAGTGCCGCGGGCTGATGTGCGTGAGGCGCGAGTGGCTGGTGGTGATGTAGGCCGTCACCGCCGCCTCCAGCAGCTGGCAGAGGGGGGCCCGGTCGGCCCCCATGGGCTTGGCCGCCCGGCGGGCCCCCAGCGGGCCCAGGCCAGGCGCCGAGAGGGTCCAGCGGCGTAGGATGTCGGAGAGCATGGGGGCGCAGTGGACGCTGCGAATGATGAGCGGTACAATGGCGGAGAGCTCGTGGCGGCCCAGCGAGTGGCTGAGCGAGCAGGCCCAGAGCACGTCGTTGACGGCCGGGTGGCTGTCCTGGTTGAAGGCGATGCTGAGCTGTGCCAGGGCCAGCGTGGCCAGCTTGTAGGCCCGCAGCGGCAGGCCGCGGTGCTCCATGTAGCGCGCCACCGTGAAGAGGTGGGCATGGCCCAGGCCGCCGGCCGCCGCGTCCAGCACGATCTGATAGGCGGCCTCGAAGGCGGCGTGGTTCTTCTCGCACAGCGTCAGGGCGGGCAGTGCGCAGTTCTGCGGGTCCTTCATGGCGCACTGCAGGGCCAGGGTGTGCGCGCAGGCCCAGAGTTCCTCGCGCCGGCGCCCGTCCAGTTGCAGGCGCAGCAGTGTGGCATGCGTGGTGCCCGTGACGGCCACGATGGTGGCTGCCTCCACAGGGGTGAACAGGGAGTACCAGTTTTGCATGATGTTTATCAGGGCTTGCGGGCCTGGTGGGAGGGCAGTGGGAGAAACGGGTCAGGAAGAGGAACAGGCGGGTGCACGTGTCTAGGTTAAGTACCCTACGGACATCGTTGCCTGTCATGGCTGAAGACCCCACTCGTGCATCACAGGACCTGTCTCTTACTACCTACCCTAAGGTCTATGCACTTTGGGGAGCAGAGACTGGCATCCTAAAAGCACATCAGCAGCCACCTACTCTACAGCTACTGGGCTCTCCCCATCCGAGGGAAGGGCAGTCATGAAAACCAAATGACACATGGAAACAATGACTCCAACGGGCTAACAGAGCAAGCAAGTATCAGTCTCCACAACCCAGAGACCAGAAGAACTAGATGGTGCCCCACGGCCACTGCCAGTTGCTGGGAAGAGGATCACCCGAGAAGGTGCCTGGATAGAGTGGGACAGAACATGGACCAGAACTCAAAACCTTAAAAAAAAAAGAGACCAGGCTTATTTTTGAGATACACTGGTGGGTCACCACGACCCCATGCCAAGTCTGTGGTTCTTAGGCGCCCTGGGGTTCTAGAAGGGTACCCACCTGTGTGTTAGCGTAAACCACCATTTAAGATGCAACATTTACCCAAGGACAACAAATCAGAGTGTTAGTGAAGGAGGAGGAAAGGAAACGGGTGGCACAGGGTGGAAGTGGGCTCAGGGATGGAACCATGAGTGGCCATGGGCGAGTGGAGACAAAATGCCTATCAACCGTTGAATGAATGGCGGATGATCTGCTATGTAAGCCTTCACCCAACTCAGAGTTAAGTTGGAAACAACCGACTGTGGTTTACTTGTCCAAAGGAGATGGGGGCCACCGAAAGGAACGAGGCTAGATGAGAACAAAAGTAGGGGGGCTACAAGTTATAGATCGGCTTCCTCCCCAAAGCACTTTCACCTGGCCAGCCTTCTGGCCTTTGTCCGTATGGGCTCTCCAGCCTGATGCTCCCGTCCAGCCTATTCCTGTGCAGAGGCCGGGGCCAGGGAGATGGTCTTGCTTCTCCCCTGCCTGGCCCGTCCCCTTGTGGCACCAGAGCAAGGGGCCAGGAGCTGGGTCCCACTGGAAGTTGTACCGGGGCCAAAGAGTTTCCCCCTCCCCAAAATGCGTGGCTACTTGGAACCTGTGAATGTGAGCTGATTTGGAGATTGGTTCTTTGCAGGTGTCAGAGTGAAGAAGGGTGGATTCTTATGAAGAGGGACATTTCGACCCAGACACACACGGGGATGCCAGCCATGATACGCTGGAGCTAGACGTTGGCATCATGCTGCCACAGGTCAAGGGATGCAAGGATTGTTGCAGCCACAGGAAACTATTGGAGGCCAGGCAGCGTTCTCGTCTGGAGGGAGCGGGCTCCTGCAGCCGCCTCTGCAGCTGGCCTCCAGGCTGGGAGAGAACAGGCTTCTGTCGCTTTAAGTCACCCAGTTTGTGGGGCTTTCTTAGAACCCAGCCCTCACCGATCTCGGTGGCACAGCTGACCAGCCAGCGCACCATCTCCCGGCGGCGCCACGTCATGGTGTTCAGGGTCATCCGCATCACCTGTGGGGTGGGGTGGGGAGAAATAGGGGGGAGAGGTTACCCAAAGCCGTGAAGTGGTTCACCTGGATGGGAAAGACTATTCCCATGAGTCATCTAACCGGGGGCAGGGAGTCACCTCTCTGGGTCTCAGTGGGCTCCTCCGTCCAAACGGGGTCAAGGAAAGTACATCTCATGGGCTCTGAGAGCGAAATGAATCGATGTGGGGAAGTGCCTGGCACGCTGCGTGGAAGTTCTCAGCGGACACCAGCTTTCATGTCTGCTGTGGGCATGACTCTGAGACCCACGGGCCCTACCTCGGTCAACAAACCAACCCAGTCCTCCTCTCTGGAAAGTTCCATGCGTCATAGTCCTAAATTCAGCACCTGTACTCCAGGCACTGCCACCTTCAGGTCCCACTCCCCAGTGAGCACCCTGCCTGCTTGCCTCTCCCTCGAGAAGCCCCCCCCTCCCCAGCCCTGGTGGACCTCAACTTTGGCCAGCTCCTTACTAGCCTGCTTCCTCCAGAGCCCACAATAGATCCAGCTCCACAGGAGCCATTCCTGGCCAAGCCTGCTCCCCAAATACCCCATGCCGGCGGCCTTTTCTTCCAGGGAAGGTGGGTGTAAGCCCACCAGCCCAGTTGTTCCTTGATTTACCTCCAGCCCCAGCCCCTCAAGCTGAGTCCACAACAGGACCTGTGCTGGCCTGGCCTGTCTCTTCTGAGTGCAGAGCTCACCTGCCAGGTCCACCCATGCTGGGCCCTGACTTGGCCCCAAAGGCTTCTGGGATTGCCTATGTACTCCCCCAGAAGGCCTTGGCCTGCAACTGCAGACTCCACCTCAGAGGTACTCTTTGCCCCCAGGGACTTTCTGAGCCCCCACTCCAGGGATGCCTCCCTCACTCCCAAGAAACTGCCTTGCTGTTGTCCACCCACAGTCTCAGCCACAGGCTCCCCACGTTCCTCCGCCACAGCCCAGTGCTAACACACTCTGCTTTGTCCTCTCCGGAGACCCAGTGCCTTGAGGTTCCCCACAGTGGTCCCCAGACCTCACCCCCCCAGCCAAGCCCCTCCTTCATGGGCCCCTCCCTCATCAGCCTGACCCTCCAGGCCCTGCCAGCTGCACTCAGACCCTGCCTTCACCTGCAGGCCCAGCTCCAGCGCGATGCCCAGCAGCGTGGTGTCCGGCGGCGCACTTGCCGGGGTGGCCGTCTTGCAGGCGTCCTGCGCCAGCTTGAAGAGCAGGGCGGGAGAGTGGATGTTCTGCTGGATGGAGCCCAGCACCACGTGCAGCCACTTCGGGTCTCCTGGGCAAGGTGGGGAGAGGCATGTTGGGCACACCGGCACCAGTCCGGTGCACACCCAGGAGGGCAGGGAGGGAGACACTGCAGACAAGCGGGCGCTGGCTCCGTGAGGTTGGGACCCATGGCCTCTCCTGCCAGCCCCTTCTCTCCTCTGTACCTGCTGGGCCACTGGACCGAGTGCCAGGAAGCCAGTAACTACCATGGCATCTGCTGTGTCTTGGCACTGGATAGCCGTGTGACTCTGGACAGGTCACCTCACCTCTCTGTGCCTCAGCTGCCACATGTATCAAGTGGGCATGAAGGGGGAGCCCTCAAGGAGAAGCAGTTAAGGGTGTGGCTGTGAACCCAGCAGCTGCCCGCAGAAGAACGACGTGGCAGTCTGCTTTGGAAAAAAAGATCACCACTTTGGAAACCTCTGGGGGCAGTTCTACGCTGTCCTACAGGGTCTTACGAGTCTGAATGGACTCCACAGCAAAGGGCTAGGGTCTCCCTCAGAGGAGCGAGGTTTCGTGGTCGTGAGGAACTCCACATGGTGATCACTGAAAAAGCAGTAGCGTTTAGCCCAATTAACACTCCTGGCCTGCTCCCCACTCCTCTCTCTCCTTCTCCTCCAGGCACCTCAACCACACCAGGCTCGGTCCAGCCCCAGGGCCTTTGCACTGGCTGCTCCCTCTGCCGAGAGCAGCAGTTCTCAACCTGTGGGCTGTGACCCCTTTAGGGGTCAAACTACCCTTTCACAGGGGGTTGCCCGATTCATAGCAGTAGCAAAATGACAGTGATGAAGTAGCAATGAAGATAATGTTATGGTTGGGGGGTCATCACAACATGAGGAACTGTACTAAAGGGTCATGGCATTAAGAAGGTTGAGAACCACTGGCCTAGAGCGTTTTCCCCCCTTCAGATTTCCACAGTCAGTTTCTCCCTGTTTGGGGTCTCTGGTCCTTTCTCTGTGTTCACTCTACAGGTTGGGACCCACCAGCCACTGGGGGGAACAAGATGTGAGGATTATGGCTTCAGAAAGGTCGTGCGTGGTGTGGTTCTGCTCTGGCCCACAGGGTCATGAGGAGTCGCGTTCTACTCCATGACAGCGACTTTGAATTTGGTTCTTTCCCTGGTGACTGCCCGGCTTGCCAACCAGGCGGGGAACCCCAGGGAGCAGGGATCTGGGGCTGTTCTGTTCCCAGCTCAGTCTAGTAAGGAGCCCTGGAGGCGAAGTGTGTAGCCGAGCATGGGACTGCTCGTGGCTGGTCACAGATCAAGCCCACCAGTCCTTCTGCGGGAGAAAGTGAGGGCCTGCTTCCATAGAGACCGGCAGCCTTGGAAACCCCTGGGGGAAGTTCTACTCTGTGCCATGGGGTCCTGGTGAGTCAGAATCGGCTTGAGGGCAGGGTTTGGGTTTGGGTTTCTGCGCCAGCACCCGGAGGAATTTCAGAGGGAGCGGAGAGGGCGGTCGCTGTGCTCACCCTTGGCGGCCGTCAGCATGGTGGAGGCCAGCTCACACTGGCGGGTCTCCAGGTGGCCCAGAATGAACCAGCGGGGGTAGCGGTTGCTCAAGACGGAGTCCAGTGGATTAGGGTGAGGTTCTCCGGCGGGAAACGCTGTCTCCAGGACCGGTAGCCTGGGGTGAGGGGTGCAGAGAGCCCATGGTGAGGCTGGAGGCCCACTCAGTGATCCCGCCCCAGCCCATCCACCCTCTGTGGCCAGCAGAGCCCTGGTCTCTGGAGATGGCAGGTGTGTGCCCGTGACGTTCACTGCAGTGCTGTTTATGAGAGAGGGGCTACGGACATCCCTGAGCTGTCCAACACTTGGGAGAAGGTCACCGACGCCAGGCTGCACCAAGGGCAACAAGGCTGAAGAGAGACGATGACTTGTGTCCTGATGGGGCCTTCTATCACCCTTTCTGTGACCTCCCTAAGCCACACCGTGCCACTGTCAACCCACCCCAGGGCCTTTGCTTAGGCCAAGTTCTCTGCTCAAACCTGGTGGCTCCTCCGCACCTCCTGCAGCTCTTTGCCTGATCACCCCACAGGAAAATGGCTGGTTCCCACCCTTACCTCCCTCTCTTGTCCCCTTCCTCATTTCATTTTCCCCAGTGAATTTAGCACCGTCTGCCATACAATGCATTTTCCCCACTAGCCGCCTGTCTTTCCCTGCCCACAACCTCAGCTCCGCGCGGGCAGGGTTTTTTCTGAGTCCTCCGCCCGAGTATGGGGTAGGTGAACGGTATGTACTTGTGGGGTGACTCAGTACCCAAGCTAATGCGGTGAAAGTGGCTCACTGACATGTATGCCCGCATTCCCTGAACGATGGGTGACAGGCTTGGCTCGTGACAAAAAGGTGTTGGAGGTTCAAGTTCACCCAGAGGCCCGAGGATCGTTCAAAAGCTGGTATTTGAAAACCCCACGGAGAGCTTTTCTCTCTGGCACACACACACAGGTCTCTGTGAGTTGGAAGCAGGGGCAACTGATCTGGAATGGGTGGGTTTGTTTTTTCTTATAAATAAATACGAGCTCCGGCTCCTTGCTGTGTGACCCTGGGCAGTGAACAAGCATATCTTGGGTCACTTTCACTTTCTTGAGGTGAAAAATGGTCTTCCCTGGGCTGCTAGGAGGGTGGGATCAGGCACTAACTAGGTGGACATCGTGGACTTCAGTGGAGGGGCCACTGAGTCTCTACTGAAGAGACTCAACTCTGACAATCCTAAGCGGATGAAGGGGTTTGGCTGTGTTTTAACACAGAGGCGCTCTCATAGCAGGGGGTGGGGTGGGGGGCCGTCACATGTTGGGCTGCTAACCTCAAGAGTAGCAGTTTGACACCACCAGGCACGCCTTGGGAGAAAGATGAGGCTTTCTACTCCCCTAAAGAGCTATGGTTTTGGAAACCCTTAGGGACAGTTCTACCCTGTCCTATAGGGTTGCTAGCAGTCAGCGCGAAGACAATGGCAAGTGAGTTTTGAGTGTCTTAATACCATTGTATCTCTGGACCCCGAAATTTGAATTTCCCCTAATTCTCCCGTATGGCACCAAGCAGTCTGCTTGGACCATTTCGCCCAATTATTTGAAAATGCAAGCACACCTGGTGCTCGTTTAGGAATGCTCGAGATGATTCAGACCGGAATGCTGGACTGATCCAGACTGGAAGTTCAGGGGGGGGGGGGGGGGCTCAGTTGGACAAGAAGGTCGAGAAAGCCCACGGTGGCCTTGAATGCCAGGGTGACGTGGAAGGGAGAGTCCCCTGAGCTGCCTCCCCATTGTATCCACCCTCTACCCCCATGCCCGTGTCCCCAGTCACCTCATGGCTCGCAGCGCCAGGCGGTAGGCCAGGTCGGGATCGTGGGGCAGCAGCGCGGTGAACAGGTAGCGGGCACAGGTGTGCATGGGCACACTCTCCCGGAAGAGCACCTCCCCGAAGCCGCTGAAGGGACCACCTGCAGGGGCAGCCTTGGCTGAGACCTCAGGAGTAGGCGGGCCCCTGGACAGGGTGACTGGGGCTAGGCAAATCCCTGGGGTGGGGTGCCCAGGGCATTAGGATATGCTGGAAAATTGGAAGCAACGGGGACAGACCCCTGGGTGCGCCCCCCGCTTCACACAAAGGGAGGGTGAGACCAGAGGGAGGAGGTGGGGCCCGCATCTGTGGTGAGGGCAGGGCATTGGACAAGGCCAGTACACATTATTACCATAGAAGAGAGGCACCTGGAAGAGGCAAGGTCAAGCTACCTCCACAGTGTGGTAAAGGGAGCAGGGCCTGGAGGGGGGCGGGGACAGAGTTGAAGGGCAGGGCCTAAACTGGCCCCACCACCAACATGCTTCTTAGAACTGAGTTAGGTGAGACTTTTGTCTCCGGTACTTTGGGTGGGTTCTCAGGCAGGGCTGCTCCCCGGAGAGGAACTATCATACTTTGTGAGTAGAGAGCGAGAGGAGACCTTCTGGAGATGGACTGACACAGTGGCTGCAACAATGGGCTCAGTCTTTGGATGGGACATGGGGGTCTCGAACAACACAGACCTGCCTGACAGTCAGGACCAGGGGAGGAACCCTCGTGGAGTTGGCGGGTCGAGCTGCTAGCCAGAAGGCTTGAAGTTCAAACCCACCAATGGCTTCCCTGGAGGAAGCTGAGGCTGGCTGCACCCATAACGATTTAAAGTCCCGTGGAGACCCCCAAAGGGCAGTTTCTACTGTGTCCTGTAAGGTTGCTAGGAGTGGGAATTGACCCGACAAGTGTCTTTTGCACCCCATAAAGACTTAGAAAGAAAACCGCAGGAAGATTCCCAGCGAACTGGACCGACTTCGAGACAGGGGGGTGAGGGCCAGGAGGCGGGTCTGGGGGCGGGGCCTCACCTTCCAGCAGCAGCCCCGCCTGCTTGCGCAGCACGTGCACCAGCCGCTCGTCCAGCTCCACCTCCTCCAGCAGGGCCAGCAGCTGCTCCTCGTTCCGCACCACCTTGTCCTGGGCGTACAGCCCCTCGGGCAGGGCCCGCTGCTGTCCCAGGCCCAGGAGGGCCACCTCCAGCGCCAGGGCGAAGTAGGACTCGCCGGGACTTCCGGGCACAGGCACATGCTGGTAGGCCACCTTCCGCTTTTCCGGGCCTGCATCTGTGGGAGATGGGTGTACTGTAAGGGGCTGCTGGGGTGGGAGTGGGGTCCTTGTGCGGGAGGCAGGGCTTAGGGGAGGCCCAAAAAACCCATTGATGGCTTCGTGTTCAACTGATAAGCCAGACACAGGCGGGGGCGTGGCCAAGCAGGGTCGCCCCACCTTCCTCAGCCCCCTCCCATCGTGGATACCTGGGTGAAGAGAAAGGGTCTCTTCTTCCAAGCGACAGACCTCCAGCAGCGCCCTGCAGAGACAGCCAATGGGGTCCAGGGGGTGGCCCACCCATCCTTCCGTGTTGGTGACGCAAGTGGACCCTTTCTGGAGCAGCTCTGTGGACGGAGAGGGGCTGGCTCAGTCCCTGGGTGGCCGTCTCTTGCACCGTAGGCTCCCCCACCCCCTATCCGGTGGCTCTCTTCTCTACCCTCTTCCCCACCTCCGAACTGACGGTAGCCCTCAGCCTGGGCCCTGACAGGGTCCCCCACTTCTGACAGGATAAAGCCTGAACAGCTGGCTCCCAGGGCCTCCTAACCAGCGCTGGGTTGCGCGTGCGTGGGTGCATGTGTGTTACCTAGCCTCCCTCTGGTCACCGCCCACAAGCCATAGCGCTCCTCCAACCTGGATCCTGGAGCAGTCTTCTCCCACCTCTTCCTCCTGGGGGAGGTGGTCTCCTAAAATCGACCCCCCCTTGGGCGCACCTCACTAACCGGCCTTTCTCCCATTACTCCTGCACGTCCCCCCAGATCTTTTGTTTTGCCTTAGTTTTTTTTTTCTTTTTAAAAAAACCAAACCACATCAATTTGAATGGATGGCTCACGTTTAAAAACCAGCCATTTGGGGTCCACGCATCGAGATGCCCGGCCTCATTTGATGAGCCCCGTTGGCTCGGAGAGGCAGGTGCCAGCTCTGTGAGGAGTGGTCATGCCCTGGTGACTGGGATGGTCCGCAGAGTGTGGCCAGCAGGTTCTGGGGTCCTCTTGAGAACCGTCCCTTTGGGGGCTGCAGGTCCTCGGGCCAGCCCGCCATGGGCGATTTGTCATGACTTGTTGCCTTACCATGGCTCTGTGAGTATTTCCCAAAGTCCCGGTCTTAGCTTCCTGCTGACAGGGGGTTCCCACCTTTTTTCTGCTGCTTGTAGCTCTCCAGCTGATGGCGCCGCTGCAGCCTCAGGGTGTTGACGATGGCGCCCGCCAGCCGCAGGGCCTGACGGGGGTATCCGTGTGCGCGCAGGGTGTCCACTCGGGCGCAGGCAGTGGGGAAGGCCTCTCCCAGCCAGAGTGGGCGGCCCTGGGGGTCAAAGGCCAGCTTGTCTCCACCCACATTGCCTTTGAGGCTGGGGCCGTAAGAGTCGCTGGCCAGGATCCTCTGCAGGTGGGCATCGCTCCAGTGCAGCTCCCCGGCCTGCAGGGCTCGGCTAAACACTGTGTGGCGGGGACCTGCCGCTGCCACTTCTGAGCCTGGAGGACAGGGGTCCAGGAAGACTGGGTGAGGTGCCAGGTGGGGGATGTGGTCAAGCTCCCCAACCAGGTGCGGATTCGGGCCTGGGCCCTGGCTCAAATCCTCACCCCAGCCCTCTGAAGGGGCCTGTGGGGACCTAGTGAGCTGTGATCACCCCATCATGTAAATCAGCTGTTCACAACCTGTGGGTCGAGACCCCTTTGGGGGTCGAACGACCCTTTCACAGGGGTTGCCTCATTCATAACAGGAGCAAAATGACAGTGATGAAGTAGCAACGGAAATAATGTATGGTTGGGGGTCGCCACAACACGAGGAACAGTATGAAAGGGTCGCGGCATGAGGAAGGTTGAGAACCACTGCTGTAGGTGGAGACCCTCTACCCATTTGCCTATGCTGCTGCTTCGGTCTCCACTTGGCTTGCCTCCCCCTCTGCCTCGTCCCTCCCCTCCATCTCTGCCTCTCTCCTCCTTGCTATCTAGATTCCCCACCCCCTCCATTCTCCCTGTCTCTGTAACTAGTCACAGAAGGCTGATCCAGGACCTCAGCCAGGATGAGAGGTGTCTTTACTTTCACACTTCAGCACCTCCACTCCCCACCCCACCCCCGGACTGCCAACCTCCCCTTGCCTTGGGCAAGTGCTCTCCTCTGACTGGGGCTGCCTTTCCGCTCCCCCACAGCCTCTTCTCTCCGGGGACAGGGACCCCTCTCCTACCTGAGCTGGGGGTCTCGGAGGGCTGCAGGCTGGGGCCATCAAAGGCATAGTTGCCTTCTTCCAGGGGGCACACCTCCAGTTGGTCCCACTTGCGTAACAGCTGCAGCCAGCCACCCCGCTCCTCGGGCTTGCAGTGGGGGCTCAGGACAACACAGACCCAGAGGGCCCCTGAGCAGGGAGGACAAGCCCTTAGTGAGCGTCTACTGTGGGCCAAGCCCTGCTCTGCTCAAGCCTCTCCTGGCCCACGAATGACATTTCCACCTTGATTGGCTCAGGGCCACACAGCTGGTACGTCGAGCGGCAGGAGAGGAACCCAGGGCACTGGTGCCGTCCCAGAGTGGGGGGGGGGGGCACACTTGTATCTAACATCTCTGCAGAATGTATCCACCTGCATCCAAAGCCACTTTTGAAGTGTTGAAAAACAAGACTAAGAGAACACTATGTGGCTGATGACAATGCTAGGGAAGTCACACAGAGAGACAGAAGTGGCCCCAAAGAGATAGAATGGAACACAGCCACGCACTTCCACCCAGGTCTCCTTTTGTGGCGGGGGCGGCAGAGTAGGTCGGCTGCAATGGAAACTGCGCTGAGGTCCTCACGCTGAATGTACTGACTATCCGGCTGTCCTTGCGGGGTGTGCTCCACCTCCCCCAATTCACATCCAGATGGGACCTGGAAAGGGGACCTTTTTTTGGGGGGGGGGAATAAGGTTTTGCAGATTCTAGCTAGTGAAGATGGGCCTGCGAGGGGTGGGGTTGTGTCCTTTAAAAAGATACATTCAAGTCCTAACCCTGCACTTGGCATTGTGACCTCATTTGGGGCAGTGGATGTCTTCCTTTGAAGCTTTTGTTTTAAGTTGAGAAACATTTTATCGAGGCAGGGAAAGAACTTCCAGGAGAGAAGGGAGAGCAGAGAAAGGGACAGCGGGCATCTTGAGCCCCTGGGCAGGTTCCAAGACCCAACAAGTTAGGTCAGGGAAATCACCCACCCCCTTTGAATCTATCTATTGGTGAAAACGAGGTTATCCTGGATTCAGCGTGGGTCCTACTACTATCTGACAAGGATTCATCTTACAGACTTTGGACACGTCATCAGGAGAGACCAGTCCCTGGAGGAGGACAGCATGCTGCGTAAAGTGGAGGGACAGACAAGAGGAAGGCCCTCAACAAGATGGGTTGACACGTGGCTGCAAAGGAGCACTTGTAGAGATGGCGCAGGGTTTCCTTCTGTTGTGCATAGGGTCACTATGGGTCAGAACCTAGGGTTCCGTAGTCGATGGCACCCAATAACAATACTATCTGGCTAACACATTGCTGTTAAGTCCATTCAAACTGATGGGGGCTCTGTAGGACAGAGCAGAACTGAGCCATAGGAGTTTCAAGGCTAAAATTCTTTCTAAAAGCAGTCCTGGGGGTGTCGTGGGTGGCTGGCTGCAAGCTAAGCAGTTCAAAACCACCAGCTGCTCCTGAGGAGAAAGATGAGGCTCTCTACTCCTGTAATAAAGAGTTACAGTATCAGAAATCCACCGGGGGCCATTCTACCCTGTCCCACAGGGTCACTATGAGTCATCGTCAACTCAATGGCAGGAAGGTATTTTTTTTAAGATTCCTTACAAAAGCAGACCATCACGTCTTTCTCTGATGGCTCTGAACTGTGGGCTTCTCTCATTACCACCCGAGTGCCTAACCACTGGGCTCCCTAAGCCAACATGACTAACTAACCAAACTCACTCACTGCCATTGAGTCCGTGCTGACTCACAGTGATCCTCCACGACGGCAGAACGGCCCCTGTGAGCTTTGGAGATGGCAAGTCTTTACAGGACTAGAAAGCCTGGTTTATTTCCCGTGGAGCTAGCTGGATGGTGGTTTGGAACGGCTGACCTTGAAGTTAGCAGCTGGCTCGGAACCACTAGGCCCTCAGAGCTCCTATGTGACTGGTATCAAGTACCTGAAACTAGTCAAGTATCTTATAAAGAAGATGGACCCGGAGACCACGTCACCCAGGAGGACAGGGTGCCACAAGCCAACAGAGATGGACACATCCAGAAGCAGCAAAGGACTGCCGAGGGCTGCTGGTGGTCACTAGAAGCAAGGGACAGTTTTTCCTCTCGGGACTCTCAGAAGGAATCTGTCCGATGAACGCGTTTCCAGAAACAAGACAATCCATCTCTCTTCTTCAAAGATACCTCCTTTGGGCTATTTGACACCGACTGCCCCAGGAGACCCAGAGCAGGTCCTGCTGGAAGGGGATGAACCGAATCCACGGACAGAACACTTCTTAGAAGCAAGGACAGCAAGACTTGGCTTCGCATACATTGGACATGTTGTCGGGCGAGACCAGTCCCTGGGGAAAGGCCTCGTGCTTGGGACAAGAGGAAGGTCCTCAACAAGATGGGTTGGCACAGCGGCTGCAGCAATGGGCTCCCATCTAACAGTAACGGTAACGGTGAGGACGGTGCAGGGCCGGAGTGTCGTGCTGTAAAGGGTCGCTAGGGGCTGGAACTGACGTGACGGCACCTAACCACCACCCAGAGAGCCGGAAAAAAGATGGCGTTTGGTCCCAGAGATGTGGGCAGAGACCCAGCAGCGAATGCCACGTGACGACGGAGGCAGAGGTGGGAGCCATCTGTCTGAGCAAAGGGGCATGATGGATTGCTGGCCACCACCAGAAGCCACACGAGGCAAGGAAGCCTTTGGAAGGAGCCTGGCTCTGCCAGTGCCTTGACTTTGGACTTGGGGATCTCCAGGCTGTGAGCCCCTACACTCCTGTTGTTTTAAACTCCCCAGAAGCAGCATCGAGCTGACCTCTGGTCGAGCGTGTCTGTTGCATTTTATTATCTGTCTTTCCCACGAACTGTCAGCTCCGTGAGGGCAGGGATTTTGTCTCTCGTCCTCTGCTGGGTTTCCCATACTCAGGATACGGGCCATAGTGCACATAGTAGGTGCTCAACAAATACTTCTGTAATGAACGGAGGAAGGATTCACAGGCCAGGCCTTAATCTCAGGCAGGAGCCTGGTCTCGGCCGCGCTCAGGGCCGGCCCTTACCCAGCTCGTCCCACAGCTGCCGGCACTTGTCAGTCATGCCCGCGCCCTGCTGCCGCCACAGCGCCAGGCGTGGGTCCTGCAGGAACTGCTCTGTCATGAGGATCAGCATCCGTGCTCCGTTGGAGTCCCGCATGCGCAGCATTTCCCGTACCTGTGGGGGGATGGGTGGTGAGGAGGGGGCGGGCGTCCAGGGCCTCCTGAGGACGCCTCCCGCCGCCCCAGAGCCCACTCAGCACCTTGCTGAACATGGAGCGAAGCTGCTGGCTGGCTCCGTAGTAGCCACCATGGGACAGGAGCTGCTTCACCTGCTCCTGGATCTGCTCTTCGTCCAGGTGCCAGCAGTTGGCATCCTCGATGCCAGCCCCCGCTGTGGGGTCTGGGGCACCTGAGAAGAGGAAGGGAAAGTTGAAGCTGGGGCGGGGAGAGAGGGTGTCTGCCCCTGCTGCCTGTCCATTCCTCCAAATTCCCCACCCCACCCTAAATAGCCATCTGTTATCCCACTCACCCATGCATCAATTTACCCATCCATCCATCGGTCAGTCCGTCTCACCATAACTATCACCCCTCCTACCCATCCACCCATCCACCCCACCTAGAACATCACCTGCCTACCCAGAAGTTCACCCCCACTCATCCATTTACTCATTCATACACTGATCCATCTCCTCTTAAACATGACCTACCCATCCTCCACCCACCCTTTATCAGTCTCACCTGAACCGCCACCTGCCTGACAACCCATCCATTCATCCCGCCCAAGTCACCACTGCCCCCCCTCATTCATCCATTTACTCACCCACTCATATGTCCACCTCACTGTAAACATCACCTGCCCACCTGTCTGTCTCATCCGTACCATCAGTCATCTGTCCCACTCAATACCCCACCCCCACCCACCCACCTACCCACCCATGTACTCATCCATCCACTTGTCTATTCCATTTACTTATTCATCCATGCTCTCATCCACCATCTACGCCCCATCCATTTGTTCATTCCAAAAGAAACGCCACCCACCCATCCATCCATCAGCCTGAAAAACCATCACCCATCAGTCTCTCACCCAGGTCGTCCTGGGCACCTAGGCCCTCATTCTTTATCAGTTCGTCCACACGTGCACACCTCCCTGCGTACCTATCATTTATCACCCACTGTGCTGTAGCTCCTACCCTCTGTACGTTGTTGGTGTTTAGGTGCCGTTGAGTCAGTTCTGACCCGTGTTAACCCTTATGTCCAACAGAATGAGACACCGTCAGAGCCCACACCATCCTCCCAAGTGCTCTTACACTCGAGCCCACCCATACAGCCATGGCGTCAGTCCATCTTGTCAAAGGTCCTCTCTTTCGCTGCCCCTCTACTTTATAAAGCACAGCATCCTTCTCCAGGGACTGGCCTCTCCTGACAACATGTGCAAAGTATGTGAAACAAAGTCTCGCCAGCCTGGCCCTAAGGAGCATTCTGGCTGTCCTTCTTCCAAGACAGATGTGTTTGTTCTGTGGTACTTTCCACAGTCTCTGACCTCTATCTACATATCCATCTCATGTATCCATCCAACCCTTTGTCCCATTTGCCATTCCAACCCATCCAGACCAATGACCCACCAGCCCCTGACCCTTGTAACCATCCTCTCCATCCACCCAAAGAACCACAACTCTCCACCTGGCCTTCCCCGGGAGCCAGGCATTTCTCCACACATCTGTCTGTGCACTAGTACACCTGTCCCTGTTAAACAAGACGTCCACTTGCGCGATCCATTTGCCATGCTGGCCCTCCCACACGGACCTCCCACGCGCTCATCAACTCACCCCTGATATCCATAAACCTTTCGGTCCTTCCATCCTACCACCTCACCACCTCACTTATCAAAGCCTTCCCTGACCACTCATGCATCCCTCTAATTGCCACCAACTCCCAGTTCGTCTGTTTTTCTACTTACTCACCCGTCCACTCACCCCACTGTTTATCCCATACCATCAGTTCTCCCCAAGACCCGTCATTGATTCTTTCTGTACCCATCCACCCCCACCCTCAATTCCATCTGTACTTCCACCCAGAACTCATCCACCTACCCACCTAGGCAACACCATTCTGGTAGAGCCCCCACAGCCTCCCAACACCTCCCCACCCATGCCCCAAGTCTGACAGCCAGGGATGTCCCAACATGCTCTGCCTGCCCCCGCCCTAACCAGACCCAAGCCTGTCCCTGTGATCTTGACAGATCCATACACCCACTCTGAGTTTCCCCAATTCAGACTCTGCCAGAGCCTGGATTTTTGGCCAATCTCCCACCCCCAGGAAAGATGGAATCCAGGCATGGGGCCTCAGAGTAGTGCCCGTGCCCTCAGGGACCAAGCTAGGGGCTGTGAGGATGCCTGCTCCACAGCTTGGGAGGCTGTGGGTTGCCCCCTCGCAGCTTTGCCCCCTCTGAGCATGACCCCCCAGCCCTCACCATGCACCAGGTTGATCTCGGAGCCCAGCAGGAGGATCTCATCGGCCAAGCGCTGGGCGGTGGGCAGCACCTCGGTGTGGTGGGCGCTGATGAGGTACTGCACAAACTTCTGCAGCTGGTCCCTGTTCATCTGGGAGAGGGTCTCCGAGATGGGCAGCCGCAGCTCCACCCGGCGGGCGAGCCGGATGCGGTACAGCGACAGGGCCACCACGTGGGCGCAGTAGAAGAGGTCACGGTTGTCGCAGCCACAGCTCACGGAGGTGATCTTGCAGCGGTCGAAGCTAATGGAGACGTGGTAGAGGCTCTCGGGTTCGCCAGGGCCCCCCAGCTCCTTCACGTTCCCGCTCAGGTGAAACCCTAAGAGCAGAGCCAAAAGGTCAGAGCCCTGTCCTCCCAGGGGACAGCGTGCCCTGTGTCTACCAGCCAGGTGCACACAAACCCGGCTGAGTGAATCAGGGCCTGTGCCCTGACTCCACTGAGCCTCAGTCTCCAGTGGAAACCGTGGTAAGAGCCTCCTGGTTGGGCTACTTTAAGAGTTACATGAGTTACACGTTGCACATGCTTAGAAGCCTGTTGGCAGATGGCACAGCCACAGGGTCTCTTAGGAAGGGTGTCTGAGATGGTTTTCGCAGATTTGGGTCACCATGGACACCACCAGGGCGCTGGGACCTCCGGAACTCTCTGGAAAGATGTCCAAGGCTTGTGGCATTTGGGAGCGAGGGGCTGATGTGGCAGGCCAGGGGTGCAGGTCACCCCATCAACCCTTCCCTGGCTCCTGGTGAGCCAGCTGCAGGCTCACCGGACTGGTTAGGCTGCTCCAGCTCCAGCCCCAGCCAGCCCTGGCTGCGTCATCGGAGAGACAGCTTCCTCATACCGGCGGGAGACAGCTGAGACTGCCGGCCAGCGGTGGGGGCCCCAGGCTGTCAGGACCAGGGAGGGTAACATTGGCAGAGCACCTGCCACAATCAGGGGGTGTGGGACAACTTCTTCTGGCTCGGTCTCTTCTGAGCCCTCCCCCTGGAGTTGGAAGCTGCTGCTTCTTATCCCCCTAACCTAGTCTCTGTACCTCTTCTTTTGCATCTAGCCCATCATCTGGTTCCCCAGCCCCCACCTGGGATGTTGCTAACCCTGCACCTCGACCCTCCCCTCCCACCATAGGCAGAGGTCCTAGGCCGCCCTCAACCTCTGGTCCCAGCCTCTACCTGGAGTCTCTGCCTGAGGTCTAAGATGACCTCTAATTCTCTGCTGCCTGAGGTCTAGGAACCTTTGAAAAATTTCTGGCTCTTAACCCGCACCCTAAAGTATCACTGGCACCCTAAAGAATCCCTGGGCCTCACTGCCTGAGGTCTGGAATGTCACTCTTCTGGTTTAAGGTCACTCCTCTCACTCCCCACCTGAACCCCACTCCCCACCTCTTCCCCAGCTAAGCTGCCTGAGGTCTTCCTTCACCCACTGTTCGGAACCCTGCAGGCAACCTGCGCTGGGCCCAAAGCCTGAGGTTTTGGACTTCCACAGCTTGCCTCAAACCTCTACCCCGAGTTGCCCTCACGGCCTTCAGTTCTGCCCTCTGCCTTGACATGGGCCCCACTGCCTACTTTCCAGGGGCTAGCTCCTCTCTTCTCCCTTCTGCTTAACCAGCCGTCCCCGGACCCATCTAAGCCCTGGCGCCTGGGGTCTAGGGCCATCCCTGATCTTGAGCTCACAATACACACTGCCACAGAGTCGATTCTGACTCATAGCGACCCTATGGGACAGGGTACAACTGCCCCCGTGGGTTTGAGACACTCATTCTTTCAGGGAGTAGAAAGCCCCATCTTTCTCCCAGGGAGCAGCTGGTGGTTTCAAACTGCTGACCTTGCAGGCTGCAGTCAAAGTGGAACCACAACCCCACTAGGGCTCCTCCGGCTCCCAATGTCCTATTGCAGCTGGGCTCGAAGCCTGAGGTCTCTAACACTCCCCTGTTCTTCAACCCTCAAAGCCACTTTGGGCCCACTGACTGTGAAGGGGATCTCCCCTCCCTCCCGCTGGGCCCAGGTCCAGAGGGGCAAGCAGGAGGCACTCACCTACTTGCAGCACTCGGTCCACGGCCCCACTCTGCAGCAGGTGCAGCCCCCGGGTGAAGGGCACCCGGGCGTCATGCTCGCCCTCCGGGGGCTGGTAACCCAGTGAAGAATACATGCATATCTCCCGCTCGCTGCGTGGAAAGGACCAGAAGATAATGCGCTTCTGGACCGGCTCTGGCACCCGGGAGAACCGCGCTTCTACCTGTGGGAAGGGCCAGTGGATGAGAAGCCCCGGCTCGGGCCAGGGGCCTGGGTTCAAATTCCTGCTTTGCCAAGTATATAGCTTTGAATCCGTCACTCTGCCTCTCTGAGCCTCCCTGTACCTCTGGAGGCTACCAGCATCCACTTCCTGGGCGGGGGGGGGGGGGGGAGATTAAATAAGCACCAGGGCACTCAAAGCCCCTACAGGAACACCAGACCCACAGCTAGTGTTCTAGAAGGTTCTGTGCCTTCCCTCCTGGAAACCAGGCTCTAGGTCCGCAGGGCAAGTAGCCCTGCCTTCCAGGCCCTTAGGCAGTAGGAGGAAGGAAAAGAAAAGCCATGCAGGAATAATAGTAAGTAAAGCCTTGTCTTTAACCCTGCTATAAAGCTTCCATTTAATTCTTAGACAAAACAACCCCAAGAGGTGGATGCTGACAATCACTGGCCCATTTGACAGCCAAAGAATCAGAGGTTCATTGGGGAGGGGGTGTCAATTCACTGGCTCAGGGTCCCAGAGCTGGTGAGCTCCAACTCCCAAGGCCAGCTTTGTTCCAGTGTCAGTCACCTCTCCTTGTCCCACCCCCAGCAAGGGCCCCCAGGGAGGGAGGGGTATCCTTAGCCACCCCTGTGGGCTCCAAACAAGGAACGGAGCTGGTTGAGCCTGTGTTCCAATCCCGGCTTGCTACTCACTTACTGGCTGGGTGACCCTGAGCAAGTTTCCCAACCTCTCTGTGCCCCAGTTTCCTCACAAAGTGGGCCAGAGTGCAACTCCCAAAGGGCTGTTGGGGACATGCTGAGCTTCTGAGGGTGGGAGCCACCAGAGGGGGTGTTAGGATGATGTGGGGTATCCTGCACACAGTGTTGGGCAGAGACCCTCCGGAGCCCGCCCTGGCTCCTGTTTCTTTGGTGGGTGGGGGGCTGGCGGAGAAGAGGGAGTGTCTATGCCGGGCAGGCTCAGTCCAAGGGGACAGTCTACAGATGACTAAGGGAGAGGGATTTTCCAAGCCCTGAATCAGAGCCTGCCTCATCCCCACTCGGCCCAGTACTCATTTTCCTGGCTTAGCTCCTAACTCAGGAGAGGCTAGGGAAGAAAAGACCATTTACAATGCTGGTCCATGGGAGCCCACTCTGGGGCTTGGGGAGGGCATTCAGGGTCCCCAGCCCTGGGACATCCTGGCGGTGCTTCAGAAACCACAGAGGCAGGGTGGACAGGTTCACCTGTTCAGGGATGAGGACCTGCTTCTGGGGCTATTGGACACCCTTCCCCACCAAGCTCCAGAAGGGCTGGGATGAATGCCAGGGGGGCAGGGAGGGCACTCTGGCCCTTGGGTAATCCCCTACGACCATACAGGAGGGGTTGGGCAGTCCCAGGTGGGAGGAGGGCCCAGGGGCGCTGAGGGGGAGAGAGGGCTTGAGAATAAGGGTCTGGAGAGGGGAGCCCACCAGGTGCAGGTGTGTTCTGGGGGGTGGAGAGCAAGATGAAGGGAGGAAAGGGATGTTTCCAGACGGGGATCTAGGTAGGTGGATGGGTTCTACTGGGGTCTGCAGCAGGATAAAGACGGGCAGGAATGGGGGTACAGAAGTCTGCACTCTGTGCTCTGGGGAGGTGGGCTTGACGGAATTGTAAAGAGGAATGAGAGTTCAGTTGGCGGCACCTTCGGGAGAGTAAGAACGAGGGAAGAAAAAGCGTGTCCCCCGCCCCCTCCGTCCCTCACCCCTCTCAGTCACCTGCTCGAAGGCCCAGCTCTCGGCCACTCGCTTAGCACTGAGGTCCAGCAGCGTCTCGGGCCGGCCTCGGCAGCGCGCGGCCCCGGCCCCGGCATTGCGCTCCTCCGGTCCCGCGGGGCCCCCCCGGCTCCGCTTGGCCGTGGGGGGGTCCATCGGCCAGCCGGGGCCGGGGCGGGGCTGCCAGGGGTCGGTCCGGTGCCTGCTGGGCGCCGCCGGCTCCCGCGCCGTCTGGTCGATCTCCAGCCCTTCCTCGGCGCTTGGCCACCCGGGGACCCCCTCCGCACCTACCCCCGCCCCGCGCCGGGCCGGCCGGGTGATGCGGCCCCTTTAAGACTCTTCACAACAATGAAGCTGCCTGGGCAGCCGCTTTATCCTCTGCCGTCGTCCCACCCCCGTCGCCCGTCCCCGGTCCCCATTGGCCCCCCTCCGTTCCCCACGGCCCTGCTCTGCCATTGGCGGCGGCGCGCGCTCCGTCGGCGAGATGCCGCTGCTCATTCGCTGGAGGCGCTTGCCCCTTTGGTGGGCTCGCCCAATCAGAGTGCTCAGCGAGAGGAGCTGTCGCTCACGGAGCGCCGGCGGCCAATCGCAGCGAGAGGACCCCCGCGGGGTGGTCCTTCGGCGGAGTTTCGGGGCGGGCCCTGGGTTCATTCACAACATTCCTCCCCCGCCCCCATCCGGCTGGACTGCGCGCCCCGGGGCAGCTGGGGCTGCGCCCACACACGGCTTTGTTTACTGAGGGTCGCTTCCGGGCTAGGTGAGAACGAGCCACTAGATCCGGTCAGTGGGGTGAGACGGCGCGAAGAGAGAGACCCGAGCAGGTCCCAGCCCCTCCTTCCCCCTGCCCATGGGAGCCCGGACAACTCCCTCGGCCTCTGTGGGCGCCGGCTCTGGTCACATTTCCCTGCCCCCTAGCTTGTCGGGCCTGTGTTTCTCATTGGGTCTCTTCCCTCGTCTCTCCGTGGCCTCAGAGAACCGCATTTTCCCCGGATCACACTTCTCGCCATCGCCATCCAATGTACTTTTCTCTTTCTGGGGCGCTTTAGTGTCGGTGGCTCTCCGGGGCTGGTCTCATTACTACAGGCTGAGCCCCCATCCAGCCCTGGAACAGCGCCTGGCATACAGCAGGCGCCCAGTCTGGAGCTTGTAGGATCGAACTCCAGACTCGTCCGCCCTTGGTCCCCTTTCAGTTGACGTGACCCACAGAACAAAAAAAGCCCAAGCTGGCCGCTAAGTGACCTGATGATTTCCCCTGAAACCTGACTTTCCTTCGGGGAACTTCCAGGCCCCACCCACCATTCAGTAAACTTCCCTCCAGACCTGAACTGTCCAGAATGGTCCCCAATCGTTTCCAGTGATTTTTGAGCCAGGTTGGAAATGTGCCTTAAATAGAAAGCACATACCAGACTTTGGAGGGAAGAAAGAATGTATAATGGAACACTAAGAAATTTTTATATTGTTTGCAGGTTGAGATGCTAATATTTTGATAAGCAAAACCAAAACTCACTGCTATTGAGCCGATTCTGGCTTATAGTGGCCCCATAGGACAGGGCAGAACTGCCCCTGTGGGTTTCTGAGACTCTTTACAGGAGTAGAAAGCTTCATCTTTCTCCCTTGGAGCTGGCTTGTGGTTTCAAACTGCTGACCTTGCAGTTAGTAGCCCAATGTGTAACCAATATGCCACCAGGGTGCCTATACTTGAGATAAAGTTGAGCTACATCAGTAGTTCCTAAAGTAGGCGATTGCCTTCTTAGGGCGCAGAATGATCCAGGTAGCTTGTCTTCCAAATTTCCTGGCATACATGCGTGAGTGCTTTGAGCACTTAAGTTTTCTGAAACATTTCGGTGGGTATTCATTCGATTCCTGGAGCCTGGTTTTTGCCTAATGCTTTCAGAGCAGCTTGAACTTCTTCCTTCAGCCCCATTGGTTCTTGCTCCTATGCTACCTCCTGAAATGGTGGGTCCTGGACAAGTTGTTTCTGGTACAATAACTATTCTTTCCATCTTCTCTTGTCTTTCCACTGATGTAGTCATTTTGATATCTATGTATTCCCCTGGGGAAGCCTATGTGGATAGTGTTTGTGTGGTTGAAAAAAGGCATTTGCTACGAACAAGTTGTTGGTTTTGCAAAATTCTATCATCTGCTCGCCAGCTTTGCTTCCAAAACCAAGTCCACATTTCCAAATCTTGTTCCTTCTTTGTTTCCAACTTTCGCCTTCCAATCACCAACTATCAATGCATCTTGACTGCATGTTGGATCAATTTCTGACTGGAGGTGTTGAGAGAATTCTTCAGTGTCTTCATCACTAGCTTTTGTGGTTGGTGCATAAATGTGAATGATGGTTGTATTGATTGGATTTCCTTGCAGGCAGGCAGATATTAATCCCATGGTGGACGTAGCCAGTCCTTTCTGACAATGAATGCCACACCATGCCTCTTGATTGTGTCGTTCTTGGCACAGAAAATCATGATTTCTGATTCAAAATGGCCAGTACCAGTTCATTTCAGCTAACCGATGTCTAGGGTATTGATCTTCACGCGCTCTATTTCATTTTTGGACCACTTCCAACTTTCCCAAATTCATACTTTGCACATTCCATGTCCCAATCCTTCGAAGATTTTTTTTTTTTTTGCAGCTGTTTCTCCTTACCTTGAGTCCTGCCCCATCAACACATTCTGCCGGCTGATCCTGAAGCCTGCACTCCCACAGGCTTTACCAGACTCGGGGCACCCTGGCTGAGTCCCCTCCAAGCAACCAGTTCCTCTTCCGTCACAAGGGAGCCCATCTACTGGGAGTATCTTCGGTCCGACAGGGTGCCCTCGGTATTTGGCAGTGCTCCGAAGCTCTGCGTTAGGTTTTCCACAGCTTCTTCCTCCGAAGTGGGGAGTCGAGTCCGGTACCTTCTTCATTGTCTGTTCTTAGTCTGGAAGCTCCGCTGAAACCGGTTCACTTTGGGCGAGCCTGCAGGTATTTGAAAATACCGGGGACACATAGCTTCCAGCGTCACAGCAACTTACAAGCCACCCCAGTAGGACAAACTGACAATGAGGTGACAGACGGCTGCAGAGGTTCTTTGTCCAGGAGCACTGGGGTTTCCCAACATCAGTATCTAGTGCAAATGTAGTTGCCCTGCAGGGGGCCACCGGGTTTACAGTCCCTGTCTTTGTTTTTGAAGGGTGACCTGGCTTTTCCAATTGTTAGTTTAAAAAGCGCAAGGAAGCAAGCAAGAACAAACGATTGAGCCACATAAACAGGAGCCTCGTGAAATGGCAAATGTGGGCTGGGGTCACTTGTCGCTGGGGAAACAGGAACTTCTGACTCAAGGACCTAATGTTCTGGGGCAATTCCGGAATGGAGGTCCTAAGAGAGGGCCAGCGAGTGACCTAGGGGCACACAGCAGTCTGGAGGGCGCCTGTGGTCAGGGGGTCAGGGAAGGTCCTGGGAGGTTGGGGACAGTTCTAGGAGGAAGACTGTAGGCCTTTTTTTCAAGCTGGCCCCGTTCCTAGCAAGAGTTTTAGGAGAGAGAGAGAGGACGAGAGAATGAACTCTGTGTGTGTGTGTGTGTGTGTGTGTGTGTATGTGTGTGTGTGTGTGTAAGCTGTTAAAAAAAAAACCCCAAACACCAGAAAGTACTGCCATTGAGTCAATTCTAATTCCATAAGGCCCTTTATAAGATTTATGAGGTTGAAAATCTTTACAGGAGCCAGTCTCGTGGGTTTGAAATGCAATGTAATGCTTATGGGACACCCCCCCGCCCCCCTCCCCACCACACAAGGGCTCCGGCAGCGCTGCTGCTGTACAGGGCGGAATTCAGTCACCACAAGGCAGAGCTTAAGCTTCAGGGAAATGGAAGCCACGTTTACTCCGCTGCCCGTCGGCTGGCTGTGAGCTCAGTCTAAGCATCCGCAGCTCCTGACCCCACATCACATGTGACCTGGAGGGGGTGGTTCAGGTGAGGGGGTCCTTGGTGGCCTGGCTGTGGGGCCATCCCAGCCCACCCTTCCCAGGGTCCTTCCTGCCTGCCAGGGCCGCCCCCCCCCGTGCCCCCCCTGTTGACTCAGGCGGGGTGGGGTTGGGGGAACCAGCAAGGGCACTTTCGCTTCCTGGTGCTGACCCAGCCCCTCGGCTGGCACGACCAGCATCCTTCCTTTCTTCCTTGCAAATCACAAGTTTCTGGGCACTCGGTTGGCCACCGCCTCCCCACCCCCACCCGCTGGCCAGCAGTGGGCATTCCAGGTAGAGAGGGAGGTTGAGGCAGAGAGAGAGAGAGAGAGAGAGAAGGTCTGTGCAAACACACTTCTGCTTGAAATATCTTTACTGACTCAATGGCAGTGTTTGGCTTTTTTTCCCCCCTGCCCTAGTGGCTCAGTGGGTTAAGCACATCCGGCCGCTAAACCAAAGATCACCAATTCTCCTCAGCAGTCACTCGGTGGGTGAAAGAGGTGGCCCTGTGCCTCTGTGAATACTGACAGGCTGGGGAGGCCTCGCAGCGGGTGAGTTCTGCCCTGCCCCTTACTTCCTGTGAGTCAGAGGGGACCTCTCTGTTTTTGTTTTGAGGTTCTCCAAGGGGCTGAGTGAGGAGCATAAAAGGAAATAGCTAACCCTTTGGATTGCCTGGGCTCCGGGGCGCCTCCTGGTGGTCTCTGGAGGGACCACAGCGCCAATTCTCCAGGGGTTAAAGGATCATTTTCCAAAAGAGGGTGAGCAGCCCCGAGTTTCTCAAAGGCGACCCGCGTTTGGACATCTCATTGAACTTCTGAGGGATCCCGAGGGGATATTCCAAAACAAAACACCAAAACAAACCCACTGCCACGGAGTTGTTTCCAAACTGCCCCTTTGAGACTACACCTCTTTATTGGTACAGCACCCCATCTTTCTCCCGCGGAGCAGCCGGTGGTGGCTTTGACCTTCAGACCTTGCAGTTAGCAGCCCAACATGTAACCATTATGCCACCAGGGCTCCTTCTGGGGGATGTTACCCACAGGCAAGTCAATAGAGATTGGAAAAGCAGATACTTTTATAAAAGCTGGAATACTGAAGAACACATGCAAATGGGACACGTTTATTTTTGGGGGGCGGTGGGGTACAATAGACCTTCTGCTCTGGGACAGACCTTGTGAGATCAGCAGATGAGAATGATTTGTATTACCCTCAGTTACCTACTGTGTTAGTCCAGGTAGATTAGAGAAGAAATCCATAGAACTCATATGTATAAGAGAGTTTGATATGAAGGGTAATTGGACATTAAGAAAGTATCTCAACCCAGTCCAGTCCAACCCATAAGTCCGAATATTAGCCCATATGCCTTCATACCGATCTATCGAGTCCTCTTCAGACTCACCAAAGACACGCAGTGACACTGAATGACAGTCACAGGCCAGTGGGTAGAAAGTCTTTGGATCCAGTGGTGGGGTAAGCACCTCCACTCTGGCAGGAGTCTCCCCATGGCTTCTCGGGCTTCAGAGGTCTGGTGGCATCAGGGTAGGTCCACGTGGCTTCCCTACCTCAGGGCACTAGCTTGGTTCCATGTGTTTTGTCAGCTGCAATGTCTCCCAGGGAGTCAGCAGAGAGAGAGGTCTCCCGCAGAGTTCCCAGAGTGCCCACACAGAGACCTCATTGGCTATGACCAGATTGACAGACTAGACCCCACCCCTTCACTCTTAATCCTCTCAAGTCCCCAATTGATAGCAGATTATGTAACTGACACGCCTACAATTTATTTATTTACCTATTTATTTATTGTTCACACCTACAATTTAAAGTTTGGAAAAACTGTTCACTGGGAGAACCCAGGTAGCCCAGCTGGGTGTGTGGTTGGGAGAGGCAGCACAAACTCCACCCCCCCCCTCCCACACACACACCGGTGTCCTCCCAGCCGGGGGTGGTATGGAGGTGTTGGGGGTGGTGGGGAAGCAGCAGACCCTCCATCCCTTCAGCACACCAAGGTCTTGAGAAAGGGAGCAGCTACCTTGGTGAAGCCAGTTTTTCTTTCTAGGTCTGGGAGCCGCAGGTGGGATCAGGACAAAGCCAAGCAGAGACCAGGTCAAGCGGCCGTGAGCACTAACGTGGAGGTGATCTGTCAGTCCGGCACTTCAGAGGGAACAGGAAAGGACAGAGAGTGGGCATCTGACAGGAGCCCTGGAGCTTAGGACGTTGGGGAAAGAAATGGGGGTGGGGGTGGGGGTAGGCCACAGCGAAGGCCCAGAGGTGGGGAGACCCAGAAGCCGGGATGAGAAGGGGCAGCCCTTGGGGAGGATGGTTATTTTTTTTAATGGGGAGTGGATGGTTATTATATTCAGCATGCTGGACCGCGATGGTTCCTCTCGCGGTGCTCCCTCAGGAGAAGGACCGGCTTTCTACTGCTGCAGAGAGTTAGTCTGGGAAACTCACAGGGCCGTTCTGCATTGCCCCATGGGGTCACTCTTGAGTCTGCACTGACTCGATGGCACTCAGTTTGGGTGTTTTTGAGTGGAGAGTGAGGGTGGGAGCCGGTCAGAGGAAACCAGCCTCTAACAACCTTGGGGTCCGTAGGCGCAGCTATACGGCGATAATATAGATAATACAGAAAGATCATAGTAAAGTCCTAGATCAGAGAGAAGATAAAATAAAGGAGTCAGACACATTTTATGGCAGCCTGTTCATCTCAGCCCCTCTTGGTGGGCCATGTGGAGGTGGGAGATGAGAGGGGCTGGGGGAGGATAGGTATATTTTTGTTTGTTTGTTTTTAATCATTTTATTGGGGGATCATACAACTCTTATCACAATCCATACATATATCAATTGTGTAAAGCACTTCTGTACATTCATTGCCCTCATCATTCTCAAAACATTTGCTCTCCACTTAAGCCCTTGGCATCGGCTCCTCATTTTTCCCCTCCCTCCCTGCTCCACCCCCCTCATGAACCCTTGATAATTTATAAATTGCTATTTTGTCATATCTTACACGGTCTGACATCTCCCTGTACCCACTTTTCTGTTGTCTGCCTCCCAGGGAGGAGGTTATATGTAGGTCCTTGGAATCAGTTCCCCCTTTCTACCCACCCTCGAGAATACATGTATTTCTAACCGAGGCTTATATAGACTTAGGGGGCATGCAAGCCCTGCTGATTACAGGTAACCACGTACGGGAGTAACAGGAAGGGATTGTAACAATGGCGATACAAGCAACGGGAGGGAGTCGATCTAGGGGTGCACATGCAATAGGAAGGAGGGGGGCTAGGGGTGCACGTGTGACAAGGTGGGCAGATCCTTGGTTCAAGGTGGCAGTAACCTTGATCCTCCTTGAGCTGGCTGGACTTTGTCTCTGGGCTCTCCTTCAGGGAAACAATCACAATCAGGACTCCTTAACAGTAGGGTGTGAGTCCCATCCAAGGAGGGACAGGCTGATGTCCTCAGAAAGAATACTTCTAAGAGGCTGACTACACAATGGCTAGCCAGCAGGCCATATCCTGGGGAGAAATCTTTATGTGTCCCCACAGAGGCCCAGGCATGGCCCGGGGGTCATCAACATTTCCAAGGGAGGAGAGGGAGCTGAAAGCAACCCCCACAAGGGCAGCCTGTGGGGGAGGAGAAAACCTGGGAGATGGGGTGCAGGTGAGGCACCTGTGACCGTGGGCTCAGATTCTTAGTGTCCTTACACCCAATGGAATGAGCCCACAGCATCAGGGAGGAATCCAATCTCAGGATCATGGGTGAGGTGTAACTCATTGATGCGGCTACTGGCCCTCCACCTAGCTGGGGCTGGACCCTGGAGCCACACGATGTTCTTTTGGAACAATTGGTCCTTCCAGGAGACCTGCCCAAAGTGAGGGAGCAGGTCTCACTGTCCTCGCTTCCCAGGAGAATTCTCATATTTCTCCCAAGACGGATTTATCCGCTCTTTTGGCCGTTAAAGGTACATCCATCCATCAAACATTCTGGGCCTGCGCAGCGGTTCGAATGCGTCCATTCTCCAGCCGTCCTTCCCCATACCGAACTCTCACATGCATGTGAAGCAACTGCAAAAGATCACCGCTTGGGTCAGAGGCACTGCAGTCATCCAAGTGATGTCTTTGCTTTTTGAGCACTGCAGAGAGCCTTTGGCAGCCGACGCTCCTAATGATGATGTCGTTTTTTTTTCTTGCCCGCCGCTTCCCTGGGTGTTGATTGCTGATCCCAGCCGAGCGAGATCGCTGACAACTTGAATTTCCTCCCCATTTATCATGCTGCTTATTGGCCCAGTGGTAAGGCTTTTCGGTTGTAAGTGGAGCCGGGTGTGTGAGAAGCTTCCAGAATTTGGGTGGAGTGCTTAGATCGCAACAAAGTGCCAAGAATATTCAGTGACTGGGTTTTGCTTTTTCTTCTGGGGGTGGGTAGAGGGACTATAACCTTCTGGACATGGTTTTTCCTTTCTGCCACACTTTGTCCACCAAGCTAGGTTACCTCTGGGGTGGCTATGAGGTTGCCCGAGTACACGGTGCTGTGAGGGACTCAGCCAGGCTCCCGCAGGGTCTGCAGGCAGCTCTCTTACCCTGGTGGAGACCAGGGCAGCCGAGATTCCCACTCTAGGCTCTTGTTACCTCCCCATGTAGCCCCTGGATTTCCTGCCTGTGGGGGGGGGGGGGAAGGGAATTTCTTAATGTGCCTTTTCTATCCATGTCTCTGGATAGGGCATCTGATAATTTCTTTTTTTTTTTTTTTTTGATAATTTCTTAATATGGTTCTTCTTGTCCATGTTTCTGGATAGAAGAGCCATAGTAAGAACTTTCACAGGGGAGGGAAGGAAAAGAGGAGGAGCTAATGCCAAAGGCTCAAGTAGAAAGAAAGTGTATTGAAAAGGACGATGGCTACCTATGTACAGATGCGCTTGATGCAATGGATGGATGCATGGTGATAAGAGCTGTAAGAGCCCCCAATGAAATGATGTAATTTAAGAAATTTCACTTCACCATAGGCAGGCTCTTTTATCTATGCCTCTAAGCAGCTCTGGTGGTGTCTTGATTATGCTTTGGGCTGCTAATGGCGAGGTCCCATGTTCGAAACCACCAGCTGCTCTGAGGGCAAAAGATGAGGCTTTCTACTCCTGTAAAGACCTAGTCTCGGGAACCCACAGGGGCAGTTCTACCTGCCCTGTAGACCTGTGATAAGTGTGCTCCTTGTCTCTGCAATCCCTACGGAATGCTGGGGTGACAATGTGCCAATGAGGTGGGTGTCAACGAATAGCAGAAGGTGGTCAGTTTCCATAAGTACTCCCCCTGGGTATCAGGATGAGCTGTCCTTGAAGCAGGAGCAGAGAGAAAGGCCAGGACACCCAGCAGAGCACATGCCAGATCTGTCTGAAGTGGCAGAGGCTGAGACAGAGATGGAGGTATGGAAACCATGGGATGGAAGAGAAATGATTGGGGCCATGTTGAGACTTTGGGACCGAATGACAGAGCCACAGGTGGACTCCTGGCCCAAGGAGGCAGGGGCCCAGGACCACGGGGCTGATAGGCTGAGGACCAGACACTTGATTGATGGCTAAGGAGAGTTGTTGTGGACCAAGGACTGTATCCTGACTGCGGAGGTGTCCTGCCGCATGCTAACCTGTTCACAGGCCACCTCCACGCTGTATACTGTGGTGCCTTAGGGCGGAAGCCTGTTGGGAAGGTGGGTGGCTGCCATAATGTGCACCTACTCTTACAGGGTGCCAGCTACTGGGCCTGTGTGCACATAGCTGGACCAGTGCAGACCTGCCAGAAACCAGTGAGGATGAAACCTCATTGTTCACCCCCTGCCCCGTCTTTACCCTTTTTTGTTTTTGTCTGAGTAAAAAGCCCCTTTCACTGTCCTCTGCTTCAGCCACACCAGCCTCCCTCCCTTCTATCCTACCCTCCGTTCTGACCCCAGGGTCTTTGCCGATGCCCAGGATGGTCTTGCCTGGGAATCTGCTCAGTAGCTCAACTTGTTTTCCATCTCTGCTGGTCCCAGAAGCCTTCCTTGGCCACCCAAGTCCCTTCCCTTTCTCCCCCTCCATCAGTTCATCACAGTGTGGATTCCTACACGGGTTAGGTGTTGGACTACTAACCCAAAGGTCTTTGGTTCAAGGCTACCTGTCACTCTGAGGGAGAATGATGAGGTTGTCTGCTCGCGTCTTTAGTATCGGAAATCCTGTATGAGGTTTGCTACAATCTCACTGCCATTGAGTCAATACTGGGAAAGGGTAGAACTGCCCGTGGGTTTCCGAGACTGAACTCTTTATGGGAGCAGAAAGCTTCATTTTTCTCCCATGGAGTGGCTGGTGGTTTTGAACTACCGTCCATGTGGATCACAGGTTGGCATGTAACCACTATGCCACTAGGCAACTAAGGGTCGCTATGTCAGAATCTTCAATGGCTCTGTGTTTCGCCTTCCTCAACTAGAACATCTGTTCTCGGTGTGCCAGTCGGCACAGAGTGGGTGCACAATCAAAGTTCATTGCCTAGGGCAGAAACTGCTGCTGAGAAAGGCAGCTCTGGTCGGCTGAACCTCTCTCTGCTGGAGGGTAGGAAGCAGCCTCTTTAGCTGGAAGCCTGGGGACCTGGTGGCTGTTACTGGGTGACACCATGCTGGTGCCCTGAGAGGTACTAGTGGTGTCTGGATATAGGGGTCTGAGGCCAGGTGTGACTAGTCCCCTCAGTCTCATGCCCAGGCAGAGGTCACCAGACGCTTTAAAAAAATCATTTTATTGGGGGCTCCTATATATCTTATCACTAATTCCATCCATTGTGTCAAGCACATTTGTTGTCATCATCATTCTCAAGACATTTTCTTTGTACCTGAGCTCTTGGTCTCAGCTCATTTTCCTACTCTCCCCTGCCCCCTTCCCTCATGAACCCTGATTAATATATAAATTATTTTGTCATGTCTTACACTGTCCGACGTCACCCTTCACCCTTTTCTGTTGTCCATCCCCCAGCGAGAGGGTTATATGCAGATCCTTATGGTTCCCCTTTCTACCTCACCCTCCCTCCATCCTCCTGGTTTAGCCACTCTTACCATTGGTCGTGAGGGGTTCATCTGTCCTGGATTCCCTATTTACATTGTACATCCTCATGATAGTGGGGGAAGGGGGAAGCATTGAGGAATTAGAGGAAAGTTGTGTTTCGTTGCTACACTGCACCGACTGGCTCGTCTCCGCCCCCCACCAACCCGTGATCCTTCTGTAAGGGGATGTCCAATTGCCTATAGATGGGTTTTTTGGGTCTCCACTCCGCACTTGCCCTCATTCACAATATTTTTTGTTCTTTGATGCCTGATACCTGACCCCATTGACACCTCGTGGTCACACAGGCTGCTGTGCTTCTTCCATGTGGGCTTTGTTATTTCTCAGCTAGATGGCTGCTTGTTTACCTTCAAGCCTTTAAGACCCCAGACGCTGTATCTTCTGATGGCTGGGAACCATCAGCTTTCTTCACATTTGCTTATGTAGCCGCTTTGTCTTCAGCGATCATGTTGGCAAGGTGAGCATCAATGGAATGCCAGTTTAATAGAACAAAGTGTTCTTGTATTAAGGGAGTACTTGAGTGGAGGCACAATGTCCATGTGCTGCCTTAATACTAAACCTATATACACATAGATCTATTTTCCCATCATATTTACATATGTACATGCCTATATTTAGACCTCTATAAATGCCCTTTGCCTCCTAGTTCTTTCTTGTATTTCCTTTTACTTTCCTCTTGTTCCACTATCATGCTCAGCCTTCATTTGGGTTTCAGTAATTCCTCTTGGTTACATTGCCCTTGATCATGCCCTACCAGGCCTTACACCCACCTCACGACCAATTTTGGATCACCTGTTGTTCCCTGTCCCGGGTTTGCTAACACCACTTCCCTTCCCTTGCCTCCCCCTTCTCCCATGTTCCCCCAGAACCCTCATCAGTTATTTTCTCCTCCAGATTGTTTATCCCACCAATCTTATCTAGATAGACCTGCAGAGATAATAATATGCATAAAAACAAGACAGAGCAAAACAAAGCAACAAAACGAAGGAAAGCCTGTTGTCAAACCCTCCCCTGCTTGTTTCTTTGTTGCCCAGTTTGAAAATGTCCAGTTGCCAATGTTACAAAACCGAGGAGTGACTTATTCCCAAAGCTCTTAAACTTCGATCTTGAGCACGGGCTAGAGGGTGGCTGCAGACATGGATGCTGGGGAGCTCACTACTGGGGCAAGGCCCAGGTCTGAGGGAGTTGTTGGGGGCTTGAATGTGGAACCACTCTCCCTGCATCCCCAAACCAAATTCAATGCCATCAGTTCTGACTCATGGCAACCCTACAGGGCAGGAGGGTAGAACTGCCGCCGCTGAGGGTTTCAGAGACAGCAAACTCTTTATGGGAGTAGAAAGCCTCATCTTTCTCTTGTAGAATGGCAGGCAGCTTCAAACTGCTGATTTCTCAATTAGCAGCTCTGGCAGTTACAACATCTTTTGTCAATTTGAGACTATGAAGAGTGAAGGGGTAGTTTAGCCTGTCAATCTGGTCACAGCTTGATGACCTCATTTGGAGGTAAACAACTTGCTGGAAGTGGGACACCCTCCCTGGGAGGCATTCCTGTTGACAAGACACATGGAGGCCCCCGCCAGCGCTGAGATGCCTTCCCTGCCATTGGATCCAGACTTTCCACCCAGTGGCCTGTGATCTTTCTGCATTTGGCATCATTGCCTGTGTTGCGTGAGTCTGAAGAGGAATTCACAGATTAGTATCAAACACATGGGCTAATATTGGACTTAAGGACTTGATCTGGATTGGGATGTTTCCCAATATACAATTTCTCTTTGATAAAGCTCTTTCTTATACACATTATGAGTGTCTCTGGATTTGTTTCTCTAGTAAACCTGGACTAACACAGCAGCTCAACTTGTAACCAGCCGGGCTCCTCCTGACACCAGTAGCTCTCAGGGCAATAGCTTGCTGTCACCTAGTAATGCAGCCACCAGGTCCCCTGGCTGCAACCTGGTTACCAGATGAAGAAGAGCCTACTCCCACCCCTCAGCTGAGAGGGTCATCAGGCCAGAGCTTCCAGCAGATTCTTGAAGCATGCCTGGCCAGTCAGACCCCAGCACCGACTTCAGAGATGAGGAGCCTAGGATGGACTGAGAGAGACTATTGGACTGGTGGGTCAGAAGCTCCAGTTCAGAGTGGTGGTGGTAGACCTCGGGAGCCCTGGGGCAGTGTGCACAGCTCCAGGAAGTGTGCCAGCAGCAGCAGCAGCAGCGCTGACTCCCATTTTTCATGTCCCTGCTTTGCTGAGGTGGCACCAGGCGGTTTGTGGGATCATGCTGAGGTGTCAGCAATCCCTACCAGAGCAGCAGCATCCCTGGTGACGCCTGGCTGGTCTCTGGCCCTGAGCAGTGGCTGAGTGTCCTGCTGTCCGTGGTGGGTGACTAGATGGGCAAGGCAGGTCACCAAGATGACTACTCTCCCCACAGTGCCTGCCTTCCAGGCTGGAGGCCTCTCTCCGGCTCTGATCATGTAGACTGGGCTGTGGTGGCAGCAGGGGCAGAGGTGGCTGGGTGAGTCTCTGGTAGCAACTGCTGGGCTCACCCCGTGTCATGCCAGTGTTGGCCTGGGGTGACAGTGGCCCTGGTGCCAGCCTCCTCACAGAACCATGGTGACATCAAGGTAGACAACAAAGCCTGTTTTATTGCTTGGGGTGAAAGCAGCAGAGATGGGGCCTGGGGACAGAGGTGGCAAAAGCACTTGCCTTGGTGTCCCTGGGTTCTGGGCCTCGGCACCTGGACCTGCTGGCCATTGGCTTGTAGGCTGGGCCCTCACTGAAGTCAAGTGCCCTCAATCCTGGGAGCCGGGTCTCTCCTCCTCCTCACAGTGGCCCGGGGGACTGCCTGGAGACTGGTCTTGGACACGGGGTGTGACACTGGGCTCCACAGTGGGGGGAGGCCTTTAGGAGGTCTTCTTGGCAGAGGCTACCCCCTTCTTTCTGGGGGCCTTCAGCAGTGCCAGCTTCTTGGGCAGACTGCTGTTGGCCTTCATCATGACGTCATGTTCGATCTTTTTCCGGATGCCAACCTCCAGGTCCTGAGGGGGCAATCAGATTGGGGCCTCAGACAGAGGTGAGCCAGGGGCAGGGCGGTGCTACACAGGGTTGGGTTAAAAACCATGGCCAAGTCTCTGGGCCCTTACCCCAAGCCCCCCCTCAGCCTTGAACCTCAGCTTCGATACCCCTATGCACCCCCAGCCTACAGATGCATGGTGGGGATTTATGCACTTACCCGTGGTCCCCAAACCATGGGAGTAGGGGGGACCTTGGAACCCAGCCCCTAGCCTCAGCAGGGATCATGCAACACCCTGTGTTCCTGGGGGCCCTGATTTACAGTGGCGAGGGGTGCAGCTCGGCAAGTAAAGGCATGGAGACTGGAACCCACACGCATTTGGTGCCCAAATTGGTCCCAGTATTGTCCGTACCCTGCCCCAGGTCTACTGACTAACCCTTGCCTAGGGGTTGCAGCTAACCCTTGCCTAGGGGTTGGGGACATGAATAATCCCTGCCCTGGGGGAGCTGACATCTTGGGAGGGCATCAAGTAAATGTGTGCCCGAGCATGGCATACGGCCACAGGGCCAGGAAACAAAGTCTGGGGGCAGATGTTGGAGTCCGACTTGAGTCTAAAGGTGCGAGCAGGTGGCTCCCTCAGAACCCAGGCAGCGCAAACAGTTGGGGTTGCAAGTTCTGCTGTGGAAACATGCCCAAGAAGCACTTAGGGGGCCAGCATGGCTGGAGCAGAGGGAGGGAAGCGGGCAGAGGTGGGGGTGGCTTGCAGGACGTTGATCTTGATCTTACTGATGTGGGCGCCATGAGGGGTTCTGAGAGGAGGAGGGGGGGCCTGCCCACAGCATGGATCCAGGTTAGCTTAGCAGTTAGGGCCTGATAGTGTGGGGCTGTGAGCCTCAAGGTAACTGGGGAGAGGGTGGGCTTTGTTTTCGTCTACAGGCAAAAAGATGGGGCTGATCAGATGTGGGAGAAAGAGTGGGGGATCCAGGAAGATAAGAGCGCCTGAAAGGATGGGGGTACTGTGTTGGGGGGTGGGATGGGAGCCCTTGCGGGAGAGCTCGGTGGGTTGCTGAGGTCTGAATTCCTGATCAGAGGTCTGTGTAACATGCAGCACAATTGGATCCTGCAGATCTGACCCCATGGAAACCACCTATCTGCACCGGACAAGCTCTGCCTTCCCACTCCCCAACCATCCCACCCCCCTCACCCCGAAACTTGTTACCATGACAACACCAACTCATACTGACCCTGTAGGGCAGGGTAGACTTATGGGGAGTGGCGGCGGGGCTCCCAAGTCTGTAACTCTTTAATGGGACTTGAAAACCTCATCTTTTTCCCTCGGAGCAGCTGGTGGTTTCGAACTGCTGGCCTGGCGGTTAGCAGTCCAACGCGGAACCATTACTCGACCAGGGCTCCTCTTGTTAGGAAGCATCGAATCTTTACAACCCCGGGGGGCTGGGCTAGCACTGGAGGGTGGGCGGGGCTGAGGCTCACGTGCAGTCGGTCTCCCCAAAAACAGGGGTTGCCACTTCTCCCCAGCCCGACCAGGTCGGAGGAGGAGACCGGCAGAAGCACCCAGGGGTTCCTGCGTGCCGATCGCGCGCGGCGCGCCCCGCTCACCTTCTTGAGCTTTCGCTGCTGCACCACGCGCGCCTTCTTGGGGGCGATGACCCGGCCTGCGGAGACACGCGCCCGCGTTACGCCGGGAGCCCCGGGCTGTCACGCCCCCGGCCCCCGCGCCCCCCCTCGGGCGCCAGCCCGCTCCTCACCGCCCTTCCTCGGGCCCCGGATCCGCTCCGAGGCGGCTGCCGACGCCGCTGCCTTGCTCTTGGCCGACTTGTGCGCCTGGAACTTGCGCTGACCCTGCGCCATGGCCCCGTGTGCACCGGCGGGGGCGGGGCCAAGCACGCCGCCGGAAGCCGCAAGGCACGACGGGATACAGGCTAGCCCGCGGGCTCAAAGGCTTATGGGGAAGAGCGTGGCATGAAATTAAAGGGCCAGAAGCCGAAGTGTGGCCAACCACACCGTCGGATCCATTCCGATTACAGCGCCCCCTGGGGCAAACAACTGCCCCACGGACTTTTCTAGGTTGTCAGCTTCACGCAGGTGGACTAGCATGTCTTTCTCCCGCTAGCGGCGGATGGGTTCCAAACATCAATAGGGGCGCATGTCAATCAAAGCCAGCATTTTATAAACTGTCCCAATGAAAGGTAGTAACGGCAAGTTAACATTTACTAGGCGCTGTGGAATACGTGTAAAGCCTGCGAATTGTGTCTGCTCCACAGGAGAATGAGGCTGTGCCCACATTTACAGCCTCGGAGACCCTGGATCGGGTGACTCGAAGTCAAAATTAACCCGATGGCAGCGGGATGGGCGGTTGGCTGGCACAAACCGTCTTTATGTCATCTACAGCCAGATGAGAGCCAGGCAATAACCTCTAAGCAAAATTAAAGAGGGTGCTAAGTCACAATAATTAAGTGGAAACTATATCTCAATATTTAAATCGGCAAAAATACGGCGTCCTGGTAAATAAAATTTTCTTGGAACCAGGGCCTGAGGGCGAGGTGAGGCCAAGGCAGGACTGACAGACATTGAGTCAATTCTGGCTCATAGAAACCCGGCAGGCCAGTGCAGTTGCCAGGCTGTAAATCTCTGCTGGCTCAGAAGGCCTGTCTTTCTTCTGGTAGATTCCTAACTTTGTGGGTCGCAGCCGAACATGTCACTCACGACACCAGCAGGGCTCCATTCTATTTCAAACCTCAGAATTTTCTTCATATTCATTTTTTTGCACCTTATTTTTCAAAAATCGCATCAAAATATTATCTAGCTTGATGACTGAGCTCGTTGGAATCCCCTTTATTTTAGCACCGGAAGCGTCCACCTTTGGAGGGAGGCACCAGCCGAACTCCATTCCCACTTGGAAAACGGGAGACCCAGACACAGGGAGGTGAATGTGAAGTGAGCTCACAGTGGGGAAAGTGGGAGAGCTTGGGTTTGAATTTGGGTACTGGTTCCAGCCACCATGGAAGACCCAATCCGCGGCACCTGCTTGAAGAAGCAGGGCTCAGGGTGAAGGTCAGCTTTCGGGCAGTCTAGTCCATACATTTATTATAAAACAAAGGGGGCTGGCATGGTAGGGAGAGCCAGCTTGGTAACTTGTGGGTCCATCCAGGCCTCCCCCTGCTCACTTCAGGAGATGGTGGTGGCTAGGGCTGCCCGGAGCTCCTTGGGGGCAAAGACGCCCAGTTCTGTGATGATGCCGCCGGTGATGAGGTCGTGCGGGGTGACATCGAAGGCTGGGTTCCAAACCCCAATTCCTGCAAGCAGAAGGGATACAAGAAGGCAGAGTGAGGGGTGGCATGTCTGCTCCCCTGAAGCCCCTGGCCTTGTCCTGAAGCTCTTGTCAACTAGCAGGGGAGCTCTGAGAATCTGGGCAGCCTCACCCCCCAAAAGCCTGAGGGCTCAGGCTAAAATAAGACTTTCGACTCCCAGGAGGGAGGCTTTGAAATCTACACCAGCCCCTCTTCTCAGTTCTTCTGCCAAGTGAGAAGACAGAAATGTACAATAAATAGCAAGTCTCAACGCTCATTCAGTGTAAAGTCTATCCCAGGCCTTTCACTTCTCAGATGCCTCTGTTAGGATAAAAAAATCAAACCCTCTGGTATCAAGTCATTTCTGACTTATAGTGACTCGATGGGTCAGGGTAGAATCGTCCTTGCGGGTTTCTGAGACTAAGTAAAATTTCCCCCTTCTCCCCAGGCAGGAGCAGCTGGTGGTTTCGAATGGCTGACCTTGCAGTCCAACTTGTAAACCACTCCGCCACCTGGGCTCCCCCCTTCCATGAGGATGACAGGTCAGAGAAAGCTGCCTGTGCCCAGAGAACTGTCGATGCCCCACGTGGCACTGGCTCGCGTGAGGGGAGCCGAGGCGCCTGAATGAAGGGGATGTGGCGACCCTCCCAGAGTGGGCAGCTTACCGGGCGCTGCAATCCTGACCCCGCCGATGTCCGTCAGCTCCTGGCCCAGCCGCTCCTCGATGACAATTTCCTGGCCAGTTTCCAGGCGGAGGTCGCAGGAGGAGCTGGGGGCGGCGACATAGAAGGGGATGCCATGGTACTTGGCAGCTATGGCCAGCTGGTAGGTGCCCACCTTGTTGGCAGTGTCACCGTTGGCAACCACACGATCAGCTCCCACGACCACAGCTGTGGGGCAAGCGATGTCAAGGGTCACAGCCCAGGCCTGGGATGTTCCCCGGGGGCCACCCAGCTCTGTCCCACCCACCTGCTGACCTGACACGCCCCGGAGGGCCATGGCAGCCGCTGCCATGCTGTCGGCGATGAGGGTGGCTGGGATCTGCTCGTACACCAGCTCGAAGGCTGTTAGGCGGGCTCCCTGGTTATAGGGCCGGGTCTCTGTGCAGAAGGCGTGCTCCAGGCGGCCCAGGCGGTGCAGGGAGCGGATCACACCTGCAGGGCGTGAGGGGTTAGCAATGTGAATGTCAGGAGGTGCAGGCAGTCCTGGCTATTCCATTTGCCAGCACATCCTCCCCAGATCCTACGGCTTCCTTACCACCCCATTTATGTCCTGAGATGGCCTTCCTGCTCACTCGATTTCAAACAGCAACCCCCCAACACCTCGGACCACCTCCTTCCCCGTGAGATCCCTCTTTAGCACTTATTACTTAGGACACAGCGTCTAGAGAACAGACCGGCCGTACTGTCTGCTCTGACTTCCCTGGGAGCTCTGTGAGGACAGACCTTCTTGTACTTTCTTCACGGTCTGTCTTCGGAGCCTAGAAGAGTGCCCGGCCACCAGGCCAAACACCTTCCACTTATGGGGTCCCTCCAGGCCGGTGACTCAGAGCAACCCGAAGGGGCTGAGCACGACCCCAGAAAGCTTCATCGTTCTCCCCTGGAAACAACTCCATTCCCCTGGTCCTCTCAGAGTCCACGCGTTGCCCACTCTCTAGGCAGGCACAGCCTGGGCCCATGGGGGTGATCTGTGATGGGTGGGTGACCCCATCAGAGTCCCCAAGATGGGGGAAGACTTCTGGTACTGCAGCAGAGACCCAGGTCTTTTTCCTTCGAGCCAACCTGGGGAGCTTGAGGATGCAGTTACCAGGAAGGACAGAGTGGAGGGACAGGGATGGACGGGTCCTGATGCTACTGTCTGAACCCTGGATCCAGCCATACCTGATTCCACCTACCTGAGCACTTTCCTTACAAGAGCTAAGAAACTCACGTATGGAGAGAGCTAAAGGAGCCTGGTGGGGCTGCAGGGGCAGTGGGCTACTTAATGTGACTCTTCTAGTCAAGTCTCACTCCCACCAAATGACCTTTTCCTACATGGGTCTGGTAAGAGGCTGGGGGAGGAAACTGATAGGATCCACCTGTGAGGAACTATGACCAGAAGTCCCTGGACTGTCACCCTGCTGCATAGAAAATAAGCCCTCTGAGAAGATCGAGGAGTACAGCATGTTCTGGATCCAAGGTTCTGGCACAGTGAGTCTCTTGGATCCAGACGACAGCTGGCATATCAGAGGAGCAGCAGATCAGGAGCCAGAGCACGGAAGAGTGGTGGGCTTCCCACCCACCCAGGGAGCCAGTCAAGCTGCAGGCGTTTGTGCAGGTTAGCTTGTGGAATGGGACACCTTTGGGCACGTAGTTGGGGAAGCTGGGCTTGCTGACCCACGGAAACGGAGTTGACCTCCTTCGGGCTGATGTGTACTGGAGTGCAGTGCCTCTGGGCACTTAATTCAAGGAGCTGAGTTTGCTGACCCATGGAGCTTGGGTCGAAGGCCTTTTGGTGGAAGCTTACAGCATTTATCAGCAGATCTTTAAGGAACTTTGTGAAGATATCCGGATAAACTCTACCCTGAGCATTTCTCACTGGCATTAAAACTTGTTAACTTCCTTAATAGACCCCTTTAATCATGAACATTGTCTGTGGGCTCTGGGTAGACGTTGCCATGGGTATCAGAGACCCAGTAGAGGATTGAGGATACTTATCAAGACAACACAGGGGCTTCTCTTCAAAAGAAAATCAAAGAGGCCTGACTGGCTGGAGGACAGGGGGAGGGAGGACCCTGGAAGACCCCCCTCCACCCCTGCAGAGAGACCCACTCACCCAGGGCTGTGCCATAGCCCGCAGTGGCCAGGGCACCAGTGTTACAGTGGGTCAGCACAGTCACCTTGCCGCCCCCGGGGGCTGCGCGTTCCAGGAGGTGCTGGGCTCCCAGGTCCCCGATGCAGCGATTGTCCTTGAGGTCCTTGGCCAGCATGTCCTCGGCATAGCAGATCACCCTGGATGGACACGGGGTTCTCAGCACGTGGGGAGACAGGCCGGCCCCTCATCCCTCCCCCATGTTGTTCTGCTCCAGCCATCCTCGAAGACTTCCTGTGTGCCAGGGCCTAGGCGGGGTGGGGCATAGAACAAGCCCCTGTGGCCCCATGCAGTTGACGCTGGGGTGGGGGACCCAACAGGCAGCTGGTAGGGGTCTGGGAAGCCCTGTGATGAAGATACGGGCAAAAGCCCCCCCAAACCTCAAACACACCGCCATGAAGTCAGTCTGACTCATCACCATGCTACAGGGCAGGGTGGAAATGCCCCTGTGGGCTTCTGAGATTGTAACTCTCGGCAGGAGTAGAAGAAGCCTGTCTTTCTCCCGTGGAAGGGCTGGTGGTTTTGAACTGTGGACCTTGCGGTTTAGCAGCTCAATGTGTCATCTGCCCCATCCCCAGGGCTCCTGTTTGTTTGCTCCGGTGCCCCACTCCAGCCAGGGTCACTGGAGGTGTTCTGGGTGGCATTTTTGTTGGCTGCGGGGACGAGGTCCAAGTCTGCAGTGGCAAGAGGGGCAGGAGGGCTCCCTGCAGATACAGGCGGAGAGGGTGTAAGCTCCCTGGCCCACAGGAAGGGAAGGTGCAAAGGCCCTGAGGCAGGAGAGGCCTACCAGAAATCCAACCCAACCTGCTGCTGCCAAGTTGATTCCAACTCATGGTGACTCTACAGAGCAGAATAGAACTGCTCCATAGGGTTTCCGAGGCCGTAAATCTTTGTGAGAGCAGCGAGCCTCATCCTTCTGTGGAATAGATGGTGGGTTTGAACTGCCAACCTTGGGGGTAGCAACCCCCACACACACCCTGGGCTGGACGGGTGGGCGTCGGTGAAGAATGGGAGAGTAGGAGCTAATGAGGGCAGGCGGCGAGGGGTCCAGGCCAAGCAAGAAATCCCGAGCAGCAGAGCTCGCCGGCGCAGCTAGCAGGAGAGGGGCCTTCAGAGGGCCCCCGGGCCTCGGTGCACCAATGGGTCTCGAACTCCCGCCTGGAGCGTGCTCGGCACTCTGCACCGACCTCTCTCGGACCGCCTCCTCCGTGGCGCCTTCCCGCTCGGCCTCCCGGGCTGCGGCGTCGGCCAGGTCGCGGGCGGCGCGGGCCATGTTGACAGCGGTGGGCCGGGCGGAGACCAGGTAAGTCAGGGCGTCCCGCACGAAAGCCACCAGTGCGGCGACGCCGGGCCCCCCGGCGCCCGCCTGCAGCTCCACGGCGAGGCTGAGGCAGCCGACGAGGGCGATGGCCGGCGCGCCGCGGACCTTCATGGCGCGGATCGCGTCCCAGGCCTGGCGCACCGAGCCCACCGCCTCGTAGCGGCTTTGCTGGGGCAGCAGCAGCTGGTCGAGGACCTGCAGCGAGCCCCGCGAGTAGCGGATGGCTTCCAGAGCCATGGTGCCCCACGCCCCGCTTCTCAAGCCCAGCGAGTACGGTGCGCACGCGCGGCGGGGCGGGGCGCAACTGCAGCGAGGGGCGGGGCCACCTCCGGAGTGGGCGGGGACACCCCGGAAGGGGCGGGGCTCCCTCCCCGCCTCCCTCCCGAAAGAGGCATGCGCACGAGCGTCTCAATCCAGCTGCCTAAGGGAAAGGGCTGGAATTTTGAGCCCCCCGTTTTCCAACTAACAGCGCCCCCACCGACGGGCGCACCTATTGGACCGCAGGCGCTGTGCTTGCCATTCCATCCGAACCAACCTCTGGTACAGGTGTGGGTCACCACTCTAGCTTAAACAGTCAAGAACCGTTACTCCCGTCGAATTCCGGACAAGGACAAGAGGACAGAGGCAATTGTTGGGAACGAGGGAATACTGTGTGGTTAAAAGTCAAGGAAGGTGTGTGTTAGGGCCTCGATCCTTTCACCATACGTAATTGGTATACTGAGCAAATGATTCCAGAAGCGGGACTGGATGAAGAACATCGAGCATCGGGATTAGAAGGCTGGCTATTAACCTGCGGTAGGCAAGTGACACAGTCTTGCTTGTTGGATGGAAGAGCTTGACGTGGAAAAAGTACAGTGTTCAGGATGGATTACAACTCAATGCAAAAATAACCCTGACAACTGGATCCAGAGACATTGCCATAAGTGGAGGCACATTGAAGCTGTCAAGGGATTCACTGTGCAGGGATTTCCAATCAATGCTCATGGGGGCGTCAGTCAAGAAATCAAATGATGTCCGATTGCATCGGGCAGATTTGCTGCACAAAGATCTCTTTAAATACGAAGAAGCAAGGATGGTCTTTGAGGGCTAAGATGTGCCTGACTCAAGCCATGGGATTCTCAGTCACCTCACAGGCATATGAAAGCAAGGCAATGAATCAGGAAGAGTAAATTGATGCTTTTGAATGGAATGTGGATGCCGAGTATGGAAGTACCACCGAGCGAACAAATCTGGGGAAGTACAGAATGCTCCTTTGAAGCGAGGATGGCAGACTTGCCTCAGACTATGGGCATGTTTTCAGGATGGCCCAGCCCCTGAAGAGTATTTGGTGAAGGAAAGGGTCAGAAAAAAGGAAGACTCTCAAGAGGTCAATTGATCTCTTGACTGTAGCCTCAAACATAGCAATTATCTTGGCGGTAGTGTCAGGCCAGGTAGTATGTGGTTTTTCTTGGTTCACAAGGTTTCTATGGGTCAGAACAAGACTGAATGGCACCTAACAACCAACATTCTGGGGTGCCAACACTTGTGCAGGGTCACAGGGTCATAAAGACAAGGTGAGTTTAGGGGTCTTAACGGTGCCACCAACAGGTTGAATGTCATGAGAAATTGAGAGAACTTGAGCAAAGACAAATGTTCTACATTCACGTTGGTGAGTAGCGCCAAGGATATCAAATGTGCCCGAGAGGCCACCTAAGTAAGGCCTGTCCAGAGCAAAGAGTTGACAGAAAACAGCACTCGGATGGAAGCAAGCAGTTGATTGGCCCACTCGAACATCAGTTTCCAGGAGTCTGAGACCAGAAGAACTAGATGGTGCCCAGCTACCTCTCCCAACTGCTCAGAAGGGGATCTATCACATAAGAAAGTCCCAGATAGCCAGCAAAGCAAACTCAGTCATCCATTCAATTGACTCACAGTGTCCCTCATCCCTTTTAGGGCAGAGTAGAACTGCCCCTGTGGGTATCAGATACTGTTAACATTTTTAATTAAAATATCATTTTATTGGGGACTCTTACAACTATTAACTCTTGATAAGTGTAAGAAAGCCTCATCTTTCTCCTGAGGAGTGGCCAGTGGTTTTGAACTGCTGACCTTGTGGTTAGCAACCCACTGTGTAACTGTCTACCAGAACTCCTGTCCTGGATAGAGGTGACAGCGGGAGGTGGGTGTGTGTGTGTGAGTGATGTGGAACACAACTCAAAATCAAGACCAGGTTTACAGGTTAGCTAGAGCCTGGTGGAACCCAGGCTGGGCTGGAAGCAAACTCGTCCCAATGGCTATTTGCAACCAAATAGGCTGGGGCTGCAAGACAGGGAAGTGTGCGCTCCTGACAATCATCTACCATTTGAGAGCCAAAGGGCTGTGCCTACCCGGGGGAACAGAGTTCAGAAGGGTTAGGAGAGAGACGAATGGAAACGGGCAACCGGAGGCGGCAGCGGGATAAGTGATGTTTCTCTGTCGGTGGTCTGTGAGAAGAAACAGACATCTGGGTGGCTTGTGGGATGGGAAAACGCATCTGTCGATCTTGGACCAATCACAGTAGCTCACTGCCATTGATTCCTCCCCTCCCAGTGTCTGATAGGACAGGGTAGAACTGCCCCCTGGGGCTTTCAAGGCAGGAACGCTTCACAGTAGAAAGCTTGAACGCTTCACAGTAGAAAGCTTCACTTTCTGCCATAGTGGTTTTGAATCAAACATTGGTTAACGTGAACAGAGGACCAAGATTTGGGGACTCCAAGGTGCTGACAAGACCTTCCCATCCTTGTGGGGTCCAGGGATGGAAGGGGCAGGGGCTGTGTAGGGCAGACTTCTGGGAACCTGGCTGAGGACAGCAGGCTGTTACTGCCATGGTCTGGGCTTTGCTTTTCAAGGCTGAGGGGAAGGTGGGGGGCATGGGTGTCCCCTGGAGGAGGACCTGGCTGGCAGGGGCTTCAGCTCCAGTTGTGCTGACTTTATCAGTTCCTTAGAGAGGAGGCTGAAACTCTCCAGCTGCCCCCTCTTCCCCTCCCGCAGGCCTGGTGGGCACACCCATTCTCCCAGCCTCCACACACTGGGGAGCCCACCCCATGGTAGGTCAGGTCACAGGCTCTGGCTGCGGCCCGGGGTCGCTAGTGACTGGAGGCAGGGACAAAGAGGCAGGGCTTTAATAGGGGACCTGGGGTCTCATAAGGCATGAACGCCCTCATGGGACCAAATAAATAACCCACTGTCGTCAGGGGTGCGTGAACCAGGGACGAGCAAAGGGGAAGGGGGAGCAGATTCCGGGGTATGGGCTTTGAGGTCGGCCTGCGGTCATTCGCTTTCCGAGTCAGAATAGTCCGCCACCAGGGAGGCACTGAGGGCACAGGGCTGCGGGGTGTCCGAGGTGTCTGCTGCCTCCTGGAGCGTGCCTCTCGGGGACAGAGGCTGGTCCTGACAGCTGTCCTCCGGAGAGTAGTCTTGGGGGAGCGAGTGCCTGTCCTGACCAGTCCCCTTTGGCACCTGTGGCTCCTTGGCTGTGGGGGTCTCAGGGGCATCTTGGGGGCTCTCTGGGACATCTCGAGACCGCCGCCGGACGATGCCCAGGTCCCCCCTGGTGACGGGGGACGCGGCGGGGGTGGGCCTGCGGCTCTGGGCCAGCTTCTTCAGGACGCTGCCAGCCTTGCTGCTGCCCCCAGGCCCGGCCGCAGAGGGGAACCAGGAGCGGCTGATGATCTCTGTCCGCTTGAGTTTTTGCTTGTCTTCATAGGCTGCCAGCAGGGGAGAGGTGTGTGAGAGGGGGTCCAGTCCACTGCTCCCCCCAGCCCGACAGGCTCCCCACCGCCCCCCCACCCCTGCACGCACTGTCCAGGGTGTGGAACTTGAGCAGGGCGGCCAGCCTGCGGTCGTCCTCTGTCTCGGGCACCAGCGGGATGCTCAGGCTGGCCTTGGCCTGCAGGGCCTGGTCTCGCTCCTCCTCTTCCTGGATGGCTTTCTTCCTTTCCTGGAGGGGGGGGGACGGGCAGGACAAGGAGCTCCAGAGTTGCCCCCATTGTGTGTGGGGACCTCCTCTGACAGCAGGGTGGGCAACAGACACAATCACTGCCAACACATGCGTTTTCTGTCCCTGGTCTCTGGGTGGCAGGCCCAGCAGTGAGCAGGTAAGCCCTCTGCCCTTGGGGAGCTGGCGTTCTAGCCGTGGCGTGAAGGGGCCAGGTGGCTACCTGCAGAAGGACTGCAAGGCAGGGAGCAGCCGGTGCCAAGGCCCTGAGGCTCGTGTGACTGGAAGGGGCGAGCGGGCGAGCGGGAGGGCCCATGGGCCTTAGGGACGACTTCTGGCCTTTGTGCTGAGCAGGGGCAGACCACCCCGTGGGGGAGGGGAGAAACGCTGTCAGCGAGGGGGACACTACAGTGACCGTCTACAACTTCTTCCTGCCGAGTGTGGGCAGGACTATCTTCTCTGCATGGAAGCCCCCCCCCGACCCACCCCCAATAGCTGGTTCTAGGGACAAAACCACTCTCTGCAACAGAGACCCTGACAAGCTTGGGTGCAGTGCTGCCGGTCCCTGGGAGCTGTCTATGGTGCTCAAGTCAGAGCCAGGGCCGCCAACACCCGGGCTCTGCCCGCAGGCGTCCGGAGCCCGAGCAGCTGCCCCACTGTATTCAGCCAGTCACGGTGTCAATGCTTCAGGGCTCTTAGCTCCGTGTTGTCGTCAGTCCTGTTTGAGTCCTTATCAGTGACTTTGTTTTGAGCATGCAGTTGTCATGAAGAGAAGGCCCGTGTTGTGGATGACAGAGTGACTGAAAGGTGGCCATGTGCTAGTCGCCGATGGCACAGCCGTTGCCCCTGCATCCGAGAGACGCGGAAACGAGCGGCTGCCGAGTCGCCTTGGTACAGAAACATGACCGGATTCTGTGTGATCCGGTACGGGGGGAGGTCCACGGGGGACGGGGTAGTGACATCGACCCTTGTGACGTCACTGTGTCTGAGGTGGGAGCGGGGGGGGGAGGGTGAGCAGAGGGATGGGCCCTGATGGGGAGCTCACAGGTGCGCCCAGCTGCTGCGGGGAGAAGAGAGCTTGTGCGTGTGTGTAGGGGTGAGGTGGGGAGCTGAGGCGGGCCACGTCGTGATGGGGTGGGATCGTGGATTAGAGAAGCAGGCGGACTGTAGGTGGAGCCTGGCACCTGACCTCAGGGAAGGGGTGGTGATGATAAGGGGGGTCCAGGCTGGCAGAGCTGCCTTTGGGTTTGGGAACCCCCCTCTGGACAGAGGTCCAGCTGGGGTGCGGTGGGGTGTGGGGCAGCAATCCCCAGTGAATGACTAGGAAGAGAGCTGGCTATTTGGCTTCTCTCAGTGACCGAGACAGGAGACGGGATGGGAAGCTTGGGCACTGAATGGGGCAGAGCAACCGGGGCAAGTGTTCAGGGTGGCCGCTGTCCCCGGAGTGGGAGGAGCTTCTGATTTGTAGCAGGGCTTCCTGGTGCCCTCAGCGATGCCCGTGAGGGGGAAAACCTGTTCACATGCACCTGAACCAGGGCCCCAAACCCGACACGGCAGCACCTGGCCTCTCCAGCATCCCCTCAGGGCTCCTGTGCCCTGCCCCAGCCCCAGCCAAGACTCTTGGGATGGACTCTGCCCGCATCTTGTACCATCGGGGGCCCTACTCGAAGATGCCTGGAGTCCCCTGGGGGTTTCCTGATCTAGGGGACTCGTGGCTGGAAGGGAACTGGACCACCTTCTGCTCACAGTGGCCAGGCTGACCCCACCCAGCTCAGCTCTCTCCCTCCCTGAGAACCGGCCTCTCCCCAGCTAGGCACCACAGGGGAGGGTGGTGGACCCCACCGCAGTGGGGGGACACGAGGCCGCTCACCCGGAAGCGCCTGCGCAGCATGCTGTTGAGGGCAAAGTCGTCCTTCCAGGCGCTCTGGGCCTCCTGGATGTGGCTCAGCGTGGGCAGCGCCTTCTTGAGCGTGCCGCGGTCGGCCTCGCCGTGCTCCAGGCGGAACATGGCGTCCGTCTCCAGCTTCTGCTTCTTCTCGTGCTCTGCCACGTGGGGGAGGGAGGGCAGGTGGGTGCCGCGCCGGGCCAGCCTGGCCCAGCCTGGCCCCCTGGCGGGTGTACAGGAGGAGGGTGCTGCTCACCTGTCGTCAGCACCTGCTCATTGTCCTCCATGTCCCAGCGCTCCTCCTTCCGCTGGGCGCCACTCACGATGACGTAGTCGCAGTTGGCTGGGTCCGTCTGCATCTCGATGTGGTTCACGCAGAGGTGGCACTTCATCCGGAACCTGCCCGGGACCGGGCGGGGGCCGAGTCAGGATACCGCAGCCCTCCTCCCCAGGCCTGGGACCCTGCACACGGCTTGTCATCCATGCCACCCAGCACCTGTCCCCCAAGGCCCTGCAACTCACTGGGCTCTGTTATCTGGGGACATGTGAGCAAGACACAGAGTGCTCAGACTGACCTCTGCTAAGGAGCCTGCCGAGTATTCACCCGTTAGTTCAAACCTTCATTCAACAGACCCCACCTTATGACAGGCTTGGTGCCCGGGGACCCAGCCCTCTGTGACCAGCAGAGGGCAAGCAGCGATACGAGGTGGGAGAAGGCTGCCTAAGGTCAGTGTTCTGTGGGAGAGGGAAGAGGGGAGTGTCCAGGTGTGTGGTTCAGAAGCTGCCAGTGTGGCTGGGGCAGTGTGCGCAGAGGGGCCTGGAGGAGACCAGGGTGGGACCAAGGCAGGTCGTGCAGGGCCTGAGAGTGCCATGGGGGTTGCATGTCCAAGGGGGCGCAGGCTTCTCTCCCTCTCAGACCCCTGGTGCCACTCACCCCACGGCTGCCCCTACCTGTAGATCGGGGTCGTGTAGTAATTGCCCACTTTCTTCTTTTCGGCGTTGTACCGAACTCCTGTGAGGGCAGAGCGAGAGCAGAGGCTGGGACCAGGCTGGCCCAGGGGAGGGGAGACAGGGCCCAGCTGGAACAGGAGGGGCCTGGCCAGGGGAGGGGAGACAGGGCCCGGCTGGAACAGGAGGGGTGCTGCACTGATGGAAGGAACGGGCCCAGGTGTGAGAGGCACTCAGATGGAGAGGGGCCTGGGGAGCCAGGCTCACACTCCAGCTCCCCCGACCTCAGGCCAGCCGCCTCTCATCTCAGGCTCTCAGGGGCCCCTGCGGGGACTGGCCAGGGCGCAGAGTGAGCCGGGGATGGGGAAGGCACAGCAGGTTTCATTTCAGCTTATTTCTAGCAAGGTAGACTGAGGCACGCAGCAGGTTGGTTGCCTGTGCAGGGCAACACAACTGGGACGTGGCAGAGCCGAGAACCAGACCCAGTACCCGCCTCGGCGCCCACCCGTCTCCTCCTGACTTGATAGGGAGCCCTGAAGGGGAGGGGAAGGTGCCCGCAGGGCTGGGAGGTAGGGAGCGGGTACGGAGCGGGGCACAGGCTCACCCATGCCGATGTGGTTCTTGCAGCCGTCGCACCAGATGTTGTACGGCATCTCGAACCTACACACAAAGAAAGCCCTGTCTGGCCAGCGTCCCCGGGGCCCTGCCTGGTGCTGCGGCTGCCCTTAGTCCTGGCTGAGGCCTGGTTTCTGGGAGCCATTTTTGGGGCATCTGGAGGGGGGTGTCGGGGTGTGTGTGCAGGATGACGTTGGGCCCTATGTGGTGGAGCCGGCTCTGCCAGCACAGGGCGGTTCACTGGGCTATGCCCCCCAGCGCTGGGGCTCCGCCTGCAGTCTCGGCCCACCTCCCTCTGGACAAAGGGTGGGACCGGCCGTTTTGTCCCCGCACTTCTGCTGTGCGTGGCAGGAGGGGGAACTCACGTCACGGCGACCCCTGACCCCATGTGCAGCGTAGAACTGCTCCCTCCCTCGGGTGTTCCTGGCTGTGACCTTTGGGAAGCAGGAGCCTGGGGCGGGGGGGCGTGGGGGGGGGTGGCTTCGAGCCCCACTTCCGGGCTCCTAGTTGGGCGCTGAGCTGTTTGGGCCACCCTGAGACTGTAACAGGGTGGAGCCTCGAGGTCATGCCTCGGCCCCTTAGAAGGGAGAACGGGGAGCTGCCTCAGAGAAAGCATGGGCTGGGGCGGTTTTGGTCAGCAGCAGGCACTGACTGATGACATGGCAAGGTGCGTCTCCCTGCTGAGGGGCTGTGTGTGTGTGTGTGTGCGCATGTGTGTGTGCGTGTGTGTGCCGGGTCTTACCTGATGATGAGGATGCCCTGGGCCAGCTTCCGGGCCCGCTCCCGAAGTGGGTGGCTGTGGTGGTAGCGGTTGAGAGAGCCATGCTGCGTGGGGAGGACAAGGGGCCGTCAGTGTGGCTGGGCTCCGGGGGTGGGAGGAGGTTGCCAGGCTAGGCCCCACAGGTCCAGAGAGGTCCCCTACCTACGTCCTGCAGGGGGCTTAATGGCAGCAGAGTGGCACTCACGTTCGGGGGAGCACCAGGGCGTGGAGCCAGGATGACCTTGATAGGCATGTTCCTTCCCCCAGTGACCACCCTGGCCTCAGTTTCCCCCGTCTATCCTGGGGGCGGGGCGGGCACTGAGATAAGGACTGCAGGGCTGTGGACGGGGCAAGGCAATAATCCTGGCAGATAGGCGTGCCTTGTCTCATCTGGGTCTGAGTCTCGCTCACTGTCTCTCCCACTCTGCGTAGCTGTGGAGCCGAGAGGGCAAGTGAGGTGCCTAGGACATGTTGACCGGGCACCATACAGCTGGGAGTGGGGCGGACAGACACCCCTGCCTTCTCGGAGTGGACACTCTGGTGGGGGAGTCATCGGATGGTACGCAGTGGCCTGAGAAAGACGCCAGCTGGTTTTGGGGACCATGAGAGAACCCCAATCGAGGGGCAGATAACAAGGAGGTGGTCAGGGAGGGCCCCCTGTGTTGACATCTGAGGCAGCCTGAGGAAGTGAGGAAGAAGAGGAATAGGTGCCAGTGGCCTGGGGTTGGAGGGGAGTCGGGGGCCCTGACCCTCACCCTGAGCTCTAATGTAAATACACGAACCCCCCTTGGCTGGGCACGGTAAGGGGCTAGTGCGCGAGCCGCAGCATGGTTTCCGGCTGGAGACGGCGCCGAGGCTCCTGGCTGCTGTGCATGGCGGTGCGACCTTAGGGATGTCGGTGTGGCTGTGACTCCCCCACCAATTTCAGGAGGGGGACCGAAGATTGGGTGGTTTCTTCCCCAGAAACGTGTATTGTTTTGTTACGCAGCCGTAGCTGGCCGATACAGCGACTTGCTGTGTTAGGGCATCAGGGCCCTGGGTGGAGAGGAGGTGCCAAATTCCCCTCCCACAGAGCCTGGTCCTTACCTTTTCAGGATTGAAATCTGGAGGGTAGTACTTGTTTACACCTTTCCTTTCACCCTGGAACACAGGAGAGAGAGGTGACTCAGGGCGGGCCCTTGGCAAACTAGGTGGGCCCAGTCCCCGAGGCTGGTGAGCGCCTGGCATCTGCTCCGAGACTCAGGGCTGCGGGGAAAGCCTGCTGCCAGGGCTCGGGAAGGTTCCGTGTGAGTGTGATCCTTCTGGAGCAGGGGCCGTTGGCCACGGCTCTCGGTGAGAAAGCACCACGGGCAGCTTTGTAACTTTGCTGCAGCCTGACTGGGACTTGGGCTTCATGCGTCGCCGCCATCCTGACGTGGGATTCTCTCTTTCAGAATGCTGGCCACCCCCCGCTACGAGGATCCACCAAAGCAGTGCGTCTCAAAACGCGGCCACGTGGCCTCAAGAACCAGGGAGCTTCTAAACCATACCTACCTGGGACCCACCGCCAGAGGCTCCCCAGACAGAGATGCTGGCCTGGGGCACAGGGCTTTGAAAAACTCCCCCGGAAACCGGGTGAAGCACATACTTGTACAGACACCTGTGTTCAGAGGAACACCTGCCACCACAGCCAAACATGCATCAGCCATGGCCACGCTGGGCTCCGGCCACACCAGTGACGCCGGCCACTGTCAGTTAGGACCCTGTGCACAGCAGAATACAACACCGCCGGGTCCTGCACCATCTTCCCAACTGTCCTCAGGCCTGAACCCAAGGTTGCAGCCATGGTGTCCACCCATCTCATCGAAGGCCTTCCTCTCTTTCGCTGCCCCTCCTGGTCTTTTCCAGGGACCGGCCTCTCCCGATTACAGGTCCGAATTCTGTAAGGAGTGCCGTCATCTTTGCTTCTAAGGAGCCCCTGGCTGTCCTTCTTCCGGAACAGACCCGTTTGCTCTTCTGGCATTCCGTGGCATCTGCAATAGTCTTTGCCAGCACCGTCCATCCAAAGGCACCGGGGCTTCTTCCAATGTCTTCCTTGTCCAATGTCCCACTGTCACGTGCAGACGAGGCGTTGGAAATTACCGCGGCTTGAGTCTATTGGGACCGTTACCCAGCTACGGAAAGGGCTGCAGGGTTGGGGCCCAGGTGCAGCACGAGGGATGCCTGCCCACGTGCCTGCGCTCCACAGAAGGAACCAGACACCAAAGGGCCTGTGCTGTTGGCTTCCGCTGATGTGGAAGGGAGATAGAGGCAGACTAGCCGCGGCTCCCCTGGAGCCGGAGAGAAGGGGTTGAGTGGGGGCGAGGTGTCCTTGGGATGGAGGACAGTGGCACTGGAGAGTGGCAGCGGTGGCTGCATAACACAGTACAGGTGACCTTAGGTGAACTTCATTTACGCTCCGACACGATACCAGCCCAAATCAGCCAAACCACAGAACTGAAAGCCCCGCGGGTGACGCCGCTGTGGGCGTGTGGTCCAGTGCCCATAGAGGCTGGGAGGAGAAAGAGCCCATTGCTGTGACAAAATCTGCCCCCGCCGGGAGACCAAGAGCACCCGCTGTCCACTCACCATCTTGCCGGCGGCCTACTGCTCTTGGCCCTCAATGCGGCTGATCAGAAATCTGAGGGCGAGGGGGCAGCACGTGGCAGAGGGACTTCTCGCGAAGATGCCACGGGCTGTGTGGTGCCAGGCCAGCGGAGCCGCTCCCTGAGTGTAGAGGGATTGAGAGAACAAAGCTTGTCTGTTGAGAGAATTCAAGGGAGTGCTGTCTGGTCCACTCCGCACCCCACAGGAGCTCAAACCTGACCCTCCTCGCTGCCTCCATGGCGCCTGGCCCAGATCCTGCTCTGTCTGGTCCTTCACTCGTCCCTGCAGCCTACGGCCCCTCCTGCCTCTACAAGTACACTGGGCCCCTCAGCCTTACTCTGTTGTGGCCACATAGCCCCACTACTCCACCTCAATGCTCTTCCCCCAGCTGTCTGTTGGGCAGCTAGCTCGTGCTCAGCAGGTCTCAGTTCGAACTCCACCTTCTAGGTCCCTTCTTCTCTGGAGTCCTGTTCAGATCGCCCCATGCCTGGTTACGTGTCCGGTCTGTCTCCCCACCAGGTCACCCTGCCCTGTGTCCTCTGAGCCCAGACGAGTGGCAGCTCCTGTGAAATGCTGAGCAGGTGAATGATTGAGAGAACAGGCCACAGGGATCGGCACTGGTGAAGCAGGTTAACAAAGGGGGGAAGGGGGGACTCTGTAAACTGATAGGGCCAGAGAGAACTTTTAGGTCATATCAAAGACTCTACCTCCCACTGTGAGGCAGGGAAGCGCTCTCTAGAACAGGGATCGACAAACTCTGTGTGTAAACTCACTGCCAGAGAGCCAATTCCGACTCAGAACGACCCTATAGGGCAGGGGAGACCTGCCCCTGGGGGTTTGTGAGACTATAACTCTGTACGGGAGTAGACAGCCTCATCTTTCTCTCTTGGAGTGGCTGGTGGTCTTGAACTGCTGACCTCAGGGCTAGCAGCCCAATGAGTAACGCACGATGCTATCAGGACTCCCTCTGTGTAAAGGACAGTGAATATTTCTGGCCTTGAGGGTCAGAGAGCCTCGGTTCCATTCCCTTTTGCCCTTGTGGCTTGAAAGCAGTGAGAGACGGTATGTAAATGCGTGTGGCTGCGTTCCCAATAAAACTTCATTTGTAGGCAATGAAGTTTGATCTTCACACCCGTTTCACCTGTCATGGAGTTGCAGGAGCCCTGGTGGCTCTGTGAGCTAAACCCTGGGCTGTGAACAGCCACAGGCAGCAGTGCCAACTGACCAAGCTGCTCCACAGGAGAAAAGACGAGACTGTCTGCTCCCACAAAGAACCACCTTCTCTGAGACCCTAAGGAGTAGCTCCGCCCTGTCCTCCAGGGTTGCTCTGAGTTGGAATCGACTTGATGGCAGTGAGTTTGGTTTTGGGTCATGAAACCACTCCCCTTAAAAAAAAAACTTACAGCCAATCTTAGCCTGCAGGGCAATAAAGTCAGCAGGGCCTGTCCCCTGTGTGTGCTAGCTGCCGGATCCTGGCACTAGTGGCTCTTGTCAACTTAGCTGTAGGACCCTGGATGTGTACAGTATCCCAGGGACCACATGCAGGTGGGATATCCCCGCCTCATTGAGCCTGTCTTGCTCTTATGAGTGGCCACTGATGGAGGAGGATTTGGCACAGGGCTGGCTGAGTGAGGATCTAAGGGTCAGAAGCCGCTCCGTGGAAAAGCACGTTCAGACCTGGAGATGCATTGCTTTGCCACCTCTGTCTTTTCTTTTTTGCCACCTCTGTCTTTTCTAAGGTGCGTCCCAACCCCAACACGCTTCCATCAATAGTAAAGTGATGTGTGCTGGCTCGTCACGTGCAGCTCCCTGGGCTGGCCTGCACCCCACCCCCCTGCTCAAATTCCTCACTCGCTGGGCCTCCTAGACTACTGTCTGTACTGCCCTGGGCTTATTATAGCTCCTCACCTGTAAAGTGGATGAGGACCACAGGACTGACACTCTGGGGCCACTGTGAATGAAATTGCAGAGGGTTAAGTACTTGGGTGAGAGCAGATGGGCGTCCTGGGACGTCGGGTTACAGAGTCGGGCTGCTAGCCGCAAGATCAGCCAGCAGTTTGAAACCACCAGCCGCTCCTTGGGAGAAGGAGGCTTTCTACTCCCACAAAGAGTTATAGTCTCGGGAACCAACAGGGGCAGTTCTACCTTGTCCTATAGCAGCGGTTCTCAACCTGGGGTCTCGACCCCTTTGCAGGGGCCGCCCGATTCATCACAGTAGCACCATGACAGTGATGAAGTAGCAACGAAAATACTTTTATGGCTGGGGGCTCACCACCACGTGAGGAGCCCTATTAAAGGGTCACTGTGAGTCACAGCCAACTCCACCGCAGTGAGTTGTTACTCACCTAGAGGGTGCCAGTTCGAACCAACTCAGGGTTCCCGGGAAGAAGCCCCGGGTGATCTGCAACGATGCCCCGTAGCAGTCTAGTTCATTGCAACTCACAGTGCCCCTTTAGGTCCAAGGAGAACCCCAGACCCCCACCTCCCTACAGGGTTCCCCAGGCTGTACTGTTTTCCAGACTGAGGGCGCAATGGGTTCAAACCGTTTGGTGAGCAGCCGAGCACTCAACCACCGCGCCACAATGCCCCTTTCCCTAAAGATCACAGGCCAGGGAAAACCCCAGCTGGACTGGAGTCCAGCCGGCTGGATGGCAAGGGGCGTCCTGACAGATCTCATGTGCTCTGGGTTTACCGCTTGCGAGCGGCAGGGCGTTGGACCAGCTGCTTAATTCCCCCGTGCCTCAGTTTCCTTGCCTGTAAAAGGGGGCTTGCAAAGGATCCATGTGCCAGGGCTGCCGTGACGACGACGTGAGCTAAGTGTGCTTTGCCACGGGCGATGCCCAGCGGCGATGCCCGTGGCAGGAGCCTCTTACACAGCCCCCGACGCAGTCGGGACTCAGGGGTCCCCTTTTCCCCAGGAGGAAACGCGCACGTCCTTCAGGAGTGAACGGGGCGGGGCTGGGAGGCACGGTGGTGCCCGAGGCCTGGGGGACTTGGGTCGGAGTCGCCACTGGGACAGCGGGTCGGCCAGCGCCGAGGCCCTCCGGCTTCCAGCGAACGCGTCCGCACCCGGCGACAGCCAGACCCCCGACCCCACCCGGCCCGATCGCCCGCCCCTCAGCCTGCACTTACCTGCCTTCCTCCTGACGTCACGCCGCGCCCGCGCCCGCGCCCGGAAGTGCGTGCCTGACGCAGGCGAGAGGGAGGCTGGCGCCGGGCGGGGCGACGCAGCCCACGCCACTCTGATTGGCTGAGTATGGGAAACGCCTCCCGCGCTCAGCCACCGGAGCGGACCAATCCGAGCTTGCTCCTCTCTGACGTCAGGCGTTGCCATGCCCGGACCCGGTCTGGCGCGCTAAAGCCACGGGAGGGTGGGCTGAGTTCCCTGCGGGACAGGTCTGAAGCCTCAGATCTTAAGAATAGCACTCAGGCTTTCAAATGGGGAAACACAAAGAGAACAGTTCGTGAGTCATCAGAGTGTGAAATTCACATTTTAATGTGCATACAGTTTTTAAAAAATCATTTTACTGGGGGCTCGTACAATTCTTATCACAATCATACATCCATCCATTGTGTCAAGCACATATGTACCTTCGTTGCCATCATCATTCTCAAAACATTTGCCTTCTACTTGAGCCCTTAATATCTGCTGCTTATTTTACCCCTCCCTCCCCACTCCCGCCTACCTCATGAACCCTTCATCATTCATAAATTATTATTTGTCATATGTTACACTGTCCGACATATCGCCCCCCACGGCCCCCCCCCACCTTCTTCTCTGCTGTCCCTCTCCCAGGGAGGAGGCTATATGTAGATTCTTGTAATCAGTTCCCCATTTCTACCCCACATTCTCTCTACCCTCCAGGCATCGCCACTCTCACCACTGGTCCTGAAGGAGTCATCTGTCCTGGATTCCCTGTGTTTCCAGTTCCTATCTGTACCTATGAATATCCTCTGGTCTAGCCAGATTTGTAAGGTAGAATTGGGATCATGATAGTGGGGGTGGGGGGAAGCATTTAAGAACTAGAGGAAAGTTATATGTTTCATCGTTGCTACCCTGCACCCTGACTGGTTCATCTCCTCCCCACAACCCTTCAGTAAGGGGTGTCCGGTTGGCTACATATGGGCTTTGAGTCTCCACTCTGCACTCACCCACATTTTCTTTTTTTTTTTTCCCCACATTTTCAATGATGTGATTTTTTTGTTTCTCGATGCTTGGTGCATACATTTTTATTGTCATAAACCCATTACCTGGGCCGCCAAACCCACTGCCACCAAGCTCATTCTGACTCACCCGACCCAGCATTGGGTGTCTGAGACTGCAAATCTTTCATTTTTCTCCTGTGAAGCGACTCGTAGGTTGGAACGCTGAAAAGAATGCTTATCCCCCAGTGCCACCAGGGTTCATGTTCAATGGGTGAAATGGAAAGTTCATGGCCCCAGAATCTAACACATTTATGCGTGGGTCTTTTCCAGAAGAAACCCTTACCTAAGACCCTTCTAACACTTGGGTTACCCAAGGAAGTAGTTTTAAAATTTACATCAGTACTCTGCAGTGGCTAACAGACTGAATGCTCATTTGTTTATTCAACAGATCGTTATGAGAAGCTTCCAGGAGCCCTGCTGGCGTAGTGGTTAACGCCCAGGGCTGCTCACTGAAAGGTTTGAACTCACAGCTGGTCAGCACCCATGGAGAAAGATGTGACTGTCCGATTCTACACAGAGTGACGGTCTGGGAAACTCTGTGCAGCAGTTCTCTGTCCCAGAGGGTCAACATGAGCCCGAATTGATTAAAGGACAGTGGGTTAATTTGGGTACCATCTACTAAGCGATTCCCCCTCCCCCCATTTTTGGAGTTTCTAATTCAGAGATTTGAAGAACCACTTTCGAACACCATTCTTTTGGCTACACAGGGGCCTTCCAAAAGTTCATGGAAAAATTCCACTCCCTTTCAATGAAAAACTTCCATGGACTCTTTAGTCTCTGAATCTTGTACCGCAAGGGTACTGACCAATCCACCAGGTAACCTCACAACTGCCCTTGAGTCACTTCTGATGTAGAGTAGCCACGGGACTCCTTGGAGTTTTCCAGACCTTTCCGAAGGGGGACATACCAGAACTTTCTTCAGAGGTGCCTCTGGGTAGGTTTGAACTATTCTCAAAATTGGGCTCTTATGGACCTGTTCTAATTTTCTTCAGCTTTAAAACCTGAAATTACTTATGAGCAATTGATGGTCTGTTCCACAGTCAGCCTTTGGCCTATAGTGAGCAGCTGACCCTGAGCTTCTCCTTCCCCCAGATGTAGCCAACTTGATTTCTTTCTTTTCGTTCTTTTTTTACAGTATTATTGGCATGTCTTCCCCATATCATCCAATTCAATAGTTCAATCATATCAAGAAGAGTTACCAGAAGGACATTGGGCCTCCACTCAAGTACTCCCTGAATTCAAGAATACTTTCTTCTATTAAATTGGCATTCCATGATGATCACCTTCCCAGACACAACCCTTGAAGACAAAGCAGGTGAATAAGCAAATGTGGTGAAGAAAGCTGATGGTGCCTGGCTATCAAAAGATATAGTGTCTGGGGTCTTAAAGGCTTGAAGGTAAACAAGCGGCCATCTAGCTCAGAAGCAACAAAGCCCACATGGAAGAAGCACACCAGCCTGTGCGATCACGAGGTGTTGAAGGGGGATCAGGTTTTAGGCATCATCAGAACAAAAAATCATATTATAGTGAATGAGGAGGGGAGTGAGGAGTAGAGATCTAAAGCCCATTTGTAGGCCACTGGACATCCCCTTACAGAAGGGTCTCAGGGAGGAGACAAGCCAGTCAGGGTGTGATGTAGGAATGATGAAACATACAACTTTCCTCTAGTTCCTAAATGTTTCCTCCTCCCCCACTATCATGATCCCAATTCTCCCTTACAAATCTGGCTAGACCAGAGGACGTACACTGGTGCAGATAGGAGCTGGAAACACAGGGAATCCAGGGCGGATGATCTCTTCAGCACCAGTGGGGAGAGTGGCGATACTGGGAGGATAGAGAGAGGGTGGGGTGGAAAGGGGGAACCGATTACAAGGATCTACATGTGACCTTCTCCCTGGGGGACGGACAACAGAAAAGTGAGTGAAGGGAGACGTAGGACAGGGCAAGACATAACAAAATAGTAATTGATAAATTATCAAGACTTCATAAGGGAGAGGGGAGTGGGGAGGGAGGGGAAAAATGAGGAGCTGATGCCAGGGGCTTAGGTGGAGAGCAAATGTTTGGAGAATGATGAGGGCAGTGAATGTACAAATGTGCTTTACACAATTGATGTATGTCTGGATTGTGATAACAGTTGTATGAGCCCCTAATACAATGATTAAAAAACCCCAACAAAACAAAACAAAAAGTTACCACACAATCAGTACCACAATCGATTTTAGAACATTTTCTTCTTCCTTGAAGCAACTCGATTTCTTTGTACTTCATCTAGAGAAGCAGGAGCGAGATCAAAGCACACCACTTTATTAAAATTAAAGAATAAGCCTTTTATTAGAGCTAGTTGGGCAGCGAGAGGAGGCTGTCACATGGGAAAACACTATCAAGGGTGGTAGCCAGGCTTTCTGTAATAGTAAAACCAGGGGGCTAGACTGGGAGGGAACATTGGGTAGTTACCGCCTTCGTTTACGGGGCAGGCAGGACATTGTAAGGGGGTCAGGAGGGGACACCTTCAGATGAGTCAGGATCTGTCAATATGCACTACATCCCTTGCTTATGGGGCAGACAGGGCATCGGGAAGGGTTCAGGGTACATCGAGGGTGGGTCAAGATCTGTCAGGAGGTTGGGAGGGTGATAGAGTTAGAGTTTATTGTGCCAACCTGGCCGATAAACACGTGGGGTTAATTGAAGGGCGGAGAAATAAATGGCTTGGTGAGCCTCGCCTTTCTAGTTCTTGGGTCTCTTGCTTTGTGGTGTCGGACAAATGGGGTAATGGTTTAATGTTGGACATGTGGGCTTGGGTAGCACTGGGTTTGGATGTTTTCTTGATGCGCACTTACCCTTTATATAAAACTCCCTCTTATACATGAGTTTCTGTGGATTTGTTTCTCTAAAGTACCCAGACTTAACACAGAGGGGCTTATCTGGCAAGAATCTTTCTAGATAAGTCAGTTTGAAGGCTGTATAGAGTTCAGCAAGTTGAACTGGGTTACGACACATATAAATAGTTAGTCACCGTTTCTATTGTTGAAAAAAGATATTTACTATGAACAAGCCGTTGGTTTTGCAAAACTCTGTCATGTGATCTCCAGCATTGTTTCTATCGTCAAGTACTTATTGTCCAACTATTATTCCTTCTTCTTGGTTTCCAGCTTTTGCATTCCAATAGCCAATAATTATCAATGCATTTTGATTGGACATTTGGTCACTTTCTGACTGAAGTCATTGGTAGAATTCTTCAATTTCTTCCTCACTAGCTTTTGTTGGTACATACATTTGAATAATAGGTGTATTGATTGGATTCCTTGAAGGAGGACAGATATAATCTGATCACAGACAGCATTGTGCTTCATGTTGGATACAACATGAAATGTCCGTTTTGACAATGAATGCCACGCCATTCCTCTCCATTGTTTTATTCTTGGCATAATAAATCATATGATTTTCTAATTCAAAATGGCCATTCCCAGTTCACTTCAGCTGACTACTGCCTAGGGTATCAATCTTCATGCATTCCATTTCATTTTTGACGACTTCCAGTTTTCCTAGATTCACACTTAGCACATTCCCAGTTCCGATCATTACATTTTTGCAGCTGTTTCTCCTTAACCTGAGTCATGTCCTATCAGCAAATGAAGACCCCGAAGGTCCCCGTCCCGCAGGCTTCCCTCCATCACTCCACTGCAGTGTCTGGTGCCATCCTTGCAGTTAGTAGTCAGCAGGAATTGCTGCTAATAATCCTTAAGAAACAACCAAGTCTTCAGGACGTTGATGTTACCATCTACTCTGGAGTCTTGTTTCTATATTCCTGGAGTCTTGAACAGGTGGAAAGTAAAGGATGCTTGGTAGGGCCTGATGTATTAATAATCGGCGATACCCTCTCTGCTTGCTCACGAGTGTGGTCAGGTTACGTGAGTCACATAGACTGAATGTTGTGTCCCCTTCATGTGCCAAGGCTGTGTTTATTAGCATATCCAAATATAGAGTAACAGGCAATAACATATTCACTTGGTACATAAATGAAAGCTTGTCATGCTTGATACACATTCATATGTACTAATTAGTTTTCAGACGCTTGCTATGTTAGCATTACCTGGAATTGTTATTCCTACTCGTATTATGTTAAATGTACACTAGTTTGCATCCACATGCATATGCAAACATATCCCAAAGTTAATGTCAGCATCGTTAGGGTTGAAAAACCTGGGCCATAACTCTGTATGTAAATACTATCCAGTTAAATAAGTACCTTGGTTGAATTCATTCACTTTGCACATCATCTAGGATATAGAAACCAGTGTTTGCATCGTGGCAAAGAGCAGTGCTGGCCACCGGCCTCACTGGAGTTCCTGGAGCAGCTGACATGGAGGTGCAACAGGGCTGACGACCCTTTTTTTCTGTCAAGGCCCATTTGGGTTTTTATAATATAATTCAATCGCCATACTGGTCATTTAATTAATTCACCCTGGATGTGCTTGCTAGAACTGTTTCTCTTTGGTGGGCCACGCGATGGTAGCTGGTATGGAGGATTTCACGGGCCGTGCGTGACCCTCAGGCCAGATGGTCTCCACCCTTGATGCACAACAAGACAGTTCTCGCCCATATTGGTTTCAGTTGCGTGTTGGGTGAATGTAACAAGACTTCGCCAACTTCCCCTTCTTGTTTATTAGAAAGAATCTACTCCCTGAGACCTGCGGAGACAAGCCGAGTAGGAGACATGCCAGCAAAGGCGTTGAATTGGTAGGGGCCTCATAGCTTCAACTACCTTCTGCGTTGACCTTGAGACACCCTTCATTTCTAGTGGGCACATTGGCACTCGCTGGAACCAGGCTTAATTCCACTGTGTGGCCTGCCTGTTTCCCTTCCCGAGTCAGCGCTCACTTTTCCTTGTGTCCTGCCTCCTTGCTTTGGATACCTGGTGTCCCTAAGCACATGCTGATCTCACCGATTATGCGATCTGTCCCCTGATGCTCTGCTGTAACACTCCCCTCACTCCCAGTAATCTTGATCTTACTGACAAACGTCACCAGGAGATTAAAGCACGCAGCGGGGGGTGGGGGGGAAGGGATTAACCTAACAAATCTCTAAATGCCTTAATCATAACCGTGGGATTTGTGCCCAAACTCTAATTAAGGTGAATACTTCCTACAAGGCTCTTCGCCCTCCTGTTTTATGAAGAGTGTAGCAAGCAGCCAGTCGCATCTGACCCATCAGTCACCCCGGGACTGGGCCTGATGTCAACAAGGCAGGCACACCCCTGACCCCACTGAGGGCCCCCCCCCCCCACTCCTGGCTTCACCTTGCTCGAACTTGAGTCACTGAACGGGTGCCAAAGGCCCTGCCTTGTAACTGCTGCGTGCCTCACTTGGCCCGGATGGTGGGGGCGGGGGGGGCACAAACACTGGGCACAGGGAAGTACAGGCCAGTCCCTCTCTTCTCCCTCCCACTTGTTCCATCAGAAGGAGTGCCCTAGGCCACAGCATTCCAATGCAGAAGCGGGAGCTGGAGAAATTGCCAACTGGCATTCCTTGCTGTGCCTTTCCTAGAGGTCAAATCCACCCCCCATCCTCACCTTTGCTCTTCCTTCACGGACGGACGCTGTTGCCGACAGACAGGGTCCCGGATGCCCCATCACTGCTGGAGCCAAAGACCGAGCGAGATCTCTCAAGGCCGAAATTCTAAGTTCATTTCCGGAGGCACTTGAAAGAAGCAAACAGTAGGCGATGCTACCTCCTAACCGGCTTCAAAGGTTACAGACCCTAAACTAAGCAGCAAGTTGGAGGGGGTGTTTAACAGGCTTGTTACAAAAAAGAGAGGACTTCTGCCACCGGAGGCGTGGCTCACAGAAACAGGATGTGTCTCTGGGCCTGTCACGCCTGTCACCCCCGGAGGTCTCCGGCTCCATTGTTGATCCAAAGAACAGTGACTTTCTGGCTTGCACCGCGGCTGCCTGGCTTGCCCAGAAAGTTTTGTTCCACCAAACGTGCTGAATTAGAACATCCTTACCGATTAAGTTCAAGAGGCATTTCGATGGCAAGGAGGGGTGGGGTGGGTGTGTTTGACATTTTGGGTTTTGGGAAACCAAATTTCAACAGACTAGATCCCTAACCATGTCATAGTTCTGGTATTTGATCAACCGCAGGCTAGCTCTTTTACCTCCTCTGTCAAAACTTTCCCAGGCCCAGGGTCACGGTGGAGAGATTTCTTAGAACCAGCCCCTCCCACCCCACCCCACCCCACTGGGCGTTCAAGCCCTTACCTTATTTGGGAAGGATCTTTCTAGATGTAATTAGTAGACATGAGGTCATAGTGGAGCGGAGTCACATTGAGAGAGGAGTCACATTGAGAGAGGCCTCACATTGGAGTCACATTGAGAGAGGCCTCAGCAGGGACAGCGACTGAAGAGAGAGACAGGTATAGAAAGATGCAGCTACCACCCAAGGAACGCATGGGCCCCTGGAAGCCAGGACGGACGAAGGAGGATCTTACCCATCCGGGCTGCTTTTGTTCGATGCCTTGAACTCAGAGCTGGTTCCGACCCATAGCGACCCTGTGCACACGGAAGGAAGCATTGTCCGGTCCTGCTCCATCTTCACAATTGCTCCTACGCCCGATCGGGGTCAACCCATCTCCCCGAGAGCCTTCCTCTCTTTCGCTGCTCCTCTACTCCACCAAGCACGATGTCCTTCTCCGGGGACTGGTCTCTCCCGACAGCATGTCTCCTGACTACGAAGAAGGAATCGGCTGCCCACTTTGGAGGAAGTAGGCACGGAAAACCTTATGCATTCCAGGATGCATTGTCAGCAGGGGTGGGGAACCTTTTTCCTGCCAAGGGCCGTTTGGATTTTCCTTCCTTCCTTCCTTCCTTCCTTCCTTCCTTCCTTCCTTCCTTCCTTCCTTCCTTCGGATTTAATACATATATCCTTCCATAGTTCAATCACGTCATCATTGTACATACAATTGCCAACACAAACAGTTTCCAAACTACCTGGGGGGGAGGGCATTTGGATATTTATCACATCGTTCGAGGGCCCCAGTGACCAAACATTTCATCAGCTCACCCCTGGGGGTGTGATTGTGAGGCAGCTAGCTTGGGGACCCCGGAGTGGACTTCTCCCAAGGTGCCTGCAGAGGGCCACCACAAAGGGGCTCCAGAGAAATCAGGCACCCATCAGCCACCTATGGAAAGACCCAAACTGAGCATGCTCAGACACAAGCTCCCACCTAGGCCCAGGTGGGCGGTCCACCTGGGGGCACAGACTAGGTCCAGCCACATGACATCACCCAGGTGCGCTTCAACTCAGCCAATGAGGCCGGCCAATATCTTCAACCATGCCTTCCCAGCCTGAGGTGCTAAGAGCCTGCCAGAGGAAGGCCAAGCCTCTTTGACCCTTTCTTTAGGGCCGCTCCGGTTCAGGTGCACGCTTGCTGTGCGGCCCTGGGCCTGGGGCCAGAGCTCCCTCTCAGGCCTCTGTCTCGGGGCACTCTTTTGGTATTTCCTGCTCTTGGCCCCTGGGATTTCCCATGAAGACCTGACGCTTTCCTTTTCCTCATAAAAGTCACTTGGATTTCCAAAAGCCCTGCTGCTGCGTGAATTCGTTCACCGTGGCGAAGCAAGAACCGAGGTATAAACCGATCCAGAAACCTTTGGTGAGGCATGCGATTGGGAGCTGGTGGTGATGATTTCTCCAGCCTCATCAGGCCCGAGAGCAGGAGGTTCCCCACCTGCCCTCCAGCCTCCAGGGGGATTGGGGGGTGGGGGGTGTCCACTCCTGCCGACCCTCTGGATTCAGACACCTGGCCTCTAGAACTAAGGGAATCCATTATCTTTCCCTGAAGCCTCATCAAAAACCAGCCGCCGTTTCTGCGCACCAGTCCTCATTCCCGGCAACTCTCCGGGTGTCAGAGCAGCACCGGGCTCCGCAGTGTCAAGGGCTGAACTCTGGGAAGTGGATCATCAGGTCTTGCTACCGAGGTACCTCGGGGTGGGTTCAAGCCCGCCTACCTTGAGGTTCGCACTGCTTTGGACATTTTATCAGGAGAGGCCAGTCCCTTGGAAAAGGACCTCAGGCTTGGTCAAGCCGAAGGTCAGAGAAATAGAGGAGGACCCTGGACAAGTGGTGTAACCATGGATCCAACAGAGCAGTGGAGGACCCGGCAGGGTTCCCTCCTCCTGTACACAGGCTCACTGGGAATTGGAACTGGCCCGTTGGCCCCTAACGACTGTAACTATTGCTTTTGAACCTCCCCACCCACCGCATGATGCCCGTGCTCCTCGGGAGGGATTGTCCGAAAGGACATGGCACTGCCCCATTGGGTTTCCCAGGCTGTGCCCTTGAAGAGGGGGAGACTGCCAGGTATTTTCAACCCCGAGTGGCTGTGAGGTTCAAATTGTGCACCTTTTGGTTTGCGGCCAAGCCTCTAGCCACCAGGATCCCCCCTACACGGGGAGTCCTCAAACTTTTTAAACAGAGAGCCAGTTCACTGTCCCTCAGACCCGCTGGAGAGCCGGACTATAGTTAAAAAAAAAAAAACCATGAAAAAATTCCTATGCACACTGAACATATTTTAAGTAAAAGACAAAATGGGGCAAAAACACCCGGTGGCCTGGATAAATATCCTCGGCGGGCCGCAAGTGGCCCGCAAGCTGTAGTTTGGGGATTCCTGCCCTACACCATGATTAGGACAAATAGAAACCTTGGGGGGGGCAGGGGGAGGAAACTGCTTGAGAGGCCTGATGCGACAGTCCCGGCCATGGAAACAAAAGGGAGGGAGCAGAACCTCTGTCCCATCCCCTGGGCCAAATGCAGACGCCCACTACCGATGGCTCCTTGCTGCTAGGGCTGTGTGCTTCACACGGACCCTCTGCTATTGACCGCGCTTTGCAAGAAGTCTCCCTGGTCGTCTCTAAGATGGAATGGACCCACGCACCAACCAACAAACGACCCCCAGCAAAGCAGGGGCCCTGCACAGCAGCCACAAGGCAGACCCTTGGGGGGAAGAAAGATTCACTGTGATGACATCCGTCAAGTGGCATTTCCAAATGACCCTCCCCTTTCACCTCTACCTGCTCTGACTCACCTGCATTAAGATGAACTGCAAACAGACAAACCACAGGTATGCGGAAGAAGCTTCGGGATACAAAATGGTATGTGGGGAGGTGGGGGGCAGGAGACCGACTACCTCCCCTGCCCCGACAAGACCAGCCCCATCACGTCACAGGCTTGTTTCCAGTTCCCCCGTCACACCGATTAGTCCCATCTGATCTCGTCTAACTTCACCAGAGGGCCGAGGGCCGATTATCACGAGGTAGAGGACAGAGGTGCCCGCATCTTTCAATCATTTTACCAAGCAGACGCCAACTGTCCCTTCCCTGGCACTCGACTTAGCCACATACAATTTACAGACAGTAGTCACGGTTACGGAGTTGATTGCAGGGAAGTAACAGGTTACACTTCAGAGTCAGGAAAACTCTGAAGAATTTCTTCCATCAGGATAGGCTCCTCTGGTTGTGCTCAAAGCCACGTCTCTCTCTTCTGGTCTCTCCGCCCCTGCCTTGCCTCACTGAGCGGTGTTACAAAACTCTTGCAGCTCAAAGTTGCCCTGTCCCCTCAGCATACCTCGGCCCAGGATGCTCCTCTGTCCCCGCTCTGTCTACAGACGGGCTCCCAGGACCGATGTGGGGAATGCTCTTGCAGCAAGTCTCCTGGCCCCGGGCCTTCAGCTCTCTCCCTCTGGGGGCAGGGACGCCCACTGGCTCTGCTGCAGCTGTTTCTCTGCCACTGCTTCTCATCGTGGTTGGCGCCAGGCTCTGTCACCTGGATCAAGGAAGCTCAGCGCAGGGATGGTGGGCCTGGCTCTACTCCTTACTCGTTTTCCCCGCCTCCCAATTGCTTTATTGGCATACAATTCACATTTTATACAACCCAGTGGGTCAGGCACATCAAGGAGAGCTGTACGATTATCTCCGCAATCCATGTTAGAACATTTTCTTCACTGTTGCTTGCTCCCTGTTTCCCCCCAACCTACCCTGCCAGACCTCCTCCCCGCCAAGGAACCACTCATCCAGCTACTGTCTCTCTAGGTTTCCCTACCCTGCATTTCATATGCAGAAACACATGAAAAACAAGCAAACAAAAGCTACCAAGAACAACAAAATACAACAGATAAAAACTTCAATCACAAAAAAAGCAGAAAATATTTACGAACTGTAATGGATTTAACCGGATCATAAAGGAGACCCAATGAGGAGGTGCTCCATTTTAACCTCGGTGCAGCTGCAACCAGTTCCAAAGCGCTCAGCGTGCTGGCAAGGCCGTTGACATCCCGGGTCCATGGTCACAGGGCTTAATGCACAGGCATATTGTTCCAATTCAAACAAAGAAAGAAAGAAATGAAGCAACTTCACAATGGATCTAAAGGGAGATCGAATGATAAGGTATTCCATTTTGACTTAACTACATCGTCCATAATTGACATTACAACGCTCTCTGTGTGATAACAGGGCTAGTCATCTTCCTAAACTATGATCAGAAGGTATTCACTGGAGGCTTAATCGGTGAGATAGTTACAGTTTATTGTGCCAACCTGGCCGATAAACACATGTGGGGTTAATTGAAGGGCGGAGAGATAAATGGCTCGCTGAACCTTGCCTTTTCTAGTTCTCAGATCTCTTGCTTTCTGATGGTCAGAACAGGGTGCAGCTGCCTTATCCAGTTCCCTGCTTCAGCTGGCAAGGCTCACTTCCTGCAAGACATCCTTGAGGAGAGGCCTTATGGACCTATCCTGGGTAGACCTGGGTGCTGGATATCCATGTGGAGACCCCTGCCAGTGCTGAGATACTTACACATTTACTGAGTCTGCTTTCCTCTTGCAGTCGGCATCATTGCGTCTGTTTTGTGAGATGGAGGAGGACTTTGTGGATTGGTGTCGGACAGAGGGGCTAATATTGGATTGTGGGCTGGGGCAGCACTGGGTTGGGATGTTTTCTTGATGTGCACTTACCCTTTATATAAGACTCTCTCTTATATATATGGGTTTTGTGGCTTTGTTTCTCTAATGTACCCAGACTAAAACAATCTGCAAATGAATTTTGGGCTTCCACTTTCATCCGCAGCCTTCTGCAAACCAGGTGTTCACAATTTTACCTCTGATGCCATTCCTTCTGTTAGATTTGGGTTATATTATTTGCAATCCTTGGATCACACAGGCTGGTGCGCTTCTTCCACATGGGCTTGGTTGAGGCCTCACTTAGATGGCTGCTTGTTTGAAAACAAACCTTTAAGAGCCCAGACACTATTCTTTCTGATAGCTGGGCACCATCTAGTCCCTTCACCACACTTTGCTACAGCACCCATGTCTTCATTGATCTCTTCATGAGGCCAAGTATCAAGCAGGGCCATGTTACAAGAACTAATTGCTCTGAGACGGGGGCTAGAATTAAGTGCAGCCTCTAAGTCCATTCGTGCATCTATAGTTTTTATACATCACTGGCTCACCTTAGAGACATCAGTGTCATTTAATGTTAGCGAAAATTATCAGTCCTACCCTAGGGCATCACTTCCACTACCATCAAGCGAAGGCTGTCTCGTCGTGACCAGACGGGGTCCTGGGTCTTCCTTCATGGTGGGGAGACAACCTTTTCCACCTCTGAAATGGCTTATTTCGAATGAGAAGGGATGGCACGACTGATCAGTCCCCTTCCTTAGGGGTTTATATATAAGAGAAGTTAGGAGGACGGTGCAGGGCTGGGTGGTGTTTTGTTCTGTTGAACACATGGCTGGAACTTAACACCCGACACCACCACCTTAGATGTGAATGGCCTGGCTAGGTCAACAAGCTCTCCCATCCCCCGGCGGGCCACAAGGACCCCCCCCCCATTTTCATAGTCCTACCCAGTCCCTAAAGGAGCCCTGGTGGCATAGTGGTAACACTTTGGGCTATGATCTGCAAGGCCGGCAGTTCGAGACCACCGGCAGCTCTGAGGCTCTATAGGGCCGCTATGACTCGGGATGGACTCAATGGCAGTTGGGTTGTAGTTTGGACCCTGTCACCTCGTGGGAGTCCCAACACCTCTTGCTAAAAGGACCATGTCAGGACATTCACCGCACAGCACTGGTGACATCCAAGGACTTAGAGGAAGGAAGTACGCGGGCCCGTCCACTGAGTGTCACACTACCCCCCTCCAGTCACATGTTGGTGCTGCCCTGAGAGTCAGCCAGTGAGGGAGGAGATGAGGGAACTGCGGGGCGGGGAGAGAGGAGGACGGACAGCCAAAGGTGAGTGGGGAGCGGAAGTGGGGAAAGAGAAGAAAACCCTGTCTAATACCAAATATCCTCTAGAATGTTGCAAGGCAGTTTTGCACTTTACATCTTGAGATTGTCCTTATTTATATCTTATCCCGACATTCCCCAGGAGCCCTGGTGGCGGCGGGGGTAAGCTTGTGACTGTGAACGGAAAGGTTGGTGGTTCGAACCCGCTGGATGCACAGTTCCCTAGGGATGTGGCAGGGGTGGGTGGGAAGCAACGGGGAGCTACCAATTGTGGACACAAGGAAGAAGACGACGCTCTAAAATGCATTGTGACAATGATCACTCAAGTCTCTCAAGATAGGACTGAACGACTGAGTTGCATGATGTGTGAGTTATATGTCAGTAAAGCTGTAAGACAGGAGAGTCACAGCCTTGGGCGTCTATGCAGCACTTCTCTGGGGTCTCTGTCCTGCAGGGGTGCTGTGAGTTGGAATTGAGAAAGTG